>NW_027266270.1:11875000-12623925 GCF_022045235.1 Haliotis cracherodii
CTTTTGTGTCAATCAATGTGTGATTGCTTCTGTACCAACCAATGTGTGATTGCTTCTGTGTCAACCAATGTGTGATTGCTTCTGTGTCAACCAATGTGTGATTGCTTCTGTGTCAACCAATGTTCAAGTGCTTCTGTATCAACCAATGTGTGATTGCTTCTGTGTCAACCAATGTGTGATTGCTTCTGGGTCAACCAATGTGTGATTGCTTCTGTGTCAACCAGTGTGTGATTGCTTCCTTGTCAACCAATGTCCAAGTGCTTCTGTGCCAACCAATGTGTGATTGCTTCTGTGCCAACTAATGTGTGATTGCTTCTGTGTCAACTAATGTGTGATTGCTTCTGTGTCAACTAATGTCTCAGTGCTTCTGTGTCAACCAATGTGTGATTGCTTCTGTGTCAACTAATGTTTCAGTGCTTCTGTGTCAACCAATGTGTGATTGCTTCTGGGTCAACCAATGTGTAATTGCTTCTGTGTCAACCAATATTCAAGTGCTTCTGTGTCAACCAATCTGTGATTACTTTTGTTAAATCAATGTCCCAGTGCGTCTGTGTCAACCAATGTGTGATTGCTTCCGTGTCAACCAGTGTGTGATTGCTTCTGGGTCAACCAATGTGTAATTGCTTCTGTGTCAACCAATATTCAAGTGCTTCAGTGTCAACCAATGTGTGATTGCTTTTGTGTCAACCAATGTCCAAGTGCTTCTATGTCAACCAATGTGTGACTGATTTTGTGTCAGCCAATGTCCCAGTTCTTTTGTGTCAACCAATGTCCAAGCGCATCTGTGTCAACCAATGTCCAAGTGCTTCTGTGTCAACCAATGTGTCAGTACTTCTGTGTAAAACCAATATATCAGTGCTTCCGTGTCAACCAATGCATCAGTACTTTCGTGTCAACCAAAGTGTCATTGCTTCTGTGGCAACCAATGTGGATTGTTTATGTGGATGTTTCACTTTAAATGAACCAGTACCAGTGTAACGTTTGATTACTTCGGAGCTAAAGATAAAAGGATAAACATATATCTGTTCACTCATCTAATAGAGCCTAATACATAACATAAGCCTTTAACATATGAAAACATCATTGTCCAGCTGAGTGTATTGTTTCAATGGTAATTGTATGTATCCTACATGTACTTGTATGTACCCTGTATGCACCCTGCAAGTGCCCTACATCTACAATGCATGTACCATGCATGTACCCTGTATGTACACTGTATGCACCCTGCATGTACCCTGTATGCACCCTGCAAGTACCCTACATCTACCATGCATGTACCCTGTATGTACCCTACATCTACCATGTATGTACCCTACATCTACCCTGTATGCACCCTGCATGTACCCTGTATGCACCCTGCATCTACCCTGCATGTACCCAACACATACCCTGTATGCGCACTGCATGTACCCTGGATGTACCCTGTATGTACCCTGTATGTACCCTGCATGCACCCTACATCTACCATGTATGTACCCAACATATACCGTGTATGCACCCTGCATGTACCCTGGATGTACCCTGTATGTACCCTGCATGCACCCTACATCTACCATGTATGTACCCAACATATACCCTGTATACACCCTGCATGTACCCTGTATGTACCCTGTATGTACCCTGTATGTACCCTGCATCTACCATGTATGTACCCAACATATACCGTGTATGCACCCTGCATGTACCCTGGATGTACCCTGTATGTACCCTGTATGTACCCTGTATGTACCCTGTATACACCCTGCATGTACCCTGTATGTACCCTGTATGTACCCTGTATGTACCCTGTATACACCCTGCATGTACCCTGTATGTACCCTGTATGTACCCTGCATCTACCATGTATGTACCCAACATATACCGTGTATGCACCCTGCATGTACCCTGGATGTACCCTGTATGTACCCTGCATGCACCCTACATCTACCATGTATGTACCCAACATATACCGTGTATGCACCCTGCATGTACCCTGGATGTACCCTGTATGTACCCTGCATGCACCCTACATCTACCATGTATGTACCCAACATATACCCTGTATACACCCTGCATGTACCCTGGATGTACCCTGTATGTACCCTGTATGTACCCTGCATGCACCCTACATCTACCATGTATGTACCCAACATATACCCTGTATACACCCTGTATTTACCCTGCATGTACCCTGCAAGTACCCTACATCTACCATGCATGTACCCTGCATGTACCCAACACGTACCCTGTATGCACACTGCATGTACCCTGTATATACCCTGCATGTACCCTGTATGTACCCTGCATGTACCCTACATCTACCATTTTTGTACCCAACATATACCCTGTATACACCCTACATGTACCCTGCATCTACCCTGCATATACCATGTATGCACCCTGTATGTACCCTGTAAGTACCCTGCATGTACCCTGTATGTACCCTGGATTCACCCTGTATACACCCTACATGTACCCTGCATGTACCCTGCATCTACCCTGCATATACCATGTATGCACCCTGTATGTACCCTGTAAGTACCCTGTATGTACCATGTGTGTACCCTGTATGCACCATGTATGTACCCTACATCTACCCTGTACACACCCTGCATGTACCCTGTATGTACCCAGCAAGTACCCTACACCTACCCTGCATGTACCCTACATCTACCATGCATGTACCCAATATATACCCTGTATACACCCTGCATGTACCCTGTATATACCATGTATGTACCCTACATCTACAATGTATGTACCCAACATCTACCCTGTATGTACCCTGCACTTATCCTGTATGTACCCTGCACTTATCCTGTATGTACCCTGCACTTATCCTGTATGTACCCTGCACTTATCCTGTATGTACCCTGCACTTATCCTGTATGCACCCTGCATGTACCCGACATATACCATGTACACGCCCTGCATGTACCCTGTATGTACCCTGCATGTACCCTACATCAACAATATATGTACCCTACATCTACCCTGTATGTACCCTGCATGTGTCCTGTATGCACCCTGCATGTACCCTGTATGTACCCAACATATACCCTGTATACACCCTGCATGTACCCTGTATGTACCATGTATGTACCTTGTATGTACCCTGCATGTACCCTACATCTACATTGTATGTACCCTACATCTACCCTGTATGTACCCTGCATATACCCTGTATGTACCCTGCATGTACCCGACATATACCATGTATACGCCCTGCATGTACCCTGTATGTACCCTGCATGTACCCTACATCAACAATATATGTACCCTACATCTACCCTGCATGTACCCTGTATGTACCCTGCATGTACCCTACATCAACAATATATGTACCCTACATCTACCATGCATGCACCCTGTATGTACCCTGCATGTACCCTACATCAACAATATATGTACCCTACATCTACCCTGCATGTACCCTGCATATGTCCTGTATGCACCCTGCATGTACCCGACATATACCATGTATACGCCCTGCATGTAACCTGTATGTACCCTGCATGTACCCTGTATGTACCTTGCATGTATCCTGTATGTACCCTGCATGTATCCTGTATGTACCCTGCATATACCCCTGCATGGACACAAATATATGTTGCATGTAGCGTGCTCTTGTGCTATTGTAACCAAGATGTCATCACAATGGTTGCTTGAAGTGTGCTCTTGTACTATTGTAACCAAGATGTCATCACAATGTTGCTTGAAGTGTGCTCTTGTGCTGTTGTAACCAAGCTGTCATCACAATGTTGCATGCAGTGGGCTCTTGTACTATTGTAACCAAGGTGTCATCACAATGTTGCTTGAAGTGTGTTCTTGTACTATTGTAACCAAGATGTCATCACAATGTTGCATGCAGTGGGCTCTTGTGCTATTGTAACCAAGGTGTCATCACAATGTTGCTTGAAGTGTGTTCTTGTACTATTGTAACCAAGGTGTCATCACAATGTTGCATGCAGTGGGCTCTTGTACTATTGTAACCAAGGTGTCATCACAATGTTGCTTGAAGTGTGTTCTTGTACTATTGTAACCAAGGTGTCATCACAATGTTGCTTGAAGTGTGTTCTTGTACTATTGTAACCAAGGTGTCATCACAATGTTGCTTGAAGTGTGTTCTTGTACTATTGTAACAAAGATGTCATCACAATGTTGCATGCAGTGGGCTCTTGTACTATTGTAACCAAGGTGTCATCACAATGTTGCTTGAAGTGTGTTCTTGTACTATTGTAACCAAGGTGTCATCACAATGTTGCTTGAAGTGTGCTCTTGTGCTATTGTAACAAAGATGTCATCACAATGTTGCTTGAAGTGTACTCTTGTTCTATTGAAACCATGATGTCATCACAATGTTGCTTGAAGTTTGCTCTTGTACTATTGAAACCATGATGTCATCACAATGTTGCTTGAAGTTTGCTCTTGTACTATTGAAACCATGATGTCATCACAATGTTGCTTGAAGTGTGCTCTTGTACTATTGAAACCATGATGCCATCACAATGTTGCTTGAAGTGTGCTCTTGTACTATTGTAACCAAGGTGTCATCACAATGTTGCTTGAAGTGTGCTCTTGTACTATTGTAACCAAGATGTCATCACAATGTTGCTTGAAGTGTGCTCTTGTACTATTGAAACCAAGATGTCATCACAATGTTGCTTGAAGTGTGCTCTTGTACTATAGAAACCAAGATGTGATCACAATGTTGCTTGAAGTGTGCTCTTGTGCTATAGAAACCGAGATGTCATCACAATGTTGCTTGAAGTGTGCTCTTGTGCTATTGTAACCAAGATGTCATCGCAATGTTGCTTGAAGTGTGCTCTTGTACTATTGAAACCATGATGTCATCACAATGTTCAATGTAGTGTGCTCTTGTGCTATTGTAACCAAGATGTCATCACAATGTTGCTTGAAGTGTGCTCTTGTACTATTGAAACCAAGATGTCATCAGAATGTTGCTTGAAGTGTGCTCTTGTACTATTGTAACCAAGATGTCATCACAATGTTGCTTGAAGTGTGTTCTTGTACTATTGTAACCAAGATGTCATCACAATGTTGCTTGAAGTGTGTTCTTGTACTATTGTAACGAAGATGTCATCACAATGTTGCTTGAAGTGTGTTCTTGTACTATTGTAACCAAGATGTCATCACAATGTTGCTTGAAGTGTGTTCTTGTACTATTGTAACCAAGATGTCATCACAATGTTGCTTGAAGTGTGCTCTTGTACTATTGAAACCAAGATGTCATCACGATGTTGCTGGTAGCATGCTCTTGTACTATTGTAACCAAGATGTCATCACGATGTTGCTTGAAGTGTGCTCTTGTGCTATTGTAACCAAGATGTCATCACAATGTTGCATGTAGTGTGCTCTTGTACTGTTGTTTATTGGTTGGTTAACACCGCATTCAGCAATATTCAAGCTGTATGACGGCAGTCTCTAAATTATCAAGTCTGGACCATACAATCCAGTGCTTAAGCAATCATGAACATCGATCTACGCAATTGGGATACGATGACATGCATCAACCAAGTCAGCGAGTCCGACCACCTAATCCTGTTGTACTATTGTAACCAAGCTGCCATCACAATGTAACAATTACAATGTTGCATGTAGTGTGCGCTCGTACTAGTCTAACAATGCTGCCATCACAATGTGGCAATCACAGGGTCTAGTACAATGGTAACAGAGTTGTCATTGAGATGCAGTAATTACGTGCCGTTACAATGTTGGGACAAATATGTCACTTGTTCCATTGGAACATGACGGAGTGTCAACATGGGAAAGTACAATGCCATGCAGTTGGCCAGAAGCCACTTAAGGTCATCAGGATCCATCGGTGTCAAGCAGACTTGTTGGCTTCATGAACAACACTTTGCTTGCATCTGTCGAAAACATTCTTCCAATAAAAAGGTACCTTATCCGTGGGGGCCCAGATACTAGTGAAACTATTTTCAATAATTCTAACTGAGCATAGTATTTGCTTCAACTGGACTGGCTAGTTTCTTTAATTTTCATTGTTTGTGATGGCGTTCATGGCAACATGACGTCATTGAATGCACGGATGACATTTAGGGAATATTACGTTACATCTTTCCACCAAAAGACAAACTGAGCTTATGTCTCGATTTGGTATCAGGAAACCCACATTTTTCTACATTTTCTCAGAAAAATAGACTATCGGTAACATTAAACAACCCACATTTAAACTTTGGGAATCATGAATTATCTGTCCCTGCTGATTTAATGTTGAAAAATTAATTCACTCTGGACAGATAACCTACAATTCCTCATAGCCTATTCCCCAAATAGAATCCTTAAATTTTCCTTCTATTTATGCCTTCCTGGAAGCTTTTCTCTACACCAAGGGCAGATCTAGCATTTTTAAAAAGGAGGAGTTCAAAATATCAAAATCTTTTCTCAGATAATTTTACTGCATGAGACATACATTTGGTTTTCAAAGAGTGGGGGTCTAGACCCCCTGGATCCCCTTGATCCCCTTATGTACACAATATCAACATGTTCTCGTTCACTCCACAGAAATACTGATTCATTGCACAAAGAGTATTATTGCTCATGGTCCAGGCATACTCTACCTCATCACCATGCCTACAACATCCATCACATGCTCACACATCGAAACTTTAAAAACAAACAAGAATGTGAGCTTGGTGCCTATTTTATTATTTGTATTATCATACAGACAGTAGTTTCTAGGTCCTGTTGCATATCTGTGAGATGGTCACATTGATCAGCACAATAACAACATACTATAGTACAGTGGTTTGGGGAAAGGTAGTTATATACCAAACATGGGCTACCTTCGCTTACAAATTGCTGCTGCACTGCTGCCTCTGATTGACCAATCAGAACGCTGCTGCATGCTACGACTTCGTCTCAAAATGGTTGACGAGTCATGGTCTATACTACAAAGCAAAAAAGCTTAACAAAAACAGTCTAAAAATAAGGTTGGATAAACTACTCAACCCATCTAAAATTGTCGCAGCTGGTTTTGCTTGAGAGGTTAAATTGCACCACAAAAGTTCACACGCTTTATGTAGAAATACAAACGACGGACAAACGATTGTATTGCACAATAATCCATTGTTTTGACAAAAATCAAGGTTCATGACTAGTTGCTGCAGTTGTCTGCGGCTTAATTTAAACTTGATTGGCTAATTCATGTTACATTAAATTCCCTATACATCATAAATGATAAATTAGAACTTAGCACACACAGCTTGACAACCAGTACGGTATGAAATTCGTAATGCACCAGTTGAATTGTTTACACACATCACGTAAGGGAGACATTGCATATATTGCCAAAAAACATCAAATTACATGTCCATATTCAAACTCAAGAAATTAATATCTTAACACCAATTTTGAGCATTTCCAATAAAAAAAAATGTTGCTCAGTTTTCATAAAAACAATTACGATTAAATGAAAAATATTTTTTTAATTATTTTTTCAGATTGCGGAATGTTTGAATATGTACAAGTTCCGATGTTTTTTCTTCGTAATGACTCCCTTCTAAATAATCAACACAAAATTGAGAGTCATGTACACTTAAGTAACACTGCTTCCATATGAGTTATACAAACCTATACCGACATTGCAGAGAAAACCGTCCACTATTTAAATGCTGCCTTATGGTCTACGGTATTAACACTAAGGGGCATGATATGAACGCTGAATGGTAAATTTGGAAAAAAAGGCCTCATGACATAGTTTCAAATCATATGTGACCTTTGCACAGAAGAGATACAAAAGCTTCAGAATTCTTGATTCAAGAAGTAGCACTTATAGCGTATAAGTTATGAAATAAATATAACTTTGTTCATCATACGTTTAAAGAAATCTCAGATCTTCACTTAATGAGATTCTAAAGCATCTTCATCTGAACCAACTTCATAAACCAATTTGATAAAATGTTCTTTTAACAATAAATCAAACATTCATTAACATTAAACATGTTCGTGCCCTATCCACAAAAATATAACAATTTCACATTAAAATATATGAACCCAGAGTAATACCCTATATCATTTAGGACAGGATGATATGGTAAATGGATTTGTCATGGACAAACAATCAGCAAACTAAAGCTGCTACACATAGCAAATAAATACCACAGGAAGGCGATATGTTTTCTGGCGATGCCAAAGTTTGTCAAGATGGCGCAGTGGACACCCTCACAGATGGAACTCTGCGGCGAATACTCAAGCACTGTCGAGTCGCACCGCGGCACTGTGCAAGGACCCAGCCATTACGAGTTCCACATGTACGTACACCAGCATCTGGTATGTTCCCACACTGCCTGGTGTGATGTTCCACCGATATAATGTGTCCTTTTGTCCCCTTTCCATAGTTGCCAGAGCAGGCCCAGTCTCACACAAAACAAACACCGCTACAGCTAACACAACTCAGACGCAGGCAGGGAGACCCTCTCAACGGGGCATGCCTCCTCGTTGCCATGACAACACAATGGACGCATCCTCGTAAGGACGTATCTTATATTTTTCTTGTTGAAAAAAACGTTTTATTACAAAAAATGTTTTTTGTTCATTCATGATAGTATTGGCATCTGAGTGAATTCAGATGGCATCAGATCGTCTAACTATCAGATTTCCAGCTATACAAAGGGTCAAACATACATGTTCTCATGAACTACAGAGAGACAATTACATGGAGATTCATACCAATGTACACATCTCAATGGTTTCTACTGGTGCAGTTATTAGCTACAGCAGCGGGCTAGAACAGCACGAGACAGTTTATATATTATATATTTATTTATAAATGCATCAAAACAACCGTACAGAAAACATACACTTAATAGAAACTGAGACGCTTTCTATGTACATATTGGACCCTGAATAGTGGGGTTGAATCGATGAATATGTATATTTATTGCATGGACCTTGGAAACACCTATCACGTAGTTTCCAGCTGACAAACGATCATGTGACATGGAATAAATAAATAAATAACTTAGTATACAACAAAGAAATACACCTCGGCCCTCTGGGGATTCAAATTTTCACCGAAACTGGTGCAGATTTTTTTTACATAACTTCAAATACACTGTACATGAAATTAACAATGTTCTATACTGTTGAGATGATTGCTTCGAGTCTCAGTAAATATATAGGTGGAATGGAAAAAGTCATGGAATGGATTTTATAAGATACATGAGCTTAATTGTTTTGAACCGATATCATTTTCATTTGCATGAAACTGTCACAAGATTCTTCCTATTGCTTAGAGAGAAAAGAAATGATCTAGATTTAGCACCATGGTGTTATTTTGTCCCTATTTCGCTTAACACTCGAAGTAACCATCGCTGGACTGAGATTTTTTCGTAATACGCAAACCTTGGTCATGGATTTCATAAAATGTCTATAAAACATAAATGATATATAAGATTCCACTCGCACATTATCATCTTGATCAAAATGACCAAAAAATACTTTGATGATCATAACAATACAATGAGCACAATCTGACAAATACTGAAAATCAGAACACAATTTCAACAAAATCAACCACAAAAAAAATAACTAAAAAATTAATTTATCATGATTATCTACACTATAAATGTGAAAAATATTGCACATTATCTGAACCTCCTTGCGATTCCGCAAAAAGTCTTTGTTTCCACAGAGCTCGTTAGACACTAACGAACTATACAATCAGACAGGTAATAGGGAGGCGCAATGAAATGACTAGTTCAATGGAATGATGAAAATGGGTATAAAACCTCTCTTGGCTCCATACAAATATGAATTGAGATATGATATGTCTCCGAATGACCTATACGTCGCAATATGTATCAACTCCATGGGCATAATAACTGATTTGTCATCCAAAACAACTTGCAAACGATAATAGTAAAGCGATTGGTAAATAGATTAGCAATAGCCAAAACAAAATATGAAGCACACAGGATGGATCTTCAGTGGTAATAATGTGTATGGTCTTGGACCATGTCTTTTTTTTAAATCAGAGGTTAAAACCAGATACCTTTCGGTATATGATAAATAAATAAATATAAAAATTTGGCTAGGACTTAGAGTCTGCAATACCTGATTTGTTAAGAGAAACAATAATTTAAATTAAGGTCAATATTAAATTAAATAATTTACATAATCAACAGCTGATGGAATGTTGAAAACGAAGCAAAAATACAACTTAAATAGCAATAACAAACTAAACATGTCGGTTGGTCTTTGGATTGCATCGAGCATGGCTATAGGACAACGACAATGACACTTCTGAGGTCATGATGACGAGAAAAGTAGTCCCGGCTCTGATGTATGAATCTATGAGAGCGAGCAAGGAGATCCACAATTGTGACATACATGGTTAACTCTTCGTACACGAACTCGCACTTTCACGGTTGTTGTTCCCGTTATCGTCTTGCCACTTATCCAAAGACCTGCGTCGGGCATTCATGAAGAAGTTGGCTACTGTGCTCACTTCAAGTCCAAGTTGCTGTGCAATAGTAGCTTGCATCTCCTTCGACGGACGTTTTGTTTCCTTAAATATTGCATGAAGCGTACGGCGTTGAATATCTGTGAACACCAGTCGAGGTTTTTTTGGAGGTCGATTTTCCTCTGGGGGCTTTTCTTGCTCTGCCTCTTTCCTCTTGCATGCTGGAAGAAAATTTCCAAAATCATAATTAGAGAAATCCTCACTAATATGAAAATAAGAAATGACATTTGGGAAGAAATTAGATGCATCAATAAATGAACAGATACATATTTTTCAAGTCTAGAATAAAGATCAAGGGAGATAACCAAGGTAGGGGAAAATTCATATAATTATTAGCTCAGAATGGCTTTGGATTTAAGAACAAAATTTATTCGTCATTTTTCAAATGAAATATACCCTCACTATGGTACCTGCCTAGACTATATTTAATCCTGAGTGATTATTTCTCTATTAATTAGTTTATCAGAAGACATCTATTTTATAAGAGGCCACTTAATTACACAGTACCTCGAGCATGGAAAGGCTTCGTCTTTGCAAGTCCACCTTTCCATGACTGAAAATATAACAGGCTGAGAATAGCCTTAACAGTTCCAATAATCAGATATTGGGTATCATATCTTACTAAAAATGTCACATTCAATATTTTCTATAGTCATGTTTCTTTCTCCCTTTGGTGCTACAAGGCAAGCTGCTTCATGGAATACTGTTACTTTGCCAGAGTTACCTCCCTTTTGTGACTGCACTTTGTTAGTTAGCTCCACCGTTTCTAGGATACAGCTACGATTTATAGCCACAGAAATTACAGAGGGAAGTCTATCACCAATGAAATACACTTTATGAATAATGACGACCAGGTGTTAATTCTCAGTAAGGAAGATAAAACATGTCATATCAACTTTATTTCCATAACAAAACATGACAGCATTAGCAGGAAAACTGATATTTTGTTTATAAACAGTTAGGATTGAATTTTTCAAAATGTTAAAAAATATTTCTGTGATCAGCATATTCAATCCTTTGGGAAGAATGGAGTGACATTTTCATTTTCTTATGAGAAATTGCATGAATCTTTCTAAGAAATGCATAAAAGTTGGCGGGATCAGCGTCATGGTAATGAGACTGTTATTTCCTAGCGTTGTGGTAACTGTAACCAGCTGTTACATAGTGCTAAACCCTCACATCCTTCTATCCTGGTGCTGCTGTCACATGGTCAAATCATGACACTTACATTTCCATGGAAACAGGAACCCATACTTAGTTACAAATTACTCTTTAAACATAGCCTCTGTCATAGTATCAATGTCATGATGAAACTGCTTAAAATCTATGTTTTTGTAAATCAATTACACATTTGTTAAGAAACTCAATATATTTTAGATGCTACTACTATGATAATGTCAATCTAACTTATCTGGTTACCTTATTTTTATGTCTAGTCAGGTATGCTAGAAATGACTTATTATGAGACATTGAGCTTATTGACCAAAACAATTCTAAGATGCATGCAAAATAGGAGGCAAAAGCGTGAAAACGCGGCACTTCAGCAAAAAATCAAGAACAGAAATCAAAAACAAAGTGCAGCTTCAATTAATCATCTAAAAACTTCACAGAATTCACAAACTCCAAGTTAGCTTTGCACCAGTGAGAATAAATACCATCATGCACAAAATTTGAGATGTTTTCAGGGTGGGTAGCAGGTAACAGCAGTTGCAGTGGCTGTTCCGGGGACCTCCCTACTCACCTTGCGAGAAGCGTGGCTGCTGGCCAGGACCTTGGCCGGGGTAAGTTTGGGTGTGATAGGGCTGTGAGGAGGCTGTACCTGTTGAAATAGAGGAGGACGTGTCTAAGAGCTCACTCCCAATGAGGTGGGTGGTTAAGGGAAGGACTTGCTCACCATTTCTTGGCTCATAATGTCCCTTCCATTTTCCCCCCCAGTGTTGGAATTAAACCTTCTTTTGCTATATTTCATTTCCAGTATTGGAATTCAAACTTTCAAACCATGTATTTAAATTTTGATATTACACATCCATGAAAATCAGGACGGTGATGTAATGATGAATCATGTCAGTTGGACTGATTTCAGTTCGGTGAAAAAGATCATAGGTATTACTACAGATGAAAACAGCCCTATACAACTGAGGAATGCGGTAACTGATTGCACTGAGACCAAGGAAAGATGAGCAGGCTATGTAATAAGCACACAAGCCAATAGGGGCACGATGCATGGCACCACATGAGGAACCCAAGGTGGATCACAATGTCAGTCTGGAATCAATTTTCTTAACTAAACACATTTTCCATTGCAGTTTTTTCCACACTGTTACCTGTTTATCATAAATGGGATAGTCATCAACGCAAAATAGTGATCAGCAAATCATGAAATAAATGCATTAAATCAATATCGCAAAATATCTATTGAACATAAAATGTGCGATAAATCAAAATTCAAAACTCTAACAATTGGAGCAGTCAAAATGATCTCTGTGCTGAAAACATAAGCATGTTTGCTAATTACCCTGTATGTATCATGCATGTTGATGAAGATGAAGATACAGATGAAGATGAAGATGAAGGAAGGAGGAAGGAAGACGTGAGTCTTGTTAGATACAGCTTCATAAATACACAACTAATCACCATCACAAGTATCATGCAACTGACCACAAAGTGACATCAACGAAATGAAAACGTCATGTACAACATCCGCTTTTGATCTGCCAATATTGATAAATGGGAACATTGCGATTTGGGCAAACCATGCTACATGAATCTTGTCAAAGTCGTAAAAGTATTACTCAATTTTCCTTGTTTTTCAGCAGGAAAATAAACACTGTCTATTGTTTGACCGGGCACTTAATAACATGTAGCCTTACCTAGCAACGTCAACTCTCATGGAATTTTCTCACCGTTGGCGGACTTTAAACTCATCTTCGTACATTTATGACAGGGTTGCCCTCGTGGGTCAAAGCCTGCATTATTAATCAACTGCCTTATTTATAATGAAATAACTAGTATGTCACTTAAGCTTACAAAACACTGTCATTCCCTTATCTTCATGCATTGAAAAAATCTTAATAAATGGGAAATTATTACATCTTCGACCTTTTTTTTGTCCATATTTATCTGGTCTGGATCATGAATATACCATGGAAGTTCATTTAATCAGAAAAGTTGTATCTGCATGGCCAGTTGAATTTTTTAGTGCAATGTAAAGTGTTCATTTATCTAAGAGCAAGAATAAAAAATAAGACGAGATTGTATCAACAAGGATGGTCATGGCATTCTAAAAATGGGCAATACCCAGGATAACAAATCACTTGTAGATAGCTTCCATTTAAACGTAAGTATGTGTGAGTCAATGTTTACAACTCTGTGTATATTTAGCCTAACAATTACATTTTGTCTGATCCTTGAAAAGAATTTCAAAGTACAATGCGTTATTCATCAACACTGTGTCAGTGACACTGTCCAATTGATGCAATATCATGGTGTGATCTCATTGCAAGAAGTGTCTTGATAAACCAGGACTTAGCCATCTAACCCTACCACCCACAGCTCCGACTTAAACCAAACCATCAAAGTGTCTCAAATCTAAAATCAAAGCCATCTAGACAGACTGGGAGACAAATAGACCACAAAGTTATCTGTCATGTTTCTCGTCCTGCTCCTAGGACGAGAGCTTCGGTCGCTAGGACATGTTCCAACAACGAAGGATGCCATGTCATCCTGGTAACGCCGGCATCTTCTGCCATGAATTCATAACCATAGAAAGTTTTGCTATGAAATTGAGAAAATGTGCCGTGTGGGCCTAACTAATTAATGTTGGCAATGTGAGAGCAAATAGCCACACCTGTTTAGAAGGACATAAAATTGTCATGTTCCTGATCTTTGTGTCGAGGAGAGTGAGAAAACATCTGTAGCTGTGTGGGAAGTAGTATCTAGTTCCTTGTGAATGACATATACCACGGCCTTTCTCACACTGTTTACATTAAGTATCATTAAGATAAACACACTTAGACCCCATTGTACAGATATCTATCGCCACATGTTTACCGTCTGGCCTAAAAAAACGTAATAACTGCTACAAACTCCTATTGAAATTGTTGCCCGAAAATACTGGTTTGATAATAGCCTTGATGATATTTTTTCGATGAAACTTTCAAACAATCATTAGCTCTGAAGATAATACACACAGACTAATCTCCAATGCATCAGCAGAAGCTTGACAAATTCGCAGGAGTAATGTGATAAAATCTGGTGTTTTATTGATGGCAAACGCTGTGTTCCATTTACAACAAGGCATCACCAAACAGGCGAGGAGACAGCAATTGCAGGCCTAACTCAAACCGAAATAAATGGTCCACCCGTGTGCAAGGTTAAAAGAAAGCGATATATTGAAGTAAATAATTCACGCTTGGACAAAGAGACCAGATAGCAATGCACTACACAGTAATTGCATTGGGTCGTGGAGACAATAAAATAATATTCCTATTCAAACAGCCCTGTTAACGATATGCCTAGTCAGGTCTGTCTCTTGTAATTACATGAAAGAGGGGAAATCTTGGAAGGATGAACAAAATGGAGATGGGGGGAAAAAGTGGGCATTTTGTACGAGGTTAACGTAAGCTTGGCTATTAGCTGACGAGCTCCTGGCGAAATTGTACGGATCAAGTCCCGGTCACTCTGGTTAAATTTAACGTTGATTTTTTTCACTTCATTTCCTCGAGACAAAAACAGGTTCTCTGGGCTCTTACAAGCAACGACAAGCTCTTTTAATGAAGCAAGTTCCTTCAGTGCGCACACACAGCTGTCAGTCCTGAATGGACCGTTGTCATGGTAACAATTTCTGAAAGAAGCTCAACGGTAGGCAACATGGCTGCTCCCAGGAAGGCGAAACAATACTGGCCTTGACGGAACATGCAAAAATTGCCTCTTAAATGATGACATTTCAACCAGTTATGACAGATTCCATGGAAAATAACCCACGTTATCATCATTGATGTAAAGTGCCTTTTTTCTAATGGAAAAGAATTTTAAAAATTGGTATAAAAGACGTTTTTCAATAGCACAACTGGGAATTTCAAATTCATTATGACATCCCTAAACAAAACTGGGAAGACGAAGAATGACTTAATCATCTTAACAAGTCGGAGCTACAAGCAAAACGTGTCTTCTGGCACCCTCCCTACCCACTATTTTTAAAACAATTCTCCATGGAAGCATCTTAAACAGAAATTGCCTTCTCAATATAGATTAACGGAACATTTTATGCCATTTCATTAAAAAGGCTAATGTTCAATACCAAGCTTTCACAAAAGTAATGTCAATCACAAAATGAAATAAATTTCAAAGCTCTCTCAATAGAAGCTTAATTGATGTCTAGTCAGATGCAGGCAAGAAACAATAGTGAGTATTTTTACGGGAAATTGAGGACGACATGTTATTGTGCAGCACATGTCTATCTGTCCAACCAAATAAACAAGAAGGCACTTGGCATTACAAGTCTCAACAGCTGACTTATCATTCCAGTGATAATCTCCATATGGACAAGACATATTTGCATCTCTCACGCTGTTTCCATTTCATCAACAGACAATAACCTCATGCCTGCAAAAACTGAATACATGCCTGACATTCATGAGCACTTTTAGACCACGCGACTGCTATTTCCCTACCAGAATATTGAAAAAAAACATTGAAAAGATTTATTGGAAGTTATGAAAATAGCCTTGTAATCATATCAGCGTAATTATATACACAGCGACCCATCTGTTTCTGATGAAATAAATCAACACACTTACCATTATAAACCTGTCACAGACGAAGGTAACAAATGGTTAGTATGCTCAATTTCATTATGCCTTCATGGGAGCTTTTATACATAACATATGCCCTATAGCGACACTTGATTCTGGCACACTTCGTTTTTCTCAGTTTATTTTATAGTCGCAACATCAATCTTTGGTGCTCTTGTACAAGTGAGGTGTAAATTGGGTTTAAAGTTGCATCCAAGATTATTGCACTTATATAGAGACATGCATGCACGTGTGTGTGTGGCTGCTTGTACTAGTCCGGGCTGTTGTCGATTCATAGTGCCAGCACACTGGGCTACCATGCTGCAGTTTAACATAAATACCCCACTCAGACGCAGGAAACTGACTCCGAGCCGACCAGTCCTTGTTTAAGCCCCTTAATGCCGAGCGCCAGACAGGGTAACAACAAGTACCATCTTTTAACCCCTTTTGGTATGATGCGGATCAAACCCCGGACGTTCCGCTCTCTGAGTGAACACTAGACCACGGAGGTGGTCTGCTCTTGTACACACAACAAGCAGGCTATGTTATCGAAGTTACAATCACCATAGCCTTTAGAGTGAGTGAGTGTGTTTGGTTTTACGCCGCTTTTAGCACTATTCCAGCAATATAACGGCGGGGGACACCAGAAATGGGCTTCACACATTGTACCCATGTCGGGAGTCGAACCCAGGTCTTCTGCGTGACGAGCGAATGCTTTAACCACTTGGCTACCCGACCACCCCTATAGCCTTTAGAGCACTTTGAACAACAGCACAATGGTCTCAAATTTTCAGAAGCGTGATACCAAGATGATTCTTGGAATGGGATGTGGTATTGGTCATATCCAAAGACAGTTTTCATCCATATAGTATGTTACTTGGTGGTTTAAGGACCTCATGCTAATTTCCAGATTCTCGGATTACATTATTGGCAAAGTCAATCATATTCTCTCCATTGAAGGGGAAATTCCCATACAACTCAATAGCCTCCCTGCCATGTGCGGTTTGTCAATAATCAGTGATTACAATCAGCCAAGTTAATCCTGGCCAAGAGATTCATGTCAATTGACAACCACAGCTCCAACAATGATGGGTTTTACATGACATCTAAACATATCACTTTGGTAAGTCGAATTTCGGAAGAAATGTGCGAATCATTTGTTGGCAGTTATCACAGTTGAGGTAAAAAAGTTATTAGATGAAGGTGAGGATTGGTCTGTGACTATTTGTTTATCTCTCATCGTTTAGCACTCGAGATCAATCTGGAAGTAGGATTAAGCTTAATTACGTTCAAGTTTTATGCGTTCGACATTCTCATCATTAATGATTAATACTTATTGTATTTTATCAGCGAGTTTAGAGGAGGGGCTCGGAACAATTAAACACTGGATCAATTTGCTCAGCTTCGAGCTGAGTGATCGGGTTTCTCTGCGCAAACTCTGACCATACCAATGCAATTTACCGAGGGGTGGACTGCGTGACATGTGAGAGGTCTGTGTTGTGCTGGCAGCGCGTTGGGCAGGGGCTGAGGTCCAGGACGGGCTAAGCGATCTCGCCTCAAGCAGAGACTGCTAGAACAGCTGAGTATCTCCCAGGCTTAAGACAATAGCAAACAAGATCTCCCTCCCATCCTCTGTTTGTGCCTTTTCTTTCGGCCGATGGATTTATGGATTTTTCTCTCAACTCGGGGAGATCGGGGGAGATACTTAAGAACTTGTGCGATCAATAACTGATTTCATTCATCTAGAAGGAAAAACTTGCCGATTTTTGTTTGCTCTTTGCTGACTCTGTGCGACCTTGCAGGCAGTAAAAACAGAGGCTTTCATCCCGGAGCATGCGCGTGAATAGCATGACGAGGCACCTCCCGCACCAGGTGACGGGTTCCCCCAGCATTACGTCAACCAGAATTGTTCCTTGGCTGCGGCCTGCTGCGATAACGGTCCGCTCGTCAAATATGTGCTCTATAAATTCTCCTCAACAATTCTCAAGAGCAAAATCTTCAGCAAAGGAAAGAATTGTTGAAACACTTCAATGGAGAAAATGAAGTCTAAATCTGTCTCTTTTAATTTTGTTCCGTTACCTTCTTGTCAACACAGTTTCTATTGTGTTGCTGTGTTAAGTCACTCACATCAAGCATCAGAGACATAAATAAACTTCAACCAGGGCCAATGGTTGGCTCCATTGCCAACTATGCTGCATGCAAGTCTGGACAATGGATGGAAATTAGAAATGAGCCCCGCACACTAAGCCATCCTCTTTGTCTGCTTACTGTGTCAATGTTTAAAGAGAACTGGTTTCTATTTTGTATCTACGTTGGCGATGATATTCACTATTTTCTCCAGCTTAGGTTAGCATGAATAAAACACTACAAACACCTTGCAAACGCACAAGCCATGAAGCAGTGAATAGATGCTTGAACAAAAAATATCCCTGGTTAACAAATTAATACTACAATGATCACCGCCAGCCACAATGGTTCGTCTTCAACTAACCAACAGCTCTCCAAGATAAATTACAACGCAGGCTCTCATCAATTTGCAACACCAGACACCATATCGGTCTGATGCCTATTTATAGCTTCATTAAATTCAAAACATTCTTCCAATAAAGAACCCAACAATATTAATAAGCCTGTTTATATATCCAAGGCCTTTCAAAAACTAACACTTAAAAGCATAGGGAAACATGGCTGATGGAATCAATATCCAGTCTTAGTTTACAATAAATCATGAGACTTGTACACGGTGCAGTATACAACCAGCAAGTCACATGGAATTGTAAGAGATGCTGTATAAGAAGATTCTGCCCGGACATCATATACTCAAAGGAGCAGATATAGTAATGCATCGTGGGTGTGGCCGATATGACTACTACTATTAGAGCTTTAATAATGGCATGTACAAGCCATATGCCCAACTCGTAATTAAATCATTTTGCTACGTCCCAGCACGGCAGTGGCTTGGTTTTTATAACAGCCAATGTTCATGCTAATTTACTTTGGTAGAATAATTTTTCGAGAATTTGTATTAAATCGGCTTTATATTCCAGGGTTTATATTCTCAACATTTCCTGACAGGAGTTATAATATTAGATGTTCGTTGAAATACATCTGCCATGGAACATAGGCATGTATGTGATACAGGAGCTAGAAAAGAGGCCAGTTATTCTGTGTGCAGATAAATTCTAAACAACAAAAATAAATGTAACTTAATAATTCCCTTATAAAAATGTATTTTGCAGAATTCATTAAATCATTTCCTTAACTGCCATCCCCTTGGGCTTATTGGAAAATCAATGCACTGAAATGCCCGAAACAAGGAAAAGTCAAACTAAGAATGTCACACCCATGCACATATTCCTCAAAAAGGCAACAAGTGGTCTTAGTAAAGGCCCCTTTATCAATCTTGATTTCATTTTAACAAGTGTTGCATTTATTGGAATATTGACAACATAATTTGATACGTGCCTGGCCGACTGCTCAAGGGAACGTCCGGCCTCCAATCTTCAAAATGATTCTTTTTCACATCAATCACTGGGAATGGTTCCTGCCATTGCACTTTGGACAGACGAAATAACTGTATTTACGCGCTTTCAGACAATTGTTACAAATGTGATTATAAATAGACCAACTCATAATTTGGCTGTGTGTTTACATTCAAATGTTATCAACATATTTTATAAAAGTACTGAAGCACTAGCTTTCCTATAAATTAATCAAACTCTTTTTCTTTACACAACATCGTACCATTTTACAACACAATTTTTCAATTAAACAACAACACACTTCTTGCCTCACACATCAGAACAACCATACAGACAGACAAAAGAAATGCCTCAAAATTTTCTAATCAACCCCATTTGAGGTCTGACCTCAGGAGGTCGCTGTGCAACAACATCGAAGTAGACCTTTGCAACACATATTCCCCTGATGAGTTAGGTTTAAAGTGGTTACATTTACTACAGCTCTTTCAAAATTTAATGATGTGTCACATCAGCTACCATCAAGTAAATTTGCCAGGGGAATAGCATCAGTTTTCTCGACATTCTTTCATGTCTAAGCTTCAAAACAAAAAACATTTCACTATATTCGACAAGGGGCTGCGATGTATGTCAACGAAACCACTGTGTCAAGCAATAGTTGAATAACCAATGAAGACAGTCGTATTGCTGCAATAAATGGATGAAATCAGCATACACCCTGCCCCAGCAAATCTCTTGGCATAAAACATTTTTCTTGAGTACTGCTAGGCACCGACCGAATCATCAGTGGAGTGGAAAGGCGAAGTGCATGAGCTTGCATTGTTTCTAACACTTGAATGGTTTCAGTTGGCACACCGAGCCAGGCAGGGAAGCTTAATCTCGTCATTACTGCAAGAGGCAAGTTTCAACCATCCTTCTCTTCAAACCGGTTCCTGGCTGGACTGCATTTTCGTACGCCTCATAAAGCTGTGCATTTATCTTAGACCAGCCTTCCTTTACCAGGGTGTGATTTAAAGGCTAGGAGACATATTAGCTGGAAGACAACCTTCGATGGGGAAACTGGCTAGAGAATGGTGAACGGCTAGCACAAACGAAGGCTTATTCAGGTCGTTGCTTACAAAGCTTCTTTCTTGCTATGGAAACGGTGAAACAATACTTAGCTATGGAGCCTGGGTTATTATAAACAACATGGCAGGATCTTTCTCAACCAGGTCATGAACAGGAAAAGGGTTGAGCACCAGATGAGACATAGTAATTGCTCCTAGTTGAAAATGCTCAACTTTGGATATGGTATGTCCTGTATTTTCCCAGGCAGCACCGAGCCTTTCAGAATTTATTTGCAAAGAGAAAGCTAATTCAACGAAGTCTTCAGAACGCATAACCACTAATGCATGTTCCCGTCCAATTTTCCTGCAAAATGAAAGGCCTATGCTGGCTTAAGGACGCATTGACATGGTGTGTTATTGCTGTGTTTAAATGCTTCAAGTACTCTCGGTATTCAGCTATATTTGCTTTGATTGTGAATAGAACATCGCCTATTACTCTCATCACAAGATTCGTTAGTTATCATGAACCATCCCTATCCAAAATAACACTGAAGGGAATACAAAAACTTCACTTTCATTCTCTTCATAAACCCGTAGCAAAGGAATCTTTCTCTTCCCTAGCAGTACAAAGCAATTAATTGTCTTTGTAAAATGAAGAAAATGAACATTTAACCTGAATTAATCCTTGCGATTTCACTATATCAGGGCAATTGATCATAAATAACTCAAAAGAACCTGGGAATCAACCATTGGAAATGTGAACTTTTCAAACACAAGACTGTGAGATAGCCTTAGATGACTAAACAAAGGTCAGTCCAAATCTACATAGTTACACATGCATGAAGATAATTACATTCTACTTCCGACTTCAAATAAAGCCGAGTTATGTCCCAATAAACAGTAGGATCAATGATGCAAGAACGGAGTGAGAGAGTGAGTGAGTGAGTGAGGCTTTATTCCACTTTTAACCATATTCCACCAATGTCACACCAGGTCCTCCAGAAATGGGTTCACAGCAAAACTAGATGTACAGGGAAGCTGTGGTGTAATAGGGAATCTTTAATACATGAACAACGCAGACTATCTGACTAACGTTATCTCTTGTCACCGGCTGACGATATCTTGTCCACTTCCTTCAACACTGGGTACAAAAAAGCTGTCTGAGCTACCATAAAGCGATCAGGCTGAATACAAACTTACAGTAATTCCTTTCAAGTGGCAAGTTTTGCAATAGGAAAGCTTTGGAATGACTAAGACACTGGCCTGATCTGGAGGTCTGCTTTGAAAGAGCTAAACATTCCTTCCTTGCATTGAAAGTTTTGTTTTAAGTTGATTGAAAATACCTTTTATCCTGAGCACAGTGATCAAAATTCCCCTCTTAAACCTGTTTCTATTTTCATAATTAATACACTGGGACACTACTTCACGATGAATAAACATCTGACAAATCTGTGATACAAACGTTAATATTTAATCTTACGTTGTAAGCACTGAGGAGAATATGTTGTCCAAAAGCATGTCCATAAGAGACAACGCCTTCATTTGAATAAAGGAATTCATTCAGGTACAAAGGCTCTTGGTAGTTGCACTGGTTTCCTGCAAGTTTTGTTTAATAAATATGCTTGGCTGTTTCCACATATGGTTCTAAGTTGAGTAACACAAATAGGAGGGTGGATGGTATTTGCTAGGGCTTGTTAAAAGCAGCTTGAAATAGCCCCATTAAGTAAACATGGACACCATGGACAAAAGGACAGACGGTCTAATTCCCAACCTTCGCTTCGTTAGAGGATAATGAGGAATGAGACAGAACTTTGTCAAGCCTGTCTAATGAAGTGGGATAAAATAAACATGTGAAGGGAATTTGAGAATTTAATCTTGAATTTTTCAGGGTTATATTTGAGTAGAAACTTGCCTCGAGGTTTCCCGTTGCAAGAGAAAGGGTCAGATTTTATATCCTCCAACGGTTTCAAGCCCACATATCCGAGGGTTTAATCAGAAATGTTACTTGTGAGTTATAGCAGACAAAAATTGGTTTGACACGAAACACAGTGACAAGCAAAAAAAGAGAGACACCAAGTCAAACCCTTACTTTTTTTCTTAAGTAACTTTCCATTTTCCTGTCAATCAAAACTTAACTCCGAAAAAAATAATAACAGTTTTTTTAACTTTGTGTAGAAATATATAAATCAGAGATATCCAATATACTACAAGTTGTTATATTTAGGAGCAAGTCTGTAGCAAAAGAAATAAATCTGATCGTCTAACTGTGTGATTTACATCAGGCAATAAATCCATTGGCAATTTCTGTGTCCGAGACACTTTCAATGGGATCACACTGACTATAACGAAGAGAATTAGGCTTCAAATATACTTGAGTGCCGCCTCAGCTTTAGTGCCATCGCCAACCGAAATGCTACATATTTTGACAATCAAGCATGGTAATAAAGGTCCCCTAATTCAATATTCGCCTCCATAATAACGCTGGCGCGTCGACAAAGCCCAAACATGGCGCCCCCTACCTAAGGTCCCGACCTGGCCCCTCTCATTGAGAAACTACAGCAAAATTCCATTTGAGAAAATTTCAGTGAATGTCGGTGTTTCATACACTCCCTCTTGCACAGCGGCCATCAATTCATTTGAGTACGATGCAGCATCCCCTCTCATAGATAAGTCATAATTTAGGGCTGACCCTCTGATGGCATCGTCACCTCGGGGACAGAGTTTTTCACTTACAAGGTTAGCTGCCCCAAAATAACACCCTGTTACCGTCTTTTTCTTGATGTTGTTTGGATATCACTCATCACGAGCTGTCCGATGTGATTAATGAGTGAATGTATTTGCACATATTACTTGTCCCCAAGGGGCTGTAAAACGGATCTCACCACATACATCGGACTCTCTTGGAGAAATTGAGGAAAATGCTAAAAAGTTCTATGTGCTTTTTAAGATGAAGGGAATTTGTAAATCAAGCAGAAAGACGGCAATAGAAATGGCTTGAAAGCTTTACGAACGATGAATAAGGCTTGCGAAAACTGCTGCTGACATTTTCATACAAGTTCAGGACAATAACATTTACATGACCACGGCTACCAAGACTTTACGTGACCACCACAACCATGCACTTACACAAGGCTGGCTAACCATCATTCCCCACAACCATCAAGTTGAATGCCAGACCCAAGCTACTTTGCAATTTTCAATACGAGCTTGTGTATCTTAGAAAATTGAAAAAACTCTCATAAAAAGAATTGTCCAACTTTAATGGGAAAAGAAACTCAAACAATATAATTACCCTACATGGGGTCCCTTTTAAAAATAGTTTAAGAACAGAGAACTAAAAGAAAGGCTTTTTGGTAAAAATTCTGCTGAGGTGTCAAATGCGTTCATTCCTAATTTCTATTAATACTTCAAATTTAACACTTAATGATAAATTGTTGAAAAAGACCACCAAAGCTTTTCTGTCATTGTCAATATTCTTCGCTGCCTCTAAAACAAACCAGCATCTTGCCCCAACAGCCCGCTCAGTGCTGCCTAATGGCTTCTGGATACCAAATCAACAAAGCATGACGTCTCATCTATCCAACTATGTAGCTCTCCATATCAAATTCACTGTTTGAAATGCTATGCGAGTTCTCATCTCGTTCACTGGCTTTGTGCATGAGACGGGACAGGACTGAGACAATGCTTGTGAGTCTAACGGCAGGTAGCCTCGCACCGAGACAACAAGGCTTAATGATGACATTCTGCGTCACTAACCCTGGCATCACGCTCGCTGTTTACAATAGACTATCTTGTGGGATTTGCTTAATTACTTGCTGCAATGTCCGTAAGTATCATCCACCATGCTGTCATGTGTGGCTGCACCTTCGTTTAGAGTGGCAAAGCAAATACACAAGTTGAAGAATGTGTTCTGCTTTCTATTCCATATGATAAGTTCCTTTGAAGTTGTGGCCATTCAGAACATAGTTCTACAATAATACTTAGGTTTGGTTGTATGCAGGAGGCAAATTTAGGTTTCATCAAACAGCTATAAATATTTCTCACCAAAGTCACATCATTGTGTTGACAAATGTGGCTCTTGCATCTTTTCGAGATTTTTACATGGAATAAATAGGACCATAAATAATGCTTGCTGCAACCTCTCAAAATACTAGCACTTGTCATTGCATAATATCACGCTACAATAAGAAAGGAAGATGATAATATGCTGGTTGGAAAGTAGTATTTAACGTTAGCTAACGCGTCTTGTCTAGAACGGAAACAAACAGAAGCTCGGCGGCAACGTGTTATAGCATCCTCATATACTCAAACTGATCTGGCAGAGAGAATCCTTGATGACTTCAGAAAATGCCAGATATTCTCTCGATGCATATTACATTGTATAATGTGCTCCAAGCACACACGTTGTGCGGAAACGGACCGCAAGAGTTCGGGCCCAACAGACGCCATGGTTCCCTTTCACTTGCTTACATTAGCCACAAAATTCTGTTTACTCTCCGAACAAACATTTTTCTTTTGCCGGATTCGGTCTAAAGCCCTCTTCATTAAATGGCACTGTGAAAATAACACACACTAATCCCTTGCTGTATGCTTACTGCTAACAGATAATCATGCTAGTTTAGAACACTTCACACTACTAAGGCGTTTTCATTCAAAACGAAACGATGTAATATTTGGCTGACCAGTGCAATGAAATTTTCAATATTGCAATGAGCGATTACAAATTCATCATTGCATCTTAAAGTCTAACTTGTAGTTTTCCAGAAAAGTAGAGAACAAAACCTCTAAATTAAAATAAGGAACTTTTTCTTCTTTTCTAGGCATTGCAATTTCGCATGTAATCCTGTTCCCGGCACCTAAATCACATGTTCTGTTTGTTCAATTTCATGGTATTACGTGGAATTCCTAAGATGTGACAAAAAATGACAATAGCTCCACTCTTATCTTCAGAGATAAAGAGAATTTTCATGAAGAAAATCATTTTTGAACTTTTTTTATGCTCCCAAATTGATTTTTAAACAGTGGGAAGGGATAGCTGACTTTGTTCCTTAATGGATATATGTGCAGAAACCATGTGACAATAAACCTACGCCATTAAGAGCCCATTGAAACAGTCACATAAACAGTAATTAATTTAGATTCACTTATCTTCAATCACCAAGAAAAAATGGAGCATCTGTAAAACTTTTGTACATCAATTCAGAAACTTGACAAGTTAAATCATGTACATGGACTTGTATGAAAATGCAGTTGGACACACACCATAAATTCAACTTAAGATGGCGAAATGAGAAGATGATCAACAAGCTTTATGAAAACATCACACAACCATCCCGAACACTATCTGAAACAGTTTGGTGGAAGTCAGCAACGGTAAGCATAAACAAACAAATGAAGTACTATCCAGTGAAGATGGCCACAAAAAAATCCAACATTGAAATAAATTAGTGTAAGATAATTGGTAATAAACTCCCACTGCAGTAACAAGTACACATATCTTAATATTTTAAGAAATTTTGACATGCCAGTGCAACATGCTTCTATTAAAACTTACATACCCAATCAATTCAAACAGTATCTACTTCGGGTTTTGTTGAATGTACAAAAGACATTATTTAACAGATATTGTTTAAGATATATATACACTAATAATAAATCACCATTGAATCAACCTGACAGGTATTGGGGGAATCAAGTCCACTCACATGCGTCCAATTTTACATCATTTAATCCAGGCAATCTGGCAAGTTAAATACAAGATGTTTTTCATCATTTACCAACCAAACTCACTATTTGCCAGCCATAAGATAGGGTTTAGTTCAGACAACCCCATTCTATGCAGGATTAATTGGATCGTTGGCCAGAGCATATTAAAATCATTACATATGCGGGTATTTTTTAAATTTAAATGAGAAATGCAAATTAATATTAACACATACTGCATGTGACATTGTCTGTCATACGCAGATTAAAATTCATGTTATCTTAGTAACATATTTTCCATTCCCATCATAAAGATCCCCAGAGAGGCAACCCCCCCTAAGGATAAATAATTGAAAGCATCAAATATTTAAAGATGGTTTAAACCTTTGGGCTCACCAGGTCTGTCACAGTTCAGGGCATTTCCCTTCTGGTATGAAAGAGGCTAGGTGTAGCTTTATTATACGTGGCCTTGAATAATTAAGTAGTGTTTAACATTTTGACATATGGTCCAAATACTGTTTAGGAGTGCCATACAAGGGAACCTATTTGAAATTTGAACATTAGTATCTTCATACTACAAGGCATCCTGGGGATGATGACTGTGTTATGGTTCAAAATATCTGTACAGGCTGTCCCTGTCACTGTTGCCATGGTAATTCTAATCTTTCAAATTTTTGATTTCACAGGTGATGAGAATTAAACCAACAGAAATAATGTGGATCAAAATATGTGAAAAGGTTATGCTGTCACTGTTGCTTTGGTTATTCTAATCGTTCAAATTTTGTATATCACAGGTGATGAGGAATTCATCAATAAGAAATGTTGTGAATCAAAACATTTGTTAAGATTATTCTGTCACTGTTTCTATGGTAACCCTGATCTAGATCAAAATTAGGTGATGAAAAATTCATCAACAGATATGTTGCTACAAAAATATTTATACAGTAGCCTTCTACATGCTGAGGTAATTTTAACATATCAAATTTTGGACTTGCTTGGATTTTTCTCTCTACTTCAACCTGGCTGTTCGTCACCTGTCCAGCACCAACATCACGCAATTAACGACAATTGTCGCATGTTGACACAGTCTCGTCAGTAGCTGAGAGTTAATGACGACGCCCTTTGTCTGAAGCACTAATACATTTATCAAGGCTGGATCTCTGTACCAGATCGGGAAGGGTCCCTCTAGCCCCTCGGGCTGACAAACACTAGATTGGTGACGACAGGTGAAAAACACCACGCTACGCATTCAAAGAATGAGGCTCTACAGGGGTGGATATACAAATTCATTTTTTAGAATTACCACCTATTCCTATGGTGTGTGTGCTTCCTATTATACATACAAGTTTTCCTTTCACATTACAGATAAGATATTTTAGTAAGGAAATTACTGAAACAAAGGGCTTAAACCAACAGTGAGATATACCACCCCTGGCTGAACAGGGACAAGTATAATTTATGACTGGGTATATGAAACTACAGAGAAACAAACATCTGTGTGAGGTTCAGGTAGTGCTTTTGAGGCAGGATAGGGCAATTGTCAATAAACAATAGACAGTACGAAACTCATAAATTATTCATATTTTAAAAACAAATTGGGGATATCCTTTAAAAGTTTATCACTGAATTTCAAAACAAGAAATCAGAAAACGTTGCCCATAAAAATGGATTATTAACCTCAACTAATGCTACCATGTACCTCATCATTTCACCATCTTCTCTCAAGATACGATCAAGGGCAGAAATTCTGCGAATAAACTTGAAAAAAGACCCAGATACATTTAAACCCAAAACTAATCTATTGTGCTAACATTTGAGGAGAAGAGACATACATATATACATAGTGACACTATTTTTATGGAAATTGTATTAAATATACCCATTTTTGTTTCATTTATCTTAAAACAGCATTACCCATTTGGGTGTTGGTTTACTCGATGTCCAGTGAGAGGCTAACACACCTTTACAAAGTAACCAGGCTTTAATTGAATGACCTTAGTAAGTTGGGATTAATCTGACCACACTGGAAGTACTAAAATATTCAATATGGTTCTGTTCTACCATGACAAAGGGAGTCCCTTGATAGCCCCACAATGGCCATCATTTGAAGCTTTGAGAGATAACAGGGAAGGTTTTATCCAATAACGTTTATATTATATCTAATATTCTGCTTTCATTTCAGAGACTTTTTCATATTCCATATGCATTTAATTATGCAACATAAACGTGCAATTCAATTCTTGTATTATTGGGGGTAATTGTATAAATTTGGATTACGGAAAAGGTACTGCGATGTATTAGCTGCTAAATTCGAAGGACTACCATGGAATTGATTGTGTCAAATCTTTCATATTATTCAATAAAATATGGGATAAAATTCGGAATTTTTATTCGAAGTTGACAAAGAACCCAGACCTGCATCAACACTTTGTGAATTACTTCTGTGAAACAGTCATATACAGCTGTCTTAGGGATTAATACCACAAAACATGACCAAGAAATGAAATCAAAACAAAAATGGGAAAAAAAACTACATAAAATGGGTATGTTTGTGCCTTGTTTGGATAGAAAATTGTGGTATTAAATGACAAATAATCAAATGCCATGCTTTCCTGGAGGTTTCAAATTTCCCATTTCAGTTAGACACACTGGTGGGCACAGCAGGGGGACCCTGTGAGGCCAGGGGAGGAGAGGCTTCAAGAACCTCTACATTCCCAATAGGTCACAGGACAAATGTATACACAAATCTACAAGCTTCTTCAATTCAAATACTGAATGGGCAATAAATAGACAATTTGACACGTTTTTTCCCTGTTCAGCCAAACAAGCAAGTGTTGGTATGAAATTAGCACCTGTATGGGGCAACTGACACAAGAAATTAGCGAGACCCTCGGTAAAAGTCAGCTCCTCTAACAGAAAGCTATTCCTGGGCTCCTTTCAGGCAGTCGGGCCTCCTTCTTGGGTCAGAACCAGCTGATAACCGACTCGGGGAAGGAAATTAACTCAACGCTCACATTGCCAAAAATTACATCTGTAGGCTGTAGGCTGTAGCGGTAGGGTGAGGTGGCATGCATAATTAATAGGTCAGGAGCAAGGCCTGACTCGACCCAATGTAGGGACCATACCACTGCACGGCACCAGCTTCCCCAGGCTGGCCCAACAAAGAACATGCTTGATGCTATACAATTCTCGCCTTAGTCATGCTATGTTCTCAACCCAACGAAAGCCGCTATAAGAAAATAAATTACTCAATCATCCCCTTGAGCCTGGTAATATGAATTGGCGAGGTGATTTTGCGCCATCTTTGTTTTACTCCATGTGCAGGCTTGCGATGCTTTCCACGAGGATAAATGTTCCGGGTTTTAAACCATGAGCTTAATCCCTCATCAATTCTCAGCCACGTTTAACATCGTTATAACAATTCCTGTTCACGATCTTTCTCGGGGCTGAGCGGGTTTAGTTTAAGTCAAAAGGTTTTACGTCTAACTGATTTTCAATACATTAAGAAAGATACTTGAATATTCTACATACAAAGGTCTACTGGCCATAAATAACTATCATCATCCAACACTCACTTCACCACTACATCTTGATCAAAACATCATAATCCCTATTGACTGTGTCACCATCCCACTTGAATCACTGTCGCCTACTGACCGGATCACTATCACCTGTTGACTATCATTAGCCCCTATTCACTGTATCACTATCTCCTATTTGCCTTATCACTATCACCTATTCACATAATTCTAACTGCTATTTTCTGTATCACCATCTCCTATTCACTGTATCACTATCTCCTACTGACTGCACCACTATCTCCTATTCACTGTATCACTATCGCCTACTGACTGCACCACTATCTCCTATTCACTGTATCACTATCGCCTACTGACTGCACCACTATCTCCTATTCACTGTATCACTATCGCCTACTGACTGCACCACTATCTCCTATTCACTGTATCACTATCGCCTACTGACTGCACCACTATCTCCTATTCACTGTATCACTATTGCCTACTGACTGCACCACTATCTCCTATTCACTGTATCACTATCGCCTACTGACTGCACCACTATCTCCTATTTGCCATATAACTATTTCCTATTCACTGTATCACTATCTCCTATTCCCCATTCCACTATCTCCTATTCACTGCATCATTATCTCCTATTGACTACAGCTATTCACATTTGCACAACAGCATACCTACCATTTATTCAGGATAACTTGACACCTCCTCAACATTAACACCCTATAAGTCCCCCTGCTCACTATTAACTGCAACAATATTTCCATAGCCACATGTACTTTATTGCAAATAACACCTAACTATACAAAGTCATTACAACTAATAACAACAGTGACCAAATTTCCAATGTGATATCAATAATAGAGAGAAGTGGCCAATATTCATGGCATATGACCATGTTCCTTTAAGTCCAAAGTTGAAAGACAGGCCGATCTTTCACACTGTGTAGAGACAATTGATGCTGATCGGTGGTGTTCATCAGTTAGCGAGTCTGTCGACATCTGCTCACTTGAACATAATACGAAATCACATCAATTCAAAGCTAGATCAATAAAGATCAACTGGTGAAATACGAGAGCTTCAGATTTATGTAAACTGTTCAGTACATTCCTTCAGCCATAATACTTCACATATCTCACTTAACACATCTCCCAAATCATGAGAACACTGTCAGAAAAAAATAGCAAACCAATTCAAGACCGTAACCTTTTTATATGAAAAAATTACTGTGATTTGAACGAAGACAAGAAGCCTGTCCGATGACCAAATTGTTCAAAATCCTTGAACACATAACACAAGGCCACCCTCTTGCAAAATGGAATTACAGATTAATCCTATTTGAAGTTATATATACTACTCAAAAGAAGTTTAAGAACACCCAATTCTTTCTTATTACTATAGTTTATCATGCCATGACAGATTAACTATAGTAATATGAAAGAATCGGGTGTTCTTTAACTTCTTTTGATTAGTATACAATGACCTATTTTGATCAGATTTGCCCATGTCAAACCAATCCAACTGAGTATGATTCAAAGAAATTAGATTTCTACAAATATCTGTATTTACATGGAAACGGGGGAGAAAATGAACGTCCCTCAATTAGCATTGTCTAGACAGGGGACGACAATCTACATTCCTGGTCAATAACAAATATTGTCGGATAACTTAACTATTCATGGCCAGCACGCTGGGGGAGGGAAGAAGCCCCAAATATATAAAATAATCATCTTGGCTAGGCTATCTACATCGTTAATAACTTATCCCAAAACTAAATGTCAAATTTATATTTCAGAGAGGTTTTTTTCCCCTGAAAGGTCAGCCTGACATACCTCGTAGGAGAAGATGAAGCTATAACATAACTATGCCAATATTGAAGAAATAAATGAGCAAAATTAATTGCAAGCTTTGAATAAGTAAAATATGTAACATTGCAACTAGATCTACATATATATAAATATAAGTCCTTTACTACTTGTTACAGAATGATATCACACAACACATCATCTAGGAATTACAAAAAAGGATGACTCAAATACTACCAAAAAAACGTAAGTGGTGACTACATATTGAATATCAAAGATGGAAAGAGTAAATTGGTACAATAACTATGGCATTTCGGATATTGCTTTTCTCTGGGTACCGATTCTGACAGCTATGAACCATACGGGATATAAATTCTACAAATATTACAAAATACACAAGTTGTTAATTTTATGAGAACAAGCAAACCTATAACACAGTCAAGGTCAAAGAGAAGCATTCTGGCCATTACGTTGTTATTTTGGTTAAAGTGGGTGGCAAATGGTGAATATAGAATATATAGCATGGTATTATGACCCGAAACCAAGGTTATATGCCTAACGGTGACTTTACATACTTGATGTCACAAATACATGTAAACATCCCTGGAATAAAAGTGGATTACATATGAAGATTTTATTTCACAGCAATCCAAAAAATCACAAAATGTTTTATTATAAGGATACATGCATGGCATCATGGTTGAATTTTATTTGAGGGTAATAGTGTTGAATGTTATTGATGGGGATATTGTTGAACGTTGTTATTCATGGATAAAGTGTTAGGGCAATCATGTTAATGAGTCCAGTGTGCTCATTCATTCATTCATCCATGTTAGTCGACTAGGAAGAAAGATACAAAAGTTGCTAATGAATAAATAAGGGGAAGATGATAGCAATAACATGAAGGTTATAGCTGTCTCATGCTATGGAGATGAGGTTTTCTACAACCTATCCGCCCTCAACATGATTTTGGAATGCTCCTAAACACTAAATGGATTGTTCCATGTTGTGAGTTGAGGGAGGATAGGTTCTTCCGATGCAATGAGGATGGTGAAAAGCATCCCATGCTAAATGAATGAAAGGAAATTAGTAGGCAAATGAATTAATTTGTTTTAGAAGGGTTAGAAAGGTCAAGGTCATCCCAGAAAACTAAGATGTACCTGAATTTTACGCTGTTTCAAATTAATCAGCTTCAGTGGGAGAGGAGAAGTGGACTCCCCTGAAAGCACCACACTGTAAAATAGGAAACGAAAATTAAAATCTGAAAAAGGAAGAAAAAGAAACAAAGGCAAGAAATAGAACAAAATCAAAACAAAGGTAAACAAAAAGATAGGTATCAGAATCAAATAAAACATGTGAATAAGACAGATTTGAACACAAATAAAGACGACATCGTGTGAAGGAAAAAGATGACAGAGTAGGAAATAGTTGTCCCTGCATCTCTGCACTCTGTTACCATGGCGATGCTATATTCTTACATTCCAGATAAAAGAAATGCTTGTTTTACTTGAAAAGAGAACAGCTTATCTGTGTCAATTGAAAGAATGACCCCTGTAGCTATGGCGACTGTAAACACTCCTGTTTTTTGCCAGTGGATCTGGTTGAACACAAAATGCCAGAGTGTAGCAGGCTGTCCTTCAAGCTGTGAGTTTTTAGGGTTCTGTGACACAACTGTCAGATGAACATCTGCAGGTGTTCCAGATTACTTTATTGAGCTCGACAACGACACCATAAAAAACATTCAGACAGAGATCACATTCAAATCTTTTATTCCCCGGGTAGAATTAAGCTAAAACTGATTGTGTGCATACTAGCAGTTGTAACAAGTGACGAGTTGAATTTTTATTAAACATCTTTAAATCTTAAGGTTTCAAGCTAGTGAGAGTCTTAATAACTGAATGCATGTATCGTCTGTTTTATTGTATGTGTTTGGTTTCAAATTTGTGTGAATGTGTGTTGATACCGACATGATATTCGTCGCTGTGATATTGAGGCGAGTGAGTGAGTGAGTGCCAACATGTACATACCAGTGGGCAAAAACTAGGAGGCCTATATACGGCTCCTGCTCCATTTGCTCAACAATTGACGGGTGTTGGAGTGACCTAGTTGGCCTACTTTCAATCCTTTGTAGTTGGGGAAACCCCTAACCTAAAATTACCTCGACTGGCATGTGTATAATAGATAATCAATGGACACATGATGTAGCGGTTGTCTTCATCGATAGTTGCCACTTGATGCGAGGCGTCACTCCCAGAGACACAGGCAACCGTCAATCACATTGCTCTCACCTCATGCAAGTGATACTGTCACTTGCAATTGTTTCAAGTTAGTGGAAACTTTCTGCCCAGACGATAGCGTCGGTTTTAATTCCATACTTGTCAACCATGCTCACTGTGACCAGGTTGTGTTGTTACAGATGTAGCTGGCATTGCAAGAGTAATCTATTGAGCAACATCAAGGGACACGAATCCTGCTCCAATTTAAAGTCTGGCTTATTTATGATCATGTCCAGTTTGAATTATCCACTAACATCAAACACATCTTTTTAAAATATATAAACAATGAAACTTACAAATTTCATTTGAAACGGCTTCATTACTATGTTGAGAAAAATAATATATATAAAATAGTCATGTTTAATGGGTGTCCTAAATTGTTTTTACAAACAATGGTTCATTTCCCACTATTTCCAAACACAGACCTATTATTCCCAAAAGCCATACCTCAGTGGGCATAATGCCTAAATTTTTAATAACACTAGTCCAGCATCCTGGAAACAGAGAGAGCCACGTACCCAGCAACCTCCACCTACAGGTTATTTGTGACAAGCTCTCTCCCCTTGGCTTTGTTATCAGACAAAGAGAAGATGGAGAAAGACCCGAACACCTCAACACATCCCCCCCCACCCCCTCCCGTCGCCTGCTTGGACACCACCTACCCGCTGAGTTCGGCACAGATGTACCGTAACAGCTGGTTAATGACAAAGTCCTAACTTGACTGTATGCTTGGTATTAATGTACATATTACCAGCTTAGCTTGATTTATCATCTGAGAACATCTTCAACTCAATTAATACTTTCAGTTACATATGTCATGGTACTTTGGGTGTATGTGAATTATTGCAATAATGAATATTTACTGTTATGACATCTTGAAAACTGTGAACATTATTAAACAGACTACTTTGGTTCAAATAAATATTTCTTCTTTAAAAAATAATAACAATGTACTTTTCAACTTTGGCATTTACCCTACATTAGTAACATTTCACCCTGTAAGCTATTTCCCTAATGTTTTTGTCTGTGGGCAACGATGTTTCAAACGTCTTATTTACATGCAAAACGGGTTCCTCAATTGACAGAAGCTTTTATCTTAAAAACATCACAACATACTCAATCAATCATGCTCCATATTAAGGGCTGAGCATACTATAAAATTCATTTCACTACGCCCGAGACATAATCGCTCAGCCTAATTATCATAATAACACAATTTCCTTTTTCAACTAAACAACAGTGACCTCATTTGCTGAGTTTTCTACCATCCAGGTAGCCTATCAGCATAATTGTTTTAATTGTACTACAATGTGTACACAAAACCGCATCTGCAAACCATCAGTTTGCATCCGACTTCAGAGAAACTTGTCACCGTAGAACAATTAATTTCCCTGCACATACACTGGAGCATAATTGTATTCCGTAGACTCTATGCTCCGAGTTTGTTGCTCAGAGCTCTGCGAAACAGTTTGTTAGTGGAGCTAGCTTAATTAACATATTCACTGCGGGCCTTTCATCTCCACGTTCATTGTGGGGTTACCTGGCGTTAATTAGCAAATATATTTTCTCGGCACCACATTTAGACTGTCTTTCTCCACTACTTGCTTCATTTGCATAATGAATTATGGAAATGGGGCTTTCAAATCAAGCTTTATATTTTTCAAAATGGAAGTTTGACCCGTGTCAGAGGCAATAAATGCATGGGCTTCAAGCTGAATGGGATTTATGACAATCTATAGAAATGTAGCACTCTGTAATGTTATTCCTGCATGTTGTTCAAAATTATTAGGCGGAAACGAGAAATTTTCAGGAGGGATGGAATAATGCCACCTTGTATAATCGCCCAGAAACACACTTTGTGAACTGTCATTATAATGGACTGAAAATTAATAAAATAAAATATTACCAAGATATCATCACATAAAAAGTAAATTTCAAATTCTGTCAATCCCTTGAAAGCTTACATTTACATCACTTTCACTAACATTATACGCCGAGTTGCAGCCTGATGCGATATCCTAGTTCCGTGGCTCGACTACCTGAAGACTAAAAGCAAACATGAATATGCATTTAAGCTTGTATTTCCTGATACACCTGGGCCCACCAGCTTCTGTACAGCAGCTTTCATTGTCATGGAGATGAACATACAGTTATTTATAGAATAAATGACTGACACTATCAGTTCAAGCAGAAATGTCATAATTCTATGTGACTGCAACATAATTTATTCTGAAAACTATCCACCCTAAAAACAGATTGTTTGGGCACTATCAGTTCAAGCAGAAATGTCATAATTCTATGTGACTGCAACATAATTTATTCTGAAAACTATCCACCCTAAAAACAGATTGTTTGGGCTGGCTGTTTTCCTATTGCCTAGAACGATGCCATGAAAATATACATTCATCAAGCAGTAAACATTACACAAAGAACATGATGCCGAATGATTTGAGTTACTACAACCAGATGAACCAATGTACAAAAGTATTCAGCAATTCCAATTTCTCTTATTGAGTTGAGTCTAGTCAATTACAAGCCCAGATCCGCTTTATTGCCTGTCAGAGAGATCTATGCCAAATACTCTTACTTAACAAATGAAGAGAAGCCTATAGTCAGTATCCCTACAAATCCACAGATGGCATGATTATTCTCGAATATTACGACCAACTAGGTGAACGAGGTACTCTGGAAGGAAACATTTCCTATTTCAACTTCACAGCAAATTACATGACATTGATAACATTTGGAGGAAACTTTGACAAAGGATTAAAAAGATCTCATTGTGTCAACACTAACATGTGAAGTCATAACTGAAAGATAAACGAAATTCCTGTCCCAAATGTTGTGACTTGAGAGCACCCCTCAATAGCGTGTGCGTGCAAATCATGAAAGATTATAATACCTTCAAAACCGGGAGGCATATTGAACTTGTCAAATTAACCAATGTCACATGCAGACATTTTTCTGTTGATGTGAATTTGAGTCCAACAGGATGGGAAATAGAGATATGTAACAATCCACAGCCAGTCCCCAGAAGGTGAATCTCTTTCAGATGGTAATACAATCCGTGTGTCTCCATGGCAACCATGGCGGGTTTACTAACAGGATATTTTTGTCTGTTTCCTTATGTATAAATCTTATTGGGTCTGTAGGTAAACATGGGAAAGTAGGAAACGAACTTGCTATCGATTCAATCACAATATGTCCTGGCATATAAAACATTTTTTGCCAAAATCACCAAAGTAAAATTATTTATAAATGTTTATGTGTAGATGAAGCATGCGTATTGTATTTAACAGCATTCATACGTACTGGTATCTTAAACAGTAATTGCTGACTTTTGTGAATGGTCATAAATTTTAATTCTGATCTTTATGCTATTGAATTGAGTTATATCTTGAAATAATCAAGAAATGAAATTACTTATATCTGTAAATGCCAAACATCTTTGACAAAATTGACATAATACAGTTTGTATTCACTCGATAACTCAAATAAAAACGTGGTTGAATTTATCAAATATAATATTTTCAGTTAGTTTTATCCAGAATTTGTTCTCCTAGTTCTACGGTCAAAATAATGCTGAGGCAACATTACATATTAAACCCACTCCATGACACAGCTGAGCGTTTTGAAGAAACAGGCTGCATGACGAAGATAATGGACACACCCATCGCACGATTCAATTAGAAAACACCTGTCTATATACATTACATCCTGACTCATATATTCATAACCATACATTACTCATCAAATAAAACCCATAGAAATATGTTGGTGGTAAAGGAAGTAAAAAGTGGTCTGTGTTGGAATATACAGGATCATTAACATTCATATCTGAGAGAGCAATTACTTTCTTCAAATACTTTCTTCAAATACTGACCAACAAATAATATCTGTTGGAATCTAAGAATGACCCCATATCCTATTCTAACAGTATTAACATCCAATATTGGTCAGAGGGACCAACAAATCTGCTCATGGGGGTCAGTAAGGGATTAATTTCATCACAACCTGAACTATTGCCATACTACTGGTCAGCGGGCCCAATCTGCTTATGGGGGTCAGAAGATTATTTCATCACAACCCAAACCATGCTATACTGGACAGTCAGTAGATTATTAAGTTCCTTGAGCCAGGACGGACAACGTCACATCTGTTTCTACACCTCTGTCATTGTACCCCTGCCAGCAGGCAGTGGGCCGACAGCAGATTTGGCTGTAGTCGGTCACACCTATGATTTACACCTAGCTCACACAAAGGAGCTTATCTCAACAAGACAGGAGGCACGAGGCATGAACAAAAGATCGCCTGCTGATGCCTTGGCTTTGGGGACAGACAAAAACCACTCCATCACATGTCAATGATTAAAGTAATTTTGAAATTTACATCTCAATTAGCATGATTGTCAAGTTTGAAGACATTTGTGTGATTGCTTGTTTGTGACACAGGTTATAAAATGTAGGATTGAACAAACAAATTGTGATCATTCTTTCTGTATATCTGTTTCAGAAACATGCATCCAAAGTGTATAACTGGCTTATTGATCCCCATATTGGACATTGATTTAAACATAATAACACACTGAATTTGGGGCAATACAATAATGTTCACACTCAAAGACAGGACTGCTCTCAACTTTGCCATATAAATGTGATAACTGCGATGTATTTATAACTCTCAATGTCACAAACATGAAGAAATGTTCATTATTCTACCATTTGACATTTCGAGTCATTATTCTTCAAGGAAATCTCATTGCCATAAATTATGATAAAAACAATTACATTATCAGATTCAAACTTGATAGATTTCTTAATCTCTTTTTTCATAACCAACTACCTGTGTCTCCAAGCGCTCAGCTTGAAAACATCTCATACATTTGGATATTACAATTCGTGACCATAAATTTCATCCAAGCATAAAACACAAATTTCACTTTTTTCCATAACATCAAAAGAAACAATAGCTGTGCTATGGTCTAAACACCACTTTGATAATGAAACCTCAAGCCTAGGATAGTCCCTCTGGGCAAGGGTTATTCCCTAAATGCAAGTCTCTTTGTTTCACGGAGTTGCTTGCACCTAGACTGTGGATATGGGTGAGAGACTCGGCCATTCTCCACCTGTCATCGTGAGAGACAGAGGTTGGTGTGATGTCACAGCTACAGCTGGCCTACTCCAGGATATATAAATATTATTCACCATGCTTGACAAGGCAAACCACCAATGTAATTTTAACTCCTAAATTTAAAGTTCAGACAATATGAAAAATATTATTTATTAATTACAGACACTGGTTGATATTGGTTGATTAATTTATGTTCTGCGAGATGCGTACGGTAAATTTAAAGAGAGAAATCATTAAAGTGGATTCAATGAAAATTGTATTAATTTTAACATTATAAACATCTATTCTTTCAGAAGTAATAATTTTTTTAACCAATTCATGTTCATGCTGTATTTGATAACAGTACCTAATGGGACACTTACCCTCACACAGAAATGGCACCTGCCAACAATGTGGTATCTCAGAAAATAATTTGGCCAAATTCCTTGTTATTTATTGTTATAATGTGGTAACTGCAGATGAAATTGCATGGGCTCATTGCTACACGTTACTGGTGTAAAACTAAATTCGTGCTGCCTCTATCCATCAGAATGCCTGTTCACTCTCTACGCCATTGCTTTTGATCAATAGTTCGCAGATGTCAGCCGAGCCAATTAGCTTATTTTCTTCAGGGAGTTTCTTGTCAATAAAAAGAATCCAGTTAAAATTAGATCTTTCACTGTAGGTAAAGATCTTGTTTAAAAACTATCAGGTGTTATACATCAAGATTTTCGTAACTGCACCAAATACTACAATGGTACATAAAACAACAAAGTCAAATGCTTGTGTGACTTTTACTGTTATATCATATATGTCTGTTTTGCGGATGAAACAAAATATTAGAATGAATATTGATTAAAAAAATGGACTTGAAGAAATCTGTTGAAGCATTGCCTTTTTTGAAAAATTGGAAAATACATTTTGATGACAATGTTCCTTTTTTGACACATAAGAACCAGAATTCTTGATAAATTGAAAGTCTACATCCGCAAAGACTGTGTTTTAGAAAATTCAACTCATCGCTGAAAGCATGCTGTAGAAGTAACTTCTCTAGTATCACCTGGTGCTTGAGAATAACCCTTAAAAACAAAACGTTAAATCCAATTTAACACATGGTGCCCCGGTACAATATCTTAATTAAGAGAATCTAGTTCATCAAATTACAGACCAGTCACAGACTTGGGCAACATAGAATAAAACAATGGTAGAAATGGCACCGCGAGCCTTGAATAGAGCTTGTCTACCACTACTTCCCTTCATCCTATTTGGCTGGCTTTGTACAGCAATGAGAAAATAGCTTGGCAACGCGTGACTGCCACTGCGCTGTCATGGCACTATTATGAAGCAGTGAACTGCAACTGAAAAAATGTCATAGCGACTGCGCCAAACAGGAACACTCTGAACTTGCTCTGAAACAAAAGTGGTAACTAGGCAACCAGATTGCTCCGAGAGAGCTGCCAAGGAAATGGGGATTTTGAACCCCACTTGTTATAGAGCTTAGTAACAAAGTCAAACCTAGTATCTTGGGTCACTACATCATGGTAAAGAGCTTTATGAAAAAATGATCATATACACTAATTCTGACCTTGATTTTGAATATTCATGAAATAAAAAGCTTAAATCTTATAAAATGCTTGGTAAATTGTCACTAAACAGAGCCTTAGTTATTCTTAATGAGATTGCCATGGGTAATGTTTTATCTAAATTGGCCACAGAAGCATAGTGGTTGATTTGAGTGGTGTGGGTAATGCCAGGTATCTGTGAAATATCTCTACAAGCCCAGCTGGCAGGAGGGAGAGCTGGACTGCCTGCCCTGCATGCAGTGGGGGCCATCAGTCCCTGGGGCTCCTCACAGTGAACCGCTGGTCAATTATATGTAGCTACATCCCTTATAGGGCTTCACTTTAAATTAGCACGAGTCTGTGTGCCATTGTAGCTGACAGTATTCAGCCTTTGTTCCCAAGATTATTGTCTTGGTACAAGGCTCTGAAGCCATTAATAACCTCCGGTAGTAGAGAGAAAAGAGGATGAATTGTCATCGAATATTAATGTGCCCAGCATCCACAGAACAAACAAAACTAAATTAAAAACAACTTTGAAATATTTTTGCATTTGCTGATGAAGATTGTTTTATCAATGTTTCTGTCAGAAAAAAAGGTATTTGTATTTTTCGTTTCAGTTGGCTGTTGAGTGGTACTTTTAAGATCTGCTAAAAATAGTTTTGGAGGCTCAGTGTTGTCCAAAAGTAATTACACAAAAGAGAATCCTGACATATTGTCTAGACCTGTGTTTTTTCCCAAGAGGACAAACATCATCTTGCAGCATGGAACTGTTATCAGGGAATAATGTTGAACATTGTTGTACAAAGACACACAATTGACACTCTTCATTACAAATTCTACAATCAGCTAAAAACAAATAATAACACTGTACAACATTAAGCCACAGTGTAATAGAATGTCACTATTTCTGTGAAGTATAAGTGCATGAATCATGCTACTAGGTGCTAAAATGTTACACATTGTTACCATAGAGACCTTACAGAAGAGGGTGGTATGAAACGTATATCGCTCTGTCACTCTGATCTAAATGATCCAAATAATTTGTTTTAGGATCAATTTGGCTGACTCCTCCACATCAATTTATTGATCAACTTGAGTCAAAACATACAACACGTGTCTTAGGCTATTTCTCCAATGTAAGAGATAAAATCCAACATTATATAGCAACTTGTGATCGTTTAAGTGATAAATCTGCAGGAATGTGTTTCACTTTTCACACTGCTAATATGACAGATACAAGACTGAAAGAATGATGTGTGAGTGTGTAGCTATTCCGTACAAGCAGTAGTGTAAACGACGTAACGAAAACAAGGATACTAATACTGGAACAAAGAATGGAAAGCGCAGAGAGGAATATTACCTGCTAACCGAAGAGCTGACATTCTTTGAAATTCGGGTTCTTGTAACCATTTCCACATCCTTCTGAATGTTTCCCGTCCAGACTTGAGTTTGCTCCAAGGTTTGGGGTTTCTCAACAAGTCGCTCAAAGTCCCTTGACTCCGACATAGTACCCTCTGTGCAAAAACTGCTTGTGGTATGCTGTAGCGCTTCAATTCGCTACTTATTCTTTGTGCCAACTCTTTTGTGTTTATTTCTTCAACTTCTTGTTGCTTATTAGGAGATTCACATCCTGGCCCCAGTCGGTCTCGCTGTGGACTTTCACTGTGTGGAGAAGGAGTTGGTGCTGACCCATGCAGACCATTCATGGGGGACATCATTGGATTTGGAGAATGAAGACGGGCAGACACAGGGTCAATCCGAATTGGTGTGGAGGAATACGGTGAATCAAAAGTAGGCGAAACATGCATTTTGCTTTCGGGTTTAGGCGAACCAATGCCGTTTTGTCCATACCCGTATCCAAGACCTTGTTGGTAGTTATTGCTCATCATGGTCATTGGCGTGGCACCAAGAGATGGGCCCATGTTCATGCCCATACTGATCTTGTCGTAGCGGTATGGGCTCATGTCCATCCCGATCCCATTATTCTGAGGCATCAAGGTAAAACTTCCACTGACATTTGACGAAGGAACATGACTGAATTTGTCTGAAACAGTTGAGATCGGCGGTAGCGGCTGAAGAGGGGTGAGCGTTGCGTAGCTGTTGGTAGGACTATAGTTGGGGGACATCCTACCATTGAGGGTATGGTAGGTAGCCTCCCCCATTTGGGAGCGGAACTCACTGCTGTCTATCATGCCGCTGACACTGACTGGAATGGCGTCTGCCCGGGATATACTAGTAGGCGAGACGGACAACTCGGGGTTACTCACGTACTCGGTCTCGCTGGCTGTGCTACTACTGGCGGGCGCCGCGGTTGTGCTGACAGACGACGAATCGCTGATTTGTTGATCACTCGTTGGGAGCTCCCCCATGTTTTCCATCGTCATTCCTACGATCAACAACCGATCGAACAATAAAGAATGATAAACTGTCACTTATTGTAACCTTTGCTAGCGATCTGCTGGTTGGCTGGTCTGTTTAGGGGGCTATTTACGTACGCTGGGGAACTGACAATAATCTCCAAGCCTTGGTCGATCCGCCATGTTTAGACAGCTGTAACCCAACGACCTGCGCACAAACGCACTGCGCATTTCAAAAACCACAATACGCGTGCGCAAATAATTAAGCGTTCGGGGTTCGCATACGTTTAGCGAGTTACCTTTAGTTTGGTCTTGGTGTGCAACCAACACACTTAAGACCTACCGGGTATTACATGTGATTTGATGATCACCTGTTTGTGCTAGTTCCATTTTGGAGAAGTGATAGCATTATTTCACATAGGTAAATATTCTTGTGCATGAATAAATGAACAGGTAAAGTTTATTTTCTCATTTTCTACATCAAGGGCTTTCTTCTCAAAACTTTTTCCACCGACTTCTAAAAAGTTTCATGCTTGTTTTCGAATGCATCAGTTATACTTGTGTTGAAATGTTGATATAGGATTATGTTTCAAGATGTCCTATATAACATCTAACTAATGAAAGCTTGACGTTTCTTCAACTGTAAGTAAAACTTACTTATATTGTTTAACAGTAGCACCGATAGTTTGCGTTTTAGCCAAACAGTAAGTAATACATATATACTTAATACGACTTGTTAATTTGTGCACGTTGATTTAACGTTATTAAAATTAATCACTCACGCAATACCTACACTGTGTGTGGTTACACACAAGGGTTCGACGGAGTACAAATTTAACATTTTTAATTAGTTGTCAACGCTTGGTTAGTCAAAGAACGGCACTGGGTACGGAAAGTTACCAAACAGTGGAGCTCACTTAAACATTGTTTATTGTCGACAGAAAACAAAAGTATCACAATCAGTATGCCGAGCCTGTTTGTTTATCACATGCGCTTGCGAACACAATTTACAAGCATATTCGCCGGGTTATGAATAATTGACAGGGTTCTTGTTGTAAAGATTGATAATTAAGACTGGCATCTGAGTGTGAAATCGCATTGCACAGACAAGACGATTGCGATCTGAGGTTCATAGACTTGAAAACGGTTGGCGGAACCTCCAGACATACGCTGTATGCAAATCAGACTTGGACCGATGGGAATTGAGGCTGTATTTGACTTATACCAATTAAAGTTGTATATATTCTTTACAATCCATGCCTTTAATCACTGAATGTTTTTAACCAGTTTTTGTTATCTATCGCATTTTATACATCGCGAATGTTTTAAAGTCACTGACACAATAGCATCTTAATGTGTAAGGGTGTTTCAACCATAAAAATGAATAAAATCGGTTTTGATATATTTAACTTTTGACAAGGATAGTTGCAGAATTTCTGTCTACATAGTGTATGTAATATGTAATCAAATATGTTATATGTACCGTGTCGATGCATACGTTTCATAACATGGAACCAACTAATTGTGACAGTATCACAAAAACAAATAATATCTTGTATATACTGAAATTATCACAGAGCTTCTTGAAACTGTGAAAGATTGACGTGTTTATTAGGAGCGTTTCTACAGCATCGTACAAGGGTAATAGCAAGAGATAAACATACATAACAACTGCTTAACTACTGACCACAGCTGATTCAAAAGGGACCACAAATAAACAAGTCATGCACGATGCATGTGTGAAGTAGTTTTACATTAAAAGCGCGCGTGTGTACAATCATCGTCAAGTGGCTCGTCCATCAAAGATTGTGAGTGGACAAGTTTGAAATGTCGGTGAAATTACCGTTATACCGGTTCAGGTAAAAGATGGAGAAGTTTCAACATGTGTTTTTTTAAAGCATGTGTTATTATGTATATTGGTTTATACGGAGATCGTCGACAGTAATCTTATGGTTGGATCTGGAGATATAAGTGAATGTAAAAGTCAAAAAGCCTAGATAATTAACTTCACTTATATAACGTCTTAAGGACATGCTTGTAAAGAACGTCTTCTCGCCCTACATTGAAAATAATGTATATAAAAAATTCAGTAAAGAATGAATTCACACAAAAAGTAGATTTTAATACACTCTTCCAAAGTCTCACAATAACAAGCAACACACATTATTATAATTACAGATTCCCTCCGAAATAAATAAACCAAGACACTTAATACATGTTACGGGAGCAAAGCACGAGCAGAGAGTAGAGAGAATTATACTCAAAGATAAGTATTTATCTGAAAACACGTGCCGCGGTTATAACAGTAAATTCTCTTCGTATATGCTCCCCCAACCACGACTCCACGGTATCTAGGCCCTGGACTTAGCACTAAAGCTTTACATCTAGCTAAGGGAGTGAAACAAGGAGGAAACTTAACATAAAACCTATAAAGTCATTGTTTTCTTCCATGAAACATGTTGACGGATCTGTCCACACGTAAATCTCACTATCGGAACAACAGGTAACTGAAACGGTGACTTTCGATTCATCGAGCGTTTTGTTCAATAGTTACTTGTCGGTTTACCTCAGCTTCGAGGCGATCAAAGGCAGAAATGGCCAAAATACTGATTTTCAATAACTCTCCTTGCATGGAGGCCTTATATCAATGCAAAATAATAAAGCGCTTCAGAGGGGTAATTCCCGTTGCATCATCCAAACGCCTTCCTTTGCTGCTGCTTTGGGAAGAATTTTGTGTTTTAAAGTCACTTTTGAGATGGATTTATGTCAATTTCACTTCGGATACTATACTTCTTGTTTACGGATATGCATAGACGATGTGGATTTCTGTTATACGTCTGGCAAAACTCGTTAATTGCGATAGGTAAGTGGACGGTTTTGTGGAGGTTGGATGATGGTGTTTAAGATTATATATTTGAGATGAGTGACATGGTGAGTGAGTGCAGCTGGAAGAAAGACGGGTGTAGTTAATTTCCAGATAGTCGTACGGGTTTCATGCACAGATACAACCACACAGCGGAGTAGAAGTCTCGGACTAGCAATGCACACCTGTCAATCAAGTCAGCTGGTTCAAAAGCATCTTTTATAAGCGTAATGTCAAGTTTACATTAAAGTAATTGTGTGTATGTGTGTGTATATAGTTCACAAACATTTGAACCATCGGGTTTATCAATAGCCAACCCTTCGGGACAAAACGTATGTACTCACGATCTTAAAGTACTTCACACTGATACATATATTTGTCAATTTTTTTGTTGAATTTCATCACAAAAGTACAACCATTCGAAATTCTGAAAACAGTTTTTGCTATTTGGGAGCGCACGTAAGGATTATAAACTTTCTGTAGAGCATCTAGCTTTGAAATTTAATGTGCTCACGAGAATCATGTATATAAGGAGAGTCAGTGATATAAGTCGTGTTGTTTATCACAGTGGACATGTGGCAGATAACAAAACATTAGGTGTAAAAGCGCCATTCATAGACCCCCGAGGCTATCACCTGGACGCTAACAAAAGCTTATATGTGCATATGAAAACCGCTGCATGTTAGAGTCCTAATTTCCTATTTTTCCATCTTCCAAACCCGTCATTGTGTGATAACCGTGTTGAAAAAAGTCCTATTCATGTCGACAGAAACAATTACCTTTTCTCGTAATTCATTCACTTTGTGTAGCGCTCCCAACACAATACAGCCTCATGCTAAAACACAACAGGAAAATATACGAAAATGATTTATTGCATTTATAACGTAGACCATATGCATTAAAACCATTTATGGTTTCCTTTTTAATGAAAACAGGGCTATTTCTATTGCGTTTTCCAATGAATGTAGCCTCCGCATATCTGCAATGACTGTTATGAAATATACCAGTAGCGTTGTCATACACATTCGTATGGAAGACGTGATGTTAATAGATTAATCGCGTGCAGTTACACAATTACCAGACTAAGTTGATGCGATTATAGACATACGCCCCTGATGGTACAGGACAAAGACGAAGAATACATTCTATCAATTTCTCTATTTACTATTCCAGGCGCATCTATTCGCCCGTGGAAATGTAAACTGTTTCAGGCTTGCATTCCTCCAAACTACAATTTTACTTATTTGCTCAGTTCTTTGCAAATGTCTCAAATAAGCAATAAGCCATATGCGTAATGATCAATTTATAGCGGATATCTCATTACGTGAATATTTTTTGTTTGTATTTAACACACAACATGTGTTAAAAACATTCGTTAGTGATTGTCATTTATTTTACAGAAACCTATTTATTGTAATACCTTCTCGATCAAATGATGGTGAAGTATTGACGATACATGCACCTTGAGAGCTTGCGATGACTAACAATAACATATTAGACAACAGCAATGCTTCAAGCATCCTTTCAAAGCTATTACATCTCGATGTAATATTGCTTACATTCAGTAGCGTATAAATGTTATATTTTATATATGTTATTACAAAATGTGCAAAATGTCAAACTATGAATGTGTAAATGTATGGTCATTCGTATTAACATTTATTCGTATATCTGTCACAACAGCTTTTGCGAATTGTCCATTCCACACCGACATAGATACAATGTATGTTGCGAGGATAAGATAGTGTGTGTTCGCTAAGCCCATTGTTACATATCATTAATGCATGTAAAACATTCTTTTCTTTTTTTAAAATCTGAGACCGTTTTCCTTCTAAAGGCAGGGAGTATGAAGTAAATTTCGTCTTTGAAAGTTGATAAAATTTCTGAGGCTGTAGAACACTCAGGTAGTCGAGTGGATACGACTCTCCTAGAATTGATTCTCATGTCACACGAGTCACAGTGGCACGTTCCGATGTGCCGAGCACACAGGGCTCAGAAGTGCCGCCTCTTTTCAATCAAAACAAACACCTCAAAGGGGCGGGCCTTTGTTCTCAGCGATGCATATTCATGAACCAAGTCCCGTTATATTGACGTAAACTTGTCAATATCCCGATGCCACATCAGACCAATCAGCGCGCTCGTTACAAACCGCCCTGTCGCTCATATCGTCAATGAACAGTGCGGTGCGGGTTTATAAAACGATTACACTGGGGATTTAGATTTCAGACTTACGTTGATTCCTTCTTAACTATTATGATACCTGTTACGTGAAAATGTGTTCAACTGAATTGACAATAAATGCATTGTTTACGTTTTGATTTGTTGTAGGGGACTGAAGGATTTATCATGGCGGCAATTAGAAGGAAGCATGGGAAAGTCGCTTTGGCAAGTTCAGCCACGGTGTTGTTTTGTGACACTGGGTAATTCACTTATCATTGATTCGTCTTGGATTTATAACAACAATTTCGATAACCGTTTATATCTGTATATTAGTCGAAATCAGCCCTCAATCTGTCAACACGTGGTTAACAAACCAGCTCGTGCCTATGCGGGATCGATCCCTTGCGAATCGATACATTCTATCAATGAAACAGACTTTGGGGAATCACCCAGTGAGGGAATTTACTACGTTTACTACAATCCTCGATTAATTTATAGCTATTGACGGGTTTTCGTCAACGGCACGATCCCAGTATGAAATATTCGATTCCACCTTATTCTCGTTGTCAATATTCCTTGTCTGACTTGCTGCAGTTAGGAATCAGGTTAAAATGATCCTGTCAATCGAATATCAGAACACTGCAAACATGCATTGTTACATGTTTATTAGGTTACAATGTCACTGTTGTTTGTTAAGGTAGTTTGAATTAGTTTCTTCAATAATACTATTGATAGCTTCATGAACTAGGGGTGAATCTCATTATTGCTGTGTCATCAATTTATCCATGTTTGGTTCATTGTTGGAGCAATATCTGTGTCATCAGTCATCAATAGCCTCTCTAGAGATGGAGACACACAGGTTTTATTGAAATAATTGAGCCCTTAACCCTACCCAATAATTACTTAAGGAGAAAGTCTGATACCTACCTATATGCAGGGTTTATTGACAAATTCTATGATCTTTGCACAAGTACTTTACTGGAGGTTTATTGATATGGTGTGTAATTGATATGGTATATATTATAGTATTAGGGTTCCGTGTACTAATCATGTTCACATTGTTTCATAATATCCTTTTTTTCTGTCTGAATGAGACCCGATAACTCGACTTTCGAGTTTCTTCAGAACGATATAGTTACATTCCAATCATGTATTGAATGTAGTAAAGTCTACAGATTTCTTTTCTGGATTGTAAGATTTAATGAAACTAATATAATATTTATTTTTATGATTTTCTTTTTAATTTAAAAGACATTGTTGACTTTGTTTGTGGCCCTTGCAAATCAATGTATAGCATAACAGCCTTATGTCCTGATACAGATTGTATTACATTAGTGGTTTTACCATGAGGTAATCTTACCACAGATGCTGAGAATTTGCTGATGAAATCTTGGGCATTGTGCTCTCTTGTGTAATTTTATACTAATATTTGTATCAATAATAATGAATTATTAGAAACAAACCCGTCTCAACTGATTGATTGCTACACCTAAGAGTTTGCTTTTAAGGTTTAATTGAGAAAAATGATTGTTTTCAGTATAAGTGAAGATACATTTAAACATTGAATATCAGTGCACAATGGAATATTCTGTTATTTGCAGTATGTATTACATGTATGTAGTAACACATCAATGAGTCATTATTGAATCTTACTTTTCTGTCACAGCAGCAAGATAAGACAGTCTGTGAGTTTTACGTGAATTTATTGTCAGCATTGAAAGCTAAATGTTTGAACTGAAGAGGATTCATGGTTCATGTTTTTCCGTATTGAAGATCTTCTAATGGTTATTGTAGCGCTATGACAGAATGTTTATCTGTTTTTCAGATTTTTACCTTTAGCGGTTCACACTTCTATGTGGACATACAGGGAAAGAATTTCCTTTGCAATGACATTTGGTGATGCTTTTAAAATAGTTGATTAATGAATCTGAAAGTGGACAAAAGGCTATAATCGGATAACACTATTTATTTTTCTGCTGAATGCAAACTTAACACACAATAACTGCTCATATAACACATTATATAAACCACAAGATTGGCTTGTTAAACACAGCAAACATGGTAACATAGTCAAATAACTTCTTGAAGAACAAAAAAGAAATCTGAAATATATTTTTTATTTTTTCTCCAAGGTATACTAAAAGTCTTGTTTTAATTTTTGTCTAAATTATTAATACTCTTCTTTTTAAGATGTTAACATTTCATGTAATACTGTAATATAAATTTTAGTGTTTAGGCTGTTATGCTTTAAGAGATGGCACTTTTGTCTCTAATCCCAGCCATTGGGAAGATTGCATCCTTCAGTCTGATACAAAATATAGGCAGGGCTAAAAATAGTCATCTAATCCAATCAAAGCCCTATGGGTACTCTGAGTTAGGAAAGGTGCCTGGCAACCAATGCTGGTTGTAAGTGGCAATTTAGTGAATTCGTCAAACTCGGTGTCAATCACTGGATTGTCGGTTCAGACTTGATTATTTACAGCTAGCCATGTTTGGCTTGTCATGAGTCCATTTCAAGTTTTGCCTGGTATGAAAGAAGCATGAAATGTGTCAGGGTGGCAGCAAGTGTTGTTGGTATAGTTTTGGCAATGCAGGGAATCTGGACCTTTAGCTGTTAGACTGAACCAAGAATGTAGTAATCTAGGTTTGAGTGAGGTAGGCCCAGCGAATGACAGAGATTTAGCATGGGTTTTAAACTAAGTAATAAATTAAAGTAGTATTTTTTACTACATTGGGATTTTTAAAGGTCTTTATTTTTATAAATTCACAGTACCTTTACTTTGCATTGAATGAAATAATTTAATACAGAGTATTAATGTCTTTTTATATATCTCTATTGGTCCAACAATTCATTAAAATACAAATTATCTAAAACTACTTTCAAGTGTTATAACCTGGATTGGGGTATTTTTAGTTCAAATTTGGAATTTTTACTGTTATGTTATGTAGACCTGGGGTTGGAATATCAATATCTAAGGCTCCAAGATAAATTGTTGAATAACAGTCAATATGTGAAAAGCTACTGACACAGATGCTGGAGGCAGTAAGTGTTCAAGTAGCTCAATACAACAGCTTGTTCTCAATCAGAAAATGACACATTTTAAAATAAAGCGTGAGGTGATTACATAAGACTAGTGGTCAACAAATAATCAGCCTCTGAGGTACAGCTGCTCCACAGCTGATAAAATGAAACCCATGAGGTACAGCTGATCCACAGCTTATCTACAGCTGATAAAGTGAAACCCATGAGGTACAGCTGATCCACAGCAGATTGAGTGAAACCCATGAGGTACAGCTGATCCACAGCTGGTAATGTGAAACCCATGAGGTACAGCTAAATCCACAGCTGATAAAGTGAAACCCATGAGGTACAGCTGATAAAGTGAAACCCATGAGGTACAGCTGTTCCACAGCTGGTAATGGGAAACCCATGAGGTACAGCTGATCTACAGCTGATAAAGTGAAACCCATGAGGTACACCTGAGATACACTCACTCACTCACTCACTCACTCACTCACTCACTTTATCACTCACTCACTCACTCACTCACTCACTCACTCACTCACTCACTCACTCACTGCTATGAGTGCCCCAGAGCACCTGGTCTGACCTTGGCTAACCTATGGGTAAGACTGCATTCAGTCTCTAGGCGTCTTCATCTGATCAAGTTTATATAGCTAGGGTCACATGACAGGGATTTGATCATTAACATACACACTTCTAACAATAGTTGCTAAGCTTGTTTAGGATGGCTGACCATAGAGGAGCAGGACAATTCAGATCAGGATTAATCAAAGCAGGCTTATGTAGGGATTAGCACCTGGCTGTATAATTAATGGCAATTAAGTAATTCTGTGGCTACTCAATCTTATTAGGATAAGTGTTACATTGGACAATTATTGCCATGATTTGATTAAGACAGATAAACAAACATGGCCAGGATAATATTTACTTCATGTTCAGTTTGTTTTTCGTGGTTTTTGTTTTGATGGTCAGCTGACTATGTTGTCCAGTGCACTTTATTGTCCCTTGTGTCTTTATTTAAAAAAAAATTGTTTAGATTTTTGAAGAATTTATATCTAATATGCTTGTGAATTACTGGAGGTATAACATACAAAACTGGTGTGAACGTGCGGATTTACACAGTATGCACGCTGTTTCTTTTGTGTTTAGGGATCATGGGTGGCCCAGTCGTCTAAGGTGCCTCGATTCGCTGTGCAGAGTTGCATCCCTTGGGCACGCCAGAAACCTATGATTGTGGGTTCGAATCCCAGTTCACCCCGATTATGTTTCTAGGTTTGTCAGAACCATACCCTTGCTTGTGGGTTTCACTGAAGTGGTAAATGTCTGAGACCTGCATCACTTTAGGCTTTCCTCTCACATTAAGCTGACACGTCGCGATATAACTGGAATACTGTTAAAAGCGGGGTTAAATCCAACTCACTCACTCACTCTTTACCTCCATAAATGCAAAACTTATTTATGTCAATTCTTATTTAAGAAATAAACATCATATGGGAGTTTTTTAATGTACAAGAAAACACGGTAGGGAGAATAAACCAGGAGGGATGCATCCCCATGAGATATCAACATTATGTACAGCCTCTTTAAGGATGTTGATAAAATGTACAGGCTTTAAAAATATTTACCCTCATTTTAATAATGATGACTCCCTGAATAGAGTCCGACCTCAGCAATATCGGCCAAGCCCATTTTATGAATAGGTGGGTTAAGTTTGGTATTTCCTGCATATCCTCACAATCCTCGCGTTGATTATCTTCCCAAGGCAAGAGAGTTAACTTGCCTCGGGAAGATGCATGTCTATTACCTGTACCTTTTCTCCTAATACTGATTGTCACATCTCTCCCACTTTTGGAAGCGATTGTTCGCCCACCACGTTTTCCTGCGTACCACAGCTACATCTATATGGAACAACTCCCAAAACACTTCCCTCTAAAAAATAATGTTTCCTAACATATGACATCATCAAGTTGCGAGCTCATATTCGAACCTTCACACATGACGTCATGATAGAGCAATGTTTTATTGTGAAATAAAGCAAGCTTTGTACTTCACTGTTCTTTGCGATTTATTGCGTAGTATCTTAAATAAATAAATACGTCAACAATAATAACTGGGTTAGCAGGGTCCAGGTGAGAGGTTGCGCTGAACATTTGTATAAAGATGGTGACTTTGATGTAAATTCTAAGTCATGGCTTTAGATAATTGTTAGGTATTTAGTATTTACACACATGTTATCATTAGTTTTGTTTTCTTGGCAGTTGGATAGCCTAAGCGTTCGCTCGTCAAGCCAAAGACACGGGTTCGTTTCCCGACATGGGTACGATGTGTGAAGCCCATGTCTGCTGTCCCCTGTGGTGATATTGCTGGAATATTGCTAAAAGCGTAAAAACTCATTCACTCATATAGTTTTCTCCCTGGGTATTCAACATGGTTTTACTCCCTAGGGTCCAGTCTATTGGGTCCAGTCTATCCAGTCTGTTAGGTCCAGTCTATCCAGTCTGTTAGGTATAGTCTATCGGGTCCAGTCTATCCAGTCTGTTGGGTCCAGTCCTTTGGGTCCAGTCTGTCCAGTCTGTTGGGTCTAGTCTATTGGGTCCAGTCTATCCAGTCTGTTGGGTCTAGTCTATTGGGTCCAGTCTATCCAGTCTGTTGGGTCCAGTCCTTTGGGTCCAGTCTATTGGGTATTTGTAAATCAATGAATAAACCTTTTTTAAACGTAATTCTGCTAAAAATGTGGCTTCAAGTGACATCTAATTTATACCTGTCCATATGCAGCCCCAAGTGTGTCACGTATTGCATCAGCTCACAACATCGATGCATGTCTAAGTTGCAATAATTGAGACGCTGCACTTTATTGCATTATTCAATGTAGTAAAGATCATATACATGTTATGCCTGCGATCATGATCAGTTAATAAAGGTCTGTTTAGATGGTATACAGTATTCAAGCTGAATAGTCAGTGCACACCGTCGTTATACTATTGGGTAGATATTCTTTTCATGCATATTTGTGCGCACACAACTCGAAATCAATTGGGTTATGGTGATTTATTGTGCATATTATCTGCAAATATGCAGTTACTCTGAAACTCTGCTAATTGTAGATATGCAAGATTGATATTCAAATATGCATATTCAGTACACATATATCTAAGAAGGAGGTGGTGAGGTGAAATGGGGTTTAACGTCGCGTCCAAGAAGATTATTGCACTTATATAGCGACATGCATGCACGTGTGTGTGTGTGTGTGTGTGTGTGTGTGTGGCTGCTTGTACTAGCCCGGACTGATGCCGATTTATAGTGCTAGCTCACTGAGATACCATGCCGCAGTTTAACATGAATACACCACTCAGACACAGTATACTGACTCTGAGCAGACCAGTCCTTTTTTAAGGCCCCTAATGCTGAGCGCCAGACAGGGTAACAACAAGTACCATCTTTTAACGTCTTTTGGTATGACGCGGTCGGGGATCGAACCCAGGGCCTTCCGCTCTCCGGGCGGACGCTCTACCACTAGACCACGGAGACGGTCCATATCTAAGAAGGAAGAATAAGACTGAATCCTGTTTTCTCAGCTTCCACAAGATTGTAGATTTTAATGTCTTCCTGTTTAGTTTGAAAGAGTATTCGTGAATAAGTGCAGTCTGCTACATGACAGTGAGTGAGTGAGTGAGTTGGGTTTAACGCCGCTTTTAACTGTATTCCAGTTATATCACAGCATGTCAGCTTAATGTGGGAGGAAAGCCCGAAGTGATGCAGGTCTCAGACGTTTACCACTTCGGTGAAACCTGCTACATGACAGAAATATAAAAGTTTTACTGTAAATTTGAAGCAAATAGTCCTATCAATTATACATAGCTTTCAAACAGTGTCTTAATAGCCTGTCAAATGAGTTTTAATGTTTGATAACTAAATCATTTTTAATTGGATTATTAAATTAAAATATTGCTGACACAGCATTAACCAAGTTTCCCTCACTCACTCAATAATATATGTAAATACAAGGTGACACTTATTTACTTTTCAGTGCATTGGTTCAACAAACCTGAGACGAATGAATCATAAAATAAAATGATCAAATTGTCCTTATAGTGAATTAATTGTCTGTCGGTCAAATTGATATTTTATTGACTCAGCATTCTACAGTATTGACACAGTAATGGATGGAAATACCCTGCTGGTGTACAAGAACTGTTGGCAACATTCATGGCACTTGGCACAAAACATATAATAAACCGCGCTCGGCAATATTCCAGCTATATGACGGCGGTCTGTAAAAAATCGAGTCTGGACCAGACAATCCAGTTATTGACATCATGGTACTGGTGCCAGGCTGTAAATAAGTAAATAAAAGTGGATGATTATGATGAAAGTCATTGTCATTATGTTTGTTTGTTTAACACCGCGCTCGGCAATATTCCAGCTATATGACGGCGGTCTGTAAAAAATCGAGTCTGGACCAGACAATCCAGTTATTGACATCATGAGCACAAAACAGACAATCTCCTAGATTAAGTCCAAACTTGCCAAGGCTGCCAAGTACTGGTGCCAGGCTGTAAATAAGTAAATAAAAGTGGATGATTATGATGAAAGTCATTGTCATTATGTTTGTTTGTTTAACACCGCGCTCGGCAATATTCCAGCTATATGACGGCGGTCTGTAAAAAATCGAGTCTGGACCAGACAATCCAGTTATAGACATCATGGTACTGGTGCAAGGCTGTAAATAAGTAAATAAAAGTGGATGATTATGATGAAAGTCATTGTCATTATGTTTGTTTGTTTAACACCGCGCTCGGCAATATTCCAGCTATATGACGGCGGTCTGTAAAAAATCGAGTCTGGACCAGACAATCCAGTTATTGACATCATGGTACTGGTGCCAGGCTGTAAATAAGTAAATAAAAGTGGATGATTATGATGAAAGTCATTGTCATTATGTTTGTTTGTTTAACACCGCGCTCGGCAATATTCCAGCTATATGACGGCGGTCTGTAAAAAATCGAGTCTGGACCAGACAATCCAGTTATTGACATCATGGTACTGGTGCCAGGCTGTAAATAAGTAAATAAAAGTGGATGATTATGATGAAAGTCATTGTCATTATGTTTGTTTGTTTAACACCGCGCTCGGCAATATTCCAGCTATATGACGGCGGTCTGTAAAAAATCGAGTCTGGACCAGACAATCCAGTTATTGACATCATGGTACTGGTGCAAGGCTGTAAATAAGTAAATAAAAGTGGATGATTATGATGAAAGTCATTGTCATTATGTTTGTTTGTTTAACACCGCGCTCGGCAATATTCCAGCTATATGACGGCGGTCTGTAAAAAATCGAGTCTGGACCAGACAATCCAGTTATTGACATCATGGTACTGGTGCCAGGCTGTAAATAAGTAAATAAAAGTGGATGATTATGATGAAAGTCATTGTCATTATGTTTGTTTGTTTAACACCGCGCTCGGCAATATTCCAGCTATATGACGGCGGTCTGTAAAAAATCGAGTCTGGACCAGACAATCCAGTTATTGACATCATGAGCACAAAACAGACAATCTCCTAGATTAAGTCCAAACTTGCCAAGGCTGCCAAGTACTGGTGCCAGGCTGGTGCAAGGAGGGCATCTTTCACATAGTATCACATTAAAGCTATATTTTGACACATGTGAAATCTCTTTATTGTTGGAATAGGATTGAACCCCAGAGGCAGTATAGACTGTGCTGTGATATTCTATCTTTTATAAGAAAGTAAATAAAAGTGGATGATTATGATGAAAGTCATTGTCATTATGTTTGTTTGTTTAACACCGCGCTCGGCAATATTCCAGCTATATGACGGCGGTCTGTAAAAAATCGAGTCTGGACCAGACAATCCAGTTATTGACATCATGAGCATCGATCCACGTAGTTGGGATACAGCAGGTTGCTGAAGACCTATTCAAACCCGGATCTTCACGGGTCCATTGTAATTGTGATGCTCCCGTTGCACATATGCTCGTGCATATATTAAAGAGGTCCTATAGTGGAAAATTTATTTACAGGACATGCTTGTGTTGTAAAAACTGTGCTTGGCTCCTATTTTTCTCAGACAAAAGTGGCACTCCCTCACAAGGATATTATATGGTCGGTCTCGTAATTAGTTTATGTGTGGGGAGCTTTTAAAACTACACACAAGTTAAATATGTTTTCAGAGGACACACAGTAGTGGCCAAATTGTTTAAATGTTGTTGACACTAAAACGCTTTTGTTAATAGTCACGTGTCGATTAGATAACCCTTTTTGTGCTGCTGTTATCTGCAAAAACATGTGAATTATGAACAAGAAAATGTGGACTGTTTTGTAAAGTTAAGGTTTTATAAGGGGGGCGCTTTGCAAAGTTATGGTGTTATATAGGCGGCGCTTTGTAAAGTTATGGTGTTATATAGGGGCGCTTTGTAAAAATATGGTTTTATAAGAGGGGTGCTTTGTAAAGATCCCTTACAGATTGGTCAAGAAGTTGGACAGAGGCTGGTTTGGCATTAGGTAAAATGTTCTTCGTGTTTGGAAAAGACCGACCCAAAGGTGAATTTCGGAGCAGTGTTTACGTACACATGTTCACAACAACAAACAAAGATGAGATCACAAAGCAATCTGATTTCACACCTTAAGCACAAATAAGTCATTTTCATAAATCTCCTTCTGTCAAATGGAAAGCTTTTTGGAAATTATTCAAAGGCATTAGCTGACACAGCTATTTAGTTCTCTTAAAAAAGCTGACATTTTTAGTTAAAGGAAATAATGAATTCCTTTAAAGAGACACAAGGAGAGAGATGGGCAATAAAAGTAACGGTTTACTCTCATTTTCCATATGTATACATTATTAATTCTTAAAATATGACAGGAGTGATTTATTCCATGGGTGGCCCATTTGTTTCAGTAACCAGTATGTCCCTTACCAGAGATTATTGCTTTGAATTGTTTCTTTCTGTTTGTCAGCGTTTGTCACCGTGCTCACGGGTGTCGCCAAAGTGGCAAATGTCTAATAGCCTTTTTATTGCTACATATGTCATATGCTCTGCCATGATATTGATGGAATGTTGCTAAAAAACTAAACTCCTTGTTACTCACTTACCTACTTACATGCTGTTCGACCCGTGAAGATCCGGGATAGACCAGGTCTTCAGCAGCCCATGCTTGCCGTGACCCGTGAAGATCCGGGGTAGAATAGGTCTTCAGCAGCCCATGCTTGCCGTGACCCGTGAAGATCCGGGGTAGAATAGGTCTTCAGCAGCCCATGCTTGCCGTGACCCATGAAGATCCGGGGTAGAATAGGTCTTCAGCAGCCCATGCTTGCCGTGACCCGTGAAGGTCTGGGGTAGAATAGGTCTTCAGCAGCCCATGCTTGCCGTGACCCGTGAAGGTCTGGGGTAGAATAGGTCTTCAGCAGCCCATGCTTGCCGTGACCCATGAAGATCCGGGGTAGAACTGGTCTTCAGCAGCCCATGCTTGCCATGACCCGTGAAGATCCGGGGTAGAATAGGTCTTCAGCAGCCCATGCTTGCCGTGACCCGTGAAGATGCGGGGTAGAATAGGTCTTCAGCAGCCCATGCTTGCCATGACCCGTGAAGATCAGGGGTAGAATAGGTCTTCAGCAGCCCATGCTTGCCGTGACCCGTGAAGGTCTGGGGTAGAATAGGTCTTCAGCAGCCCATGCTTGCCGTGACCCGTGAAGGTCTGGGGTAGAATAGGTCTTCAGCAGCCCATGCTTGCCGTGACCCGTGAAGATCCGGGGTAGAATAGGTCTTCAGCAGCCCATGCTTGCCGTGACCCGTGAAGGTCTGGGGTAGAATAGGTCTTCAGCAGCCCATGCTTGCCGTGACCCGTGAAGGTCTGGGGTAGAATAGGTCTTCAGCAGCCCATGCTTGCCGTGACCCGTGAAGATCCGGGGTAGAATAGGTCTTCAGCAGCCCATGCTTGCCGTGACCCGTGAAGATCCGGGGTAGAATAGGTCTTCAGCAGCCCATGCTTGCCGTGACCCGTGAAGATCCGGGGTAGTATAGGTCTTCAGCAGCCCATGCTTGCCGTGACCCGTGAAGATCCGGGGTAGAATAGGTCTTCAGCAGCCCATGCTTGCCGTGACCCGTGAAGATCTGGGATAGAACAGGTCTTCATCAGCCCATGCTTGCCGTGACCCATGAAGATCCGGGGTAGAATAGGTCTTCAGCAGCCCATGCTTGCCTTTACCCGTGAAGATGCGGGGTAGAATAGGTCTTCAGCAGCCCATGCTTGCCGTAAAAGGCGACTATGCTTGTCGTAAAAGGCGACTAACGGGATCGGGTGGTCAGGCTCGCTGACTTGGTTGATGCATGTCATTGATCCGAATTGCGTGGATCGATGCTCATGATGTCAATCACTGGATTGTCTGGTCCAGACTTGATTATTTACAGACCACCGTTATATGGCTGAAATTTTGCTGAGTGCGGCCTTATACAACAAACAAACAAACAAATCATTTGAAGTGTGTAAATGTTTACAGAAAGCATACTGACATAGAAGTTAGGGTTCTGTCATAATAATATTCAGTGGGTTTCACTTGGTGCAAGTCAGGGGAAAATTGGAATTGAGTTCTGCTGGAGAGAACATAAAACGTTCATCCTTTTTCTATGAGCCCAACTTTATTTCATCATCACAGATGAGACAACCATGAATTTTGCAAAAATATGTAAAATCTGTGCTGGGTTTCTAAAAATCAGTATGACACACATGCGATTGAAAAAATTTCTTTATTACCCATTATTTCTTAATACTTCTGACCCGTGAAGATTCCGGGATAAAATAGGTCTTCAGCAACCCATCCTTGCCGTAAAAGGTGACCATGCTTGTCGTAAAAGGCGACTAACGGGATCGGGTGGTCAGGCTCGCTGACTTGGTTGATGCATTGGATCGATGCTCATGATATTAATCACTGGATTGTCTGGTCCAGACTCAATTATTTACAGACATCCGTCATATAGCTGGAATATTGCTGAGTGCGGCGTTAAACAAGAAACCAACCAACCAACTTTTGAGCTCCTCTTAAGAAAACATACACAGATCACTACTGCCTCCTTAGAAAACCACAATTGTCATGTGACATGAATGCGACCTTACCATAAGATTCGAATGACGTATATGATACAATCTGAATGAAGTTGACAATATTCTGGTATGCTTGAAGTGATATTTGCACTTGTGAACGTAAATGTTTTAGGAACTGTTATTTCTAACCCAATGGGTAATAAATAAGCTTTAATAGTTCATGCATACATGATATATAAAGTATGTTTGTATTAATAGAGTGAATTCATGGGTGAGAAGTATGCTAATTTCTGTTAAAAATATAAGATGTATCAATACTTTGTGAAATATTCATTTCAGGTCAGGGGCTTTCTGCTACCCGAGGGGCGGTTTGGTAGCCTAGTGGTTAAAGCATTTGCTCACCATGCCGAAGGTCCGGGTTCAATTCCCGACATGGGTACAATGTGTGAAGCTTATTTCTGGTGTCCCCCGCCATGATATTGCTGGAATATTGCTAAAAGTAGTGTAAAACCATACTCACTCACTCATTCTGGTACCCGGGGCAGAAACCTATGTTGTGTAACAGGTTCTGCTATTTACAAACAAAACAAGACAGTAAATATTTAATTATTAAGGTCATTTTGAAATGGATTGAGGTTCATTGGCTAAAGATTAATAAAGATCTGGCATAGATCATCAATATTCATGCATTGCCACGATATACGGTGGTCTGATGTTTGTCTCAATCTCTCCTCTGGGCCCATTTTTGAAATTTGACAAGGTTGGTGTAGCATGATAGTGATTTGAGTGAAGGAAGCGAAGATTGGGTCAGGTTCAGTTGACATGGTTAACTCTTTAGGGATATAGAACTTATTCAGGCACAACAGAGCTACTTCCATTAGCATATGATATTTATCCTGTAACCATGGTAACCTGATCTACATATACAGTGCTTTTGAAAAGTCATAAAATCTCACCATGATTGCTTCAGGGTTGGAGCAAGCTGAAATTATGGCAGCAAGTTTGAAGGAATTTTATTTAGCTCACCTGCACGGAAGGGTAAAGTGAGCTTTGTTAAGATGTAATGTCTGTGATCTCTTTATTATTGATCTTATAGAACAATAAGGTCTGAAATTTTGCATGAAAGAACCAAGAAATATTTATTACTTTCTAATAACAAATTTGTTTGATACTTCAATGAAGGCCTTCAGTGAGTGAGTGAGTGAGTATGGTTTTACGCCGCTTTTAGCAATATTCCAGCAATATCACCGGAAATGGGCTTCACACATTGTACCCATGTCGGGAATCGAACCCGGGTCTTCAGCATGACGAGCGAACGCTTTAACCACTAGGCTACCCGACCACCCCCTGAAGGCCTTCAAGTTGCAGACATTAAGCAGACACCGACACCTACATTATTAAATTATATATAGTAAAACGTTTAGAATATGTTAATCCTATTAAAACAATAGTTTCAGATATAATTTTTTCCAATCATGGCATCAAGATTTTATTGGGTTTGGTTAAACTGAATCACTGGTAGGTTTGGAGAAAACATGTGTACAGCTTATTGCTATTTCTGGCTTAGTTTATGAGAAAATAAAGATGGTAATCTTAATCCATATAAAACAATGCCAAGCATTGCAAGAATTACAATTCAAGGGTAAATCATCATGTCTTGTGATGTTTTATCGCAAATTTCACATTTTATTGGGGGTAGCCTAGTGGTTAAAGCGTTAGCTCGTCACGCCGAAGACCCGGGTTTGATTCCCAACATGTGTACAATGTGTGAAGCCCATTTCTGGTGTCCCCCACGGTGATATTGTTGGAATATTGCTAAAAGCGGCGTAAAACAGAACTCACTCACTCACATTTTTATTGACAAAGTTTTTTAATGCGTTGTTCATTCACCTGAAGCGATACAATGTACCTTTTTTACCAACAGAAATATTTTGATGAAAGAGTAGCCTTTGCATTGGCTGACCCCTTTATATAGAGTCATTTTCTGGTCCTCAAAAGTTGGGTTATCTGTATACATACTGTAACTGAAAACTGATGAAAGTGTTGTTAAACCCGACTTACTCACTCACTTGGGGTGAGGTGAGGTGAAATTTGGTTTATCGTCGCGTCCAAGATTATTGCACTTATATAGCGACGGGCATGCATGTGTGTTTTTGTGGCTGCTTGTACTAGTCCGGACTGATGCCGATTTATAGTGCTAGTCCACTGAGATATCATGCCGCAGTTTAACATGAATACCCCACTCAGACACACTATACTGACTCCGAGCCGACCAGTCCTTGTTTTAGCCCCTTAACGCCGAGTGCCAGACAGGGTAACAACAAGTACCATCTTTTAACGTCTTTTGGTATGACGCGGCCGGGGATCGAACTCCGGACCTTCCGCTCTCCAGGTACTTGTCTTGAGAGTTCAGTGTGGGACGTGGCAGTTATTGAGACACTTGTCGTTGTTGCTGTTGTTATCATGACAGAAGGTTAGTGGTGGCATCACATTCACTTGTCTGAAGTGTTTTTTGTGTGTGTTTTCTCCTGCTAAAAAACGACACATTTTCATTTTCATAATCCTCTTGACTACTTGTGGGGATTCTGGGTTAGAAATGGTTCCTAGCAACTCATGCTGGTCATAAAATGTGACGGAATGGATCAGTGACTTGATTGATAGCATGTCCTCGTACCCCACAGCTTGGATCATTGCTCACAATTACGATGTGTGGTCCAGACTTGATTATTTACAGGTCGCTGTCATATACTGGAATATTGCTCAATGCATTGTCAAACAGCAAACATACAAACAAACGAACATGACTCAAGTATAGTGGTATCTGGGGGGGCATATTATGATTGACATGTGCTCTGTATCCGTGAAGATCCGGGGTAGAACAGGCCTTTAGCAACCCATGCTTTCCCTAAGAGGCGACTATACTTGTCGTAAGAGGCGACTAACGGGATCAGGTGATCAGGCTCGCTGACTTGGTTGAAGAATGTCATCGATCCCAATTGCATAGATCAATGCTCATGATATCAATCACTGGATTGCCTGGTCCAGACTCGATTGTTTACAGACCCCTGTCATATAGCTGGAATATTGCTGAGTGCAGCGTTAAACAACAAACGAACAAACAAACAAACAAACAAAAGATGTGCTCTGTCTGTACTCGTCTCTCTGTACCTGCAGGACGTATGAGGGATGGGGAACCGTGACGCTCCCCGAGGGACAGATGGAAGGAAAGAAGGAGGAAGAGGAGGAGAGGTAGGTCCGGTGTGGAAATAATGGCTGTCATATATTTTGGGGGGTGGAGGTGTCTGATGAGAAATGTCTGTATCAAATTTGCCTTCCCTCCCATTTTATTTAACATTTTTTATGCCCTTGACATACATGAACATTTTCTCATGACCCACCCTTCCTATGATAAATGACCAGTCTCTAAATAATGTTCAAGTATATAACATTTTTATTTGAAAAAAACCATAATCTTTTTTCAATTCCCACCCATATAGGTGTGATATATTTTGGCGCGACACCCCACTTGTTCTGTATCAATTTTTCATGTCCCCCCTCCCCCCCTTAATCTCATCAGTCCTCCCTCTCGTATAATACCTTACCTGTCCCCAAACACATACAGGTCGTCTTTAGGTTGTGTCCTAACACCTGGTGCAATGAGATTTAAGGTTGTGTTCAATTTTAATTTATGTATGCATGCATGTAAGTGTGTGGGTACTTGTATGATGTGAGGTTTATAGTCCTATCCTGAGGTACCAAGCCACAGTTTAACATGAGTACTGTACTCCGACATTCTACTGATTTTGAGCTGACCAGTCCTTGTTTTATCTCCTTACTGCTGAGCACCAGGCAGGGTAACAACATGTACCATCTCTTAATGTCTATGGGGCGGTTGGGTAGCCTGGTGGTTAAAGCGTTCGCTCGTCACGCCGAAGACCCGGGTTCGATTCCCGACATGGGTACAATGTGTGAAGCCCATTTCTGGTGTCCCCCGCCATGATATTGCTGGAATATTGCTTAAAGCGGCGTAAAACCATACTCACTCACTTACTCTTAATGTCTATGACGTGGTATGGTGGTTGTGGATGGTGATCCTGGGGATGAGTTAAATAGTTGCTTGCGATAATGGCTGGGATCTCATATTGTTGATTATCCTGTGTATTAAATTCCCATTCCAATAAAATCCTCGGCCTATTTCCCACCATTGTGTTCAAATGCTAAAAATAGCCAGCCAAATTTTTTTCATGATTGAACATAGCACTGTCACGGTATTTGACTCATCTTTGCGTCTTGTAGCTTAAGAACTCTACTCCCCCGTCTGAGTACCCAGATAACAAATCTAAGGGTCTCCTGATTCACTTAAATATCTGAAGGCTCCCTCAGGCAACAACAGTGATTTTGAATGTAGATCTATGCCTGACTCGCATTCAGAAGAGGAACCATGATTTGTTTGTTTGTTTGATTGTTGTTTAATGCAGCGCTTAACAATATTCAGGCTGATATTGGATTGACATGCATCAACCAAGTCAGCGAGCCTGACCACCCGATCCCGTTAGTCGCCTCTTACCACAAGCAGGGTCTGGTTTTAAGGCAAATATGGGTTGCTGAAGACTTATTGTACTGCGGATCTTCACGTAACTTTGATTGGTTGTTGATTTGAAGCTCAAGAGAAATTCTGTCTAAGTTTGTACTAGAGATAGAGATTTTTATATCCATTCCTGAAAATGCTTGAAAAAAATAACTTGTCCCGAGCTTTTCCTGAAATAAAAAAAATGGTTCTCTGACATGCTGGATGTTCTTAGACATGATGTGTGGTAAGGCTCCCCAAAGTATAGCACTCCTTTCAAAGACAAAAACATTGTATGCCTTGAAGTACTTACTGACAATATATTTGTCACTTACAAAAATTAGGTGTCGGTCCATTTTGGTATTATTTTTTCATGATGGTATATTCATGTGATTATCATTCTAATGGTGACATGTTCAAATGACTAAGGGGCCGAGCTTTTGTCATTCTTGGAGGTGGGAGAGTTAAAAACAAAAATGTGTTCCATAAGGGGTTGAAGAATAAAATGTGTCCCCAAGTTTTGCCCCAAACTATTTGATAGCAGGAATTGATGCGATTATCATATTCTATATGGTGGTATCTTCATATGATATATTGGGGCATGGGTGGCCCAGTCGTTTAAGGTGTCGTGATTCACTGTGCAGACTTGTGTCTTTGAGCGCACCAGAAAACTATGATTGTCGGTTCGAATCCCGGTTTGCCCCAATTATGTTTCTAGGTTTGTCAGCACCATACCCGTGCTCATGGGTTTCACCAAAGTGGTAAACGTCTGAGACCTGCATCACATCTGGCTTTCCTCCCACATGAAGCTGATATGCCGTGATATAACTGGAATACTGTTAAAAACTCACTCACTCATATGATATATGGCCTAATTATCCCATACTGTGAAAACACATATTGGTGTTCTTCTGATTATGACTGTCTGTCAAAGACAGTATTACCGACGTACCGTAGAACCCTTTGACTCACGAAGGTTAAATGTTTTGCTTTCTCTAATGATCGAATTCTTAATAGCACTGAATAAACTTGGCAATAAAGTTTTCACTTATGCTTTTCATGGATGCAAGTCCATAAAATCATGTCACAAAAGCATGACATTAGGACTTGCGACGCGTTGCAAGAGAGTGACATTTAACAAGATATTGAAACCTCGAGACCATTGTCGCTTTCGTGGCTGTTTAAATGAAATGTATCTTGTACATTTCAAAGGACTTAATGGGATCAAAGATGGAAATGGACGATAAACCTGTACACCATACTCGTGCAGTTTGTCGACAGTTTATGGTACTTTCACAATTATGAACTCGGCAAACATCAGCCACATGAGGCATATTTGCTCGCGTATTTGGTGTAGATTCTGCGTCCGTTAGTCAGGCGCGTGCACGATGCAAAACATGCGTCACAAACCATTATCAAGCTGTGGTCGATCAATAACCTAGAAATGTACATATAAAGTTTGAGAGTGGGACTGGGGATAAAAGAATGCAAATACTCCAAGGTATTAATGGACTAAAACTGGTCAAGACGGAGTTGGGTCCTTAACTGCTGTTGGAAGCCTATTGAATGAGAATGGTTGTATTTCTTTACCGAGAGGCCAAGCACTGTTCAGGGCCTCCCACCTGTGACAGTGCTCGTCCATATGTTGCGGGGATCACATTGTCCCCGTGCCTGTAGTCTACTTCAAGTCGCCCAGCTGCGACAGGGGGGATAATTTCATCTTTATTCTCATCGACTTTTCTCAAGACTTTGTGGATAATATTATTACCTACAATTGTAAACTGGGAATAACTTAAACTCGGCGGCTGACATTTGACAATTGTTGCTGCCCTGGTGTATAATTAGAATCAAACTGGGTCGTCACATCTTTGAGATTGGAGCTTTTAGAGAAATATATTTTGAGTGATAAATTTTTGATGTAACAGTATCTTTTCAAATTTGAATTCTTAGTTGCCTGATGTTTTGAAAATTTTAATTTTAAATATTTGGTTTATGGTTGTGTAATTATTGGTTTAATTGATTTCTTTTGTAGCTGTCTGATAATTTACTGATCATTTTGTGTTTAGTGATTGAAAACCTGACAAGTAATGTGTGTAGGTCTGCATTGAAAGCTATGTCAAAGATCCTTCACATAATAATGAAATTAAATGTCTAAAGATTAAAGGTGGCCAAGGATTCAATTTCTATTATCAAACCTCAAGGATTTGAGGAGCCCTTTTGCAGCATTCAAAGGATCAAATCAATGTACTATTTGACATCAATAAGTTTAAAATCCATATTTGTAAAAAAAAATGATAAATCACATTATTTCCACAATAAACATGATAAGCATTAAATATATTTACCTACAAAGACAAATTAATTTGTCATCAATAAGACCAAACCTTAAAAAGATGCATTGGTGATTAATTACACATATGTATAAGTTTCAATAATTAACAAAAAGATTTGTCAGCTGAAAGACGCTAGTCCATTAGTTTCTATTACTGTTGACAGTAAAGGATGACATGGTAGAAACACACATTATAATGCTCGTCAATTTCAATGTTAATTTCATTTGGCCCATATGTCTGAAACACAGATACGCCTCCTACCGAGGAAAGGGTGTGGCACTTCTGTCTTTCCTTACTTCATCTGTAAGTCGGAACGCATGGAACGCATGCTTCTTAGCTTGGCCTAGATGGAAGATGCTGACAATGTTGTCGTGTTCAGTGATACGGTTTGATGAGATTTTATTCCTGGCTGGGAAGCTCTAATTAGTGAACCTCAAGCAAAGGCTTCATGCCATGTCATAAGAGGTTGATATGTGTGACTAGTTTTGAGAAGGCCTAATCAGATTATTTTCAGCGAGACAACGTATATTTCACGATCATAACCTGCATGGGGGATTATTCAAATCTGATAATTACAATTTCATGGTGTTATTCATTAAGGGAAAGAGAAGTCTTTGGTGGTGTGTTCCAAATGCATAACAAGTTTATGGAAACAGACTATTTCATTACTATGAAGTTTGTCTGCTTTTAGTTATTTAAGGTAACCTTAGACATGATGATAATAAAACAGAGACTGCTCCAGACTGTCATATTGTATGTAACGTTGAATAATTCTGTGTTTTTATATTGCTGTTTGATGGACTCGTGGGGATTCCGGCTAAGAATATAGGTCCCCTGCAACCTTTTCTGGTTGTTAGAAGCGACTTAATGGATTGTGTGACTTTGTTGATGCATGTCATGGGGGGGTTAGAAATTAACACTAGCGTGCTAACACATTCAGATTCAGATTCATTCATTTACCTGAAACCACCCATGGTGGTAAATGAGCACAATATATCATAAACATTAGATACATGTACATGAAACAATTTAAGACATTGTATACATAGTTTGCAGGTTTAAATTAACATCAGGATGAAGGGTTTTAGAGGTAAATATACATACATTTTGCAAGTTTTTAGTGCTGTTGTTGGGAAAATAGTCTTGCTAATTTATGGGTATTTGGGATCTAATAAAAATATTCGGGTATGTGTAGAATTCTGTAGAGAGCAAAGAATTCACATTTAAATAGATAATGATATTCATCAGCTACTGCAGGGGCTAGCACAAATTCTTGTTGAACTTGTACAAATTTCCAAATTTTCCCATTGTTTCAGCATTACAAGGTCAATTTATCTTTCCCCGGGCTAGTAAAACTTTTGAGTTTAGTTTTAACCCTGTCATCGTGTCCCATTTAGGTGGATTATAGTTCATGATGTCAATCACTGTATTGTCTGGTCCTGATTATTTACAGGCTTGCCTTGTATAGCTGGAATATTGCTGAGCCGGCGTTAAACCACAAACGTGGCATATTGATGGCTGGATATATGTAACTATTAACCAGTAAATATTCCCATCAACTCTGTGTGGAATGGTGATTTGTTTTTATGTTAATGAAAAATGGTAGTAAATATTGTATATGCCACAGGTCCTATCATAACTTTACACAGTTTCACTAAATGTTTTCTTGTGATCTAATAGCAAACCTTATGATTCTTTTGCACCAAATTTTGTGTGTGAAATATGACAAAATGCTTTAAACAGTCAGTCAGTTATAGCACAGGATTGAGATGATATTTTTTCCTTCACACCTGCAAAATCAGATATTTTTTAAATCAAAACTATGAGAATAAATATGTTCTGGGGAAAAAACTCCTTAGACTTAGACTATTTAAATCCTTTAAACGACAAAAAGATTTGTCATCCTTAGATAATTTTATACGTCAAAGAAATCAATATAAAAATGTTACTTGTGAAAAAAAGAAATAGTATCAAGGAGACATCAAAAGCGCAATTGTTAATACATGTAACATACATAATGGTAAATTGTTCTGGCCTTTCGTTGAAGCGTTTATCTAACACTCAGCCTACTCTAAAACTGGACATTAACATAAACCAGTGGTTCAAGTACTTTCATGGTATGCTTAAAACTAAATCTGATACAAGAAGATGAATGTTTAAATACGAACACCGATCAGCTTGCAGAGTCTATTCTTGACTCTCCCATTTCCAAGAGGAAGTAGGCGGTCGGGTAGCCTAGTGGTAAAAGCGTTCGCTCATCACGCCGAAGACCTGGGTTCGATTCCCGACATGGGTACAATGTGTGAAGCCCATTTGTGGTGTCCCCCGCCGTGATATTGCTGGAATATTGCTAAAAGCGGCGTAAAACCATACTCACTCACTCACTCACTTCAAGAGGAAGTTATTAATTCTATTAATTCATCAAAATAGGTAAATCAGCTGGTGCAGACAAACTTATAACTGAAATGTTTAAATATGCCCAGGATATACTATGTCCAATCTTGACTTTATTATTTACTGCAATGTTTGATACTGCATACTTTCCTTCTATGTGGACACATGGAGTTATTGTTTCCCTCCACAAAAAGGGTGATACTAAAATACCAGCCAACTACAGAGGTATAACAATACTGCATACTTTCCTTCTATGTGGACACATGGAGTTATTGTTCCCCTCCACAAAAAGGGTGATACTAAAATACCAGCCAACTACAGAGGTATAATAATACTGCATACTGTCCTTCTATGTGGACACATGGAGTTATTGTTCCCCTCCACAAAAAGGGTGATACTAAAATACCAGCCAACTACAGAGGTATAACAATACTGCATACTTTCCTTCTATGTGGACACATGGAGTTATTGTTTCTCTCCACAACAAGGGTGATACTAAAATACCAGCCAACTACAGAGGTATAATAATACTGCATACTTTCCTTCTGTGTGGACACATGGAGTTATTGTTCCCCTCCACAAAAAGGGTGATACTAAAATACCAGCCAACTACAGAGGTATAATAATACTGCATACGTTCCTTCTATGTGGACACATGGAGTTATTATTCCCCTCCACAACAAGGGTGATACTAAAATACCAGCCAACTACAGAGGTATAATAATACTGCATACTTTCCTTCTGTGTGGACACATGGAGTTATTATTCCCCTCCACAAAAAGGGTGATACTAAAATACCAGCCAACTACAGAGGTATAATAATACTGCATACGTTCCTTCTATGTGGACACATGGAGTTATTATTCCCCTCCACAAAAAGGGTGATACTAAAATACCAGCCAACTACAGAGGTATAACAATACTGCATACTTTCCTTCTATGTGGACACATGGAGTTATTGTTTCTCTCCACAAAAAGGGTGATACTAAAATACCAGCCAACTACAGAGGTATAATAATACTGCATACTTTCCTTCTGTGTGGACACATGGAGTTATTGTTCCCCTCCACAAAAAGGGTGATACTTAAATACCAGCCAACTACAGAGGTATAATAATACTGCATACGTTCCTTCTATGTGGACACATGGAGTTATTGTTTCTCTCCACAAAAAGGGTGATACTAAAATACCAGCCAACTACAGAGGTATAATAATACTGCATACTTTCCTTCTGTGTGGACACATGGAGTTATTGTTCCCCTCCACAAAAAGGGTGATACTTAAATACCAGCCAACTACAGAGGTATAATAATACTGAGTAATTCTAGTAAAGTCTACAATAACATTAAATAAGAGGTTACTGTTTTGGGGTGAATCATGTGATAGATTTGTCGAATCTCAGGCTGGCTTTCATCAGGGCTACTCTACAGTTGACAATATTTTTATATTGCAATCTATCATTCGGCGATATTTCGGTAAAAAGAGAAGTAAAGTGTATACACTATTTGAAGACTTCTTCAAGGCTTTCAACTCTATTGATAGATCAAAATTGTGGCGCGTATGAAACGTACACAGAGTCTCGCCAAAGATGTATAAAAATATCCAATCTATTTATGAATATGTTATCTCCTGTGTTAAACATGAAAACCAACTTTCAGATTTTTTTCCGTGTAATATTGGAGTCCGTCAAGGCTGTATACTAAGCCCCTTTCTGTTTAATATGTTCAATAATGTCTTGGCTCTAGATATTGAATCCAAATGTGAACCACGAATCCAGTTCCATCCAGAACTTCTTCAGCTGTTTTTATTATTGTTTGCGGACGATGTAACTCTAATTGCTGATATTGTATTTGGCCTACAGAAGAGCATTAATGTTCTGAAAGATTTTTGCCATTGATATTCATTAACTGTTAACTTTGATAAAACTAAAGTAATGGTGTTCAGTAAAGGAGGAATGTTGTCTAAAAATGAAAAATTGTATTATGGAGATGTCAGATTGGAATGTGTTTCTTCTTATAAATATTTGGGTGTATCATTCTCAAAAACTTTAAATTGGTCTAACCATGTATGCAATGCTGCACTTCAGACCAAAAAAAGCATTGTTTGGTATTTTAAAATCACTCAGGAATGTAAAACCATTTGATTACAAAGTATTTTTCAAAATATATGATATCAAAGTAGCACCAGTATTGTTATATGGAGCTGAAATTTGGGGCTTAATACAAAGAAATTGAACAGATCCATTTATTAGCATGCAAACAATTTTTAGGCATTAAGTCTTCAACACCCTGTCATGTCGTAAGAGTGAGTGAGTGAGTGAGTTTGGTTTAATGCCGCTTTTAACAGTATTCCAGTTATATCGTGGCGTGTCAGCTTAATGTGGGAGGAAAGCCTGAAGTGATGCAGGTCTCAGACGTTTACCACTTCGATGAAACCCACGAGCACGGGTATGGTGCTGACAAACCTAGAAACATAATCGGGGCGAACCGGGATTCGAACCCACAATCATAGGTTACTGGCGTGCCCAAGGGACGCAACTCTGCACAGAGAATCGCGGCGCCTTAGACGACTGGGCCACCCGCGCCCCCCACATGTCGTAAGAAGCGAATGTGGTCAATAACCTTTGTACATTTCAGCATATAAGCATTGTATTACTTACTGGTGTAAGGTTATATCTATGCCTAATAGTCGTTACCCAAGAAAGAGCTATTATCTGTTGTTTACTGAAGCTGTAAATGGCACGATTAATTGGGTATCCAAGGTTAAAAATACCTTATATAAATTTGGTTTCGGCTATGTTTGGGGAAACCAATCAGTTTCTTATCCAAAACTATTTATATTTGAATTTGTATCACGGTTAAAATATATCCATGAACAAGAATGACATTCAGATATTGCTAGTAGTCCGAAAATGCATACATATTCTATATTTAAATCAAATTTTTGTGTTGAACCGTATCTTCTAAATATCAGTATTGATAAATGTGGTACTGCGCTTTCCCGCTATTGTTGTATTTCTCATACACTCCATATTGAAGTGGGGAGATATCATAATGTCCCAAGAGACCAAAGACTTTGTAACCTCTGTAACATTGGTCTTATCGAAGACAAATATCATTTTCTGTTAATTTGTAAAACATATAACAATCTTAGAAACAAATATATTCCGGGAAAATATTATGTTCATCCTACATTACATAAATTTAACATATTGTTGTCATCATGCCATGCTGAAACCATGATAAACCTCTCATTATATATATTCCATGCCATGAATATCAGAAGCTTATTAAAGTCCATTGTGGACCTGACTATCTAAATGTACAATGGGCCGATGGCCTACAGTGCGAAATGAATAAAGGAATATCGAACAAATGACCAGAAATGACTAACAAGGATGTAACAAATGAACAGAAATGACTAACAAGGATGTAACAAATGAACAGAAATGACTAACAAGGATGTAACAAATGAACAGAAATGACTAACAAGGATGTAACAAATGAACAGAAATGACTAACAAGGATGTAACAAATGAACAGAAATAACTAACAAGGATGTAACAAATGAACAGATATAACTAACAAGGATGTAACAAATGAACAGAAATGACTAACAAGGATGTAACAAATGAACAGAAATGACTAACAAGGGTATAACAAATGAACAGAAATGACTAACAAGGGTATAACAAATGAACAGAAATGACTAACAAGGATGTAACAAATGACCAGAAATGACTAACAAGGATGTAACAAATGAACAGAAATGACTAACAAGGGTATAACAAATGAACAGAAATGACTAACAAGGGTATAACAAATGAACAGAAATGACCAACAAGGGTATAACAAATGAACAGAAATGACTAACAAGGATGTAACAAATGAACAGAAATGACTAACAAGGATGTAATAAATGAACAGAAATGACTAACAAGGATATAACAAATGAACAGAAATGACTAACAAGGATGTAACAAATGAACAGAAATGACTAACAAGGATGTAACAAATGAACAGAAATGACTAACAAGGATATAACAAATGAACAGAAATGACCAACAAGGGTATAACAAATGAACAGAAATGACTAACAAGGATGTAACAAATGAACAGAAATGACTAACAAGGATGTAACAAATGAACAGAAATGACTAACAAGGATATAATAAATGAACAGAAATGACTAACAAGGATGTAACAAATGAACAGAAATGACTAACAAGGATGTAACAAATGACCAGAAATGACTAACAAGGATGTAATAAATGACCAGAAATGACTAACAAGGTTGTAACAAATGAACAGAAATGACTAACAAGGATATAATAAATGAATAGAAATAACTAACAAGGTTGTAACAAATGAACAGAAATGACTAACAAGGATATAATAAATGAACAGAAATGACTAACAAGGTTGTAACAAATGAACAGAAATGACTAACAAGGATGTAACAAATGAACAGAAATGACTAACAAGGATATAATAAATGAATAGAAATAACTAACAAGGTTGTAACAAATGAACAGAAATGACTAACAAGGATATAATAAATGAACAGAAATGACTAACAAGGTTGTAACAAATGAACAGAAATGACTAACAAGGATGTAACAAATGAACAGAAATGACTAACAAGGGTATAACAAATGAACAGAAATGACTAACAAGGATGTAACAAATGAACAGAAATGACTAACAAGGATGTAACAAATGAACAGAAATGACTAACAAGGATATAATAAATGAATAGAAATAACTAACAAGGTTGTAACAAATGAACAGAAATGACTAACAAGGATATAATAAATGAACAGAAATGACTAACAAGGTTGTAACACATGAACAGATATGACTAACAAGGATGTAACAGATGAACAGAAATGACTAACAAGGATATAAGAAATGAACAGAACTGACTAACAAGGTTGTAACAAATGAACAGACATGACTACCAAGGGTGTAACAAATGATCAGAAATGACTAACAAGGATATAACAAATGAACAGAAATGACTAACAAGGATATAATAAATGACCAGACATGACTAACAAGGATGTAACAAATGATCAGAAATGACTAACAAGGATGTAACAAATGACCAGAAATGACTAACAAGGATATAACAAATGAACAGACATGACTAACAAGGGTATAACAAATGAATAGAAATGACTAACAAGGATGTAACAAATGAACAGAAATGACCAACAAGGGTATAACAAATGAATAGAAATGACTAACAAGGATGTAACAAATGAACAGAAATGACTAACAAGGATGTAACAAATGAACAGAAATGACTAACAAGGGTATAACAAATGACCAGAAATGACTAACAATGACTTGTCAGTATACCTGCTGATACTACTACGCATGTTGCTACTGCTGCTAACTTTACACAAGACCTGGTGCACGGATGGCCCAGTTATCTAAAGTGGCACAATAGCTGTGCAGAGCTGTGTCACTTCGGTGTGCCAGAAATCTATGATCATGGTTTGAATCCCCGATTCTGTTTCTAGGTTTGGCAGCACCATACCCGTGCTTGTGGGCTTCACTATTGTGGTAAACGTCTGAGACCTGCATCACTTCGGGCTTTCCTCCCTCATTAAGCTGACACGCCGTGATATAGCTTAGGTACTGTTCAAAATGGCATTCATACCTCATTCAATCTGAAAGAAACGGCAAAATCTGTGTAATTAATGCTTTAATATTTCAACGACAAATCAGTATGACTTAAATTGTAACTAATCTGACATCATTTTAATTCCCATTATGTGCTGATTTATTTGGCAGTATGCCAATTAACATAGATAACATTGCATTATGTTTTGTATGAAAAATACGCACACAGAATTTTAAGAGGGAGGTTTCCTAAATATCGTAATCCTATCTCAGTCAAGTTTACTGCCCACAACAAACTGCCTACACTTGGTTTTCAAAAGGGGGTCTGGACCTCCTGGAACCCCCTCTGAATCCGCCCATGAAAAACATGTTGCAGTTTACTGTTATCGCGAAGTCAGTGGACCGTGGACTGTGCAGTATATTTATTCAGTCCTGGCGGCACACCAGGAAGACAACTATGCAGCTATGAAATGTATTTTACATTATTTTTATCCACATCCTGTATCTGTTGCAGCGAGGACCTGCATTACCATGTGTGGCTTTGTTAACAAGATCACATTACGTCAGTCATGTAATCAGATGGGTTGTTTGCCACGTGGGAAGGGTGCACTTCTGAGATGCATTGTGCACCAGATGGTGCTGACAATTTGCACACTTTGAGTTTCTGCTGTGAGGTGTTGGGTGTCACAAGTACTTTAATGTCAAATCTTTGACTAGTTAATTTTCATGACAGGATGACTATGTTGGTGTGGAGAGGACATGCTTGACATGTTTTGTTAAGGTGCGGTGAGATAGGCTCTAGTTGAAGCATGTGATGGCCGCAAGAAAGGCCTGGGTTTGAATAATACCTTCAGGCACAAAACCCTTTTCTTGTGTCCTTGTGATGTTGCAACATTACTTGTTGGTTTGTTGTTTGACACCGCTCTCAGCAATATTCCAGCTATATGATGGTGGTCTGTAAATAATCAAGTCTGGACCAGACAATCCAGTGACTGATATCATGAGCATCGATCTACGCAATTGGGATCGATGACATTCTTTTACCAAGTCAGCGAGCCTGACCAAACTATCCCGTTAGTCGCCTCTTACGACAAGCATAGTCGCCTTTTACGGCAAGCATGGGTTGCTGAAGACCTATTCTACCCCGGATCTTCACGGGTCTGAAGACCTATTCTACCCGGAATCTTCATGGGTCTGAAGACCCCTTCTACCCCGGATCTTCACGGGTCTGAAGACCTATTCTGCACCGGATCTTCATGGGTCTAAAGACCTATTCTACCCCGGATCTTCATGGGTCTGAAGACCTATTCTACCCCAGATCTTCGCGGGTCTAAAGACCTATTCTAACCCTGATCTTCATGGGTCTGAAGACCTATTCTACCCCAGATCTTCAGGGGTATAAAGACCTATTCTACCCTGGATCTCCACGGGTCTGAAGACCTATTCTACCCCGGATCTTCACGCAATATTACTAAGTGGTGGGAAACAATAAACAATTAATTACTCTTGGCGAGGTCAAAGTCAATGTTGCGGCCTCGGTCAGGTCACACCACCTCAGGGGTCGGGTCTTTGGGTCCTTGTTTTTCACATATTTACCTCGTCGAGAGTAATCATTCGTTTTGTTTTACCGAAAGCACTTTAAATTTTATGAAGCCTTTGAACCATCTTGTCAACATTTACTGCTTTATGAAACCATGAGAATGGGTAGGGTGGTTACAGCCCTGGAATCAAAGTCAAGGCAAGATTTGTGATTCAAACATCAGCTTATCCTAGCATGGCTAAGGGACTCAACTCTGCAGGGAGTTTTAGCCTTGCACTTCGTGGCCTACCATGCTCCAGTGAATTGAGTAATGGAAGAACTGGTGCCATAGAAATACCCGTTTGATCTTACAATGGGTCAGGACCCGTGAAGATTCCGGGGTAGAATAGGTCTTCAGCAACCCATGCTTGACGTAAAAGGCTAGAAAACTGGATCGGGTGGTCAGGCTCGCTGACTTGGTTAATACATGTCATCGATCCCAATTGCGTGGATCGATGCTCATGATGTCAATCACTGGATTGTCTGGTCCAGACTCGATTATTTTACAGACAGCCGTCAACAAACAAACAAACAAACAAACTAAAACGGGTCAGTGCTTGGGGATTCTGGTTGGAAATAGGGGCGGTCGGGTAGCCTACTAGTTAAAGCGTTCGCTTGTCATGCCGAAGACCCGGGTTTGATTCCCCACATGGATACAATGTGTGAAGTCCATTTCTGGTGTCCCCCGCCGTGATATTGTTGGAATATTGCTAAAAGCGGCGTAAAACCATACATGCTCACTGGTTTCAAAGTGGTCAACACTGCTGGTTGGGAGGTGCTGCTTAATGACTCAGGTAGTCATGTTTGGTGACGTGGTTGATTGTAGGGCTGGAGCGAGTCCGAATTTACTACCCAGGTACCCAGCCCCCTACTACCCGACCCTACCTGGGGACCCTCTGTATGTCTCAAGAGATGGGTACAAAATGTCCGTTTGGGCATTTTCTTACCATAGCATTGGCAAAACGTATTTAGATACATATATTAAACAATCTATTTTTGCATACACTGAAGTTGACTCAAGTTATATCTTTATTCAAAGATGTGAAAAGTCAGAAGGAATGGGGGCATAGTCAGAAAGAAATGCGAACATTTGTGAATTGTAGTGTAACCATAGAGTTCCAGATAAGTTTTGTCATTAAATAATATATCATGGGTCCGGGTAGTCCTGTGGGTACCCGGGTCCTACTCAGTTCCCACCCGACCCGGGTACCCGAGTTACCCGTCCCAGCCCTACTTGATTGTATGTCATCGTACCCCTACGACATGGAGCATTGCTCACTATATCAATCACTGGGTTGTCTTGTCCAGACTTTGCTTTATTTACAGGCTTTTGTCATGGTGAAATATTGCTGAGTGTGGTGTTAAACAAGGAGACATACGTCCCCCATGTTCTGTGTAAGCCTACATATACCACCTTGTTATAGGTCCCTTGAAGATCCAGAATAGGTCTTCAGCAACCCATGCTTGCCGTAAAAGGTGACTATGCTTGTAAGAGGCGACTAACAGGATTGTGTTGATCACTGGATTGTCCGGACTTGATTATTTACAGACAGCCGTCATATAGCTGAAATATTGCTGGCGTTATACAACAAACAAACAAACAAACAAAACCTTGTTGTTGATCAGTGTATATCTGTAAAACCTGTGTTCACAAGTGTTTATGATGAGGAGAGACTGGTCAATAGTTATATGGCCGTGATCACATGTGGCCTGCAGCTTGACCATTGATTCCTACACGTCCACCTCCAGGTGGCATTTGACCCTTCACACTTTCTGCAGAGTGACCCTCGAGCCACCACACGTTACATCAGCTACAGATTTCTTGCAAATTGATTATATACTCCCAGGAATCATACCAGCCGCATGAACACAAAATATAAACCTTTCTTGTTGTTGAAATACTCTTGTATATTGGTAAGTTGTAGAAAATAAAATGGGACACCCCCACCTACCCTATAAATTTTTTTAATATATTAGTCTTGGTGGTTCTGTGTTTTTGTAACTTATCAGAAACGATCTTTTGGCAGTGCCCTGAAGCAAAACAATTGTTAACAAAGTATCATTTTCTTTAAAAAAATATAGGAGTTCCTCCCTCTGAATATCAAAACGTTGGTCCCTTAAGGTAGGGTGAGCAGGATAAGTTGAAATGATGTTTGATGTAGCGCTGTCTGTCTGTCTGTCTGTCTGTCTGTCTGTCTGTCTGGACTGCCCACTGAGATATCATGCCGCAGTTTAACATGGACACCGCACTTAGACATAGCATACCGACTCCTAGCCAATGTCTTTTGGCATGACACGTCTGGGGATAGAACCCCTAACCTTCTGCTCTCTGGGCAGACACTCTATCCACTACACCACGGATAGAGTCAGCAGACACTCTATCCACTAAACCACGGATAGAGTCAGCAGACACTCTATCCACTAAGCCACGGATAGAGTCAGCAGACACTCTATCCACTAAGCCACGGATAGAGTCAGCAGACACTCTATCCACTAAGCCACGGATAGAGTCAGCAGACACTCTATCCACTAAGCCACGGATAGAGTCAGCAGACACTCTATCCACTAAGCCACGGATAGAGTCTGTTGGTCCCTTAAGGTATTATGGATGCTTAATACTTTGTCAGTTACTTTTATTGTAACCTGTAGTGCAAAGGACAAAATAATTTCAAAACGAATCCATTGGTTTGTCTTCATTTTGCCAGGCTGGTTGATCCTTCAATTACCTTGGACCACCTAGCCGGAAGTTCAGGCTAGGCGATGTGGCGGCTTGTTTTAGTGTCCAAACAGCTGTGTAATTGTATGCTTTAACAACTTACATCGCATTATAATCAATATGTGGACAATTAAACCTCCAAATATTGAAGACTAGTCAAATCATTTAAGATATTTATTTCCGTGCTGACAAGAAAATATGGTGTCATTGTGTGACATATTGTTTGAGGTAAATTTCAAAATTCTGACATACACATGACCGTGTATCCAGAGAGTGTACGTGAGGACTTTATAGCTTGTTAATAGAACAGTGCTTGACATTGGAGGAGGGGGAAAATGTGAATGCCAGCGTTATGAGTTACTTCATCATTATCACTATCATCACTATCATCACCATCAACAACAACAACATCATCATGATCATATCATGATCATCATCACCACCACCACCACCATCATCATCATCATCATCATCGTCATCGTCATCATCAGGGCCTAGTGATTCAAGCACTGACTAATCACCCCAAAGATGCGGGTTTGAGTCCTCATGGGTAGGAAGTGTCAAGCCCTTTCTTGGTGTGCCAGGGCCGATCCTAGATTTTGAAAAGACTTTGTACAAGGATTTATCCAGTATTTCAAACTAAGTTCCCTAAAGAAGATGTTATCCATAAAAAAGGGTAATGTTTTCTGGCAAATTTGGAAAAAATAATAATATTCTTATAAATGTTCTTAGATTCCGAGCAATTTTAACATAGTGTTTTAAAATTGCGTTCTGTGAATTAATGTCAGATTAAGGCTCTTCCTGTTTTCCTCTATATTGGTCCTGTTATTAGTGAAATACAAGTCACCACTACATATACCAGTTACTGTAATTGTAACTATACAAATGTGATTGGGATATTTATTGACATTTGCATTAGACTTTGGTTTGATATCGGCCTCTGAAACCAAATTCAAGTTGCAAAATAAACAAAAACAAAATTATGAGATGAAAAGTAATTTGTTCCTGAAAAGGAAGGGTGGGGTAGTTGGTCTCCCAGACCCTAGAGAATAAATTTGAAGAGTCCAACTCAAGACTAGAATGGTTTAGCAAGTCTAGATTGTCTCAGTCTAGGAAATTAAGGTTTGTTCTTGGCTCCATCTTGGCTGGGGCTGGGCCTGGGCGGGGTTCTGGGGCTTGGGTTGGGTGGGGTGGGGTGGGGGTGGGAGAGGGCAGGTCTGGGGCTGGGCTGGGCTGGGCTGGGCTGGGCTGGGCTGGGCTGGGCTGGGCTGGGCTGGGCTGGGGCTGTATTCATGTTCATCTGCGGCATGGTATATCAGTGGGCTTGAGAAAAAAATCGCCATAGTCTGGAGTAGTACAAGCAGACAGACAGACAGACACACACACATACGTGCACACACATCGCTATATAAGTGCAATAATTCTGAAAGCGACTTTAAACCCCATTTCATTCATTCTAAAATTCTAAAAATCACACGTATCTTCTCTGTATTCGCCATGGAGCTGAGACTGCTATTTCAATGAACACTGAGCATATTCCTCTGTGTCTTCATCTTTACAAGTGGCATATTAAATATTTTTCTCAAAACTGGACAAATAGAAATATACTCTATCGGAATGATCATTCCCGTTTCACGTTCTGTAATAAGCTGAAATCCTGATCTTATATGACATTTACAATGCAAACAATATCTGAGCCCATCAACCCAATTATTCTGCAAAGCTTTATTTATTTTCCATATGGAATGATTTCCAAAGCAAAACTGAAAACCTAAATTCCTATTTCATATTTTTTACATGGCACGTGCTAATCAAGCTACCTGGATGTCTTTCCAGGTGATATCATACAGGTAAGCTTGAAAGACAAACATCTCACCTGCCCAGTGTTTTAACACACAACAGGGGGCGGTTTATCCAAGCTTGTACGCCAAGCACCTGTTCAACATAAGCTCGTTGACAACAGGTGCTTATAACGTCTAATTCGCTTTCTAAAACATTAAGGTTTGGAAAACTTACAAGAGATATTTTCGTTGGACTGCGGCAGGTGTTTGTTTTCCCATTTATTAATTATAAGCCAGTTTTTTTAAGGAAATGTAAATAAATCATATTTTATCTCACCATCTGTGGCAATGGGATGGTAAATCTATAGCACAGGCCCATTCTTCAGTACATTGTGATGTTTTAGCTTTGATTTTAAAGATTTTAGATAAGTAAATTAATCATTGGGATTGATGTGTCTGGAGTGACAGTATAGGTAATGGCTATAGCTGGATTATGCTGTGACATCTGGGTGAGACAGGTTTGGCAACGTACGAAAAGATTGTTTCTCATCAACCTTAAAATTTGGCCAATCGTAAAGTTGTATTAAATCTTTGCTCGCTAAATTCAGTTCCAGGAACACATTTTTTTTAGTTATTTTCATTATGTAATAATAATAATAATAGGCTATTTATATTTTGCATATTTCCACACCACTCAGGGGCATGCTCAAAGGGCTATTAATACCCCGGTCACTGGATCGATGTGCACTCAAGAATCATTCTCAGCTCCATGGGGAGTATTCAACCCATGCTGCCTGTTAGGCACTCGAAGGTTAACAACCACTTTGCCATCTCATCCTACTGGGTACCCATTCACTGCTGGGTGAACAGAGGCACATTTTGAACAAAGTCACTTGGGCAAAGGAGACGCCACATGTGTTACATGTGCTTCAGTGTGGGGCAGGACCGAAGCCCTAGAAACTCTCAGGAGCCAAGCTGCCGAAACTGTCACCATCCAAGGACCCTCCGCGACCGACGTTGCTTAGCTTCACCTGATTTGTGACCTGTGCACAGGACCACGTATATTGCATTCCTAAGATATTAACATGCTATCTACTCTTTGTATCAATGTTTTCTTTAAATACAATTTAGGTTTGAATGGTTGGGCAATCAAAATAAACAATAAATAATAATCTAACTTAGCTACCCTTTTGAATTTTATTTGTTTGTGGTTCCAGCTATATGACGGTAGTCTGAAAGTTATCAAGTTTGGATCAGTCAATCCAGTGATTGACATCATGAGCACTGATATGCACAATTAAGATATGATGACATGCATGAACCCAGTCAGCGAGACTGACAACCGATCCTGTAAGTCACCTCTTATAACAAGCGGGGCGGTCGGGTAGCCTAGTGGTTAAAGTGTTCACTCGTCACGCCGAAGACCCGGGTTCGAATCTTGACATGGGTACAATGTGTGAAGCCCATTTCTGGTGTCCCCTGCCGTGATGTTGCTGGAATATTGCTAAAAGCGGCGTAAAACCATACTCATTCACTCACTCAATTATAACAAGCAGAGGTTGCTGAAGTTGCTAACTTGGTTCTTCACATGTGTTTTTTTTGAAAGAATCATAATGAGACACAAGTATTTTTTTTTTTTCCTTTTTATATGGGATATGAATCTTTCATAAGTGCCAAGAGTTTATTTTTGGAAGGTCCTCAGACCTGACGTTTTTTTGTGACAGGCATTTCTTGTTTTCAGAAAAGAATTTGTATCAAGTTTTTTTCCAAGCAATCACCAAGTGAGTTACTGAAACTAAGCCTTGATCTAACACTAACAGGTTTGAAAAAGGAACATTTGGTTGGGATAAACGGATTATTTGTTCAGGTAAAAATCTGTGAAACAGATACCTGTAATTTATATGTATCTTTCAATCTGATGGTTAACCCAATGTATATTCAAGGCAGGTAGTTTGGTATCATGCTGAAGAAGGTAGGGAAAACAGTATTTTAAGATAACAGTCTGCCTCATAAATGGACGTTTGCAATGCAATTTTTTTCTGAGAGTGAATATGGGTAACAGTGTATACTGGGTAAAACAGTGAAACCCTGTAAAACCCTGTGAAACACTGTACCTTGATAACCAACACTTCCCTGTTCTGATGCCTAACAGGCAGCTTGGATTGTATACTCCCCAGGGAGCTGAGAATGATTCTTGAGCGCACGCTGATCCAGTGACCGTCGTAATGATAGTGCTTTGAGCATGCTCCTGATTGGTGTGGAAATATGTGCAATATAGGTTATTATTCTTACTGTTTTGTCATCTGTGCAAAATAGTTCAGCAGTTCTTGCAGTTTAGGGGGCACAGGAGGCCCAGTGGACAAAGGCGCTGCAATTCACCATGCAGAGTTGCGTCCCTTGGACACTCAGGAAACCTATGATCATGATTTTGAATCCCATTTGGCCCTGTTTATGTTTCTAGGTTTGTCAGCACCATACCCGTGCTCGTGGGTTTCACCAAAGTGGTAAACGTCTGAGACCTGCATCACTTCGGGCTTTCCTCCCACATTCAGCTGACACGCCGCGATATAACTGGAATACTGTTAAAAGCAGCGATCAACCCATCTTATTCTTGCACTTTAATCTTTTGTTTTCACAGTTTGTCATGTGGAAAACACATGTGGAGTTTGCATTGTGTGGAATAAAAATTTAGCGTTTATCAAAATATATTTCATCGTCTTTTCGGTATTGTAGGAATGGTGGAAGCAGTCAAGATTTTTTAAATAAAATCTTTTATTACTCATAGGGTTAAAAATAACCGAGTTAATAAAAATTGTATGTGCAGTAGGGTAAATATTTCATGATTACCAAGACAGCCTCCGTGGCCTCGTTGTAGAGCGTCCGCCCGGAGAGCGGAAGGTCCGATCCCCGACCGCGTCATACCAAAAGACGTTAAAAGATGGTACTTGTTGTTACCCTGTCTGGCGCTCGGCATTAAGGGGCTAAAACAAGGACTGGTCGGCTCGGAGTCAGTATAGTGTGTCTGAGTGGGGTATTCATTGTTAAACTGCGGCGTGGTATCTCAGTGAGCTAGCACTATAAATCGGCATCAGTCCGGACTAGTACAAGTAGCCACACACACACACACACACACACGTGCATGCACGTCGCTATATAAGTGCAATAATCTTGGACGCAACGTTAAACCCCATTTCACCTCACCTCATGATTACCAGAGCATTGTTGACATCATTGAAATTTTATTGTGATGGAAGGTTGGAATGACATTACAACAGAAACACATCATTGCTGAGGATTATATATGTCGATCGACATTTGTGGTGTTCTAAGGAGGCAGTTGTGATTAGTGTATTTATTCCAAAGGGGATAAGAAATAATGGGTAATAAAGAAATTATTACACTCGCATGTGTCTCACAACTGATTTTATGGTGTCCCATAAGGATGAGTTCTGGTGTCCCTTAAGGATGAGCTCTGGTGTCCCATAAGGATGAGCTCTGGTGTCTCATAAGGATGAGCTCTGGTGTCTCATAAGGATGAGCTCTGGTGTCTCATAAGGATGAGCTCTGGTGTCTCATAAGGATGAGCTCTGATGTCCCATAAGGATGAGCTCTGATGTCCCATAAGGAGGAGTTCTGGTGTCTCATAAGGATGAGCTCTGGTGTCCCATAAGGATGAGCTCTGGTGTCCCATAAGGATGAATTCTGGTGTCCCAATGGGAGACAAGTATGTGATACTGTAGACCTGTCCTGTCACGGACTCCCTATAGGGAGATTTTACAAAACTCGTATAAGAGCTCCTGTATTTCCTGAGTGAGGGCGAAGTATGACACACATGCTTGTATAAAAGTCTCTGTGCTTGGTTGTTATTGTGACCGTGATGGGACAGCGCATGGAGTACCAGGGTAGTGGTTGCAAATACAAACATCATCATTAAGATAAATATGTCAACACGTGGCGGTTATGAAGCTGTGATGTGTGGACTGCTCGCTGCCTTCTCCTGTACCCTGTGCTGCATATCTCTGGACATAGAGTCAATATGCCGCTGTTTCTCATTATATCATCGTTGCTTGCACTTAAATTGTTGATTAATATCCACAGCATGATAGGTCACACGACTTACTGATAAACTTGCCTATTTCTTCTTTGGTCGTGATGTGCTTTTCAAACATACAGTTCAAGTTCAGCCTCGTTTGCACATTGGCGTAGTTGATAAACTTCTTGATATGTTTTTAACAAAAATTGTGGTATTCTTTTCAAACTTGAAACTCATGTTCTGAATTGTTGTTTGCATGGTAGCGTAGTTGCTTGTTCATTACTCAGTCACACCGCGTGACCTGATTTCTGTTGTCCCATAAGGATGAGCTATGGTGTCCCATAAGGATGAGCTCTGGTGTCCCATAAGGACGAGCTCTGGTGTCATGAGGATGAGTTCTGGTGTCCCATAAGGATGAGTTCTGGTGTTCCCCTTAAGGATGAGTTCTGGTGTTCCCCATAAGGATGAGTTCTGGTGTCCCATAAGGATGAGTTCTGGTGTTATAAGGATGAGTTCTGGTGTCCCATAAGGATGAGCTCTGATGTCCCATAAGGATGAGTTCTGGTGTCCCATAAGGATGAGCTCTGATGTCCCATAAGGATGAGCTCTGGTGTCCCCTAAGACAAGTATGTGATACTGTAGATCTGTCCTGTCCCGGACTCCCCATGGGGAGACAAGTATGTGATACAGTAGACCTGCCCCTGACTCCCCATGGGGGTAGACAAGTATGTGATACAGTAGACCTGTCCCGGACTCCCCATGGGGGTAGACAAGTATGTGATACAGTAGACCTGCCCCAGACTCCCCATGGGGGTAGACAAGTATGTGATACTGTAGATCTGTCCTGTCCCGGACTCCCCATGGGGAGACAAGTATGTGATACAGTAGACCTGTCCCGGACTCCCCATGGGGAGACAAGTATGTCATACAGTAGACCTGTCCTGGACTCCCCATGGGGAGACAAGTATGTGATACTGTAGATCTCTCCTGTCCCGGACTCCCCATGGGGAGACAAGTATGTGATACTGTAGACCTGTCCCGGACTCCCCATGGGGAGACAAGTATGTCATACATTAGACCTGTCCCGTACTCCCCATGGGGAGACAAGTATGTGATACAGTAGACCTGCTCCGGACTTCCTATGGGGAGACAAGTATGTTATACTGTAGACCTGTTCTGCCCTGGAAGCTTTTTGAAACAAGGGACAAACATTAACTCAGAACTCCCAAGGCAGTTTCGTCAAGAGTTTTTGTGGAGCTGTTTGTTTGCGTCAGCCTTTTAGTGTAGGTGATGCTGTGAGGGGAATACGGCCCTTGTAAGTCATTCCGATATTGAGATATTTTTGTAAAACCCATTTCATTGCACATCAAAACCCAACAGATCACTTTTTTTGATAAAAAAACAAAGATTCAAGGTAACAATTTCAACACCCCACTGCCAGTGATGTGCATATTCAAGAACTTGGTATTTGCAGAGAAGAGACTTTTGAGGTTACTCACATCCAAATCTCCCATTTTCCCCAAGTGGGAAACGAACGTTTTTAGTATTTCTACATAAGATAGATGAGACAAGTGTTTAGGTGAGTCTGTGCCTCCGTCTCAAGTGTCAGAATGTATTTTTATTAATGATGCAAGGTGGAGGAGCGATGCAGACTTTAATCCATCTCTTTAAGTACGTCCTCTGTATGTCAGGAGACGTACAGTGTTGTCCCTGTATGTTTAAATCATTTTATTAGTGTCACAGGCAGCTGTAATCCTCGCTGGTGTGATATCTCCTTATCAGTGAAGCTGGTATAGATTTTGGCAGAAATGAACCAAATTAATTCCTGTTTGACAAATAAATCTATATAATTGTATAATCCCATGGTGGAAACTGGAGCGAAAGCTTGTCAATATTTTGTGGTGGATATTGACTTTGCTCGACATTGTAAGGGCCTGATGATGTTCTGGAAGCCACGTTTTGGCAGTCAATTTTATTGATGGATTCCTCGGCTGTTTTCTCCAGTTTATTCCGTCTGTTCCAGACTGACTGAGAATGGGGGAAATCGTATCCTGGCTTCGGCCTTTTCCCCGAGTGGACAGTACTTTGGCGTCTGCGACAACCAGAAACAGCTCCATCTGTACAAGACTGGACAGGAGTGGACACTGGTCAGCACAAGGTAAGCCAGCAAGATATGTTTGTGTTTACAGAGGAATTCTACAACCAAGACGGCAGTGAAATCACATGACCAGATGCAGACTTGCGTCAAACAAGGGCCGCAGTTCATGCGCGTGTTTTCCGCAGGCAGTTCCGAGAATGCATGCATGATTCGAGTAAACTGAAGAAAAATTTGCAAGCTGGAAGCTTTTGTTAGCTTAAGCTTCCAAGACTGAGATCTCCCTCCCCCTTAAGATCTCCCCCACCCAAGAAGAGATCAATGAGATCCCACCAGATGGTAGGCCAACTATGTGCAGAGGAATATTTTGTGGAGCATGTGAAGTGGGGATGGGTTCGTCAGCTGATCCAATGCTAGAATTACACAGCTCAGGGCTGCTCTGAGCTGACGAGGCAGAACGCGACCAGAACCTTGTTCTGGTCCCCGCCAGTAATTAGAATGTGTACGAAATGAAAAGCTCCCTGGTTGAAGTGTGTGGAGAGCTGTCCAGGTGTTGGGCAGACTGGGTTACATGAGGACTCCAAGTACTTTCACTTTAACACGGATAAAAAGTGCCGTTGGAATTAGTTTTCTCCCCTATTTATACTGATAATTGTACTGTCTCTTGGTGTTAATGGCTTTAATAGGATTGCCAGATTTTTTGGCAGAATATGAAGTGAGATTTTATTTTAATCATGTTGAAACAAATTGATTTGAAGTTTGAAGGATGAAGGGTAGGATAGATTTTTGATTATGAATTATTAGTTATGGGTTTGTGTTTTTTGTATTTTGTTTTGATGGTAATTCTGTGAAGTGTAATTACTTTGTGTTTTTTAAATAACAACGGGCCAAGGGTGGCCCCTTCATCTAAGTTGCGGGGGCACAGGTGGCCCAGTCGTCTAAGGCGCCGCGATTCCCTGTGCAAAGTTGCGTCCCTTAGGCATGTCAGTAACCTATGATTGTGGGTTCGAATCCCGGTTCGGCCCGATTATGTTTCTAGGTTTGTCAGCACCATATCCGTGCTCGTGGGTTTCACCGAAGTGGTAAACGTTTGAGACCTGCATCACTTCGGGCTTTCCTCCCACATTAAGCTGACACGCCGTGATATGACTGGAATACTGTTAAAAGCGGTGTTAAACCCAACTCATTCACTCACTCATCTAAGTTGCTGCAATTTGTTGTGCAGAGTTATGTCCCTTGGGCATGCCCCAAATGTATTATTGTGGGTTCGAATCCTGGTTCGTTTGTCAGCACCATACCCGTGCCTCAAGGTTTTCCCAAAATTGGTAAACATCTGAGACCTGCATCACTTCGGGCTTTCTTCCCACATTAAGCTGACACGCTGTGGTATAACTGAAATACTGTTCATTCTTGTTACCCAAACTGCACTTTGTTGACATACATGTGCAAGTGAATAAACAGCTTTTACACTGAAGTCAGCAATATTACAAATAGCACACTATGGCCAAAAGTGAGCGTATGTTTGTTTACGCCACAGAAGGCAATTCTTAAGCTACACCGTGACAGTCTGTAAATAATCAAGTGCCAGGCAAACCAGATGCAGGTCTGAGATGTTTACCACTTTGGCAAACCAACAAGACGGAATGGTCCTGACAAACCTAGAAACAATCAGAACGAACCTGGGACTCGAACCTAGGATCATATGTCTCTGGCCTTAGGAACTCTGCACAGCGACACGCAGCACTTCAGATGACCGGATCATCCTGTCCCTGGGGCTCAGTAAAGAAATAGAAACACATGATATTTTAGATCAATTAGAACTGTCCATGGACAATCTAAGTATACCCAATGAAATGAGTTTTGGGAACTTCATTTGATAGAAATTAAACAGTGCTTTAAAATGTAATCAATCTGGAGCCGTTTCACTTGACTTCTTATAGCCTGGTTGTCAAATGGGGCCAAATTGGTAAACAACTTTTGTGATTGAATGCTTTCCTGTAAAAATGCAAAGCATCTATTGTGGAGCGATGTTAAACCTTGTGAGCGACATGAAGTAATTTAAGTTCCCCACTGCTGACATCTGATAGGAAGGCCCTTTATAATCAATTGATCAGGAGAGATTCACATTGAGTTTTAAAAACTCACCCTCCCATCTTTAAAGGTGGAGATCGAAAGGCTTACAGTCATGATTTTCTAATTTGGAGGGAAATTACAAGTTGTGTATGTTTTGTTTGTGTTGCCACTGCACAGTTTTCCTGATTGCATGGTGGCGGGATGTGGTGGTGAGGGTAGAGGAAATTACCAACAAATCAATGAAGATAACTTTTGAGACAATGCACCACACAGGTGTTACCAAGTCTTTTATAGTGTCGTTATTTCTCGTCTGCTTTTATGATGAGTTTTATTGTTGTCGTTGTGACTCACTTTGTATAGACGTGTGATGAAGTTGCTGCTGCTGCCTGCGCTGGACGAGGACGTGATCAACACGGTTAATCCCAGTAGAGACGGTCCTATCAGACAGGGTCCTACTAGACAGAGTGCTTCGAGACAGTGTGACAGAATGCTTCTAGACAGAGTGCTTTTAGACAGTGTGACTGGATGCTATTAGACAGGGTCCTACTAGACAGGATCCTACTAGACAGGGTCCTACTAGACAGGATCCTACTAGACAGGATCCTACTAGACAGGGTCCTACTAGACAGGATCCAACTAGACAGGATCCTACTAGACAGGGTCCTACTAGACAGGATCCTACTAGACAGGGTCCTACTAGACAGGATCCTACTAGACAGTGGTAAAAGTAATATTGAAGGAATAAGAAACATGCCTTAAGCAATCTAGAATAGAGAGATGGTAAGAGTAAGATTGAAGGAATAAGAAAAATTCTTCAAGACAATCTAGGACAGAGAGATTGTAAGAGTAAGATTGAAGGAAAAAGAAAAATTATTCAAGACAATCTAATACAGTGAGATGGTAAGAGTAAGATTGTTGTAAAACTACAGATAAAATACAAGGTTTGCATAGTATCTGGTGTTTCTTGCATTGGTGTCTAAAGATAAAATGGCAGGTTTTATTGTTTGTAAAAGCACTGAATTCTCTCAGGAATCTAATCTTTTTATTCTTATTTTACATGTGTCTAGTTAAAATGTCTCTTTTGCACAGGTGTCTACAGATAAAATGGCCTGACTTCATTGCTCTTGCACAGGTGTCAATAGATAAAATGGTCTCCCTAACACAGGTGTCTACAGAAAATAGATTATTTCTTCACAACTGGCTGTATTTTCAGCACCGGAATTAGATGACAAGACTCAAGCAGTTTTATGCCTGTGTAATTCTGGTGGATACTTCATGCAATACGTTCACTCTTTCAGCAGCATGATCCCCACACACTGCAAGTCCTGTTCCTCTCTGGAAGCAAGAAAAAAGATTTGGTTTGATATCAAAGTATATCCCAAGTCCATTTCCAATATTTGTGTCCATAAATACTCAATTATTCCTGGGAGAAATGTACATCGACTCAGACCCGCCTGTCATTTCTCACATGGCTGTGAGACTTTGGAGGCTCGAATTTCGCTCTTGCGTGAATCCATAGGGTTAAACTCCACAGCCCTGAAAGCTTTACAGGTAACTGAGTTCAGTGATAAAAGGTCCCCAGCCGTGGGATTGAGTGGCGAGTGTATACTGCTCTTGATTCCATATTGGCATTAAGGGACAAGGAAGCTGTATACTGAGCCGTGTTTGATGTAGCGGCGTCACTTACGTGGCCATTGTTATAGACGAGTTATTGACGATATTGCCATGATTGTTGAGCAACAGGATTAGTTTTGACGTGGTCGTATCAATTCTGAAGGGTTTAGCAATGTTTTGTTTTCGAAGGTCAAGCTATGAGGAATGCTGGGTAATTTACTGCTGCCTACGAAATGGTAGCCAGGAATTGTCCGAGTGACGTTGACAAGTGTTTGTGGATATGAAAGTTAAGAGATTTACTTGGCCTGACACGCAATGAAACCTTGTATCAGACTTTGATCATTTCTCTTGTATATAAAGAACCCAATGTTTTCAAAATGAGTCTTCTCTTAAATAACATGAATTATTATTATTTAAGTCCTTTTTTCTGTTTTCAAAAATATAATTAACCAATTCCGAAAGATATTTTTAACATACAAAGTTCACTATGAAATTGCTATTTGAATGTTTTTGTTCGGTGACGTGAAAAATGTTTCTCTGGAAACACATCTTACGAACAGTACCAGAGAAACAGAGACTCTGCTTTGCAAATAAAAAGTTCCGCTTCATCAAAATGTATTCCTCACTATTTGGAAAAAGCAGCTCTTGTATAGCTCATTTCCTTAGACCCCCAACAAAATATACATTTCTGAGATTGACCATTCTTATTCCCGTGACCCGCCTTTCCCATCAACCAAAACTACTTTCCAAGCAGCCATTTGATGGATACATTAAATCTTTTGGCAATTTTTTTTAGGCGGATTAATTAAATTGCGGGCTTTCTCTTATTATTCGCAGGCAGCTCTAAAGCACATCCTGATAGTTTAATTGAAACAAGACCATTTCCATGGGTTGCTGAAATGCGCTATTTTTAACAGCATTATGCATGCATTAATCCTGAGCTGTCGACTATGTGCAGGAGCTAGTGTAATAAGACCTACGGAAGTTTTCAGAGGGAGAGATTTCATATTGTTGCATTGTTGCGTCCATTGTCGTTTGGCGCGGTGCTGTTACGGCTCAGATCTCTGAGTGAGTGGTGGGCGCTCTATTTCCTGTTGGGCTGACGTTATTCTTCGTTCTCACGATGCTCCATGAAAATTGATATGGAAATATGTGGCGATTGACGAGCAGAGAAAATGTTGGCGAAGATTGCGTTGCAGTGTTTTGACCCATGTATGGTCATTTGTACCGTATCAGGGTGTACATGGTGTTGTCATGGTGATGCCAAATATGAAGTGACTGTATCCAAAGATTGTATATGATTATTGCCAACGAGTCAGAAACTGAATTTGTAAAAGCAATGTTTATTCCTGGTAATGTTAGTGTCTGTGACGAGAGGAAGTATTTTTAGATGATTATTTCTGATCGGCGTGATGTTTGGTTTTGGAAGATGAAGGGTTTAGCTGTGTTTAGTTTTATGCCATACTTTTCACGAACATGAAGTGTAAGTGTATGGGTGGTTAGTTAACTGGTCGTTGTTGTTGAGGTGTGGAGTGTAGTTGGTCAGTGGTTCCTGACACTCTGGCACCATAGTGCCGCTCCTCACACACTCGGAGCAGTGGTACAGATCCTCAGTCACTCTCTCAATGAATGCGACCGCCTCCGTGGTCTAATGGTAGAGTGTCCGCCCCGAGAGCAGAAGGTCCGGGGTTCCATCCCCGGCCGCGTCATACCAAGAGACGTTAAAAGATGGTACTTGTTGTTACCCTGTCTGACGCTTGGCATTAAGGGGCTAAAACAAGGACTGGTCGGCTCAGAGTCAGTATACTGTGTCTGAGTGGGGTATTCATGTTAAGCTGCGGCGTGGTATCTCAGTGAGCTAGCACTATAAATAGGCATCAGTCCGGACTAGGACAAGCAGCCACACACACACATACACATGCATGCACGTCGCTATATAAGTGCAATAATCTTGGAAGCAACGTTAAACCCCATTTCAATTCACTTCACCTCTCAATGAATGACCAACTCTCATACAGTACTCAACTCTCACAGAACTCAACTCTCATACATTACTCACCTCTCACACAGTGACTCTCACAGAACTCAACTCTCACAAAGTACTCAACTCTCACACAGTACTCAACTCTCACACAGTACTCAACTCTCACAGAACTCAACTCTGACACACAGTACTCAGCTCTCACACAGTACTCAACTCTCACACAGTGACTCTCACAGTACTCAACTCTAACACATTACTCAGCTCTGACACACAGTACTCAGCTCTCACACAATACTATGCTCTTGCACAGTACTCAACTCTCAAACATTACTCAACTCTGCACAGTACTTAGCCAGTACTCACATAGTACCCACACAGTACACCAACTGTGTACACTTCCCCCGCCAACTGAGTACACTTCCCCCGCATCAGCTCACTCACACACAGGTGTCGACCAGCCAACATTTACACCTGTAGATATGGCTCAAGTTCCAGCGACTTCCATTTGTCCATGAATGCGATAAACAAATCCAACAGTGTAAGACTGGATGCGGAATACAGTGTGTTTGATGCAGCCTGGCAGACGCTCATTGTTCGCTCCTCTGCTATGCTTCAGCACAATTTGTCTGATGTGCGTGTCTGTAATGACAACTGACAGTTGAAATTCATAACAGTTATGAGTTATATTAATGGGAAAAAACATGCATTATTGTTTTCTACAGTTATTGGTTTTGGCTGTAAACCATGAAATATGAATCTCTTACCGCTTGTGAGTGTATTGTGTGAGTGCGGGAATAATTCGTTGGTCAGGGTGGGCCTGAAATTAATGCACTTTATTTAGGTCATGTCATACAGTTTATTGAAATATATACTGGATAGGTTTATTCACATGGTGACACAGCAGCCGGATAACTGTCAAATGATTATTTAATATTATTTTGCATCTGGTTCGAATAATTTTGGTTGAAATTTATTTGTGCAAACCATGCATGTCACCAATGAATGGGATGGTTATTTTTTAGGGGGTCATTTGGTACACTGGTTGTTGAGTATTAATACTGGTCAGAACTTGGATGGGTGGTTATTTTAATGGGGTGTACACTGGTTGCTGAGTATCAATACTGGCCAGTACTTGGATGGGTGGTTATTTTATTGGGGTGTACACTAGTTGCTGAGTATTAATACTGGTCAGAACTTGGATGGGTGGTTATTTTATTGGGGTGTACACTAGTTGCTGAGTATTAATACCGGCCAGTACTTGGATGGGTGGTTATTTTAATGGGGTGTACACTGGTTGCTGAGTATTAATACTGGCCAGTACTTGGATGGGTGGTTATTTTATTGGGGTGTACACTGGTTGCTGAGTATTAATACTGGCCAGTACTTGTATGGATGGTTATTTTATTGAGGTGTACACAGGTTGCTGAGTATTAATACTGGCCAGTACTTGTATGGATGGTTATTTTATTGAGGTGTACACAGGTTGCAGAGTATTAATACTGACCAGTACTTGTATTGGTGGTTATTTTATTGGGGTGTACACTGGTTGCTGAGTATTAATACTGGCCAGTACTTGTATGGGTGTTTTTTTTATTGAGGTGTACACTGTTTGTGGAGTATTAATACTGGCCAATACTTGGACGGGTGAAGGGGAAGAGCATGCAGCAGTGATTGTGACCTGGCTCTCCCTGTGATGTTGAGTTGAGCTCATTCTCTCGACCGCCAGTTTGCCTTGTCCAGACACAGCTGTGTGACAGGATGCTGAGATCCAGCTTTAATATGTTGAAATACATGGACTCTCTTGATGACACATCTGTTTGGTAGTTTGCGATAAATAGTCAAGACAACATCATTAATTATGAAATGCTTACTGTAAATCTTGATATTAACACGAGCGTGAATTAAATGCGAAAAATGCGAGTGGTCTTTGCTCGCATTATTAAACATCGCATTTATATCAACAATAAGACATTTTGGATAGCAGAAATACCAACTTAGACATACGCTGGAAACAAACAACTATGTATTCCACATCACTGTTTATTGAGCAGCACTTGTTACAAGTATATAAACAATGTCATTCAAACACTAATTACATCCTGTGAATTGTCATTGCTGGGGCCAATACAAGTGTTCTACTCACTCATGTCATCACTGATCACACCTTCAAGTCCAGACAGACGCTCTTTGCGACTGCATCAAAGGCCGCATCAAAGGCCGACACGAGCCAGCGCGCACGTATTGTTTCAGCCGAAGTACTCTACTCAGCGCTAATAAGTGGTGCTATTTGGTGTGTGATTGGATTAATGTAAGGTTGGATTAAGTTGAGGATTCTCCTGTAAACCTGACAGACATTTTGTTTAGATATAAATCCACTGATGCTTGGGAGGAGGGGGTGTCGCATTCATTTTGAGTCGCATTTTTGGCTAGGGCCAGCGGTTGCATTCTTTTGGAGACGCATTCATTTCACGATTTACAGTATTTCTCCACATGTGTGCAGTCCATTTGTCATGTCCTAGTCGGCGTAAAACAACACTCACTCATTCTCTCACTATCCTCACACTATCCTCACACTATCCTCTCACTATCCTCTCACTATCTATCCTCACACTATCCTCACACTATCCTCACACTATCCTCACACTATCTATCCTCACACTATCCTCACACTATCCTCTCACTATCCTCACACTATCCTCTCACTAACCTCTCACTATCCTCACACAAACACTATCAAGCAATCTTACACAGGATCTTTCCAGATGCAAATATTGTCAAGCATTGTCACACATGATCTTTCCAGATGCAAATATTGTCAAGCATTGTCACACAGGATCTTTCCAGATGCAAATATTGTCAAGCATTGTCACACAGGATCTTTCCAGATGCAAATATTGTCAAGCATTGTCACACAGGATCTTTCCAGATGCAAATATTGTCAAGCATTGTCACACATGATCTTTCCAGATGCAAATATTGTCAAGCATTGTCACACATGATCTTTCCAGATGCAAATATTGTCAAGCATTGTCACACAGGATCTTTCCAGATGCAAATATTGTCAAGCATTGTCACACATGACCTTTCCAGATGCAAATATTGTCAAGCATTTTTGCACAGCATCTTACATGTGGAAACACTATCAGGAATTCTTTTACAGGATCTTCTCATATGCAAACACTATCAAGCTTCGTTACATCGTTTTTCCCCATATGCAAACCACTGTCAAGCATTCTTGTACAGGATCTTTCCTTATGGCAACACTGTCAAGCAATCTTATTCAAAATACTTCCATATGCAAACGCTCAAAGTCAGTCAGCATACTTACACACGATCTTTCCATATCCAAACACTGTCAAGCATTGTTCTACAGGATATAATCTCAGGAAACGATCCAAGAATAATTTAGAGTAGGGGTGTCCTAATAAAATTTTCCAATGTATGTAATATCTTATTCTGGGAACATTCATTGACAAATTCAATTTACGTATGTTTGTGTGTATGTGTGATGGGCTTTTGGGAGGCTCTACCCTCACATCTGGTTTCTTCCTGTCCAAACAACCCACTCAAGCATTCTTAAACAAGATCTTTCTGTCTTCAAATCCTGTCTAGTATTCTGCCCCAACGTTATTCAAAACCTCCTATATTCACAGTAATATGATATTCAGACCCATCCTTTCTGAAAACTTACAATGAAACACACCTCATGTCCAGTTCCCAAACGAAAACCAAGCACTCTGTTCAATATGTCTCTGAAGCAACCGCACCCACCCACCAAAGTCTTTCCGAAGGACTATATAATTGATGTTATCTCTCCAATAAGCCTGCAACACACATATTTCATATTTCTTTCCTTGACAGGTAATTAGCTCCAGTTGTCTGAATAGTTTGCATAATCAGCAGATGATATTTAAATTTGAAATATATAACCTTGGCAAAAGCTGCCCCGTGCCATTGACGCTGTCGGCTCCGCAGGCCAAGTCAGAGGGGATAATATCATATCATGTCAGCGCCAGCCCATAATGGAAAAATACTGCCATTTTTCATTTGAAATTACAGAAAAAATATTAATAAGACATCTTAGTGATTAGTATCATGCTTGTTTAGCGAAGGCATGCCGAGATGGCTTGATATCCATGGCGGCGAACTCGGTGGTCAACACTGTATGATCATTTTCAGGCCACTTTGTCATGTTTCATTTCAATTCTCCACGACCTGTCATATTTGTGATAAATATGGACCAGGACATGGCGATGTCTGCTTACGATGCATGGGAATTTGTGAGGTTCGAGAAAACATTGTCGGTGGTTTTTCGACGAATTGCCGATAACATTTCGGGAGGGGCCCAGAAAAGGTCTTGTGAAATTAGAACCCCCAGTGTTTTTTGATTTGACTAATTACGACGTCCGCATTGGTCTCATTAGGGGCATGATATCAGGTGTACGCTGCAAATTATCCCTTCAACCGAGTATGTAAATATTTGATTTGGATGACGGAATATTGATAATTGAATGTAAATACATTTGTTTGTATGGTACTGATGGGATGTTTTGGATGAAATAATATGTTATGTAGCGGGAGTGTAATTCTTGTGCTAGTTTTATTTTAGATGTGTTGATATATACCAAGAAAAAGAAATTTCAAATTGGAATTGTGCCTCGTTATATAATGCTTCTCTTTTCAATGCTAGATCCATCACCTTGCTTCATTTATGCTATTTTCCTTACCTCATATTATGCTTAACTTGTATGAGTGAGTGAGTGAGTGAGTGAGTGAGTGAGTGAGTATGGTTTTAGCAATATTCCAGCGATATCATAACAGGGGTCACCAGAAATGGGCTTCACACATTATACCCATGTGGGCAATCGAACCCAGGCCTTCGGCGTGACAAGTAAACAAGCAGATTGTGGATATTTTGGCAAGGCCAGCCTGATTACGTACAGCCAGCAGCATCAACTCTTGACATCAACAGAAAAAGGAAAATTGGACCAGATGAACCATGTAAGGGGATTCAAACTGAATTACCATTAGGTGACATTTTTATCTGGACATATTGGAGTATATGGTTGTGTCAAGTTCACTGCACATGAATGGGAACAATGACATATTTAACAAAGCTTCCAATAGGGAAGAGAAAAGATTGATGTCAACTTCTTTATTATGAGGAACACAATGTTACGGAGTATATGCTTACTCCTTCACCTGTTGTGTTCCTCATAATAAAGAAATTGACATCCACATATTCTCTTCCTTATGTGAATCACTTCTAAATGCCTTTCAAAGACCTGAAAGCTTCCAATAACCAATGCAGTTGAGAGCAGGATTAAGTGCTTCTCACCAAGGTTAGGCTCAAGTGTGGCCAGTTTGTTTTCACAAATTCATCCAGCAGTTATGGCAATTGCCAACCATATATAAGCATCTTTGTTTTTGGTATCCTTGTTAAATAACCTTAGGATTCCAAGCAAAACACTGCACACCCGTGTCCAGTACGGTAACAGCACTCATGGTGAATACATTCACCAACGTCTCATTACGTTCAAAGACTGACAACACTTGAAATCTGTACAATCTTGCTCGGTAACCTGGCCAATGTCATTTAAATATGCCTTCTTGGGAATGACCGGTAACTGCTTTTGATTTCATGGAAGTTAGATCACATGTTATGCAGTTGAAGTTAAGTTTCGTATGATATTATTCAATCAAACTGCTATCACCCCGTACAATGCCTACCCCTGAAGATCCGGGGTAGAATAGGTCTGCAGCAACCCATGCTTTCTGTAAAAAGCAACTATGCTTGTCGTAAGAGGCGACTAAGGGGATCGGGTGGTCAGGCTCGCTGACTTGGTTGATGCATGTCATCGATCTCAATTGCGTAGATCGATGCTCATCATATCAATCACTGGATTGTCTGATCAAGACTCTATTATTTACAGACCACCGTCATATAGCTGGAATATTGTTGAGTGCGGCGTTAAACAACAAACAAACAAACAAACAAACAAACAAACAAACCATACAGTATCACGGAATTCTAAGTCTACAGTCTTGGAGCTATCATTTGCTGATTAGTTTTTAAAGTTGAAAGGCAGGACTACTTGCAATAATTTTAGACACATTTTAGACCAAGGGTGGACACTCACATTCATTTGTTGACACATTATTTCCTGATTTAGTACACATAAAATAAGACAAACAATCTCAAACTAGATCTGTCTGGATAACACCCTCCTTATCCAGTTATTCTTTAAATAAAGTGTAAGAAATCCAAACACCTCGACCTGTTCTGTTAACTCCCTGACAGGGCGTTTTAACTGAAATAATTCGAAACTGTAAGCAGTTAATGCTTATTCAGTCATGACATGAATTGAATTGTCAGAATTAGGAGGTCCGTGTTTTACATAGCCCCTGAAGAGCTCCACACACAACAAGCAACTAATCCAATGATGTTTGGAGTTTGGTCCAGTCCCAGTGATTACATAGAATCTCTTGTGTGTGGTTAAACAAAGTGACATGTACGACCACAAAAAGCAGATGAGTATATCAAATCAAATGTAATCACGTATGTAATCACGATCTCAGCCAGTATTTTGTATTAGGCCCCTAGGGAACTTTCGAGATTCACACTCCAGACCAAGTCTGTAAATCTAATGCAATGCGATGTCGGGGTGAACTCTTCGACAGGATCGTTAGCTTTGGAAATTGTCGCAAATATTGCAGGAACATGGAGCCCAGCGTTACATTAGACTGTGGTGACACTCTTTGGAGTTATGAATGGAGAAATATCGATCCGTTATTGTGTAATCTGTGTTATTCCAGTCGAGTGAGTTTGGTAATTGTCCTTGTGCTGTCTTTGCAGTGACTGCGCGGTGATACCCACGCGGTGATGGAGATAGGACTCCTCGTTTGTTGTTTATATCACCGTTGCTACACAATCGACGCAAACTTACGCCAAAATTACGACAAATTTGCTGATTATCTTCATTTGATTGACAGCCACATAAATGGGCTTTTTTCACCAAATGCGATTATGGAATGGTTAAAAAACTACCAATTAAATCGTTATCCTGAAATATGGTTTTGTTCTGTTTGTGGTTGTTTTTGTGTCGTGTTGGTTAATCAAATACACACGTTGCTAAAATAAGAGTGCTAATCGGATTGAGTTCTCAAACTTTACACTTTCACTCACATCTTAAATTAAAAATTTAATTCATTGATAATGACATTCTAGAGAGAGTGTTTCTTAATCAATGTGGTTTAAATTTGATTGGAATTGTTTTGTTTTTAAATTGCTATGTTTATGCTTTTTCCAAATTTGATTGATTGTTATACATTCTCAGTCTGAAAATATCCTTGCTTATGACTTTTAAATGTTTTACTTTAAAAGTAGTGCAATTGATTTTTTAGATTCTGACCAAACAGTACCAAGATTAACAAATAATCTTTTTTGGAGAATTATTCATTAAGTTAAAAAAATAGAAATCTGTTGTTATTATTTCTTAAAGCAGATCAAACTAACCAATGATATATATGCATGGGTTTATGAACAAAGAAGTCAACAATAAATATATTGTGATGATGAGATATTGTAAATGTTAAACATTTTACTTTATAATTAATTAATAATTGTAATTAATATTCCGCGAAGTTTAGTGTAAATCTAGTATTTGTTCTGGGGTAGCTTTTCAGAAGGTATTTTGATATATTCATGATATGTGAAACAATTTTATGTATTTGAATGAAATTGTGAACATATTGTTTTATGCTTGTTTTTCTTGCTTTATGGTTTGGTGTAAATAAATAAAGGCTGCACTAGTTAGAAGTAGTATTGATTGTGGGCATTCTGGGTTAGATGGGTTCCCAGCAGCCTATGCTTGTTGTTATTGTTTAATTGTCAAGTAGGGGCGGTCCGGTAGCCTAGTGGTTAAAGCGTTCGATCGTCACGCCGAAGACCCGGGTTCGATTCCCCACATGGGTACAATGTGTCAAGCCCATTTCTGGTGTTCCCCGCCGTGATACTGCTGGAATATTGCTAAAAGCGGCGTAAAATCATACTCACTCACTCACTCACTTAATGGTCAAGTTCTGTAACTTGGATAACTATGTGTCATCATGGGATGTTGCTCATAATATCAATCACTGGTTTGCCTCGTCCAGATTAAAAAGCTGCCGTCATATTGCTGTAATATTGCTGAATGTGGCATTAAACAACAACAAAAAGCTATGAAAATAGCAATTATCTAAATAACTGGAGTATACAGCGTTTTCGTTCCCTATACCAGATATTGACCGGTTAATATGGCTTAGACAGTTATACTCAAGGACTGTCAGTACCTGTGGCAGGTAGAAATATGGTAAACTTTTTACCTGGGAATACATGTAATTGCATGATTCCTGCAGCATACACGCCAGAAACATATGGATTGTGTTTGAACCGATTATGTTTCTAGGTTTGTCATGACCATACCAATGCTCAGGGGTTTCACCAAAGTGGTAAACGTCTGAGACCTGCATCACTTCAGGCTTCCCTCCCACAATAATCTGACAGGTATGTTCTGTGATGTTACTGGAACACTGTTTACTGTGTAAACCCCACTCGCCCACTCTGCACTCCTCATAGGCATCAATGGGTGCAATGTGTGAAGCCCATTTCTGGTGTCCCCAGCCGTGATGTTGCTGGAATATTGCTAAAAGTGGCGTAAAACCATACTCACTCACTCATAGGCATCAAACAGGGCAGTTGGGTAGCCCAGTGGTTACAGTGTTTGCTCATCACGACAAAGTCCCGGGTTCGATTTCCCACATACGTACAATATGTGAGGCCATTTGTGATATGCCCTGCTGTGATACTGCCTGGATTTTGCTAAAGTTGGTGTAAAACAATACTCACTCAGAAGCCTAAGACAATGTGATTGGGCCTAACATGTCGACATTTTTCGTATGACATGATTCGAGAATATGACAACCGGCAGAACACAGACATCCCTTTCAGCGTATATTTCTAAAAAAAAACGGAACTGTATTAAATAAAAGTGGACAAGATTGAAATGAAACTGATCAGCAATGTCCAGTGCTGCCTGTCTCTGTGACAGACTCATGTATAACCCACTTACTTGCTTCATTCTTTACCAGTTACCAACTTGACACTAGTCTGGTCACCAGACTCTGGTGGCAGGGTCATCTTGACTTGGCTTCTGCCAAGTAAATTCAGCCAATGATAGTCTGTACATCACCACACCTCAAAATGATGACACATGACTAATTTCTTTGAGCTGACTCAAAATCTCTTGTCAGAGACTGGGTAAGACTTGCAGGTAGACCAACACTGCTCTGACGTTAAAGCTGTTTGTGGTTCGTTAAACTTCTCGCCTACGCATCACTCTGGTTTGTTTGTTTGTTTGTTTAATGCCACACTCAGCAATATTCCAGCTATATGACGGCGGTCTGTAAATAATCCAGTCCAGACCAGACAATCCAGTCTAGACCAGACAATCCAGTCATTGACATCATAAGCATCTATCAATGCAATTGGGATATGATGACATGCATCAACCAAGTCAGCGATTACTTAACATTTATAATTCTTGAAACTAAACCAAGATAACTAAACATTTCTAATTCTTGAAACTAAACCCAGATTACTAAACATTTCTAGTTCCTGAAACTAAACCAAGATTACTAAACATTTCTTGCTCCTGAAACTATACCAAGATTACTAAACATTTCTTGTTCCTGAAACTAAACCAAGATTACTAAACATTTCTAGTTCCTGATACTAAACCAAGATTACTTAACATTATTAGTTCCTGAAACTAAACCAAGATTACTAAACATTTCTAGTTCCTGAAACTAAACCAAGATTACTAAACATTATTAGTTCCTGAAACTAAACCAAGATTAATAAACATTTATAATTCTTGAAACAAAACCAAGATTACTAAACATTTCTTGTTCCTGAAACTAAACCAAGATTACTAAACATTTCTAGTTCCTGAAACTATACCAAGATTACTGAACGTTATTAGTTCCTGAAACTAAACCAAGATTACTAAACATTTATAATTCTTGAAACAAAACCAAGATTACTAAACATTTGTTGTTCCTGAAACTAAACCAAGATTACCAAACATTTCTTGTTCCTGAAAGGGGGGCAGGGGTGGCCCAGTCGTCTAAGGCACCGCGATTCGCTGTGCAGAGTTGCGTCCCTTGGGCACACCAGAAACCTATGATTGTGGGTTCGAATGCCGGTTCGCCCCGATTATGTTTCTAGGTTTGTCAGCACCATACCCTGTGCTCGTGGGTTTCACCGAAGTGGTAAACATCTGAGACCTGCATCACTTCGGGGTCTTTCTTCCCACATGAAGCTGACACGCCGCAATATAACTTGAATACTGTTAAAAGCGGCGTTAAACCCAACTCACTCACTCTTGTTCCTGAAACTAAACCAAGATAACTAAACATTTCGAGTTCCTGAAACTATACCAAGATTACTAAACATTTCTAGTTCCTGAAACTAAACCAACATTACTAAACATTTCGAGTTCCTGAAACTAAACCAAGATTATTAAACATTTCGAGTTCCTGAAACTAAACCAAGATTATTAAACATTTCGAGTTCCTGAAACTAAACCAAGATTATTAAATATTTCTAGTTCCTGAAACTAAACCAAGATTACTAAACATTTCTAGTTCTTGAAACTAAACCAAGATTACTAAACATTTCTAGTTCCTGAAACTAAACCAAGATTACTAAACATTTCTTGTTCCTGAAACTAAACCAAGATAACTGAACATTATTAGTTCTTGAAACTAAACCAAGATTATTAAACATTTCTTGTTCCTGAAACTAAACCAAGATTATTAAACATTTCTTGTTCCTGAAACTAAACCAAGATTACTGAACATTTCTAGTTCCTGAAACTAAACCAAGATTACTAAACATTTCTTGTTCCTGAAACTAAATCAAGATAACTGAACATTATTAGTTCCTGAAACTAAACCATGATTACTAAACATTTCTAGTTCCTGAAACTAAACCAAGATTACTAAACATTTCTAGTTCCTGAAACTAAACCAAGATTACTAAACATTTCTAGTTCCTGAAACTAAGCCAAGATTACTAAACATTTCTTGTTCCTGAAACTAAACCAAGATAACTGAACATTATTAGTTCTTGGAACTACACCAAGATTACTAAACATTTCTAGTTCCTGAAACTACACCAAGATGCCTATTCAAACCTAAATACAAATATCTCTAAACCTTTAAATCCCTCAGGCAAAGACAAGGTTGGTGAACATTTCTAGTAGAACCAGAACCAAGATATATCTAAGCATTCAAGATGGAAGTTAAACCAAGATTTCTCGACGTTTTGCCCCTTAAGCTAAGAACATTTATAGTCGGCAGGAGCTGATGTGTATTGTTTGCCTAATCTTCAGTTCCTCTTAACAAGGGGCCCCTTGCTAATTGGATCATCTCGGTCTTCCAGTAACACTGGTCTGCTCCCAGCTAATTGTTTCATGTTTGACAGAGTCAATCTTTCATTTGATCTCTCTGCTTTGATGCACTGTAGACATGCTTGTGTTCGCTAAGTGAATAATTTATGAGATATTTTCATAACCAATTCATTTACTAGTTGTTGTAGTTGACATCATTTCCCGTTTGAGGGAGAGAGAAAATGAATGGGTGCAGTTTAACCTTTCTTCCGTGACCTGTTTTGAATGTAATTGCATTATTTAGGTTACCAATTAAAGCTGTTTTGGGAATCGATATTTTAGTATATGGTCCCCTTAATAGTGGACATTTGAAGATCAACACTATTTTGTGAAGGAATTAACCATTTCAGATAAGACCTTGTAGATTTGTCTGTTTGAATTCAATGATTTTTGTTAAAATTTCGTAACAATTTTGAAAATTCAGATAGAAATTGTTCTTTAGAAGTATCTTGACATATGACAGAGATTTGGATAATGTAGGCAAAATAACTGTGATCATATACATTTATATATTATTGAAAATTAAGAATTGTTTGTTGTTTAATGCTGCACTCAGGGGCGGTCGGGTAGCCTAGTGGTTAAAGCGTTTGCTCGTCATGCCGAAGACCCGGGTTCCATTCCTGACATGGGTACAATGTGTGAAGCCCATTTCTGGTGTCCCCCGCCGTGATATTGCTGGAATATTGCTAAAAGCGGCGTAAAACAATACTCACTCACTAATACTGCACTCAGCGCACTCTGGACACTTTTCACCCTTTATGATGGCGGCCTAGTAATTGAGGCTTAACCAGACAAACCAGTGATTGACAGTGTGAGCATTATCCTGTGCCATTAAGATGACGAGCTATCAATGAAGTGACCGAGCCTGACCTGACCTGATACATGTAACTGCCTCATATGACAAGCATAGGTTGCTAGACATCTATTCTAACCTGGAATCCACTTGGGGTGGAAGGTAGAATTACTAATGAGTTTAAGAGTTGGGTACCTTAGAGCACCACAGTCATGGGTTTGAATCCCAGATTTGACCTGATTGTTATTCTTGCTTTCTCAGCACCCGTGAAGAGCCGGGGTAGATAGCTCTTCAGCAACCCATGCTTGGGGTAAAAGGCGACTCATAATGCTTGTCGTAAGAGGAGACTTAAAGGAACGGGTGGTCAGGCTCGCTGACTTGGTTGATGCATGTCATAGATCCCAATTGCATGGATTAATGCTCATGATATCAATCACTGGATTGGCTGGTCCAGACTCGATTATCTACAGACCGCCGTCATATAGCTGGAATATTGCTGAGTGTTGCGTTAAACAACAAACCAACCAATGTTCTCATGGTCATATTTTTCAGCAAAGCGGTAAATGTTTCAGACCTGCATCACTTCAGGCTATCCTCTTACATCAAACTGACATGTCATGATGTGTCATGACATCATTAAAATACTGTTCAAAGCAGTGTTTAACTCAACTCACACACTCATTCTTTCTCACCAGACTAAAGGACGCACCTATTTCATAAACAAATTGTTTTAAGTTTTCAATCAATCTTGTCTTTACAGAATTTGTCAGTTCCATTGTGTTTCAGACCTGGGTCACGTGACAGTGATGAATAAAAATATCTCCAAGGCATTGAGGTTTAATTAATCTGCTTTATTCAAAGTCTTCTTCCCTGTGGGATGCATTGTTGGGATTAGTCCTCATCAATATAATCTGTAATTCTGGGTTTGAATCCCAGACTCGGGTGGTCTGACTAGTGGGGATTCTAGGTAAGAGTATAGGTTCCCAGCATAATGCTTGTCATATGATGGACTGAATGAATCGGTTGGTCTGACTAGTGGGATTCTTGGTAAGAGTATAGGTCCCCAACATAATGCTTGTCATATGATGGACTGAATGAATTGGGTGGTCTAACTAGTGGGGATTCTGGGTAAGAGTATAGGTCCCCAACACAATGCTTGTCATATGATGGACTGAATGAATCGGTTGGTCTGACTAGTGGGATTCTGGGTAAGAGTATAGGTCCCCAACATAATGCTTGTCATATGATGGACTGATTGAATCGGTTGGTCTGACTGGTGGGATTCTGGGTAAGAGTATAGGTCCCCAGCATAATGCTTGTCATATGATGGACTGAATGAATCGGGTGATCTGACTGGTGGGATTCTGGGTAAGAGTATAGGTCCCCAGCATAATGCTTGTCATATGATGGACTGAATGAATTGGGTGGTCTGACTAGTGGGGATTCTTGGTAAGAGTATAGGTCCCCAACATAATGCTTGTCATATGATGGACTGAATGAATTGGGTGGCCTGGCTAGTTGGGATAATTGGTGAGATAATAGGTCATTTTGTCTGTAGGTTTATAGGACTGCCTTGGTTTGAAAAAAACCCTCAATCTATTCTTGATTACGTTTTTGTAAACATTGTATAGAAGAGTAGATGTTTAAGATTGGGGAGAACCCTGGATATTTGTGGGGATTCTGGGTTAGAATTTGTACCCAGCAACCAGCGCAAGTCGTAAGAGGTGACTTAATGGACCAGGTGGTCAGGCTCGGTGACATGAAGGAGACTGTGTATCATATTCTGACAATGTAAACAACAAACAAACAAATAATGATGTAGGGATGTATGATCCTTCCATGGAATGGTTCCTGTCTGTCAGGTTTGACAATGTTGTACGGCAAAAGAATACATAAGCTCCATCTTTCCAAGACAATGAAACCAGAATCTTTTTATAATGATAATATTGTTTCTATGCCCATGAGGGAGTATTATCTCCCATTTGTGACCCTTGCTAGAACGTAGCACATGTGGTTTTTATCATTAAAATCAGTTTACGGCCCACGTTAATTGTGACAATTTAATATCCGAATACTAAAGGACATTTTCTTTGTTTCTCTCAACGTTGATGCTGATTTTATCGAGGCCAAATATAGGTTTAATAGTTGACCTAGCAGTAACATGGCTGCCTTTGGACAAATTACAGAAACGAAATACAGGTATTTATATCTTGATCAGGTTGGCATACATCATGACGAGACCAGCATACATAGTGTTTTAAGTACTTAAAGACTGTGATCATAACAAAGCTAATTAGAATGAAGACAATGAAACTGGAATTTTATTTTATGATAAAATTGTTTAATTTATAATTTGATTTAGTAAATTACAAATGTGGTCTGATTTATATAAAAGAAGCCTGCAGAAAAAAACCTAATACTTAGGTAACTGTAGCCACACAAACTCTCTTTGATTTAGTGGAAACAGATTCTTCCATCTATCAACTTTGCGCAGGAATATAGGTAATTCCACTACCGATGACCAAAAAGTGTTTTTAGGTGTTCTTTAACTTAAGGTCAACGATCTTGGCCCGTGTAATTACTGAAAAATTACTGTTAAGCACGTCAGGTAATGTCGCTTGGTATCGTCTAGGCGATTGATCAAAGTTGCCTGTAAACACCAGCAGTTTGTCTCCATCCATGATTATCCCCCTTCCCGTCTCCGAATCAGGCCAGCAAAATCACAAATTGTGTTAAGCGTCGGGGCGAGCAAGGGCGTCAAATGTTGCAGAATTTTGGTCGGGGAACGGAAACATCCTGACAGTAGAGGTTTTGGTTACGAGGCTAACTCTTGTTGTGGCTCCTTCGTCTTTAAGAATATCCACCGTTAGTCTCTTGATGTTCGCCGATGTTTCACCCCGAGCTTCCAGCTCGTTACGGCGCTGTTCATTTACACCCGAGCCCCGCTATAGCTGGCAGACAGAGGAAATTGATCATTATAGAAGACACCTCGAGGAAATTGAATTTTATTTGGATTTGGAAATAAGGGCAACTTTAGTTTATTTAATAAATGAAGGTGTTCCCAGCGATAGGCCGGTTGTGGACGACATTTCCCAGTGCCTGTGTGGACTTGTAGTAACAGCTTGCTAGCGGAATGGTTAAAGTCAAATGTTGACAAAATTCCTGTAATTTCCACAAATCGCCTCGATAGGAAATGTAATGCACAGCAGCTTGCTGGGAGTTTTTTTCGAGCCTGAAAAGGGCAGAATTTGATCTGTTTGTGAAAATGATATGTGTTTGAAGAGTGTTATAGAAGTTTCAAGCTGATGCAGCATCTCTTAATCATTGTTCAGCACCATGTGTGGTCCAAAGTAAGGCTGCAATGGCTGCGTTTGGTAACGTCTCCCACATATTAAGCATCAGTGTTGAATTTCTCTTCTGTCGCACAGCGCTTTATCTCTGTAACTGAGAAGTCATCTCCCTGTTCATCCGTCTGCTGTCCAGTGGTGCATCCTCCCATGCCGATCCTTGACGCCTTCCTCCAGTTTGTCCATCCCATTTTCACCATCCTTTATACCACCCACACCCATCCTTTACACCATTTTCACCATCCTTTATACAACCTGCACATATCCTTTACACCATTTTCACCATCTATTATACAACCTGCAACTATCCTTTACATCATTTTCACCATCCATTATACAACCTGCACCTATCCTTTACACCATTTTCACCATCCATTATACAACCTGCACCTATCCTTTACACCATTTTCACCATCCATTATACAACCTGCACCTATCCTTTACACCATTTTCACCATCCATTATACAACCTGCACCTATCCTTTACATCATTTTCACCATCCATTATACAACCTGCACCTATCCTTTACATCATTTTCACCATCCATTATACCACCTGCACCTATCCTTTACATCATTTTCACCATCCATTATACAACCTGCACCTATCCTTTATACCACCCACACCCATCCTTTACACCATTTTCACCATCCATTATACAACCTGCACCTATCCTTTACATCATTTTCACCATCCATTATACCACCTGCACCTATCCTTTACATCATTTTCACCATCCATTATACCACCTGCACCTATCCTTTACACCATTTTCACCATCCATTATACCACCTGCACCTATCCTTTACATCATTTTCACCATCCATTATACCACCTGCACCTATCCTTTACATCATTTTCACCATCCATTATACCACCTGCAACTATATTGTATACCATTTTCACCATCCATTATACCACCTGCAACTATATTGTATACCATTTTCACCATCCCTTATACAACCTGCACCTATCCTTTACATCATTTTCACCATCCATTATACCACCTGCAACTATATTGTATACCATTTTCACCATCCTTTATACAACCTGCACATATCCTTTATATCACCTGCACATATCCTTTATACCATTTTCACCATCCTTTATACCACCTGCACCTATATTGTATACCATTTTCACCATCCTTTATACCACCTGCAACTATATTGTATACCATTTTCACCATCCTTTATACAACCTGCACCTATCGTTTATACCATATTCATCATTCTTTATACCACCTGCACATATCCTTTATATCACCTCCACATAACCTTTATACCATTTTCACCATCCTTTATACCACCATGCCCATCCTTTATACCACTTTCACCATCCTTTATATCACCTGCACCTATCTTTTACACCATTTCCAGCATCCTGTCTGCCAATTTCACCATCCTTTACCCAATAACCTATGTTTTTTGTAAGAGGGGACTATGTATATAGCATGGGCAGCTCTTTGACTTGGTTGATGGCATCTCATTGTATCGTAATCGATTATTTACAGAAATACTGAAATATTGCTGTGTGGGACATTACACAACAAACAAACAAGACAAGTGAAACACATGAGTACCACTTGCTTCTCCCCAAGTGAAGCCATGGTACCTAGTGAGAAATACTTCACATCCACAATGAGATGAGGAGAATATATGATACAAGGTGGAGCGGTACCTCGTCATGCCGAAGACAGGTTTCGATTCCCCACATGGGTACATTGTGTGAAGCTCATTTCTTGTGTTCTCACCATCTTATTGCTGGAATATTGATAAAAGCGGCGTAAAAGCATGCTCGCTTGCTCACTCACTCACTCACTGACTCACTCACTCACTCACTCACTCACTCACTCACTCACTCACTCACTCACTCACTCACTCACTCACTCACTCACTCACTCACTCCTGTTCACTACAACAAATGTAACTGTAATTCTGATAGCTGGACCATGCTGGCCATTGAAAGTTTCTTTGTTTGTTTGATTAACAACAATCAACAATATTCCAGCTACGTCATGCCAGCCCGTTAAACAAACTAGTCTGGACCAGACATTTCAGAATGTTTGAGTGTAGAATGACAGAAAGATGACAGCAAAAAGATTGTTGTTTATTATTTAGTCCCTCACACAGCAATATGATGTTGGTGTCCTATAAATAATTGAGTCGGGACCAGATGAACCAGTGATATTATTGGTACTGTCCCACCCTGTCGGTGTCATGTGACATGCAATCAGCCAAGTCACTAAGCCTGACCACCGATCCATATAGTCGCCCCACTGATGAAAGCCAAGGTTACTGGTGTACTGGGGAATCTCCGCAGGAGGCGGCGTGACACACTCTTAAAGGAAGAAACACTTAATGTATCATTTTATTTCATTTTGTCTGTAAGTTTATGGCATTGCCTTGGTTTGAAAAAACCCAATCTATTCTTGATTTATGTTTTTTTAAAGATTGTATATAAGAGTAGATGTTTAAGATTGGGGAGAACCATTGATAATTTTGGGGATTCTCCAATGTCTTCATCCCTGTGGGATGCCGTGTTGTGATAAGTCCTCATCAATATAACCTATCGTCCTGGGTTCGAATCCAAGACTCAGGTGGCCCGGGATTCTGGGTAAGAGTATTGGCCATTTTGTATGTAGGTTTATTGCATTGATTTGGTTTAAAAAAAACCAATCTATTCTTGATTTAAGTTACTTTAAACATTGTCTAGAAGAATAGATGTTTAAAATTCGGGAGAACCCTGGATATTTGTGGGGATTCTGGGTTAGAATTTGTACCCAGCAACCAGCGCAAGTCGTAAGAGGCGACTTAATGGACCAGGTGGTCAGGTTCGGTGACATGGTGGAGAGTGTGTATCATATTCTGACAATGTAAACAACAAACAAACAAATAATGATGTAGAGATGTATGATCCTTCCATGGAATGGTTCCTGTCTGTCAGGTTTGACAATGTTGTACGGCAAAAGAATACATAAGCTCCATCTTTAAAAGACAATGAAACCGGAATCTTTTTATAATGATAATATTGTTTCTATGCCGAATATCTCACTGCCCATGAGGGAGTATTATCTCCCATTTGTGACCCTTGCTAGAACGTTGCACATGTGGTTTTTATCATTAAAACCAATTTACAGCCCATGTTAATTGTGACAACATAATATCCGAATACTAAAGGACAGTTTCTTTGTTTCTCTCAACGTTGATGCTGATTTTATCGAGGCCAAATATAGGTTTAATAGTTGACCCAGCAGTAACATGGCTGCCTTTGGACAAATTACAGAAACGAAATACAGGTATTTTCCAAAATTATTGGGAAAGAGAGCCATATCTTGATCAGGTTGGCATACGTCATGACGAGATCTGCACACACAGAGTTTTAAGTACTTAAAGACTGTGATCGTAACAAAGCTAATTACGCCGAAGAAATGGTCTTTGAGCGAGGGCGGGCTAAGGTAGCTATGTAATCATTCTTATTAAGAGAAATTATATACACATTAACGCTAATATAATACAGGTTGGCCACAAGATCAAAGAAATTAGTAGTCTGAAATGGTCGTTATGTCTTCAGTTGCTTTGGTTTTCATACGGTCACTCTAATGTGTTTCTTGTATAAGTTGTGTTCATTTCTGTAATTCTGAAATTTAGCTGATTTGAACTAAGCTATTTAGAAACTGCAATCAGATGAATATGATCTTTGGAACTCAGGAAAAAGAATTGTGGGTTTTTTATTCGGTTCATGTTGGGTTAATAATGGTAATTCTACTGATTTCCGATATTTGTCAATACTTGATGTTAATTTTTTAGTTTGACATGTTTTACTGAGCTAAGACCAAAGTAGTTCTACAGATCAGTGTTGGAAAATGTATGCCAAACATGTTTATATTTAAGGGGATCTTGGGTTAAAAAAATAATATGTTATTTAAATTGCTAGAAAAATGATAATATGCCCTCCGGTTTTACAAATAATATATTGTACATTGCACATGATGGAAGTTCTGAAAATTAGTGAGTTGTGGGGGAAAATACAATACAAGCTTTAGAGACTCCAGGATCCCTTTTACTTTCTTATGCTGGATAAGTCTTCTCCATATTTTGCATAATTGCCAAAATTAAAAATAATTTTTTGAAAATAAGTAAATTTTTGAAAACCTGTCATCACTTCTTTCAGTGGCTTTTAGAAGTTGGAGTGATGAAGTAAGACGAGTTCTATGGATGAACAACTTCTTTATTACAATTAGTGCGGCGTTTCGGTATCAAGCAATAGATGGATAGGGCTAAACAACATAGGTATATATACACTTATTGACATCTAAGTTGTTACAGTGACTAGTTGATGGACACAGAGAGGTGATGAAGCTAATTGGAAGCCAGTGGATGACTAATGAACACAGAGTAAACAAGCAGACAGATGGAGATGATGGAAGTCCATCAACTAGTCACTGTAACAACTTAGATGTCAATAAGTGTATATATACCTATGTTGTTTAGCCCTATCCATCTATTGCTTGATAAAGGTGTTAGGATCTACACCGAAACGTCGCACTAATTGTAATAAAGAAGTTGTTCATCCATAGAACTCGTCTTACTTAACCTGTCATCAGCTTGGATATCTCAACTTCTGATTTGTCATTATTTCTGAAACTAGAAAAAGTCTTATAACATTTAGATTGTTCTTTGATTTAAAAAAAAAAAGATCAATAAATTATCACTCATGAACGAGAATAGAAAAATCTTTAAGTTTCAGCTGTTTTGCTTAAAATGTTTCATGCAAATTTTGAGTTGTTATAAGTCCAAAGTGTGCATGTGTTGAAAATAACAAAGACTGTTTCTCATTCACATAATAAGACCTGTGAAGATCCGGGGTAGAATAGGTCTTCAGCAACCCATGCTTGCCGTAAAAGGCGACTATGCTTGTCGTAAAAGGCGATTAACGGGATTGGGTGGTCAGGCTGCTGACTTGGTTGATGCATCATTTCTGAACGTTTTTTATTCCTTCTGAAATTATGCTGAGCTAGTGGATGAATAGGTTTTTATCCTATCCTGTCCTGTGTTGCATTGAACTATTATGGAAAATCCATTGATCAAAGATTTTTTGTTTTGAGACTGAATCCAATCATTCATCAATGTGATTGATTAATTAGTGTATGTACATATGTGACAACTATCATTAAGTGATTGATTCTTACAAATTTTAACGTTTGTGATGACATTCAATCTTTAGGGCTCCTCCATAAGGTCATATAAACATCAGTTGTCTGTTAATGTATTGACTGCCACTGTGATGGAGTGGGTGGAGATCATCTGGTTGAGGTTGGTGGTTCGATTACCAAAAGATGTTGAAAGATGGTATACTTTTTGTTACCCTGCCCAGCCCTGGGTAGTGTGTTCATGCTAAACCGTCAGCACCAGGCAGAGTAACAACAAGTACCATCTTTTGACATCTTGTGGTATGTCACGGCCCGGGGCTTGAACCACTGGCCTTTCTCGGGGCATTCTCTGTCCACAAGACAAAGGAGGCGATGTAGGTATTTGGAGACAATAGAATGACAGAAGGTTGGGTGTTTGGTAGAGAGAGGGTCGTAATGAAAATCTTATTATTATTTTATAATGGCCTTAATTAGTAGTGACTATTGTCAGTCTTGTGGGCCCTTGGTCTTTTTCTCAGACATAACGATGATGATGGCCACAGCGAACAATAAAATGGACTGTGCAGACTCAGAATCTTTCTGTGTTGTTAGTTGTTCTACTCATATATGGATTGTTTACGCAGCAGGAATTAAGGCGGTTGGACTCAGGCAATTGGGTTTGAAGTCTTAATTAGATCAGCTTCACTTCCTGGACAAATAAATGACATAGTTGCTACTTCTGGGGACTGGTTCTAGCTAACATCGTTTTGCACACTGTTCAGCCAGGCTGTTTTGGTGTGTCACAAGACTATGACAAGAGGGATGACTTTAACTTACCAATACTCAACTTTTCCTTAATGTTGAGTAATATTCCTGGAGCTGCAGTCTTTGGTGTCCATGTTTTACAAATTTTGAGGTACAATTGAGGATGCTCTTTTCATGAATATTTCAAGGAGTGTCACGCGACTCTTGATCAAAAGTTGTTTGATCAGAGTTTCAACATTCAAGAGCTCAGTAAAGTGTTAGGGTTGACATGTGGAAGACATTTTAAAATTTGATCCTTTGTGACAAAACGGATTCCTGATGCAATTCCCTATTTTGACTTGTACCAAATGTTCCAGTGATTTTTCTTGTAAACATTTGACTTGCCTTTGCATGTGTTTGTGATGGTTGCCACTGGTGGGGCAGGATACGCTCACCTTTTCACGAAACCTGGTATCATCACTGGAGTAAACATTATTTGATAGCGATTCATTCACACAGGCAGGGCAGTGGGACAGTGGGGTAGCCTAGTGGTTAAAGTCATGCCGAGGACCCGGGTTTGATTCCCGACATATGTACAGTGTGTGAAGTCCATTTCTGGTGTCCCCCACCGTGATATTGCTGGAATATTGCTAAAAGCGGCATAAAACCATACTCACTCACACTCATTCATACACACATTTTCATGATTTAGTCAGAATCGTACAATGGACTATTTGTAGCAGAGATCGACATTGTTTTTAAGCGACAGTGATCTGTAACTTCCAAGGTGCGTATAGGCATCATATATGTTTCCTATAATCCTATTTCTAAAAGAATGAATAAAAAATGAACCAAACACACAGAGTAAGTCACAAGAAATAGGTAAATAACAGGAATATGCAAGGTATGTAGAAGAAATCAACAATGGTTTAATGGGTTAGAGGGATGTCATGCTTGCTATGCTATAGAATTTCATTGTTTAGGTGGCCTGTTGTGGGTACCGTATTCGATAAAATAAGCGTCCCGCTCTAATAAGCGGCCACGGGGATATTTGCTAATATATTGGCTAGTGAACAATCCCAAGTAGCACCCCTTCCGATTGATCAATGTACACAAGACTTATTTATTCGGATAAAATACGCAGTCGTGTGTTATATGCATTCTTAATTATGGGCAATTAAATTCTGGAAAAATGTATCTGTCGCATATAAACAGTTCAGTGTGTCAGCATAAACCACAAAATTTATCTTTCAACTCTCTTTTTTCCACCAAAATAATATTCTAATAAGAGCACCCTATTTCTAATTTTGAGAGCGCCCTGGGCGCTTATTATGTCGAATACGGTATATCATAAGGGTTTATCAAGAGAAGTAAGTTTATGTGAGTATATTATTAATAGCATATAGGTGTGTCATGATTAGGACAGAATCTGGATATATCATGATTAGTACAAAATATTTAGATTATGATGAGTAATGAAAATTGGTATATCATGATTTTGATAAAATATAGGTATGCAATGGCAAGGACAAAATATGGATTTATCATCCAAACTGGCTCCCACAGGAGATGATATCGCTTGGGTGAGATCAATGAAATTGCCATAAAGAGCTTTGCAGACCATTGTGATGTCATTGATTTCCATGATGTCACAATCAAATGACATCACTAATTGGCTCTGAAGCTGTTAGCAGTACTTTTTACACTTAAGATACTGCTTATTACTGTCAACAAACTGAAGTTGGAAGAATGATGTGGGGTGATAAAAAAAAGACACTTGGGTGAGATTCTCTATATGAGTATATCATTAATATGATAGAGCAGTCTCATGATTAGGACAAAATATGGGTATATCATGATTAGTACAGAATATGGGTAAATCATGATTGATACAAAATATGGGTACATCATGACTGATACAAAATATGGGTACATCATTATTGATACAAAATATGGGTACATCATGATTGATACAAACTATGGGTACATCGTGATTGATACAAAATATGGGTATATCATGATTAGTACAGATGTGGATATATCATGATTGATACAAAATATGGGTACATCATGATTGATACAAAATATGGATACATCATGATTGATGCAAAATATGGGAACATCATGAATGATACAAAATATGGATACATCATGATTGATGCAAACTATGGGTACATCGTGATTGATACAAAATATGGGTATATCATGATTAGTGCAGATGTGGATGTATCATGATTGATACAAAATATGGGTACATCATGACTGATACAAATATGGGTACATCATTATTGATACAAAATATGGGTACATCATGATTAATAGAAATATGGGTACATCATGATTGATACAAATATTGGTACATCATGATTAGTACAAATATGGGTACATCATGAATGATACAAATATGGGTACATCACGACTGATACAAAATATGGGTACATCATGATAAGTACAAATATGGGTACATCATGAATGATACAAAATATGGTTATATCATGATTGATACAAATATGGGTACATCATAAGTACAAATATGGGTACATCATGAATGATACAAAATATGGTTATATCATGATTGATACAAATATGGGTACATCATGATTGATACAAAATATGGGTATATCATGATTAGTATAAATGTGGATATATCAGGATTGCTTAGAAAATGGGTATATTATGATTAGGACAGAATATTGGTATATCGTGATTGGACAAAATATGGGTTTATCATGATGATTACAGAATATGGCCTTCCACATTAAGCTGACACGCCGTGATATAACTGTAATACTGTTAAAAGCGGCGTTAAACCCAACTCACTCACTCACTCACTCACTCACAGAATATGGGCATATCATAAGGACTGGTACCTCTATATATGAGGCTTGGAATAACAGTGATGGTAACAGGGTGTGATATCTACCATACAAGTGTCCATCTTAATGTCAATCTGACATAATGTCATTTCATTCACATGACATTATTCTTGAATTTATTGACTGTGTGTTGAAGTTGAAATTTTCATGATTCTGGTATTAATTTTGATTTAGAAAAAAAAAAATTGTTTGAGAGAAACTGTATCTTAAAATATCATCCAAATGAGTGTGTCAATTGATTGATAGTCTAATACACTTAATATTGTGGCAGGATCAATGATGGAAATCGTCTTGATCTCTTGTGAACTGACATGAAATTTGATTATATAGCACAACAAAATATATTGGACATATAACAAAACATTGATAAGATGAGTGTTTTAAAAAGTGTATGAAGACTTGTGTTTGCAGAAAAATACTAGCAGTTTTCATTGATTGACTTTGTCTCATAGGTAGATTGTGTTGTCTGTTGTTGTCACATCGTCAATCCGTGTGTCTTTGTGTTCTATCGACCCGTGAAGACCCGTGGTAAAATAGGTCTTCAGCAACCCATGTTTGCCATAAAAGGAAACTATGTTTGTCGTAAGAGGCAACAAATGAGATAGGGTAGTCAGGCTCACTGACTTGGTTGATGCATGTCATCGGTCCCAATTGTGTAGATCGATGCTCGTGATATCAATCACTGGATTTTCTGGTCCAGACTTGATTATTTACAGACTGCTGCCATATAGCTATAATATTGCTGAGTGCGGCGTTAAACAACAAACAAACAAGCAAACAAACATTGTGTCCTATCAGCAGACTCTACCAAATGGGGATTCCAAAGATGAATGGACCCTCATTTACCTATGCTTGTATCGGGAAGTCAACTAAAACTGATTGGGTGGACATGCTCTTGGACTTAGTAGATTATGTGTCAACATGGCCAGATGGTGTTGATCACTGCTCATGCTATCAGTCACTGGTTTGCCTGTCCAAGGTTCAGAGTGTGAAGCATGTTCTTGGCCTCTCCTGATGTGATGGACCTGGAACATCATCGCTGACTGAGTAGTCGGAGTCGTTGTAAAAACAAAACGATCATTCTTCTGATAACCACTGAGAGTTTTTTTCCCATGAAATATTCATTGCAGATGTGAATAAGTTTTTATGAAGCATACTAACTGATAAAAACTGTGGCAATCTCCTTTATGGCATTCATACTAGACAGCTTCAGAAACATTTATCGAGTGGTATGGATGTGACTTAATAAAACAGCTATAAAAATCATATTTTCCTTTTTGAACTGTAATTTGAATGTTTTAATGTTCTTGTACTGGGCACAGAATTCTGTTGAGTATTTCACAGGAAACACTATAGAGCCAATCCAGCCGAATTATCAGCATTAATTGTCACTCTTTAAGATGTGACTGGATAAGTCAACCAAGGCTTTGTACCTTTTAGTGTTTCAACATGATATGATTAGGGTATGTATGTTATCTAATCAGCCATAAAGAGTTTCAAAAAGCTAAATAATTTGCAGAACAAGTTGATTCAATTATGACAGGGTAGGCCGTGTTCGTATCGTGGCATCTAGTTGCCACGGCGATTTAAGCCACGGCGCTCTCGGCTTCCAGAAAGCTTTACCATTAAATAATACGATCATACAGTGTAGCCCAACTTTAAATGAATGCCCGTTACAAAAACGGGAGAAAAACTAATAAACTCTATTAAAGAAGTCTCCATTAGGGCCCCTCCATTTTTTTTTATATTTCCTCCCCTTTTTCTTGGCTTGAGTGGTGTGTGCATTAACAGACACAGCCCAGGTTCGCCTAGTGGAGCTCCCTTCATTTACTTGGGGAGCACTTCAAATGCCTCTGAAAAATCTGCCGGAGAATTTCGGAGCACGGAAGCGGAAAGCATGGTTCACAACGGACACAGATTCAACTCCAGATTCCTACACTCGTGGACCCTTCATTTTGGGGTTAGTCATTAATATGTTTCCATGGCAACTCCCAGAAGGGATATGCAGATGAAGCACTTGAATGGGGACTGGACCAAATTTACTCAGACTGGAGAACTAGTGTGTAAATACTAGTGTCGGTTAATTTAGATGTATTTATACCCCGTATTCTCCTTCCAAGGTTCCTCGGTGTTGGAGGCCGGCCAACGTACACACTGCTGCCGGGAGAGTGCACTACACTGGCAGGACAGGGGGTGCAGCCTGGTGCGCGTCTCCGTCTCTCCGTCTGTCTGTCTGTCAGTCTGTCGGATGTGTCCCTCTGTCTTCTGGGTGTGCATCTACATCTGCCTCCTGGGGGTGTCTGTCTGTCTGTCTGTGTGTCTGTCTGTGTTGTGTGTGTGTTTGTCTGTCTGTCTGTCTGTCTGTCTGTCTGTCTGTCTGCTGAATGTGTCCTGTCTGCTGGATGTGTCCCTCTGTCTTCTGGGTGTGCATCTATGTCTGCCTCCTGGGGGTGTCTGTCTGTCTGTCTGTCTGTCTGTCTGTCTGTGTGTCTGCTGTGTGTGTCTGTCTGACTGCAGTGTCTGTCTGCCTGCTGGCTGTGTATGTGTGGTTGGTGTTCGAGGCCGGCTAATGTATATCCCAGCAAGGAAAGTGCACTAGATTGGTGATGAAGAGGTTGTGGCCCAGTGCATGTGTACATCTGCCTGCTGTTTCCGTCTGCTGTGTCTGTCTGTGTTGTCTGTCTGTCTGTCTGTCTCCTAGGGGTGTCTGTGTGCAGTGTCTGTCTGCTGGATGTGTGTGTGTGTCTGTCTGTCTATGTATGTCTGTCTGTCTGTCTGTCTGTGTATGTCTGTCTGTCTCCTAGGGGTGTCTGTACTTGTACTGTGTCTGTTGGTCTGACGTGTTAGTTTTTTATCTTGCATCCTTGTTCAAATACATTATCATGATTTTTTAAAGCATCTACTACCTGCAAGTCCAAAGTGTTAGTATCATCCAGGGAATGCTATTGTGACATATTTAGGTCAAATGTTCCTTCAGGTCTTCTAGCCCGTGGGTATTGCTTGATGGCTTCCTTTATTATAGTTCAACAATGGTAATGGCCTCACATGTTGAAACTGACATCATGATATTACAATGCCAAATCATTCAAATCACTATCTCCAAATTACTCAGATCAAACTCCATTCACAGCAATCACTGTTAGGCCTGAATAAATCAATTATTAGATTTTCATCCAAATTTTTCATGTATTGTATTTTTTTCATTTAAATTGTTTTAATCAAACTGTTCAAGGCATCTGTGGACACTTACAGTCTTGTTAATCTGGGAGAGAAAGGGAATCCATCTGGGAGAGAAAGGGGATCCATTTGGGTGGGTGGGTGGGTGGGGGAGGCCACTGGGACAGGGGTTATAGGTGGGAGGCCACTGCTACAGGGGATATAGGTGAGAGGCCACTGTGACAGGGGGGATATAGGTGGGAGGTCACTGATGGGGTGGGGGGCGGGTATAGGTGGGAGGCCTCTGGGACAGAGGATATAGGTGGGAGGTCACTGATGGGGTGGGGGATGGGGGGGGGGTATAGGTGGAAGGCCATTGGGACAGGGGATATAGGTGGGAGGTCACTGATGGGGTTGGGGGTGGGGGGCGGTGGGTGGGGGTATAGGTGGGAGGCCACTGGGACAGGGGATATAGGTGGGAGGTCACTGATAGTGGGGGGGAGGGGGAATAGGTGGGAGGAGGTCACTGTCACAGGGGATATAGGTGGGAGGTCACTGTCACAGGGGATATAGGTGGGAGGTCACTGTCACAGGGGATATAGGTGGGAGGTCACTGTCACAGGGGATATAGGTGGGAGGTCACTGATGGGCTGGGGGGGGGGGGGGGGGATATAGGTGGGAGGCCACTGGGACAGGGGATATAGGTGGGAGGTCACTGATAGTGGTGGGGGGGGGGGGGGAATAGGTGGGAGGTCACTGTCACAGGGGATATAGGTGGAAGGTCACTGTCACAGGGGATATAGGTTGGAGGTCACTGATACGTAACTTCTACTCAGGCGTATGTTGGTATGTGAGCTTATCACCTTCAGTAACATACTTCCATTTAAGTAAAGACTCCCCGTGACCCAGGAGACAAAGGAAAGTCATTATTAAACACAGACATAATTCTTCCCAAAATTGGCACTGCATAAAAAATTCCATACCAATTTCCAACCTAGGCTTCTTGTTAATGACTGTCGAAGCATATTATCAGTTGTCTGGCATGCAGCATGAGTGCTGTTTTGCGGCTGTTAGCTTCTTGATGTCGTTGAAGCAACTGGGCTGAAGGGCCCTAGTTAATCAGGTCATTGCATATTAAGGCTGGTCCCAATGGCAAACGGGTCGGGCGTAGTGTCACGTTAACCTATGAGTTTCAATTAACTCCTATTGTCTCAATGTTGTGAATGTGGAAGCATTGTTATGGACATGAGAGGAGCATTGTTATGAAATTTCTATTTTTAGGTCCGTAATGATTGATGATGATGTTATGACGGAGATTGCGAGTTTGGTTCATTGTTGTTGTGACGATACTGTCAGAAAATAACCATGGTCTTAAATAAATGTAAGATCTTGTGGGACATGAATTCATTAAAATATTTTTAATCACAATCTGGCCAAAATGTCAGTATAATATTCCTGTCATGGTTTGTATACTCTCCAGGGAGCTGAGAATGAAATTTGACTGCACACTGGTCTAAAACTCTGGGTAATTAGGATGAAGCATCACGAACATTACTTGGTCAATTGAATCCGGTGCATAATATATGGACTATTATTATACAGTTATACCAAGGAATTTCACTCGTCTGTCCGTCTGAGGACATTTTTTGTGCAATCCATAACTTGAAAACTTTCTGCAAAGATTCTTGGTGAACACTTTCTATACCAGCAGCGGAGGTGCAGGGCGAAGTTTGATATTTGTTTTTTCTGAAAAAATAGAGCTTTCTTTTTTATATTTTTTTTACTTAAACATTTGTGTGACCTATAAATTACTGCATGTATTCTTTTCAAATTTAGGGAACAGTTTCTATACAAATAGCAGAGGTGCAGTGGAAAGTTTATTTTTGACGTGTGTATTTTCTGAAATAAATAAGATATTTTACTTCAACATTTGTTCGTCCTAAATACAGAAATACTTAATGGATTCTTTTCATGTAAAAAGTTAGCTTACATGTTTTGAACTTATATGTTGGATCGATGGAGTAGCCAAGTGGTTAAAGCGTTCACTTGTCATGGTGAAGGCTCGGGCTCAATTCCCTACATGGGTACAATGTGTGAAGCCTATTTCTGGTGTCCCCCACTATGATATTGCTGGAATACTGCTAAGAGCGATGTAAAACCATACTCACTCACTCACTCATAACAAGTTGCAGATGAAAGGACACTCGCAATATTGCGGTATGTATCACAATACATGAATAATGATTGCAATGAATTGCAATACGAAACTGAGGCCAATACCCACCACTATAATCTGGTGATTAAAAAACACTTCATACAGACATCTTGAAAAAGTTGAAACTCCATCCCTTCTATTTTTTTCATATACTCAACAAGAAAAGTTAGTTATGAATATTTTTGATGATATTTCTTTTGTAGTGAGCATACAATTTCATAAAAAAACAACTAAAAAATGATCACTAACTTTTTTTGTTCAGTATATGTCCTCAACTTCAGTGTATTTTTGGAAATACCTGCTGACGCTTATCCCAATCACTTATCCAACGCGATCCCAATTGCGTGAATTGATGCTCATGATATCAATCATTGGATTGTCTGGTCCAGACTCGATTATTTACCGACCACCGTCATATAGCTGGAATATTGCTGAGTGTGGCGTTAAACAACAAACCATCCAACCAACCAATCACACATTGTACCCATGTGGGGAATTGAACCCGGGTCTTCGGCGTGACGAATGAACGCTTTAACTACAAGGCTACTCGACCTCCTATGATACTAAGAAGAAGGGGAAGCAACTCTAAGGGCAATCAGATGCCTATTGCCTTGGAGTGAGTGAGGTTTTACGCCGCATTGGGTAATATTCCAGTAGTATCATGGCTGCTTCACACATTGTACCCATGTGGGGAATCGAACCCAGGTCTTTGGCGTGACGAGCCAATGCTTAAACCACGTGGCTGTCCCACCGCCCCGTATTGCCATGGAACAGTAACACAGCATGTCAATACAAAATCACAAACACAAACAGATGTGTTTTGTCAGAGATGAATACAGGATATTTGTCATTGTTGAAGAGTGTTGTTTGGAGAATTATGTTTGTCATTGTTAAAGAGCGTTGTTTGGAGAATTATGTTTGTCATTGTTGATGAGCGTTATTCTGAGAATTATGTTTGTCATTGTTGAAGAGTGTTGTTTGGAGAATTATGTTTGTCATTGTTAAAGAGCGTTGTTCTGAGAATTATGTTTGTCATTGTTGAAGACCGTTGTTCTGAGAATTATGTTTGTCATTGTTGAAGAGTGTTGTTTGGAGAATTATGTTTGTCATTGTTAAAGAGCGTTGTTTGGAGAATTATGTTTGTCATTGTTGATGAGCGTTGTTCTGAGAATTATGTTTGTCATTGTTGAAGACCGTTGTTCTGAGAATTATGTTTGTCATTGTTGAAGAGTGTTGTTTGGAGAATTATGTTTGTCATTGTTGAAGAGCATTGTTTGGTGAATTATGTTTGTCATAGTTGATAGATGAAGAGCGTGATTTGGAGAATTATGTTTGTCATTGTTAAAGAGCGTGATTTGGAGAATTATGTTCCTCATTTAATTAGCAGTCTGTTCCTCACCACCGGTTACACCATGTATCTCTCTGTGGTTTTGACCCAAAATGAGTTCCAATGAAACGTCAATGAAGCACACTTTTGGAATTTTTATTAACAAACATAGCTAATGAGACATGTACAACCATTTTGTCATTAGAAGCCGTTATTGACAACAACTTGTCAGTAGTTCAGTTAGGAAATGAAATTAAGGACAGGGAGTGGAAAGGAGATGCTTGAAACTCGTTCCAATAATGAGTTTTTCGGTGACTCTGATTAATGCAAAAAAAGAAATGCATGGGATAGTTATATGTAAGACCATAATCTGCATTTACTCATTTAAGATGTAAGCCTAGACAATGAAATAAGCGTTCCGTACATCTCCGTAGATGTATCGATGTCGGAGATGTATGGAGGTTCCAAATGTCTGGAAACCAAAAGGTTTTTCTTAATATGTTTCAACAATGTTTAAAAGGTAATTTTCAGCAGATCTGGCATAGCGAACTTCTTGCAAGTTAAAAAATGTCATATTATGCTTGTTTTAAAACTTGTGTTAAATGTGAACCTTATCTGTCATTCTTAAATTCACAAAATATGAAAACAACCCTCACGAGATTCAGACTGAGTTGTCATACTTTGGAAATTGAGAATGGACGTCATTATAAAATTCCTAGAAATTTAAGAAAATGCAAACTATGTAAATTAGACTGTGTTGAAACCGAGTACCACTTCCTGCTTATTTGTTCATCGTATGTCAAGTTACGGCAACTTTATCTCAAAGCAAAGTTCTATTGTCATCCTAACGTTCATAAATTTAATATGTTTACGTCATCACATATATTATTACAAATCTAGCAAAATATCTATATTATGCAAATGAAGTCAGACATCCGAAACTGAATGTTTAAAACCTGTCTGTCCTCAACTTTTGTACACAAAGGCCTGTGACCTGTATGTATTGGAAATATAATGATTGAATAGGAGTTCCCTGATTCAACACAATAAGGGGTTTATCAGTATTCCAGGCCTCCTCTGTGGTCAAGTGGTAGAGCGTCCGCCACGAGAGCGGAAGGTCCGAGGTTCGATCCCCGGCCGCGTCATACCAAATGACGTTAAAAGATGGTACTTGTTGTTACCCTGTCTGGCGCTCGGCATTAAGGGGCTAAAACAAGGACTGGTCGGCTCAGAGTCAGTATACTGTGTCTGAGTAGGGTATTCATGTTAAACTGTGCCATGTTATCTCAGTGAGCTAGCACTATAAATCGGCATCAGTCTGGACTAGTACAAGCAGCCACACAAACACACACACGTACATGCACATCGCTATATAAGTGCAATAATCTTGGACGCGATGTTAAACACCATTTCACCTCAACTATCAGTATGCCAACCATGTTATGACTGGGAACACAAGAGATGGGCTTCACACATTCATGTTAGGACTTAACCCTGACTTGTCATGCTGATTGTGCAATGCTGTAACAAAATGTTTTATTTTGTGTGTGTTTAGTTGATGTATTAATGAACCTAATACATCTTAAATGCTGTAAAGGGAACTTACATGTGAATGCTGCAAGTGTTGTAAAGGGAACTAACATGTAAATGCTGCAAGTGTTGTAAAGGGAACTTACATGTTAATGCTGTAAAGGGAACTTACATGTAAATGCTGTAAAGGGAACTTACATGTAAATTCTGTAAAGGGAACTTACATGTAAATGCTGTAAAGGGAACTTACATGTAAATGCTGTAAAGGGAACTTACATGTAAATGCTGCAAGTGTTGTAAAGGGAACTTACATGTAAATGCTGCAAGTGTTGTAAAGGGAACTTACATGTAAATGCTGTAAAGGGAACTTACATGTACATGCTGTAAAGGGAACTTACATGTTAATGCTGTAAAGGGAACTTACATGTAAATGCTGTAAAGGGAACTTACATGTTAATGCTGTAAAGGGAACTTACATGTAAATGCTGTAAAGGGAACTTACATGTAAATTCTGTAAGGGGAACTTACATGTAAATGCTGTAAAGGGAGCTTACATGTAAGTGCTGTAAATGCTGTAAAGGGAACTTACATGTAGATGCTGTAAAGGGAACTTACATGTAAATGCTGTAAAGGGAACTTACATGTTAATGCTGTAAAGGGAACTTACATGTAAATGCTGTAAAGGGAACTTACATGTTAATGCTGTAAAGGGAACTTACATGTAAATGCTGTAAAGGGAACTTACATGTAAATTCTGTAAGGGGAACTTACATGTAAATGCTGTAAAGGGAACTTACATGTAAGTGCTGTAAATGCTGTAAAGGGAACTTACATGTTAATGCTGTAAAGGGAACTTACATTAAATGCTGTAAAGGGAACTTACATGTAAATTCTGTAAGGGGAACTTACATGTAAATGCTGTAAAGGGAACTTACATGTAAGTGCTGTAAATGCTGTAAAGGGAACTTACATGTAGATGCTGTAAAGGGAACTTACATGTAAATGCTGTAAGGGGAACATCCATCTAAAAGCTGTAAAGTGAATGTATAGGAGTATACTTAATTTACTATTTGTATCAGGGATCTACCCGTTTAACTTTTCATAAAACTTGACAGACAGTTATGAAAATATGTGTTTCTTGTTTGCTGCTGCTCACCTTATAAACAGTTATAACTGTCAGTGACTAGGGGCAGCGGGGCAGCCTTGTGGTTAAACCGCTCTCGTGTCATGCCAAATGCCTGTGTTCATTTGTCCACATGGGGACAATGTGTGAAGCCCATTTGTGGTGCTGGAATATTGCTAAAACCTCACTCACTCACTCACTCACTCACTCACTCTCACTCACTCACTCACTCACTCACTCACTCACTCACTCACTCACTCACCCACCCACCCACCCACCCACCCACCCACTCACTCACTCACTCACTCACCCACCCACCCACCCGAAACCCACTCATTCACAGTGTATAAAACTGACTGGCAAGGAAGAGCTGTAATGTAAATTTTGATAGTAAAAAGATTCTGTTTTTGTTGTTAAAACATCGATAAGCAATATCTAATTTTGTGTGCAAATGTTCAAAAACATTATTTTATCTCTTCAATCATATACTGATCAAGTTATAAATAAACGTTGGCCCCAACAAAAACTGAAAGTGCATATATATATAAAAAAGTCAATTGATTTTTCCAAAGTCAATCATTCACAATGAAGACCAATCAATGGTAAATTTTAAAAACCTAACGTTCATTTTGTTCCACAGCAGAGTTTATACGCCTAGTGATTCTCAAACAATTTCTGACAAGTCAAAATTTGATTAATAAAAATCTAAAAACAGCACAATTCAAGAATGATAGCCATCCTTTCATTAATTAACACTTGCTGCACTGGCGCATTGTGCACAAGCATTATGTGCAGAAATACTGCAGCGTGTAACAGGTGCCCTTACAAAATGCACACGGCTTAATTACTTAGTCATTCTCAGCTGTTGCCAATATTGCCCTTGTTCATTGTCTTGGGGAGGGAGGCATGGCAAGAGTTACTCAACAACGTTCTGTATGTGACGGAACTCATTAGCATAAGACTCCTCCCCCCTGGCCACGCCAGTGGTCACTGGGGATGGAATACAGTTAGTAAACAACTGGCACCTGTCATCAAGGTGGATGTTAGTGCAGGTTTCACATTGTGACTTTGAATTCTGTCATGTGTGACGTTTCTCCACGATTAAACTTTGAAAGAAGTTCAGCTTATGTGTAGTCATCCATTGGTTTTATTTTCTGCTTCAACTTTTAGAATTATATTCATAAGTCGCCATAAGTGAATTATTTTATGGCGTATCATTTTTTAATACTTTATTGATATGATACTGTCCACTAAGGGTATTGGATATGGCGTCTGATTTAAATATTTATTATCTCAACTGGAAAGTCTGGTGAAGTTTTTTTAATTGTGTTCACGGAAATGGTTATCATTGGTCGAGATATTCTTTGGGTAGAGTTAGGTTTCTGGGTTTGCCAGCGCCATACCTGTGGGTTTCACCAAAATGATGAACGTCCAAGACCTGCATCATTTGAGGCCTTCCTCCCACATCAAGCTGACACGTCGTGATATAACAAGAATAGTATTCAAAGTGGCGTTAAACTAAAATCACTCACTTTGGGTTGGGATATTGTATATATATGTTAGCTATACATTATCCAGATGTGGGAACTAAAATGAAGTATTTCCAGTAAACCTGGACATTTAAACGTTTAAAACATGCTAATTAGGTTAGTTGAAAATGCGATTTTGAAGCATCATATTTTGAATAACACCTCAAATTTGAAAACACTTAGTGTTTATCTCCTAAATATAGAACCGCAAATCAAGTTCTTCAATTTCAATTGCCTAAAAAATTTTAGAAACTGCAATCTCCATTACCCTTATAAACTAAAAGTAAAACCCACATGGTTTCAAACATATAAAGCACTTATAAAGAAAAGCCAATCAACATATGGCACATGGTTATCATAAAGATTTTGTTTATAAATAATTAAAAAAAGATTTGATCCTGTGGTTTAAAAGGCCTATTTATTATAGCAAACATTGTACCTTTGACACAATCTTTACTGTAATTAGCCTTGATTAGAGAAGACAGATTGTCTTGACAGGAATCCTGGTTAAACTGTCAACTTGGAACAATTCAGTTTACGCCCCTCAAGATAATGGGTGATGTAAAAGCTGAATATATTTGCGCATGCATTGACCATATGTTGTTTGCTTGAGCGGAGGTAACATTCCGCTGTGACAGCTTATGTAAATTGGTCGTATTGTGGATAATTTTTAGCGTGTCCCACGTAGTTTACGTTATGATATGTGAGATGAACTTATGAATGTCTGACTGTGTGGCAAAGGTGTGGGGTCCATTAATGGGAAATGTGTTTTTGACGGAATTTCTAATTTGAGAATTTGACAAATGAGATGTGTTTTTTTTATGGAAGTGTTTCCTAATTGATCTTAAAAGGCGAAAAGGAATATATTTGCTATGGGGGATTTATTTTTTTCAAATGAACAATAATAGTTTTTGAGCTTTGTGACAAGTACTTATCTACTTATAGGTGTGTCACTGTTTACACATAATATGTGTGTGTGTTGTGTGTTGTGTGTTGTGTGTTGTGTGTGTGTTATCCTATTTTCAATGATTCTGATTGGCTGAAGGGGAATCAGAATCTCACTCACTCATTCAGTGAACCACCACTCCCTCCCTCCCTCCCTCACTCACTCACTCACTCACTCGCTCACTTGCTCGCCCGCCCGCCCACCCGCCCACCCACTCCCTCCCTCCCTCCCTCTCTCACCCACCCACTCACTCACTCACTCACCCGCCCCGCCCGCCCGCCCACCCACTCCCTCCCTCCCTCCCTCTCTCACCCACCCACTCGCTCACTTGCTCGCCCGCCCGCCCACCCGCCCACCCACTCACTCACTCACTCACTCACTCACTCACTCACTCACTCACTCACTCACTCACTCACTCACTCATTCAGTGAACCACCACTCCCTCCCTCCCTCCCTCTCTCACCCACCCACTCGCTCACTTGCTCACCCGCCCGCCCGCCCGCCCACCCACTCACTCACTCACTCACTCACTCACTCACTCACTCACTCACTCAGTGACCCACTCACTCACTCACTCACTCACTCACTCACTCACTCACTCACTCAGTGACCCACTCACCCACTCACTCACTCAGTGACCCACTCACTCACTCACTCACTCACTCACTCACTCACTCACTCACTCAGTGACCCACTCACTCACTCACTCACTCACTCAGTGACCCACTCACTCACTCACTCACTCACTCACTCACTCAGTGACCCACTCACTCACTCAGTGACCCACTCACTCACTCACTCACTCACTCACTCACTCACTCACTCACTCACTCACTCACCACTGTGGCAGTATTAGGGATGAGTGGTGTAGGATAGGATTAAGCCTGGACTTATCCATGATTGTCCAGGGTATTCTGTCTCCATTAATTACTGATAAATACCCTGGACCCACTCTCCCACAGCTTTGTCAAGTGTCTGATTGGTATGACACGATGCCAAAAGTAGCCATCAATCAATTTACACTCATGCGCAAGAGAAACTCTGTCATGTTAGTTAAGTTACAAATAGTGATGTCACATCTGACTTGAAGCTGTGGTGGTGGATGGGTCCATAGTATTTGTCATTAATGGAAAGAAGATAAAAGACCCTGTATTACCGAGGACGATCGAGAAAAATGACATTGAAAAAAATTTTCACTGAAAATGTCAACATTAGGATTAAGATGAAACAAGATAAAACAGAACTTTACTATCCTGAGGTGGCATGGGTGGCCGAGTCGTCTAAGGCGCCGCGATTCGCTGTGCAGAGTTGCGTCCCTTGGCTACGCCAGAAACCTATGATTGTGGGTTCGAATCCCGGTTCGCCCAGATTATGTTTCTAGGTTTGTCAGCACCATACCCGTGCTCTTGGGTTTCACCGAAGTGGTTAACGTCTGAGACCTGCATCACTTCGGGCTTTCCTCCCACATTAAGCTGACACGCTGTGATATAACTGGAATACTGTTAAAAGCGGCGTTATATAGTGCTAGCTCACTGAGATACCATGCCGCAGTTTAACATGAATACCCCACTCAGACACACTATACTGACTCCGAGCCGACCAGTCCTTGTTTTAGCCCCTTAATGCCGAGCGCCAGACAGGGTAACAACAAGTACCATATTTTAACGTCTTTTGGTATGACGCGGTCGGGGATGGAACCCCGGACCTTCCGCTCTCTGGGCGGATGCTCTACCACTAGACCACGGAGGCTGTCCTGTTCATATGGAGTGAATGAGACATGGATATGGTCATTGTGTATTACATGATGTTTTGTAACTTGATCTTCATAATGGAGATGATATTGTTTGAAATATTGACAATATTTGTAAATTTGTATATATAGGATGTAACTGATCATGAAAGATGAAATGTGTTGAGTGTGGAATATAAATCATATTATGAGATAGGTTCATTAGCTGGTACTGACCAATTATTTTCTCGGGCATTTTGGACTGGGAGAAAAATCTAAAATCAGAATAATCATCAATGGGAAGAAATGTTAACAATCATCGATACAAAAAGTGTGTCATCGATAATATTGTATTGAAATTAAGTTTAGATTTACCAAAACAGACATGTTATTGTCAGTCATGTTAATTGTTGAAGACGGAAAGCAACTGTTTTTGATACATCTCAAATGTCCACAAAGTAATCACTGCATGAATGTGCTGCCACCACTCACTGAAATATGTTGAACTCTTTAGGAATTTGTTTTGCGTATTTACTCAAAGATACTTCTTCGATGTTTATTTATAATTGATCGATATTTAGTTAATCGATTATCAATCTCTATGATCTGTATCGATAGCCAGCCCTAGCATTTAATGTTATTTTTATTATTCCTATCAATTAAAAAATACTTTAAGATTATTAAACAATTTCCATAACTTGGTCCTTGCAAAACTGATTTGGTCACTGTAACCTTTCAACATATTCTGTTCATGGTTGTATTTTTTGAATGCTGTGAGATGATCATACATCAAACTTATATATTTAAATATTTACATCAAATCACATATGATTAGTAATATTATGAATATTCCCAGCACCCAGATATTATCCTGACATTTTTATCCTGATGTTTTTTTATCCATCCAACATTGATAGAAAGCTTTAAGACTAAATAATGACGCCATCCATGATCCTAAATCCTTCAGAGACATTGTACCATTGAATGGGTTCGTTAATTACAAAATTAAATATTTTGCGCTATCAGGCAGCCGTAATCAGTCAATACGAGATTACTCCGTCCAACTCCAGGAACATGTTGACATAAAATCCCCATAACCGATTAATTAAGCCGAGCGGCCTGTTGTCCGCAGCAGCATCTTGTCTCGACGGTACCGACATCGCGGGATAGAATGCAGTACCTAGTAACGTGCCATAACATGCCTCACTGTAAACAGTTTTGCTGGACTAGCAAAGTGATATTAAAGAATGCAGCACAAAAGATATGAATTCTGGTGGATTGTTGGAGAAAAGCACACTCCAGCACCAAACTGTGATAGCTGGCAACTTGGCGAGATTGACTGGTTCGTAATTACATTTTGGCCTCTTCGTAAGATGAAAGGAAAACATTGTTTAATGCGAGGAGTCGCACAGATACACTTGCTGAGACCCTTGTCTGCCGGCTATAATTGGACAATCAGCAACGGACATCTAATGAAGATAGTCCGTTGCTTTTGGAAACATCGCCCAGCTCGGAAAATGAACTGAGGTTCTATGCCGGTCCAGAATTTTTATCTCCCAAGGCTCTTGAAACGGTCCCAATGCATAAGTTTTGTGGTTGGCGGTGGATGAGGTGTGTGAGAGAGAACCCTTCATGTAAGATTGAGTATTGTTGGACGTTACAATCCTACATGAGGTTTGATGGCAGAACGATTACATCTTTGTCAGTATTTGCTTCGTATGTTCACGCAGGAAGTGGCTACTTTTGCAAAAAATGCTGGCCTTTTTATAGTTCTTAATTGGGAGTAGCACTTAACAATGGCCTAATTTCCATGACAATACTGGCGTCCTGTTAACATGCTTTATGAACTTTAATTTCATTAGCGTAATTTAGTGTTGTTGTCGAGGTTCAAGCTTCATGTAACCACATGTTTGGACCTTTAGGTATAACTGTGGCGTGAAGTTCTTTGGAAACATCTTACACTGAATCCCCTTCATGGATACAGGGGACCCCCAATAATTACTTTTAAGGTCCCCACAGGAAATATGCGAGTCTTGTAAAGTAAATGTATGGAGTCTTGTAAAGTAAATGTATGGAGTCCATTACTGCTATATTTGATAAGTACTTTAATTACCGTTGTTTTTGGTCAACAATTTGGTTTAAGGTGCAATATATTTTTTTCTGAGTCCTTCCTTTCGTTTATGAGAACTGGATGCACATTTCTTCATCGTGGAAATAAAAGCGGCGTTAAGCCCAACTCACTCACTCACTCACTCACTCACTCACTCACTCACTCATCGTGGAAAACCCTGGCTGTAACCTTGCGGTGTTGATTTGTTTGTTTATCTAGTGCCTCACTCAGTTATATTCCAGCTTATTATAATGTTTGCCTGTATATAATTGAGTCTGATATAATGAGCAATGATTTTTCTACATTGTAAATAGACCAGTGAAGATAAGTTAGAATAGGTCTTCAGCCACCCATGCTTTCCACAACAGGCTACTACACTTGTCATAAGAGGCGACTATCGGGACCGGGTGGTCAGACCCGTTGACCTGGTTGATGCATGCCATCATATCCCAATTGTGAGATCGATGCTCATGATGTCCATCACTGGATTGTCTGGCTCAGACTTGATTATTTACAGACTGCCAGCATACAGCTGGAATATTGCTGAGTGTGGTGTTAAACACCAAGCAAACAAACAAACATTGTAAATAGGAAAGTAGTATCATTAATTCTTGTAGCACTCACCATGTAGGTCATATGTTTCCATGACAACTGAACTACCTTGTTAGTAGAAGGGAGTAATTTGTTCTACTGACATATAAATGAAGCTAAAAATAGACAATTCATTCCATGTTGCTTTGTGGATGGAATTTTCTTGGAGTTAAAAACTGAGAAATGAATATTATCATTATCAAGAAATGTATTCATACACAGTGAAAAGTATCAGGCCTCAAATTCCTGTTTTTCTTCATACTTTTTATAAAACACAGGGATGGATCTGGCACTGGATGAATTGTAGATTTGGAAATGATTGAGGTGGAACATATTCAATAGCATATTACATACTGACCTTCACTTTCACAGCTGGTGCCGAAGCTTTATATTTTTGTCGTCTACCGAAGATGGAGTAGACAGAACCCTGGAGATAGGTGACGAGGAAGTAGCATACCCAACGCTGTGCTACGATGATATGATGAGAGTGATGCGAGTGATATGTTTGCAAATAGATGTTGTTTATATAGATGCTGAGATATTTTAAAATCTTTTTTCTGTATTATATGTCATTTGTTTGTGATATTACCCAAATCCTTTTTTTCATTACCCTCGTACCAATATGCAAAATTGCCAATGTAGTTATAATGAAGATCTAATATTTTCAATATTTTTTCAGGTCCCAAAAATATCGTATTCAATTCCCGTTTTCCTCCTCCACTAACCCCTTGAAAAAAATGCCCCTCCAGATTCAAGCCTTTTTGTGGTGCTTTTTTTAGCCTTGAGATCTGAACATATTACAGTCGAAAACAACATTTTACAGTTGAAAAGCGAACATGTTTTTCTCCTTTAAAATGACAAGGAGGGCCATTAATGCATTGGTCTTCAGTGATTTCCATGCAAGGGAAGAATTTTTCACCTCACATGGAACAAATGCTGTGAATGTTTTCCTTTGAAAGTTCCCAAGATTTCATCTGTGTGTGAAATGTCAGCGCACCTTTAACTGTCATCGACCAACCCCGCGCATTGTCTGACCAACACCAACAACTTCCATCACAATATCAACAAACAGGAGCAGAAATTATCTCAAAGTAGTCTAATGTTTGCAAACCATTAGCTGTCACATCCAAGCATGTTAACAATAATTGAGCAATTTCTGGTGCGTCTTTCATCTCGGGGAGTTTATTTTCCTGCTGCCGACTTTTTCCCCGATTCTCACCTGCTCAGCACTGGGTGGGGACGTTGGTACCTGCTCGTCTGCTGCTGGGGAACAATTGCCGTCTGCTAGATAGGAAGTAGCTCCTATTCTTTATTTAGGCTTCGGTTATGACAAGGATAAGCTATTAGTAAAACAAATTCATCACTAATATCGGAGATCAGAAAGATGAATAGAAATCAATACGCGATCACTGAAGTGAACAGCTGGTGGCAGTGCGGAGGTATTTAACCCGTTCTTGCCACTCCGCAATACTTCCATCCCAAGCCCTTCTCGTCTCCTGTTACCCCAAACAGGCTGTTTTTTCCTGTTGCCATGGTATCTAAGACTGAGTACACACTACCATCCTGCCCATTGCGCCAGGACGAGGACAAGAAAAATATTTAGCTTCCTTTTCAAAGTCAGAATTACTGTGCTGTTATCAAGACTTGAATGAGGCAGCCAGAGAAACGATGCAGGACGAATGGCCAGTGTCTTATTGGATTAGTAGTTCTCTGTGCTTGTAATTAACAGGCAAGTGGCCTACAGTTAAGCAGGTTTGTTGTGCTTACTAAACGGACGAGTTTGACCATTTTGAATCGTGGACCATGATGCCAGTCTGGCTCATTTCAGAAGAAGGGGTCGAGGATAAAGAGAGAAGGATTTGACGTAATGGATTGGCCCATCTTCTATAGAAATATCATGGGCTGTCAGTTTAGATTGAATGGAGGTGAATGTAGCCGGTCAGATACTTGGATAAAGACAGACTTGGTTGGAGAGGTGTTGAAGATACCCTTTGACAACTGCTGTAGAAAAAAGTGGTTAGGTTGTTAAGACTGATATTGACCAGATTTGATGCCAGAACTCCCTGGTTTTGAAAACAATGCTGTTTGGGTTCAATAAACATATCTCGAGGATGGTTTTCAGACTTCAGTTTTATGATTATTTGAATAGTCAAATGAACATTTGCTACTCATGCTTAATAAAGAATTCATTTACATTTGGAAGTCTCTTTTCCGTAGTCGCAAAGTGTTCCATCACAGATGTGGGGTGAGGGACTGGTCATTTATTATTTGGTTTGGGGGGTGGGGAGGGGGTCTAGGGGGCAGAGGCCTGGGGTGCAGGGGCTGGTGAGATTGGTGTTAGGAATGTCCAGGACTAGGACTATGGAATATATGTTTATGATGTCAACGAAATTGATCTACATTTATATAAGAGCAAGTCTAGTCAGCATTAGGGGTCCATACAGATGAGAGAAATGAACTGTGTAACGAAAGATTTCATAGACTACATGATAGTCTAGCCTTACGACTGTATGATGACCCCCCTCCATATGATAAACGACCATTCCCTAAACAATGTTCAATTTACTAAAAAAAATATTTGATAAACTTTCACAGTGGCAATTTTTTATATAAATTTTGGCGACTCCCCTGCCTCCAAACTCTCTCTCCCCTCCTTTATTTGTTGTGTCATTCTTTCATGCATGACCCCACTCCTCATCTCACTGGCCCCACCCCCCACCCCCTCTATAATAAATGACCAGTCCCTTAAGTAGAAGCGTCGGAAGGGTTTAATGCAGAACAGTCTCATGACTTGATACATATATAGCTATGTTCTGACACATATATATTATGCAGATGATTTATATCAATATATATATTCATACAGATAGACACCTGTGAAGGTCCAGGGTAGAGTAGATCTTCAGCAACCCATCCTTGCTATAAAAGGCGACTATACTTGTTTTAAGAGGCTACTAACAGGATCGGGTGGTCAGACTCGCTGACTTGGTTGATGCATGTCATCAATCCCAACTGCGTGGTAAACCAGTCAATGAACTGGAATCATGATATGATAGGTCATGTAACTGGATCACGTTGCAGAAAATGTGTAACGTCAATGCCAGAAAGTAGCCAGCCTCGATTGTCTGCTGAAACGGATTCCTTTGGCATAACAGTGGTGAGACCTATGTGAATTGATCACTCAGTGAGTGAATGAGTGAGTGAGTGAGTGAGTATAGTTTTACGCCGCTTTTAGCAATATTCCAGCAATATCACGGCTGGGGACACCAGAAATGGGCTTCACACATTGTACCCATGTTGGGAATCGAACCCGGGTCTTCGGCGTGACGAGCCAATGCTTTAGCCACTGGGCTACCCGACCGCTCCCTGATCACGGAGAGTCAGTGATGACACCAGGTGTTAGTGACAACTTTTAATAGGCTCAATACATCGACGCGATACTGATTTGCTGGGAAGATGATTGCATAAGATCTCCACAAGATTAGATAGAAGTTCCCTGATGTGTTAGTTCGGGTGTACAGGAACTTGGCTGCTCATCATTCGGGATTAGGTAATAAATGAGGCTGTCCAGTCCTGCAGCATCACTTCGGGCTTTCCTCCCACATCAAGCTGACACGCCATGACATAACTGAAATTGAAAGCGATGTTACACGAAACTCACTCAGAAGTATTTTTTTTATATGCGTTGGGGGGCACAGGTGGCCCAGTTGTCTAAGGCGCCGCAATTCACTGTGCAGAGTTGCGTCCCTTGGTCACGCCAGAAACCTATGATTGTGGGTTCGAATCTCGGTTCGCCCAGATTATGTTTCTAGGTTTGTCAGCAGCATACTCGTGCTCATTGGTTTCACCGAAATGGTAAACGTCTGAGACCTGCATCGTTTCAGGCTTTCCTCCCACATTAAGCTGACACACCGTGATATAACTGGAATAGTTAAAACCCAACTCACTCACTCATATACGTTGTCTAATGTCGCTTCACTAATTGAATATGTGTCTCATGTTTACTATCCTCATAAGTTTGCCTGTAGCTCGGATGTCGTATACTAGAAAAAAACATTATGTTCTATTTTTGTAACATGCTTCATCATGTCTGTATACGGTTATATTGATATATTTTCATGCATATGTATCGTCATGTAGATATTCATTTTTTCAGATATACCATATTTGACATAATGAGCGCCCACGGCAATATTTGCTAATATATTGGCTTGTGAACAATCACAATTAACAATTAATGTTATATGAACCCTTAATTATGGGAAATTATATTCTCGAAAAATATATCTGTCGTATTTAAACATTTCAGGCTGTCAGCACGATATTTACCATCTTTCAACTCTGTTCTTCTTCACCAAAATAATAAAAAAGAGCCCCTCTTTCTAATTTTGAGAGTACCCTGGGTGCTTATTATGTTGAATATGGTACACATATTCTGATGACATTTATACAGATATATACAGTCCTAAAGACTATATTTATTCAGATATACAGTTATGAAGATATATATAGACATACAGAATTAATCATTACCAGGGTAACCGGAACTTGATGAGCACTGTTGCTGATAAAAATATAATTCACACAGACATGCAATTATAGAGGAACACACAAAGATGTACAATCTATACAATATACTATACATTACAAAATACTATACATGTACAATATTGTATATAAAATTCCTGTAAATATATATTCACACAGATATAAATTCATTTAAAGATAAAACTATGGTTATAACGAACTCAAAAGGAACACTAATTTTAGTTCGTTATAACCATAGTTTATTATAAGCATGTATAGAGCAAATGGCTGGGACAAAAACTAAGTTTGTAATATCCCTCTTTTTTGTTATAAGCATGTTTGTTATAAACAGTTTACTGTTTTACCTGATATTTGTATTCAAACAAGTAAAGTATGATGTAATATATATCAAGATCTCCATTTTTACGGATTCATTCAAACAGATATGTAACAATTTATATCTAAATATTTTATATGATTCATACTGATATATAATTGGAACAGATCGGAACAAACCCATTTGTACATGGATGCCCAGACATATAAACAGACACAGGAGCAGATGTCAGATGAAATTGGCCCATTTCTGTCCCACCACGTATTGTTTTGCTCAGAGCAAAAATCTTAGTTGATTAGATTGAGGTAATTTGTGGGTGCTGTGATTCCGACTGACTACGTGTCTATTTATAAATACTGTCATAACATAAGGAGCTATATCCACTGCCTCCTACATCCGAACTGAACCTGTCCTGTGGCTCATCCCCACTCTGTAGCCGGTCTGAACCCAAGTGCTCATCCTGCCAATGCTTTTCAATGTGGATAAGACGCTCACTGAACCGAAAAGAATTGTATCTTGTGGGCCTGTTAGGTGGCGCTGTCAAGTCCAGCAAGATAGCACAATAACTAGATGCATGCGATAGCAACACTACTGTCACTGACTGACAAGCTTCGCCGTAGAAATACACACATGATTGCGCTATCGTAGAGCTGTCTTGTTGGGTCCAGAATAGCTGCGTTATTATGTGTTCTCAGCCGGAAAATTCCACTCTTAGATTCCTGATTGTGCAGTGATGCTATGGCGGCCATGTTTGCTACAACCCGTCCGGTCTTGCTGCAAAGTCTGCGTCGTAGCCAACTTGTGCAGATTACGGTATAACCTTTCTTTTGGCAGCAATATATTCTCGGTTTGAACTGACAGGTGGTTCGGGGATGAATCGGCTTCAAACATCCGTTGTTCTGTGTGGGTGTTTGTTGGAGGAGTTTCTTGAATTTGATGAATCTTTGTGGGATCTGGTTGAGGTTTGTTTCAAATGAAACATGAGTCCTTTGAAAAAGATGGTTGGACATTTGATTGTGTTTTTGGATGAGTTTATGTGTTTTGTAGTGTTTTGGGGTATTTATTTTATATGTTGTTTATTTGTTCAGGTTGTTTCATTTTTATGTTTGTAAGCATGTTTTGAAGGGTGAGGAGGTTTAGTAGGAGAGTGAAGGGGTTTAATAGGTGAGTGTGGGGGTTTAGTGGGTGAGTGTGTGTGTGGGGGGGTTTAGTGGTTGAGTGTGGGGGTGTAGTATGTGAGTGAGGTGTTTAGTAGGTGAGTGAATGGGTTTAGTAGGTAAGTGATGGGGTTTAATGGGTGAGTGTGTGTGTGGGGGGGGGTTTAGTGGGTGAGTGTGGGGGTTTAGTATGTGAGTGAGGTGTTTAGTAGGTGAGTGAATGGATTTAGAATGGGAGAGATGGGGTTTAGTAGGTAAGTGATGGGGTTTAATGGGTGAGTGTGTGTGTGTGGGGGGGGTTAGTGGGTGAGTGTGGGGGTTTAGTATGTGAGTGAGGTGTTTAGTAGGTGAGTGAATGGGTTTAGAATGGGAGAGAGGGGGTTTAGTAGGTAAGTGATGGGGTTTAATGGGTGAGTGTGTGTGTGTGGGGGGGGTTTAGTAGGTGAGTGTGGGGGTTTAGTATGTGAGTGAGGTGTTTAGTAGGTGAGTGAATGGGTTTAGAATGTGAGAGAGGGGGTTTAGTAGGTAAGTGATGGGGTTTAGTAGGTGAGTGAGGGATTTAGTAGGTGAGTAAGGGTGGTTAGTGTGGGAGTTTAATGGATGAGTATGGTGGTTTAGTATGTGAGTGAAGGGGTTTAATAGGTGAGTGAGGGAGTTTAATGGATGAGTGTTGGGGTTAAGTAGGTGGGTGAGGGGGTTTAATAGGTGAGTGAAGGGGTTTAGTAGGTGAGTGTAGGGGTTTAGTAGGTGAGTGAGGGGGTTTAATAGGTGAGTGAGGGGGTTTAATAGGTGAGTGAAGGGGTTTAGTAGGTGAGTGTAGGGTTTTAGTAGATGAGTGTGGGGGTTTAGTAGGTGAGTGAAGGGGTTTAGTAGGTGAGTGTAGGGTTTTAGTAGATGAGTGTAGGGTTTTAGTAGATGAGTGTGGGGGTTTAGTAGGTGAGTGAAGGGGTTAAGTATGTGAGTGAGGGTTTAGTAGGTGAGTGAGGGGGTTTAATGGATGAGTGGGGATTTAGTAGGTGAGTGAGGGGGTTTAATAGGTGAGTGAGGGGGGTTATTTGGCAAGTGTTGGGTTTAATTGATGAATGTAGGGGTTTAATGGGTAATGCTGTTATTATATTTTACAACAATATCATTGTGGTTGTGAATTTAACACCCTACCCACAAAGCCACTTACCAATATACTGGTAGTGCACCAAACACCCAACAAACCACACAATCCCCCACTTGCCCTATAAGGTGGCACCAACAGGACCTTGTGTGTATCAGCTCTTACAGCAATGATGAGTATTCTCTGCTCTGGAATCCAGGTCAGGATGTATATGCGATGGCACAACACAGTTCTGGTTTGCTCGGGATTCTCTGCACTGGAATCCTGGTCAGGATGTATATGCGATGGCACAACACAGTTCTGGTTTGCTTTCGATTCTCTGCTCTGGAATCCTGGTCAGGATGTATATGCGATGGCACAACACAGTTCTCATTTGCTGAGGATTCTCTGCACTGGAATCCTGGTCAGGATGTATATGCGATGGCACAACACAGTTCTGATTTGCTGAGGATCCTCTGCTCTGGAATCCTGGTCAGGATGTATATGCGATGGCACAACACAGTTCTGATTTCCTGAGGATTCTCTGCTGTGGAATCCTGGTCAGGATGTATATGCGATGGCACAACACAGTTCTGATTTGCTGGGGACCCTCTGCTCTCGAATCCTGGTTAGGATGTATAAGTGATGGCACAACACAGTTCTGATTTGCTGAAGACCCTCTGCTCTGGAATCCTGGTCAGGATGTATATGCGATGGCACAACACAGTTCTGATTTGCTGGGGACCCTCTGCTCTGGAATCCTGGTCAGGATGTATATGCGATGGCACAACACAGTTCTGATTGGCTGGGGATTCTCTACTCTGGAATCCTGGTCAGGATGTATATGCGATGGCACAACACAGTTCTGATTGGCTGGGGACCCTCTGCTCTGGAATCCTGGTTAGGATGTATATGCGATGGCACAACACAGTTCTGATTGGCTAGGGATTCTCTACTCTGGAATCCTGGTCAGGATGTATATGCGATGGCACAACACAGTTCTGATTGGCTGGGCATTCTCTACTCTGGAATCCTGGTCAGGATGTATATGAGATGGCACAACACAGTTCTGATGGCTGGGGACCCTCTACTCTGGAATCCAGGTCAGGATGTATATGCAATGGCACAACACAGTTCTGGTTTGCTCGGGATTCTCTGCACTGGAATCCTGGTCAGGATGTATATGCGATGGCACAACACAGTTCTCATTTGCTCAGGACCCTCTGCTCTGGAATCCAGGTCAGGATGTATATGCAATGGCACAACACAGTTCTGGTTGGCTGGGGATTCTCTACTCTAGAATCCTGGTCAGGATGTATATGTGATGGCACAACACAGTTCTGATTTGCTCGGGACCCTCTGCTCTGGAATCCTGGTCAGGATGATTATGGGATGGCACAACACAGTTCTGATTTGCTGGGGATTCTCTACTCTGGAATCCTGGTCAGGCTGTATATGCGATGGCACAACACAGTTCAGATTTGCTCGGGACCCTCTGCTCTGGAATCCTGGTCAGGATGTATATGCGATGGCACAACACAGTTCTGATTGGCTGGGGATTCTCTACTCTGGAATCCTGGTCAGGATGTATATGAGATGGCACAACACAGTTCTGATTGGCTGGGGACCCTCTGCCCTTGAATCCTCGCCACAAAAAGAAGAAGAGAAAATTGTTTGAAATAATGCAAACAATTAATTGAGAATCTACAAGGCGTTATAATAAAACTATATATGTAAGTAGTCTTAAAATTATCTGCCAGGCAGTCGGGCAGACGGAGAAAATTTCATGCAGCCTGACAGAAAAGTTATCAGCCACCGGCAGGCAGGCAGTTATTTTGGACAGTGATCCTGTGTCAAGATGCATATGTGACTGCACTACACAGCTGTACCCATCCTTAGATTCCACTGTGGAATTCCTTGATTAGAATTTGGTCCTATCAACCTATCCTTGTTGTATGAGGAGGCTGAATGGATCGGGTGGCCAGGCTTGGCTACTGGGTTGAGAGTGTGTACCCTGACGCCATGGTTTGTTGCTCATTATATCAATCTCTGGAATGTCTGTCACATGGCTGGAGTAATGGGGAGTGAGAGACCATGAAGAGTGAGTGGGGCTCCCTGTGGAATGAGTGGGCTCCATGTGGAGTGAGTGAGGCTCCATGTGCAGTGAGGTAGGCTCCATGTGGAATGAGTGGGTCTCCATGTGCAGTGAGTGGGGCTCCATGTGGAGTGAGTGGGCTCCATGTGGAGTGAGTGAGGCTCCATGTGGAGTGAGTGGGGCTCCATGTGGAGTGAGAGGGCTCCATGTGGAGTGAGTGGGGCTCCATGTGGAGTGAGTGAGGCTCCATGTGGAGTGAGTGGGACTCCATGTGGAGTGAGTGGGGCTCCATGTGGAGTGAGTGGGGCTCCATGTGGAGTGAGTGGGGCTCCATGTGGAGTGAGTGAGGCTCCATGTGGAGTGAGTGGGGCTCCATGTGGAGTGAGTGAGGCTCCATGTGGAGTGAGTGGGGCTCCATGTGCAGTGAGTGGGTCTCCATGTGGAGTGAGAGACCATGAAGAGTGAGTGAGGCTCCATGTGGAGTGAGTGGGCTCCATGTGGAGTGAGTGAGGCTCCATGTGCAGTGAGGTAGGCTCCATGTGGAATGAGTGGGTCTCCATGTGCAGTGAGTGGGGCTCCATGTGGAGTGAGTGGGTCTCCATGTGGAGTGAGTGAGGCTCCATGTGGAGTGAGTGGGTCTCCATGTGGAGTGAGTGAGGCTCCATGTGGAGTGAGTGAGGCTCCCTGTGGAGTGAGTGAGGCTCCATGTGGAGTGAGTGGGGCTCCATGTGGAGTGAGTGGGTCTCCATGTGGAGTGAGTGGGTCTCCATGTGGAGTCAGTGAGGCTCCATGTGGAGTGAGTGGGTCTCCATGTGGAGTGAGTGGGACTCCCTGTGGAGTGAGTGAGGCTCCATGTGGAGTGAGTGAGGCTCCCTGTGGAGTGAGTGAGGCTCCATGTGGAGTGAGTGAGGCTCCCTGTGGAGTGAGTGAGGCTCCATGTGGAGTGAGTGGGGCTCCATGTGGAGTGAGTGGGTCTCCATGTGGAGTGAGTGGGTCTCCATGTGGAGTCAGTGGGGCTCCATGTGGAGTGAGTGGGTCTCCATGTGGAGTGAGTGGGTCTCCATGTGGAGTGAGTGGGGCTCCATGTGGAGTGAGTGGGTCTCCATGTGGAGTGAGTGGGTCTCCATGTGGAGTGAGTGGGTCTCCATGTGGAGTGAGTGGGACTCCATGTGGAGTGAGTGGGTCTCCATGTGGAGTGAGTGAGTCTCCATGTGGAGTGAGTGAGGCTCCATGTGCAGTGAGTGAGGCTCCATGTGGAGAGAGTGGGGCTCCATGTGGAGTCAGTGGGGCTCCATGTGGAGTGAGTGGGTCTCCATGTGGAGTGAGTGGGTCTCCATGTGGAGTGAGTGGGACTCCATGTGGAGTGAGTGGGTCTCCATGTGGAGTGAGTGAGTCTCCATGTGGAGTGAGTGAGGCTCCATGTGCAGTGAGTGAGGCTCCATGTGGAGAGAGTGGGACTCCATGTGGAGAGAGTGGGACTCCATGTGGAGTGAGTGGGTCTCCATGTGGAGTGAGTGAGTCTCCATGTGGAGTGAGTGAGGCTCCATGTGCAGTGAGTGAGGCTCCATGTGGAGTGAGTGGGCTCCATGTGGAGTGAGTGGGGCTCCATGTGGAGTGAGTGGGTCTCCATGTGGAGTGAGTGAGGCTCCATGTGCAGTGAGTGAGGCTCCATGTGGAGAGAGTGGGACTCCATGTGGAGAGAGTGGGACTCCATGTGGAATGAGTGGGTCTCCATGTGGAGTGAGTGGGGCTCCATGTGGAGTCAGTGGGGCTCCATGTGGAGTGAGTGGGTCTCCATGTGGAGTGAGTGGGTCTCCATGTGGAGTGAGTGGGACTCCATGTGGAGTGAGTGGGTCTCCATGTGGAGTGAGTGAGTCTCCATGTGGAGTGAGTGAGGCTCCATGTGCAGTGAGTGAGGCTCCATGTGCAGTGAGTGAGGCTCCATGTGGAGTGAGGCTCCATGTGGAGTGAGTGAGTCTCCATGTGGAGTGAGTGAGGTTCCACGTGGAGAGAGTGAGACTCCATGTGGAGAGAGTGGGGCTCCATGTGGAGTCAATGGGTCTCCATGTGGAGTGAGTGGGTCTCCATGTGGAGTCAGTGGGTCTCCATGTGGAGTGAGTGGGGCTCCATGTGGAGTGAGTGGGTCTCCATGTGGAGTGAGTGGGTCTCCATGTGGAGTGAGTGGGACTCCATGTGGAGTGAGTGGGCTCCATGTGGAGTGAGTGAGTCTCCATGTGGAGTGAGTGAGGCTCCATGTGCAGTGAGTGAGGCTCCATGTGCAGTGAGTGAGGCTCCATGTGGAGTGAGGCTCCATGTGGAGTGAGTGGGGCTCCATGTGCAGTGAGTGAGGCTCCATGTGGAGTGAGGCTCCATGTGGAGTGAGTGGGGCTCCATGTGGAGTGAGTGGGGCTCCATGTGCAGTGAGTGGGTCTCCATGTGGAGTGAGTGGGTCTCCATGTGGAGTGAGTGGGTCTCCATGTGGAGTGAGTGGGGCTCCATGTGGAGTGAGTGGGTCTCCATGTGGAGTGAGTGGGCTCCATGTGGAGTGAGTGAGTCTCCATGTGGAGTGAGTGAGGCTCCATGTGGAGTGAGTGAGGCTCCATGTGGAGTGAGTGGGGCTCCATGTGCAGTGAGTGGGTCTCCATGTGGAGTGAGTGGGTCTCCATGTGGAGTGAGTGGGTCTCCATGTGGAGTGAGTGGGCTCCCTGTGGAATGAGTGGGACTCCCTGTGGGGAGAGTGAGGCTCCATGTAGAGTGAGTGGGCTCCATGTGGAGTGAGTGGGTCTCCATGTGGAGTGAGAGGGCTCCATGTGGAGTGAGTGGGTCTCCATGTGGAGTGAGTGGGCTCCCTGTGGAATGAGTGGGGCTCCATGTGGGGAGAGTGAGGCTCCATGTAGAGTGAGTGGGCTCCATGTGGAGTGAGTGGGTCTCCATGTGGAGTGAGAGGGCTCCATGTGGAGTGAGTGGGTCTCCATGTGGAGTGAGAGGGCTCCATGTGGAGTGAGTGGGTCTCCATGTGGAGTGAGAGGGCTCCATGTGGAGTGAGTGGGTCTCCATGTGGAGTGAGTGGGTCTCCCTGTGGAGTGAATGGGTCTCTATGTGGAGTGAATGGGTCTCTATGTGGAGTGAGTGGGTCTCCATGTGGAGTGAGAGGGCTCCATGTGGAGTGAGTGGGTCTCCATGTGGAGTGAGTGGGCTCCCTGTGGAATGAGTGGGGCTCCATGTGGGGAGAGTGAGGCTCCATGTAGAGTGAGTGGGCTCCATGTGGAGTGAGTGGGTCTCCATGTGGAGTGAGAGGGCTCCATGTGGAGTGAGTGGGCTCCATGTGGAGTGAGTGGGCTCCATGTGGAGTGAGTGAGGCTCCATGTGGAGTGAGTGAGGCTCCATGTGGAGTGAGTGGGGCTCCATGTGGAGTGAGTGGGTCTCCATGTGGAGTGAGTGGGTCTCCATGTGGAGTGAGTGGGTCTCCATGTGGAGTGAGTGGGGCTCCATGTGGAGTGAGTGAGGCTCCATGTGGAGTGAGTGGGCTCCATGTGGAGTGAGTGGGCTCCATGTGGAGTGAGTGGGCTCCATGTGGAGTGAGTGAGGCTCCATGTGGAGTGAGTGAGGCTCCATGTGGAGTGAGTGGGGCTCCATGTGGAGTGAGTGGGTCTCCATGTGGAGTGAGTGGGTCTCCATGTGGAGTGAGAGGGCTCCATGTGGAGTGAGTGGGCTCCATGTGGAGTGAGTGGGCTCCATGTGGAGTGAGTGGGCTCCATGTGGAGTGAGTGAGGCTCCATGTGGAGTGAGTGAGGCTCCATGTGGAGTGAGTGGGGCTCCATGTGGAGTGAGTGGGCTCCATGTGGAGTGAGTGGGCTCCATGTGGAGTGAGTGGGGCTCCATGTGGAGTGAGTGGGCTCCATGTGGAGTGAGTGGGGCTCCATGTGGAGTGAGTGGGCTCCATGTGGAGTGAGTGGGGCTCCATGTGGAGTGAGTGAGGCTCCATGTGCAGTGAGTGGGCTCCATGTGGAGTGAGTGAGGCTCCATGTGGAGTGAGTGGGGCTCCATGTGGAGTGAGTGAGGCTCCATGTGCAGTAAGTGAGGCTCCATGTGGAGTGAGTGAGGCTCCATGTGCAGTGAGTGGGCTCCATGTGGAGTGAGTGAGGCTCCATGTGGAGTGAGTGGGCTCCATGTGGAGTGAGTGGGCTCCATGTGGAGTGAGTGGGCTCCATGTGGAGTGAGTGGGCTCCATGTGGAGTGAGTGGGCTCCATGTGGAGTGAGTGAGGCTCCATGTGGAGTGAGTGAGGCTCCATGTGGAGTGAGTGGGGCTCCATGTGGAGTGAGTGGGTCTCCATGTGGAGTGAGTGGGTCTCCATGTGGAGTGAGAGGGCTCCATGTGGAGTGAGTGGGCTCCATGTGGAGTGAGTGGGCTCCATGTGGAGTGAGTGGGCTCCATGTGGAGTGAGTGAGGCTCCATGTGGAGTGAGTGAGGCTCCATGTGGAGTGAGTGGGGCTCCATGTGGAGTGAGTGGGCTCCATGTGGAGTGAGTGGGCTCCATGTGGAGTGAGTGGGGCTCCATGTGGAGTGAGTGGGCTCCATGTGGAGTGAGTGGGTCTCCATGTGGAGTGAGTGAGGCTCCATGTGCAGTGAGTGGGTCTCCATGTGGAGTGAGTGGGGCTCCATGTGGAGTGAGTGGGTCTCCATGTGGAGTGAGTGGGGCTCCATGTGCAGTGAGTGAGGCTCCATGTGGAGTGAGTGAGGCTCCATGTGGAGTGAGTGGGGCTCCATGTGGAGTGAGTGAGGCTCCATGTGGAGTGAGTGGGCTCCATGTGGAGTGAGTGGGCTCCATGTGGAGTGAGTGGGGCTCCATGTGGAGTGAGTGAGGCTCCATGTGCAGTGAGTGGGCTCCATGTGGAGTGAGTGAGGCTCCATGTGGAGTGAGTGGGGCTCCATGTGGAGTGAGTGAGGCTCCATGTGCAGTAAGTGAGGCTCCATGTGGAGTGAGTGAGGCTCCATGTGCAGTGAGTGGGCTCCATGTGGAGTGAGTGAGGCTCCATGTGGAGTGAGTGGGGCTCCATGTGGAGTGAGTGAGGCTCCATGTGGAGTGAGTGAGGCTCCATGTGCAGTGAGTGGGCTCCATGTGCAGTGAGGTAGGCTCCATGTGGAGTCAGTGGGCTCCATGTGGAGTGAGTGAGGCTCCATGTGCAGTGAGTGGGGCTCCATGTGGAGTGAGTGGGTCTCCATGTGGGGAGAGTGAGGCTCCATGTGGGGAGAGTGGGGCTCCATGTGGAGTGAGTGGGTCTCCATGTGGAGTGAGTGAGACTCCATGTGGAGTGAGTGGGGCTCCATGTGGAGTGAGTGGGGCTCCATGTGGAGTGAGTGAGGCTCCATGTGGGGAGAGTGGGGCTCCATGTGGAGTGAGTGGGTCTCCATGTGGAGTGAGAGGGCTCCATGTGGAGTGAGTGGGGCTCCATGTGGAGTGAGTGGGGCTCCATGTGGAGTGAGTGAGGCTCCATGTGGAGTGAGTGGGGCTCCATGTGGAGTGAGTGAGACTCCATGTGGAGTGAGTGAGACTCCATGTGGAGTGAGTGAGTGAGGCTCCATGTGGAGTAAGTGGGGCTCCGAGTTGATTGCAAAGCTGTTGATAAAAGCGTAAACCATTCTAAACGATTCGTCAATACAGTAGCACACCTTTTTTACAGAAAGATTTGTCCAAGTCAGTGTTATGCCCATGAGATCATGCTTCTAAAAACAACAAGGTTCATCAGGTTTCTGCTGCAAATTACCAAGACAGGAACATTATTTTTTTTATCATTACTGAAATGATTGGCAGCAAAAGAATGAAATCCCAATAAAGAATGTGTATGTGAAAACTCCTCCGAGGTCAGATGTAGAAGGCTTAGAGGTTTAGATTTTGACAAGGAGTAGAAAAACAGTCAGTCTGCTTAGTGTATGAGAGAGAGAGAGAGAGAGAGAGAGAGAGAGAGAGAGAGAGAGAGAGAGAGAGAGAGAGAGACAGAGAGAAAGACAGAGAGAAAGACAGAAAGAGACAGAGTGACAGAGAGAGAGAGAGAGAGAGAGAGATCTTTCTGTTTTGTGGTTTATGTATTGTCTCTTGACAAATATGGCATCGTATCCAGTTAACAAATCGAAAGGTGATCTCATTCAAGAGAAATAATAAACTATTGTCATTGACTTAGCTTAGTGGAGATATAACGACTTGACTTATAATGGATTTATTGGGATAGACGGCAGTGACATAATGTTTTAACATGTCTTTAAAAAACACACACGTCTGATATCTGATCTTGAAATTATGGTTTTATATGCAAGGAAATCCTTGAAATCCTATTTCCATTTTAAAGCATAATTTTCAAAAACGGACATGAAATAGTGCAGTGTGAATTATGTAAAAACTTGACCAGCCAGAGGGCAAGGGGCGTATGTTGAATGCCGTGATAATTTGCAGGTGTCGTCAAACACAAAGTCCGAGTTCAGCCAGCAAAAAAATACAAATAATATGACATCATTCATCAGTTGAATAACAGCGTGAATAATTTATCAACATGTATTTGCTACCATTTCGACAAACAATATTGTATGTATTCAAATGTGTTCATTATAAAACCAGATTTAAGAAAGTTTGAAGGGTAATTATTCAAATGCAGTGATTAAAATGGTAATGCTGAAGCACTGTTTGTCTTTTGAAGCCCGCAATGTCACAAAACAAAATGATTATGCTGGCACTCGACAGTGTAGGAAGGGCAAACGGTAAATCATATCTCAGTCGTCTTGCTAGATCGGGGCCGACATCACCATACTGCTTTATACAATCTGAAATGGAGAGTGGAGAATTAAATCCACGTCGACAAAAGCTGTTTCAAATGTCCATATTTTAACAGATTATAGCAGGGAATAGCCGGCTTCGTGATAATATTTGAACTGACAAACTTGTGGACGACATGGCAATACAAGTAGCCTATTTCATAGGAACAAACACCCTTCTGTCAGCCAGTGTTTTATGATTAAACAGGCCCCCTCAAACATGCGTATAGCGGAACTGTTTGTTTAGTCCGGCTGCAGGCAGAGTTCTCCTCGGACCTATTTATGCTCCATCACTCGATGGAGGTTTCTGATATCATACGTGGCTTCGTGCGCCGCCTGAAGCATCTTCTCCCTCCGGCAGCTTCGTCCCAGGACAAAATAATCTCATTCACCGATTCCACTTTTTGCTGGCATCAATTTTCTCAAGGAATTGGACCTTAGAAACTGAAAAATGAATTTGGAGCTAAATACAGGAAAAGAATTCTTTATGTCCGAACTAAAGACAAATTGTAATGATATTTATAAGCATTATTATTGGAAATGAGTGATTGCCATTCATGTATTGTGAAATGATTTATATTGATTCCAAGCTGAAATACATAAAGAAATATTTTTTTCCATTAATTTCATTTTTCGTTTAGTGAACATTGGTTAATGTTTTGAAGATAAATGAATAATTTTTATTTGTTTGAACACAAATTGTGCGAAGAGGTCATATAAAAACATATTTTTTACATATTTTACATGTAGTAATCTCTAGTATCAACTGAGAGATTTTAATTGTGTATTTATGTCATAGTTGTCAAGGCTTTGAAAAAAAAAATCATATTTAACTAATAAGCTTAAGCTTTTATGAAACACTGAAATCAGAAAAGTTTCCCTCTGAAAAAATATTATGATCTGAACTTGAAATGAGATGAGATTTTATCTTTATCTCTTGAGAAACCATTGCCAGGGTTAGAAATACTTGTCCAACCGTCAACCGAAGAATGATCCGTGTGATTTGCTCACGAGATAACATTGTATTAAGACACAGGTTCTTTAGAAGCCGGTAGGTTTCATATATTTTGACAGTTATTGTCTCTGGTTTGGCATTTGATGACTTGGAAGGATTATTCGAGGGGGTGGGAGTATTAATAGCATGAACATGGTCGTGAGACATTGCTCAGCTTCTAACCGTGGTGGACATTTGACAATCTAGTCATAACCTTTGTCCCTCGTGATATAAATGATGACATCAAAACGCTGGCTTCTAATCTTTCCCGAGCCCTGATTCTAACTTTATGTTTTCGTGCAGTTGGACGTAGCGTCTTGTTGCCGCGGCGACGAATGAGAGGAAGGGGCGTCCGAGCAGCAATGATGTTTCCCCGACCCCCACCGGAGATTTCTAATATCATAGTGAGATTAATTTGTGTTTTCATACTCGTTTGTATTAGTGAGGAAGATATCCAACATGGTGGTTGCACGGCCTTGCCTGGGCTCAGTTTTCAGGTAATTTACTAATTTGTGATACGATTTCGTAAAAAATTGCCAGCTGCCAACGTCTATAGAGAGGTAATGAAATATATTGGATAAGTTTTTCATTGCGCTTGTTTTATGTGGCGCTGTCATTTATGTCCCATTTGTGTCTTTAGTGGTTTGACGGAATGTAATTTACTTGTAAGTTGGAAAAGAGTTTTTAAAAAGAGTTAAGAAAATTGTGTAAAAGAATTCTAAGTGAAGGCTTTCTTTGACAGTGTCTTTGTTCTAGATCATGCAGATCGGGGGAGTGGATGGTGTGATGCCTTGATATCACTGTGTGGACGGGAAGGGAAAATGGTTGTAGGGTTGAGTGAAGGAGGGAGGGGCTGTGGGGTGGGATGGAGGAGGGGGTGGGGCTGTGGGGTGGATGAGGGAGGGACTGTGGGGTGGATGAAGGAGGGGCTGTGGGGTGGGGAGGAGGAGGGAGGTGAAGAAGGGAGTGGCTGTTGGGTCTGGGTAGAGGAGGGAGGGGTTGTGGGGTGGAGAGGGGCTGTCTGGTGGGGGTGGAGGAGGGAGGGGCTGTGCAGTGGAGGAGGAGGAGGAGGAAGGTGAAGAAGGGAGTGGCTGTTGGGTCTAGGTAGAGGAGAGAGGGGTTGTGGGGTGGGGAGGGGCTGTGGGGTGGGGGTAGAGGAGTGGAGGAGGGAGGGGCTGTGGGGTGGGGAGGAGGAGGGAGGTGAAGAAGGGATTGGCTGTAGGGTAGAGGAGTTAGGGGCTGTGGGGTGGGGGTAGAGGAGTGTGGGGTGGGGGTAGAGAAGGGAGTGGCTGTGTGGTCGTGGTAGATGAGGTAGGGCCTGTGGGACGGAAGAGGGAGGGGCTGTGGGGTGGGGTGGGGTAGAGGCTGTGGAGCAGGGGCAGTGAAGTTAGTGAAGGGAGTGGCTGTGGGGTGGGGTGGAGGAGTGAGGGGCTGTGGGGTGGGGAGGTGTTGTTGGGGACCATGTGTCATGGGGTGGAAAGGGCTGTTTATCACAGATTGAGTGTGGGGTAACCACTGGCCATAAAGAAGGGGTTGGGATGTATTTAGGTTAGTGTCACTGGCCATAGTTGGGTCAGGATGGGTGTAGTTTGGCTGGGATGGGTGTGGGATGAGTGTATCACAGATATGAAGAGAGGGCTGGGGTGGGTCGGTTCAGAGATTGAGGGGTTGCGGGTGTTTGTCACAGACTGAAGGATTGGTCTGGTGGTCACTGCATAGTCAAAGGTAGGGTTTGACTTTACTGTCAATAGGCAGTGTGGGGTGACAACCGGTGGTGGTCACAAATTGAGGGGTGGGGAAGGCGGAGAGTCACAGATTCTTTTCAGGGGATGGATCGGTACGGGGTAAAATTAATGATTGATGATGGAGTATGATTGTAGCCAACTGGTCAAGATGGTCCTGATAGAAGAGATTCTAGGCAAGTGAGAGAATTGCAAGCTCAATTTGAAATGAATGGAATCCTCTAACTCATGCATCGGTCCACATACAACATGGCCGAAAATGTTGTATTGTAGCACGAGGTATTAAGCATTGGAGACATGCTACTCGGTACTATACATGTATTTGCAATTTAGTTAATCTCTGTACATATTGTTAACTGGTGATCTGTACGTCGTACAGTGTTGCAAACAGAAAACAATCGCCATGGGACTTGTATCTGTCAGAGTGGTACAAGGTGACAGGGTGCCATCAATTGTATCATTGCCTGTGTGAACTCAAACACCATGCACAAGTTAAACTCCAACACGCTGTCTATTACCATGATTAAATATGATACAGAACTAGACCTGAAAAAACCCGTTGCCATGACAAGTATTTAAGTAAACAAGTCGGCAACACAATTCCTATCTCTCCCACCGGGATAATGGCGGCATAGATACATACGCTTGAAAACAGACCAGAGGTACATGGAAATCATTTTTCATGCTACTGGTATAACAACTAATTTTTATGGAGCAGATGTAGTATCTTCCACACCACTGGTTTCATATGAATTCATCAGTGGAGGACTCATCAAATGAGTCTTCCCATCCCTGCGCTTGTCCACTTGACTAAAACAAACCTTTTAGCCACATTGGTGGTAAAACAATTAACACATGAGAACATGGGTTTGCTTTTGCAATTTCCTGATCTGGAGTGGATTCTTTCAGGGCGGTGTCAGCTTCTGCCGTTCGTCGGAGCTGCCATTTGCCTGCTTTTATGGACACAGCTGACCGCCCAGTAGGATATTTGCCACTACTCAGCTGTGCTGACCTAAGTGCAATTGCTGTAGTTTGTCTATGCTTTCTTCAACAGAGGAAAATGGAAGCGGACATATTTGTTGGTCTGTTTTATGCAGGCTCCATGGTAGGATGCTCATAACAAGGTTAACGGTTCACTTACTTATTGTCTGTGGGGGTGGGGGTGAGATAAGTCATCGATAATTGGATTTGCTGTTTCTGTGATGGGAGAATTGTTTTGGTGGTTCTATAGGGGTTTGATTTGTGATGATATTGTGGGAATAAAAGCAGATTGTTGAGGTACAGGTTTGTGGTAATTGTTGTCAGTGGTGGGTACATATAGTTGCATCATGGGGAATATCATTAATTGACTGTATGTCGTGAATTAGAAAACTGTTGCGACATGACTTAGTGTCGAGTTGACTGAATGTCGTGACTTGACTTAATGTTGTAAGTTGACTGAATTTTATGAATTGGCTGAATGTAGTGATTTGACGATGTAAAAGCAGGCTGACTGTCGTGGGTTGACTGAATGTCATGACGACTTAATGACGACTGAATTCAATGAATGTCGTAAGTTGACTATGTAGTGAGCTGACTGACTGTCAGGTGTTAATTGTATGTCAAGAGCTATCTAACTGTCGTGGGTTAACGAAATGTCATGACGACTTAATGACGACTGAATTTAATGAATGTCGTAAGTTGACTATGTAGTGAGCTGACTGACTATCTGACTGTCATGGGTTGATGTCTGTCATGCATTGAATCAATGTCATCAATGAGTGGATGTCATGAATTGACCGCTTGTAGTCAGTTGACTTAAGATCAGCTAGTTGACTGACATCAACAGTGATTGCAGTCCTAGAGACTCGGTTGCCATAATTCTACTCAGTTTGTAAGAATTAATTTTGTGTTAATGAAGCAATAAGGGAATGACCTTCCTACAGAGGGGCACCTATGGGTTTGGTTATCTCAGGCGACACTGCCATAGGGGCAGAGTTGTGTCCCTTTGGTGTGACAAATGGGTTGGAATCTCATAATTATCTCTTTATCTCATCACATTATGTATTTCACGAAGCTGTAAACACCTTCGATCTTCATGACACTTCAGACTTTCCTTCCATCATGAGAGATTGGTCATTTATATATGGGGCGGGTACGCACCGATTATGTTTCTAGATTTGTACGGACCATACCTGTGCTTGTGGGTTTCACCGAAGTGGTAAACGTCTGAGACCTGCATCACTTCAGGCTGCTTTAAATCCAACTCAATCACTCACTCACTCAGCCAAAACTATGACAAGGATTGAGGAGGGTCATTATTTTCAGTACATTAGTGATCAACATCCACTGACCCACCCACCCTGTAATAAATAAGTGGTTCCTTATCATGACACAACTGAAACACTGTACAAGATGAGTTATACTGACTGAATCCATCATACAATGTCCTGCAAACTTGTTGACAATGATCTCGTTGTAGGATATCATGTGTATGGATCTCATGTAAGCAGGTAATGCTCCTGGCTGTATACCCCATCAATAATATATTCTGTGTCAGGTGCCCCATTTTGAATTTCCTGTCCTGAGAAGTAGCTTCCCCTTCTCGGAATGGCCGTCCATTCTTCCACCAATGGAAAAACACAGGGAACAAAGGTAATGGAGGCACTAGCAATTATCTACAAATCTGTTTTGCTATCTGAAAATTATATGGCAGCAGACTTCTGGTCCAGACACACATTTGTGTAAAGTGATCATCCCGCTGCGTGTGTTTTTGTCTTCACTGGTATGAGTTCAGTGTTAATCAGGAGGTACAGTCTAAACAGTGCTCGTATTTAATGGTGGTGTTGAGTTAGTAGTTGTATTTTATAAATGTGTTTTGGCATGTTTAGATTTTGATCACACTAATCGTAGCTGGAAAAGATGCTGGTAGCAAATTATTACTGTTTTTTATTCCGAAATGGAGATAGTTCTTGACCTGGAGGACCATTGTTTCTGACAAACCCTGTCAGCACTGTGAGACACTATACTTTCCCCTGCCAGTACTGTGAGACACTATACTTTCCCCTGTCAGCGCTGTGAGACACTGTACTTTCCCCTGCCAGTACTGTGAGACACTATACTTTCCCCTGCCAGTACTGTGAGACACTATACTTTCCCCTGCCAGTACTGTGAGACACTATACTTTCCCTTGTCAGCACTGTGAGACACCATACTTTCCTCTTCCAGTACTGTGAGACACCATCCCCTGCCAGTACTGTGAGACACTATACTTTCTCCTGCCAGTACTGTGAGACACTATACTTTCTCCTGCCAGTACTGTGAGACACTATACTTTCCCCTCCCAGCACTGTGAGACACCATACATTCCTCTGCCCATACTATGAGTCACTATACTTTCCCCTGCCAGTACTGTGAGACACCATACTTTCCCCTGCCAGTACTGTGTGACACTATACTTTCCCCTGTCAGTACTGTGAAACACCATACTTTCCCCTCCCAGCACTGTGAGACACTATACTTTCCTCTGCCCGTACTGTGAGACACTATACTTTCCCCTGCCAGTACTGTGAGACACTATACTTTCCCCTGCCAGTACTGTGAGACACTATACTTTCCTCTGCCAGTACTGAGACACCATACTTTCCCCTGCCAGTACTGTGAGACACTATACTTTCCTCTGCCAGTACTGTGAAACACCATACTTTCCCCTGCCAGTACTGTGAAACACCACATTCCCCTGCCAGTACTGTGAGACACCATACTTTCGCCTGCCAGTATTAGGAGACACCATACTTTCCCTTGCCAGTACTGCGAGACACCATACTTTCCCCTGTCAGCACTGTGAGACACTAAACTTTCTTCTGTCAGCACTGTGAGACACTATACTTTCCCCTGTCAGCACTGTGAGACACTAACTTTCCTCTGTCAGCACTGTGAGACACTATACTTTCCCCTGTCAGCACTGTGAGACACTAAACTTTCCTCTGTCAGCACTGTGAGACACTATACTTTCCCCTGCCAGTACTTTGAGACACCATACTTTCCCCTGTCAGTACTGTGAGACACCATACTTTCCCCTGTCAGCACTGTGAGACACCATACTTTCCCCTGTCAGCACTGTGAGACACTAAACTTTCCCCTGCCAGTACTTTGAGATACTATACTTTCCCCTGTCAGCACTGTGAGACACCATACTTTCCCCTGTCAGCACTGTGAGACACTATACTTTCCCCTGCCAGTACTGTGAGATACTATACTTTCCCCTGTCAGCACTGTGAGACACCATACTTTCCCCTGTCAGCACTGTGAGACACTAAACTTTCCTCTGTCAGCACTGTGAGACACTTTACTTTCTCCTGCCAGTACTGTGAGACACCATACTTTCCCCTCCCAGTACTGTGACACACCATACTTTCTCCTGTCAGTACTGTGAGACACTATACGTTCTCCTGCCAGTACTGTGAGACACAATACTTTCCTCTGCCAGTATTGGGAGACACCATACTTTCCCCTGCCAGTACTGTGAGACACCATACTTTCTCCTGACAGTACTGTGAGACACTATACTTTCTCCTGCCAGTACTGTGAGACACAATACTTTCCTCTGCCAGTATTGGGAGACACCATACTTTCCCCTGCCAGTACTGTGAGACACCATACTTTCTCCTGACAGTACTGTGAGACACCATACTTTCCCCTGCCAGTGCTGTGAGACCCTGTCCACACCGTGCAAGTACTGGGTGCACGGCCCGCTATTTACCAACACATCATTAGGTATCTAAGTGTAATGTCAGCCGGCACGAGACCCCAGGGAACAATGCAGGCTGGCAGGAACTCCAATAGTCTTTACTGTTACAGCACATTTACTGAAGGAGTCGTTGCTGTCAGTGAACTACACAGTGTCCTACAGCCCGACAGCCACGTGTAATGAAGGTTTTTGACATCAGATTAATGCAATTTCCTACAAACGCTTGTCCGAGTCACTCACACTGCGCTCCACCATGGCGGTCTGCTAGAGGAAGAAGAGGCAACCGTTCCACTGTAATTGCCTGGGAATCATGGCACTGGACAAATACGAGAATATCCACGAATTTATCTCAAATTGCTATTTTCGGAGCCTAGGACCTAATGCAGTTGCCATAGCGATGGGGTATCTAAAGGAGCGAGAAGATGATGATATGATAACAGCATCTTGTATCGTGTATATAGCGATAACATATTGTTTTCTATTGTTGTATTTGGTTCCACAATAAAAGCTTTCAAGCAATTCCCTCATAAGATTGGACCAGGACATAAGTCCTTCCTGTGGAGATTACTATACGGAGACCATCGCGATGTTTTCATCATGCTGGCGATGACTGGTGTTTTATGCTATGCCGTCTTTATGGACGAGCGTAATGGGAGAAATGATTTATAATTATAACTTGCTAACAAACTGACAGTGAAGCTACTTTCTTAAGTGTAGAGAAATGCTTTATGTTTTGACAAGATTGCACATGAAAATTTAATCACGAGTTTGGTATCTAAAGCAGCCATTGAGAGAACACAAAGAGACTTCTTTTCATAGTTGGGATGTATTTCGGGTCAGAAACAACACGGTTTATTCATTGAGATAAATAATGGATTTTGAAAGCATGGATATTATTCAACCATTGGAGTTTTTGTTTGTTCGGTGAAATTAGCGTAGTGCTTAGTCATGCATGACAATGTTAGGCAGACAGCGTCCTCACAGTAACATGTTGACATCAAGGTAAAAAACTGTGGAATTATGAAACATTTGTGAGCTATGTGATCGTCCTGCTGACGTAATTAGACTGGCATGTATTCTTATAATGTCAGGAACTGAGGTTGGAGATAATGAGACTTTCTTTTCCTAAAAAGATCCAGATATTGTTGATATCTAATTATAGTGGAGTCTTTCAGGAAAATAGATTTTATACAATGTCGTCTGGCATGTCTATATATTTTTTAGTTATAAACTGTCCTGGTTTTGTTTGCGAATGTGAATTTGTTTCAGTCATATTTGCATAATAGTTTCGAATTAACTGTTCATGGACTTAATTGGGACTTGATTCTGTGTCATGCTGAAATGTTCTTGTTCCTGTTGAAATGTTCTTGTTCTTGGCGACAGATTTTTCATTGATTGGGGTGGGGGCAAGATTGCTATGTATTTATTGACTGAGTAAACATCATGTTGTACCAGCATCTTGTTTTGTTTCATTTATGAACATCAATTCATACCTTAATGTATCAGATCGCTGCTGAATTCAAATTTATAATCATACAATATATCTTGATGCGTATCGCAATACTGCCTTGTGGATCCCAAAATATTGTGATACACTTTATACCTTCAATACCTATACCTAATGAATAATTACAATAACTGAGCATGTTCCAGAAATATTGTCTATATATATATCAAACACAGGATACAAAAAACAACTACAAAACTGATCATATTGTTACCATGGTAACATGGTAGTTAAAACAACACAGAACAACTGAACCATTTCTTTAAGTGTCCATTTAAGTCGAGTTGGTAAATTAGACAAATAGTGTCTGGTTTAAAGAGAGTGGTGGATTACACTGAGCCTGGTTTGGACAGAGGCAAAGGAACTGCAGTGGATTGTGGGAATGATACCCAAGACGGCCTTGCACGAACGTGGCATTAATCTAAGCCCGTTCATGGCAGTGTCCATCTGCCTGTGATCTGGCTATTATAGAAGATGTAAAACAAACTGTCCCCCTACTCTATCGCTGATCATGAATGGGATATAGCTGTGTTATGGACGATGGCGCCAATGCCAGCGCTGCATGGTGGTCATATCGGTGAACTGTTTTGGCACCAATTGCAAAGGCCCAATCCTTAAATGGTCTCTTTAAATGTCCATCATTCGTGTGTATTGGGTGCGTATTGCGGCCTCCTGCAAGGAAACAAATGAGGCCGGTGTTTATGGGGAACATCAAGATTTTGGTTTGAAAACAGTGTGGTGATATATTCAATTTTTGGAAGTTCAAGATTTTTTTGTCTTTTCTTGTTAATTCTTGCTTGGGGTTAAGTTTTCTAAAGGTTCACCATTACTGACACTTTGTGTCATCTCAAGCCTTGCAGGGATTCGGGCGGTGGGGTAGTCCAGTGGTTAAGGTGTTGGTTTCTCATGTTGAAAACCCAGGTTCAATTCCCATCATGGGTACAATGTGTGAAGCTCATTCTTGGTGTCCCAGGAATTTTGCTGAACGTGATGTAAAAACTCGCTCACTCACTCACTCACTGGAGTCACGGAGTGGGGCGTAACTGTGCTAGTATTATACAGCGAGTGAGTGAGTCGGATTTTATGCTGCTCTTTGCAACATTACAGCTGTATGAAGGAGGGTGGACCCCATTGGGCTTCACTGTACCTGTGTGGGGAATCAAACAATGTGGTGAGTGCTTTAAACATTAGGCTAATTTGTCGCCCAGTGTCGCAGAAAAGCGATTTGTTATATGGTATGCATTAAGGACAGACATCATCAGTGGAGATATTCCAGGCAGTCTAATCTAGATTCACTTCTTGTGAATGCAGTGAATGGGTACCTGGTACGTTGAGCTCTCAATGTGAATGCAGTGAATGGGTACCATGTGGGATGAGCTCTCAATGTGAATGCAGTGAATGGGTACCATGTAGGATGAGCTCTCAATGTGAATGCAGTGAATGGGTACCTGGTAGGTTGAGCTCTCAATGTGAATGCAGTGAATGGGTACCATGTAGGTTGAGCTCTCAATGTGAATGCAGTGAATGGGTACCATGTAGGATGAGCTCTCAATGTGAATGCAGTGAATGGGTACCATGTAGGATGAGCTCTCAATGTGAATGCAGTGAATGGGTACCTGGTAGGTTGAGCTCTCAATGTGAATGCAGTGAATGGGTACCATGTAGGTTGAGCTCTCAATGTGAATGCAGTGAATGGGTACCATGTAGGATGAGCTCTCAATGTGAATGCAGTGAATGGGTACCATGTAGGATGAGCTCTCAATGTGAATGCAGTGAATGGGTACCATGTAGGTTGAGCTCTCAATGTGAATGCAGTGAATGGGTACCATGTAGGATGAGCTCTCAATGTGAATGCAGTGAATGGGTACCTGGTAGGATGAGCTCTCAATGTGAATGCAGTGAATGGGTACCATGTAGGTTGAGCTCTCAATGTGAATGCAGTGAATGGGTACCATGTAGGATGAGCTCTCAATGTGAATGCATTGAATGGGTACCATGTAGGATGAGCTCTCAATGTGAATGCAGTGAATGGGTACCATGTAGGTTGAGCTCTCAATGTGAATGCAGTGAATGGGTACCATGTAGGATGAGCTCTCAATGTGAATGCAGTGAATGGGTACCATGTAGGATGAGCTCTCAATGTGAATGCAGTGAATGGGTACCATGTAGGTTGAGCTCTCAATGTGAATGCAGTGAATAGGTACCTGGAAGGATGAGCTCTCAATGTGAATGCAGTGAATGGGTACCATGTAGGATGAGCTCTCAATGTGAATGCAGTGAATGGGTACCATGTAGGATGAGCTCTCAATGTGAATGCAGTGAATGCGTACCATGTAGGATGAGCTCTCAATGTGAATGCAGTGAATGGGTACCATGTAGGATGTACTCTGAATTTAAAATTTAGACTGTCAAACATCTGATATGGAGAAGAGAAGAGAATTATATTTGGATACACACTGTTCCATTCATTGCCATGATGATGATGATGATGATGATGGTGATACATCCATTGCAATAATAATATAACCACTTAAGCACAGGCTGCTCAGTCGTCTAAGGTGGCAAGATTTGCTGTGTAGAGTTGCGTTCCTTGAGCACGCCAGAAACCTATGATTAAAAGCCGTGTTAAACCCAACTCACTCTCTCACTCACATTTCTTATGAATTATGATGATGATGATGATGATGATGATGATGATGATGGATTGACGAGTGACACACATTTTTTCATTATTCCTTTTTTTCCTTCCCGCTAAATCTCCTAAATACATCACCACCTAACTACATTAAAAACAGTTTGTCTTCTCGTAACGACCTAATTTAACGATAATAGGACATTGGAGTTTGATACAATGAATATAATTCTTACATAGGAAGACAGTAATCAACCCATAAGCAGTTAATTTTCTTTTAAGAATGTGGAATTCATTTTAACCATTTACGTAAATTTGGAGGCAGAAACTGATATCGGTATTATTGATTTTTGTCCATATTTATGATATAGCTAAAGTTATCTGAAAGTACGCTATGCATTACCCAGGGTTCCTCGCTCTATGAAGTGCGATCTTGTTTCGTCGAGTCTGTCAAAACAGCTCTGTTTATGGCTACATCTTAGAGAAGGTTAGTCACTGAGGTTTCTGTCATATTTACTTGATGGTAGTGTAAGAAATAAAAACGTCATGGTAAAATTATTATGTTGGATATTAATTTATGTATTTATATTTTCGGATGTACATATAGTTGCTTGCTGTGGGAAATAGATATTCAGGGTTTTTCTTTTCTGTCAGCTGAGATTATGAAATTTTTGTACGACAATGAGATGGTTAGAGGAACAAAATGTACCTTAAAAGTACATGGTTAATGTTCTTGCTTGAATTTTGATATATTTGACAAACGTTCATGAATTTGAAAATGTTGATATATTTAAGAAAATATTGATATATTTTGCAGGTCTTGTTATATTTTGCCAAAAATATTGATGTATTTAACAATTGGTGATATATTTGGCAAGTCTTGATATAGTTAGCCAAAAATATTGATGTATTTATCACATTTTCGATATATTTGGCAAGTGTTGATACATTCGGCTAGTGTTCATATATTTCAGAAGTGATAATATATATCACAAACTGTTTTGTCTTTATCGGTCCATGCTTTTATTTTGTTTGTTTGTTGTTCAACGCCACACTCAGCAATATTCCAGCTATATGACGGCAGTCTGTAAATAATCGAGTCTGAACCAGACAATCCAGTGACTGACATCATGAGCATCGATCCGCGCAATTGGGATCGATGACATGCATCAACCAAGTCAGCGAGCCTGACCACCCGATCCCGTTAATCGCCTCTTACGACAAGCATAGTCGCCTTTAACGGCAAGCATGGGTTGCTGAAGACCTATTCTACACTGGATCTTCACGGGTCTCCATGCTTTTAAATACCCTGTATGCCTTGTCAAAAACCAACATCGGGAAGGGTTGTCATGATGGCTGACAGGTGTAAAGAGTTATGTAAGGGTGACCGTCCACCAAATGCCATCTTCCATGTGTAACCGTCATTGTGCCTCAGTTGATTGTTGCTCAGACTATCGACCACAGGTTTGAAGGTCCACTTTCAGTAGTGGCACATGGTCCTGTGCACAGGTCACAAATCAGGTGAAGTTTGGAACGTCGGTCGCAGAGAGTCCTTGGATGGGTGACAGTTTCGGCAGCTTGGCTCCTGAGAGTTTCTAGGGGTTCGGTCCTGCCCCACACTGTAGCACATGTAGCGCTTGTGGCGTCTCCTTGGCCAAGTGACTTTGTTCGAAATGTGCCTCTGTTCACCCAGCAGTGAATGGGTACCCGGTAGGATGAGATGGCAATGTGGTTGTTAACCTTCTAGCGCCTAACACGCAGCTTGGGTTGTACACTCCCTAGGGAGCTGAGAATGATTCTTGAGTGCACACTGATCCAGTGACCGGGGTAATTAAATAGCACCTTGTGCATTTCGTGGTGTGGAAATATTCGCAATATAAATGGCCCCAGACAGCAAATGGGACTTCTCCCAGGAAGCGCTGCCTAGTCAAACCCAACCAGAACTTTTCGGAGAAAATTAAGACTCCCCAACACTGCAGCCTTCTTCATCACCCAGAATGTCAGAAGGGCTGTATTCCTGGTAGCAAACCCTGGTACTCTCCCAATGCCAGTCAACAGATTGGGAAGTACCAAACCTAAGGCATCGAGAACAATGGGGAGTCGAGCTATTATTATTATTATTATTATTATTATTATTATTATTATTATTATGATGTCATTTGTAGTGAAAGGAAAGTTTTCTTACCCACTTACTCTTACCATGTAGATTAGATTAGAAATGTTCAAGTTGTGAGGATCATGTATTAATACTGAACCAGAATTGTAGTTAATATCTTTCAGATTTGTTCCAGAACAGTGTATTAGTTTTCGTTGTTGATACATCGATAGACAAAAGACTTTGTGTGAAATATGCTTCGTTCACCCAGCAGTGAATGGGTACCCGGTAGGATGAGATGGTCATGTGACTGTAAGCCTCATTCGGCAGCTTTGGTTGTATACTCCCAAGCAAGCTGAGAAGAAAATGTGGGTGCAAACTCATTTAATGACTGAATGAATGGAATCAGGTGCATTATAAAATAAATTTTTCCATTCAGTTATTTACAGACCAATGGAACATTGGTGAGTGCAGCTACCAAACAATCCATTCAATAAAACCTCAATGATCTAGACAGTTAGATATCCTATTCAAACAGCTTGGAGACAATAAAAGCACAAAGTTTCATGAATGTTATGATATATCCTGTAACTCAATTGTCCAGAATATGAGGTGACTGGATTAACCAGGTCAGCCTTTATAGTTCAGTGCTACAAGGAATATGTGATTAGGATCATTGTCCTGAAGCCATTGTTCAGAATCTAACTGATTTAATTGAGCCTGACAGATCCACTGATTGTTCGAGTTTGCAAAGAGACATGAATTATTTATTGTATCATTACTGTATTGGAAGCTCGTTATATCTCAGAGTGGAATCAGACACAGGTAGATGGGATGCAGGTGTAGGGTCGGTAGACACAGGTAGATGTGATGCAGGTGTAGGGTCTGTAGACACAGGTAGATGGGATGCAGGTGTAGGGTCTGTAGACACAGGTAGATGGGATGCAGGTGTAGGGTCTGTAGACACAGGTAGATGGGATGCAGGTGTAGGGTCTGTAGACACAGGTAGATGGGATGCAGGTGTAGGGTCTGTAGACACAGGTAGATGGGATGCAGGTGTAGGGTCTGTAGACACAGGTAGATGGGATGCAGGTGTAGGGTCGGTAGACACAGGTAGATGGGATGCAGGTGTAGGGTCTGTAGACACAGGTAGATGGGATGCAGGTGTAGGGTCGGTAGACACAGGTAGATGGGATGCAGGTGTAGGGTCGGTAGACACAGGTAGATGGGATGCAGGTGTAGGGTCGGTAGACACAGGTAGATGGGATGCAGGTGTAGGGTCGGTAGACACAGGTAGATGTGATACATGTATAGGATCTGTAGACACAGGTAGATGTGATAGAGGTATAGTATCGTTAAACACAGGTAGATGTGATAGAGAAGGTATGGGATTGGTAGACACTGTTAGATGTATTAGAGGTATAGTATCGGTAGACACAGGTACATGTGATAGAGGAGGTATGAGATTGGTAGACACCGTTAGATGTATTAGAGGTATAGTATCGGTAGACACAGGTACATGTGATAGAGGAGGTATGGAATTGGTAGACACCGTTAGATGTATTAGAGGTATAGTATCGGTAGACACAGGTACATGTGATAGAGGAGGTATGGGATTGGTAGACACTGTTAGATGTATTAGAGGTATAGTATCGGTAGACACAGGTAGATGTGGAAATTCACTAGCAGCTTGATACATAAGATGTGTCACCTGACTCACTGACTCACCTGACTCACTGACTCACTGACTCACCTGACTCACTGACCTGGCTTACTCATTCTGTTGTTCTAATGTTTTTATGTATGTAGTGTTAATCACAAGTTGTTTCTAAACACAGGGTAAAAGCATGTCGTTGAGAACAGGACACTAATTTTCATCATATTATTTTTCAAAAATGCAAATAGCGTTTCCAAGAGATATCTATGTATACAAGTTCAGAATGAATAGATATGCACTGTAAGAGATGGTTAAAAGCTTTCTGTAATTTATTTCCCCCCATTATCATCTTGTGTGCACTTCCCATTATCCTACCAAACATCACTCATAAGTATGCAGTTTCATACACAAATGTTTTAGTCTTGTTTAATCGGGGATCTGTGGCGTGGGACGTATGTCATAATTGAACTCAGAGGAAGCCCAGATCTCGGTTCTGCTGGCTCCTGCTTCAAGTGTGTAAATGACTAATTTTGAATTGTTTTATTGACAAATGTTTGTCGTAATATCATCTTTTGAAATTCCCGTCTTTCTTCGCGTCAGGATCAATACCCCTAGGTGGAGGTCTCGATGAAGATGCGACAATCTAAAAGCTTCATAGAATATGCCTCAATTAATGCAATTTCCCATTGCTTCTTCTCTCATCAGCCTCGTTGACAGAACAATTGTGCTTTTACGTCTGCGGGTCGCGTTGTTGGCACTGCGTGTCCGCAGGTCTCGCACACACCTGAGACCCAACACCTGAAATGCCGGCACTTCTGTTCATGTCTTTGAGTGTCTTGCATGGCCAGTAGTAAATATACGTCCCTCGCACCTGTCATAAAGGGCGAAACTTGGCAGAAATAAGAGCCTTGATTCTGGTTTAATAGAAACACAAGCACAGAAGTTGGTCAAACAATACGAGTCTGGAAGCAGGTATTCAGGCCCATCTTAGAATATGCCATTACATCCAAGCTCTTTTTTGCCATGGTGAATCCATCAATAATTCGGGAACAATGTCGGTATGAATGGAATAATACCACCCTTTCTCATTCATTGTGCATTTTCACATTTTTAGCCATTATCAAAGATGGAACCAGATGCCTTTTTTCAAGGTAATGCGATTTGCCATTTGCAAAGACAAAGCCTAGCAGGGTGGCAGCCATGGTGGCTGACTGTATCTACCTGTTTTAATGTATGCCCTGTTGGCTCGCTACATGTGTTTTCAATTTGCCTCTCTCAACACTCCTACCCATGCCTCCCCAGTGTTGTGAATAGTGCAAGCAGTCAGGTGGATAATGTGACTTTTCTCTTGCGACTCGGAGCTAAGCAGAAGCCTGGTGTTCTTTAAGCCAGCATTTCTCTAATCACAGTCCTGTGACTGACTGTTTCTTCTTTTTGTTCAATTGCTTTGAAAGTTCAGTCAGGCTTCGGTGTGATTTTGTTGTTGCTAATGAAGTTGGGATTTTTTTAGGAGAAGGTTGAGTGTTGCTCAATGCCGTTCTATATCGAAGTGATTTCATGTAATGGTTGGGCTTGTATTTTATATCTTTTCGAATTGATTAAAGCGTTACTTAACACTTGGTTGAAATAGTAATGTCACTTTTATTGAGCTTTTATTTTGCAATAAGATTTGGAATGTAAAAAGTTTCGGCGATTTTTTTTTTTAAGTTTGATATTTTTTTTACCAATCTGTCAGCTTAATGTTTTAATAACTGCGTCTTGCCCTGTATGAATGGCTTTGTATTAATGACCTATTAAAGAAGACTTATTACTCTATTAGGATCAAAATCCAGTTAGGTAATCTTGATTCTGGCAATCAATTAGCATTTTGATTGTCATATATATAGGAATTTGTCAGGTACCTTGGAACACACAGTAGTGATCTTAATTCTCTAATGACTACCCGGTAGTCTTCCTATCTATAAACAGTGAATTGTTTATTATAAATGTATAGTGTATGGGATTCTTAATGTTATTTACCTTTTTGCCAATGTATACTTGATACACCTTTCCATGTCATATTAAATCAGTTTCTATACAGAAATCATTACGTTTTGATGGTTTCTTTTCTTAAAATGTTTAGGGGAATTTAAATATATTATTTTGATATGTCACATTACGACTTGTTGCTGCCTAGTGCGATGCTTTGACTGTGGCCATAATGCAGTATTCGTGACCAACTTGTGTTATTTCGGAACAAGCCGAATAGCGACGCATGCCTCTATCGTGGACTTTTTTGCGACCATGTTCCGTCTAAACGCAAAGGGCATGTTCCGTCTAAACGCAAAGGGCATGTTCCGTCTAAACGCAAAGGGCATGTTCCGTCTAAACGCAAAGGGCAAAGCTAAAAGAATTGTCAACTCGTTGTGTAATGATTCACATATATGTCCCCATATATTATTTGTATTTCATATGCAGTATTATACATTATGATTGAACACATTTAACTCTCTTGGGTATATTTTAGATGCAAGATATCTGTAAAATCAAACATTATTCCTGAGGCCACGGCTTGCCAAGAGATGTTAAAAGATGGTACTTGTTGTTACCCTGGTGGGCACTGAGCATTAGGGGAATAAAATGAGGTCTGGTCTGAGTCAATATACTATGTCTGAGTTGAGAATTTTTGTTTAACTTGCGGCATGGTATCCATTAACTGTCACCCCCCATTTAGTCCTCGCCTCGCCTCGCCTCACCCCCCCCACACACCTGTCCCTGCCCCGTCATGCCCCGACCCACCCCACCCCGTCCCACTGTGCCCCACCGTCATGGTTTGAATGTCTTATTCTTCCTGAATATGATTCTTGATTTGTCAGTATCATCCTACCCTTCGATAAAATCTACAACTTGCTCCATTACATCGAGTGTTCTTCGTAATAAAGCTGACGCACCGTGTGATATGGCTGAAATCTTGTGCTACATGGAATTAAACACATCTCACTCACTAGCTTGCTCAAGTAGATATATGTTGTTTTTACTGATTCATGTACTGGTAGGAAATAACTTATATTAATGACATATTTTAGAATTGGTGTTTACTGCTGTGGTGCGTTGAATTGTCCATTATGGACAAACTAAACACCTCATGTAATGTTATCGGTTCTCAACATTATCGCCACTGTGGGGATTCTGGGATGGAATTGATCTTCTTATCGAAAAATGCTTGTAAGGGGTGACCAAGTAGATCGGGAAGTCAGCGACTTGGTTGATTGGTGTGATTGTACCTGACGAGACGATTCGGATCACTGCTCACAATGACTGGATATATCTGGTCTGGTCCAGAATCAGTTATTTACAGGCCAGCGTCATGTATGTGGTCCAAGGAGTATGGGTGTGCAAGTCCCCCCGAAGTGAGTGAGTGAATATTGTTTTACGCCACTTTTAGCAATATTCCAGCAATATCACGGCAGGGCACACCAGAAAATGGGCTTCACACATTGTACCAATGTGCGGAATCGAACTCAGGTCTTCAGCATGTCGAGTGAATGCTTAAACCACTAGGCTACCCCACCCCCCTTCTTTGGAGGTCAGATGAAATGGGGTTTAACGTTGTGTTCAAGATTATTGGACTTACATATAGACATGCATGCGTGTGTGTGTGTGTGTGTGTGTGCGTGCGCGCGCGCGTGGGTGGGTGGGTGTGGGTGTGTGGGTGGGTGTGGGTGTGTGGGTGGGGTAGCCCACTGCAATACCATGCCACATTATAACATGAATACACAACTCAGACACAGTATACTCACTCCAAGCCAACCAGTCCTTGTTTAATGCCCTTAGGCAGGGAAACAACAAGTACCATCTCTTAATATCTTTTAGCTGGGGATCAAACCACCAACCCTCCTCTTCCCAGGCAGACACTTTATCCACTGGACCCCTGCATAAACATTTCAACATTTCTACATTTGAGAAATTTAACAACCCTAGGGTAAACTCATTTTTTTAATACAATTACACGATTGCAAAATCACCAAAAGAACCCTCCTTTTCCACACTTGACATTAGTTACTTCTGAAAAACTTTTTTTAGCTAAGTATCAACCGCTGAGTCTTCATCGTAGATGACATCATCGGCCATGAAGCTGCTCGGGACGAAGCATTGTTTCATTTTCCTCTGACTGTTTGCGCAGGTAAAATACAGCATTATTTGATCATGCAGCCCTGTAAAGTGGCCCCAGATGATCAGCTTCCACCCACCAGCACTAGTAATGGAAATGTAAACCCCAGCCCAGCTCGACTGTTGTCGAGTTAGGCATGTTTTCTAAATACAACACATGACCCCCAACGCAAGATAATATATGCTTTTCGTTTCCGTCAATATTTGTTAGGTAAGTTTTAGTGGAGGGCAATTGAGCCCCAAGTGCAAAGTATACAGATTATTTTGTCTTCGAATGGCCGAGAAACGTCTTAGGAAGTAGAATGAATGATGACGAAGACAATATTTTGATTGTGGAGCAAGATAAGGAAGATTCTGTAAATAGTTGTGTGGGGAGTAGTACTTCCTTTGTTGCTTAGAATTTGGGGGATGATTGTAATTAAGGTTTAACAATCTCACGTTTAAATCATAGTACTGATTTTTTTGTCTTATATATTTTCGCATAAACCTGAAATATTTTTGTTTTTTGAGTAATTTATATTTTGGTCAGATCATAAAAACTTCATTTTTCTCATAAAAATTGGGGAATTTTGTGTCTTTTCGTTTAAAGAATTTTCATTCAACACTTTTCTTTTGTTTTGACAGATTTATTTTACCGACAATTTATATTACATATTGTAAAATTTGTAAAATACAAGATAAAAAAAAATGTTTATATTCAAATATATATAAATGTAAGTATACTTATATCATTAGGGATACTTACTTCTTTATGTCTGTCAGATTCTGTTGATTCATTGAATCTCTTGACCTGCTTCTGTTTTGTATGACTTTTGAATCAGTCCCTTCAGAGAATTCAAGAATTCAGACCAGGGAAAATCTGATTTTCCAGTAATAACAATAACAAACACATTCATTTGTCTGATGAGAGTTTGTATTTTTCTGTCCTTCCTAAAAGGAATGTTTGTGGCAACACTTTGTTAGTGTATTTAATATTGATTATTTACTGACACTGTTGCTTGGGTAGGTGAAATCAATATCAATAAAATAACTCTTTCATTTTTGTGTTATTGACGTTAAGTGGTTTATGTAACTTCTTAGTGAGGGAAAAATTAATGCTGAATCTGTATGAAGAGTCAGATGGGAATTATGTTAACAGTAATAAGTACACGCTACCTTCTCTTTAATTGGGGCGGTGGGGTAGCCTAGTAGTTAAAGCTTTCACTCGTCATGCCGAAGGTCTGGGTTCAATTTCCCACATGGGTAAAATGTGTCCCCCGTCATGGTATTGCCGGTGGTTTCCTTAAAGCAGCGTAAAATCACACTCACTCACTCACTCACTCACTCACTCACTCACTCACTCACTCACTCACTCACTCACTCCTGTAAGTTTGCGTAATGATCTATAGTTGCATCAGTTTTATGCACATTCAGAATGGACAGTTAATTCCTGGCTCAGACTCAGCTGCAGCAACAAGAGTGACGTCATCATGATGGTTTGAACACCTAACCCCTAATTAGCTGGATGTCCTGAAACAAAAATTGTGTAAAATTAATAAATTGTTCGTTTGTATGTCTTCAAGTTGTGTCTAAAAACATAATCTATCTCAAAACTCCCTCAAATGTTACGTGGTTGGTCCCTTGAAATATATTTATAAATGCTGACTAATGTAAACATACAATGCAGGCTATAATCCGGATCTAATTTTGACAATTTAATCGTCTCTCTTCCACAATTTTTATCCTTCCAACATTTACAAAGCAATCCTGTTGCATGCAGAGTTTAATGGAGGCAGAATTTAATGCCTAGGCACCAAGGTTAGAATGTTGAAAAACATTCATCAAGATAGGGACTTAAGGAAAACAGAATTTTATGTTGGGAAGAGATAGAAAAAACACCTCAGCAAAGAGACACCTGAAGCCTGGCGGCCACCCTGCTGGGAGACTGAACTCACTCCATCTGGAACAATTTCTGGCAATTATTGAAATGCGAGTTTTCGTATATGGCTCAGATCAAAAGAAATACATGTTGACATTTGATTGGCACGTTCGGAAAATGTACCTGTGTTATTTTCCCCTTGTTAATTTCTGTCATCTTGAATGTAAACAGTACGTCGACAGCTTCTCTCAACCTCAACATCAAATTATTTTTTACCCTCAGATCAATAAATTTTATTGGCGTGCAATAAATCCTAAGCCATTTATTCTTGCTTTATTTCCAAAAGCAGTCTCTCAGTTTCAAGAAATTTATGGTCATTGGGAAACAAAATTTACGTTAGTTTTCCAGACCTTTGCCAAGATTCGCAAGCAACTCTGTGTTCTGAGGTGGAACAAATCTGGGATTTGTTTGTACCGTTGTGTAATGGCCAGCGATGACGCTATGGGGGTCTTCACATGTTGTCATTTGGGAACTGAAATGGGCTGAAACTGATTCTATTGTTCACAGGGATGAATTGCCAAGGGCTACACTCAGCGTAGGATAGCTCAATTGTTCTTATGTCAATATGAGTAATTTACAGCTTTTAAATGAAGAATTCTGTTTTTGTGTGATTTATGCTTTTTCTGGTCATTTGAACATCTTACGCAAACTGTGTGCTGACTGGTACTATGGACTGTTACCTGCTAGGTAGCGTTGTCGTGGGTTTCAATAAGCTGTCCATGTCCATGCTGCCTGACACAGCATCATGCCGAGCTTATTGTGCAATGTAAACATGTTCTGCTGGAACCAGGAATTCTGTCGGTGTACCCCGATAATATTTGCCATTTACTGTTTCTTGTAATTGTACATAATAAGAGGAATTTTATTTTTGAAGTTTTTGACAAATTGAACCTTTTCTTATGTTCATGTTTGTTTATAATCTTGCTAATATTTCATGGATTTTTAATTTATTTTTTTCCTTTTTCTCTAAATTGACCTTGGATGTTTGACAATATTTTTGTAAAAACAAGTAATTGAAATAGATTTTAGTCTTTTAATTTTAATTTGTATTTTAACTTTTAACTTCAACTTAAAATTCTATTGTTCATCTGAAATTCTATTGTTCATTCTATTGTTCATCTAACGTTCATCTATTGTTCATTTTGATATTATCTCAAAATCTCTACATCCTGAAAGAATATCTCAATCAAATTGAGGATAGATGTAATCAGCTATGCAGCCCAGTTTTCAGGACTATAAACTTAATCCTGCCTTTACCAACACTCCACTCTTTTGTCCAGTTGACTGTATCCGTTTTGTGCCTGCGTCTTCAGTTACCAATTAAGTATCAGGAAGAGGAAACAAATCCTCAGGATTCTTAATCACTCATATGCTCAGTTAACAAACAGCCTACCATACTGAAACCATGTCATGTTTATGGCTCTATTCACAGTATTCTGCAACCTGATAACTCTTTTATTCTTAAACTTGCCAAATAATATATTCCATTCCATTCACAGAAGATGACTATCTCTCTCACGCCATATTGCAATCCCAAAATTTATATCCAAATCTTGTAACACCTGTTTCGGATCAACATTTTATAAGTGTCTATTTCTGTGGATGTTAAAAAAACCTCCTAATTTTTAAACAGCCTTTACCTGAGAACCCCAGGACTGCGTAACCATGGTTACGGGTGACCAGGCACCATTTATAGAGTGGCCAATCCAGGTATCACACCTGCCCTGGATTCAGGTTACCACGACGATCACGTTCATTTCGTGTGGATTGCGTCCATTTCTCCAGGTGAATGCTCCTTTAGGAAATTGAAGCTGACGCTTGATGATGCAACATTGAAGCACTTTGTTCTTGAGATATTTGATAGTATGGAGGTGTAATATGCGATAGGTTTATTGCATTCTGTACAGGTGCGGATTCATGAATGTAACATATTAATTTGCCTGAGGTTTGTGGTTATAATTCTGTAACCGATGACTGCTTTTAAAGAATGCTAAAGAAATCGAGCTGAAAATTTGAATTGTTTGAAGGTTTAAAGTCGATTTTTAATTTTGCGATCTTTTGACTTTTGCCATAATTTTTCAAAGCAAATTTATTTCTGCACATTACATGAGCCATATGTGCAACTGGAATTGTTATTTTTTCTGTAAATGTTTATTGGATATGACTTCTGAAGGGGTAAGATGATTTAAATTATCTTAGATTTGGTTTGGAGATCACAGAATCTGTGTAATTATTTTAGTTTCACAATTAGAACTATTAAAGCAATACAGAAACACGGTGCGGTTGAAGATACATAAAATGATGTACAAACTATATCAAAACAAGTGGTAATTAAATTGAGTGAGTCAGTATTCCAGTTATATTTTTTGGAGTAAAGTGTCTCAAACCTTTTCCACTTTTTGGTGAAACCAACGAGCACGGGTATGGTCCTGACAGACATAGAAACCAAATGGGGCCAATCGAGATTTTGAAACCCACGATCATAGCTTCCTGGCATGCCCAAGGGACACAATTCTGAACAGCGAATAGCATCACCTGAGATCACTGGGTCAGGTGTGCCCTAGAAAATTAGGTAGTTTTACTATGATGCTTTTTATTCCCAAAAGAAGCCTTTTTTGATTCTGCATCCTTCACACATTGTACACTTGTCGAAGGCAGCTCTTCCGTGTGCTTCACACATTGTACCCATGTCGATTCTAGGTCTTCCGTGCACTTCACACATTGTACCCATGTCGGTTCTAGGTCTTCTGTGCACTCCACACATTGTACCCATATCGATTCTAGGTCCTCCGTGCACTTCACACATTGTCTAATCAAGGTCTTCACACATTGTAGAAATGTGTGTCATACATTTTTACCACATCTGGGATCAAGCCCGGGACTTTAGTTTGAAGAGCCAACACGTCAACCACTAGGCTATCCCACCACCTAAATAATATCACAAGAATATGAAAGAACTAGAATATGAAACCTGTCAATAGATATCACCTCAGAGCAAGAGCATCTGCTACTCATCTACCTCTTCCTGTACATTAATACCCATGGGAATTCCAGGGCAACCTATGCTAGTCACAAGGTGGGGATTCAGGAATAAAATAGGTCCCAGCCACATATGCTGATTGTACTATGGGGATTTCAGGTTAGAATAGGTCCCAGCCACCTATGCTGATTGTACCATGGGGATTTCAGGTAAGAATAGGTCTCATCAACCTATGCTGGTCACACAGTGGGGATTCAGGAATAAAATAGGTCCCAGCCACCTATGCTGATTGTACCATGGGGATTTCAGGTAAGAATAGGTCTCATCAACCTATGCTGGTCACACAGTGGGGATTCAGGAATAAAATAGGTCCCAGCCACCTATGCTGATTGTACCATGGGGATTTCAGGTAAGAATAGGTCCCCAGCCACCTGTGCTGGTCTTGCCATGGATTTCAGGTTAGAATAGGTCCCAGCCACCTGTGCTGGTCGTGCCATGGATTTCAGGTTAGAATAGGTCCCAGCAACCTATGCTGGTTGTACCATGGGGATTTCAGGTAAGAATAGGTCCCCAGCAACCTATGTTGGTTGTACCACGGGGATTTCAGGTAAGAATAGGTCCCCAGCCACATATGATGGTTGTACCATGGGGATTTTAGGTTAAAATAGGCCCCCAGCCACCTACGCTGGTCGTACCAAGGGGATTTCAGGTTAGAATAGGTCCCATCAACCTATACTGGTTGTACCATGGGGATTTCAGGTAAGAATAGGTCCCCAGCCACCTGTGCTGGTTGTACCATGGGGATTTCAGGTTAGAATAGGTCTCATCAACCTATGCTGGTCACACAGTGGGGATTCAGGAATAAAATAGGTCCCCAGCCACCTATGCTGGTCTTGCCATGGGGATTTCAGGTTAGAATAGGTCCCCAGCCACTTATGCTGGTCTTGCCATGGGGATTTCAGGTTAGAATAGGTCCCCAGCCACCAATGCTGGTCTTGCCATGGGGATTTCAGGTTAGAATAGGTCCCAGCTACCTATGCTGGTCTTGCCATGGGGATTTCAGGTTAGAATGGGTTCCAGCCACCTGTGCTGGTCTTGCCATGGGGATTTCAGGTTAAAATAGGTCCCCAGCCACCTATGCTGGTCTTGCCATGGGGATTTCAGGTTAGAATAGGTTCCAGACACCTATGCTGGTCATGCCATGGGGATTTCAGTTTGAGCATCTGAGTGGTCAGACTTGGTGACTATAGGTTGTTTGCATGTACTGTCGATGCTCATTATATCAATCACTGGATAGTCTGGCCAGACGTCACTATTTACAGGCTGCCGTAAGCAAGCACAGCAGTCTAGAACTACAAACAAACACCCTGTCACCCAACCTCCTGAATCTGAAACCTTGCTAAAGAGACCAAATCTCAGCAATGATCGCTGTTAACAAGATTTCTAATTTGTCGTCTGTCACAAGGGCGAGCTGGACAATCATTGTTTTTCTTGTCCATCCCCCAAAGCCAGGCATATCATCAAGCAAAGTGCTTCTGTATTAAAGAAGGTTTACTCCTGTGAAACAGCAAAGCCGGGAAAATGGACATCTCTCCAGACGAATCAATCAATCAATCACAACTAGTGCTGATCAGTGGACGAAATCAGATAAGCATCAAAATTAAGCAGAATGGCTCATCTGTGCATTTATCCTCAGTTTACTGGTCACGTTAGCGCTCGTTTGCCTGACGTTTCTTCCCGTTAATGAACTTGGGGTTGCGGTTTCAGCTTTGATGCCGACAAGAAATTTGTTTCCTAACAAAATGACTGGAGAGACATTTCTCTTTAAGTGCCAATAAAGAAATAAGGTTCAAACCCATGTGTTGCTTGGGCTTTGAAGAAAATGAGTCATTCGGCCATCGTCTCTTGTGGATGGTTGTGAGAAGAAGGCAAGTTTTTGGCCTGTTTTAATACCCAGAAGAAGCTGACAGGAAGATGCTTCTCACACAATTTGGTCTTAGTTGATAATTATCCCTGATTAACAAGCCATCAAAGGGCTAATTTTCCAGTATGATGAGTTTAGTGGGGTCTAACTGTGTACGATACTGAATGGCGGCTGACGAATTAGGATCACGGTTAATTACGAAAATAGGTAATGTTGTTTAGCTAGGGGTGAAAATGAAGCAAAGTTAAGTTTGGACGATGAAATGATTTATGGTCCCTTTTCCTTCAATTATTGCTACTTGAATAGATGTCGTAAATGAGATAAGTCCTGCTGAACTTAATGTTGAAATGAATGTTGAGAAATTATTTAAATGAAGTACCGTATTCGACGTAATAAGCGCCCACAGCGATATTTGCTAATATATTTGCTAATGAACAATCCCAATTAGCACCCCTTCCGATTGATCAATCTACAAAAGACTTATTTATTCGCATACAATACGCTATATGTTATATGCACCATTAATTATGGGCAATTAAATTGTGGAAAAATATATCTGTTATATATAACATTTCAGGCTATCAGCATAAACTACGAAACTTATCTTTCAACCAAAATAATATTCTAATAAGAGCCCCCTATTTCTAATTTTGAGAGCGCCCTGGGCGCTTATTATGTCAAATACGGTAATACATTTTATTGTAATGGAATTTTTAAACTTGTAAATATATCAATTTTAGGCTTTCCTGAAATTTGAGAGAAAAAGTTGTTTATTTTTATGATAATTTGTTTTGATTAAATGTTGAAAAAAATATCCTGGAAATCATTTATTTAATAGTTCTTGAATGCGATACTTGTCTGTCAAATGTGACTAAACATTATGTACTGATTCTGTTAAAGCGGGTGAGCAACAGAGCCTTGACCACATACTGAGGGGCTGAAGGCCTGGGTTTGATTCCCCACATAGGTACCATGTGTGAAGCTAATTTTGTGTGTTCCTTACCATGATATTGCTGAAATATTGCTAAGATATTGCCAAGAGCAGTAAAACCTCACTCAACCACTCACTCACTCACTCACTCACACCTATGACCATCCTATGGGTCCTGAGCATATGTGAGCATCCTATGGGTCCTGAGCATATGTGAGCATCCTGTGGGTCCTGAGCATATGTGAGCATCTTTTGGGTTCTGAGCATAAGTGAGCATCTTGTTGGTCCTGAGCATAAGTGAGCATCCTATGGGTTCTGAGCATTAGCATAACTGAGCATCCTGTGGGTCCTAAGCATAAGTGAGCAACCTGTGGGTCCAATGGGTTCTGAGCACAAGTGAGCATCCTGTGATCCTGAGCATTCTAAGCATAGCTGAACATGCTTTAGCATAACTGAACAGTTTTAATATGAAGAAAGCAGTAGAATCATTTCAATGTTGGTTTTTTTACATATAACATACAAACATACAATCATACAAATTTCAAACCCTCCATGACCCATGAAGTTTAAGTATACTGTAGAAGTGACACACGTGTGTTTGTACTGGCCAATAATCACAGCTGTGGTCCTTGGTGGTGAGGTTCGAGATCCTGCAAGAGAGGCATCCAATAGTCAAACATACAGTAGGTCATTCCAGACAGTCAAAGTTTAGTAAATGTTTGTTTGCATCTGAAAGGATGGCGGAAAATCTGCTATCAAATTAATTGTATCATAGACTTGCTGATTCTTTTTTTTAGATAATTGCCATGTTTCATACCCAAACAAGTTCAGAAAGGGCATCCATCTCCCTGTCGACATTTTATAGTTTGAATATTGCAAAGTGCAGCATTAAACAACAAACGACCATTGTATTCCCACACAATTTTATTAAAATATGATATTCTCATTTTATCTATTTACATGTCAACAAAAATATAAAAAAATTCTCTTGTCACAATTTTGCAATTGTTTACATGCCAGGGTACTTATAATCAATACTAGGGGCGGTTGGGTAGCCTAGTGGTTAAAGCGTTTGCTCGTCACGCCGAAGACCCGGGTTCGATTCCCGACATGGGTACAATGTGTGAAGCCCATTTGTGGTGTCCCCCGCCGTGATATTGCTGGAATATTGCTAAAAGCGGCGTAAAACCATACTCACTCACTCACTATAATCAATACTTGTTTCTTAATAAAGAAATACGGATTTAAAGTCCGAGATATGACTTAGATTATTATACCAAATTGGCACAAAGTGAATCAGAGCTCCAGATAAGCTTTTGGTGTTGTGGGTATTTTACCCATGCATTTTAAAATCATTGGGTATCAGTAATTCTATCTGCGTATTCAAATTTCTGTTACCCACTAGTTTTTACACATGTGGGTATTTAAGTTAAATATTTAAAAACACTATTCATCTAGTCCCTGCAAACTGGTGTCGTGTGGGTTCAAGAGCTTTATAGGACTCAAAAATTCCACGATACTTCCACAAAAAAGTGTGATAGCAAATGATTATGATGTGACTGTCATCGTGGAGTTTGGCAAGGTTGACGGAATGCCCGTTTATAATTTCAAAATATGTTGCTGATATGCTAATCGAAAACGCAGGGTTACTTCACAATATTTTGATGATACGCACAAGTTTTATTTTTGTAGCGTATCTGTAATGTTCGTTGCGTATTTGATACGCTTGGATTATATTTTACTGCGTATTTCTGCATTTCTGATGGGTATTTCACGCAGATACGCGGCTTATCTGGAGCTCTGTGAATAATTTAAACATGTTTCTAATGACGACCACACTCGCTTGCTCACCCGCCCACTCACTCACTGACTCTTTGGTATTTTCCTAGTCTGTCATACAGACCCTGAAACAAATATATCCAAAACAGCCCATGCAAGTCTATAATGTTTGGCAAGTCTAGATTACTGCAGTCTGAAAATGAAGAAAGTCACTGGGCTCCTTTATATTATATTTTATAACTATAAATTGACAACTGTTTTTTCTGTAAAATATGTTCATTTCAGAGACTAGATCTTAGTCTAGTATTTCCCCTGTATTAATAAAATTTTCAGACATTATTCTGTATTCATCTACCAGGCATGAAATGAACTGCCCCACACATTCCTCCTGCTATATTCTGACTGTTATGTCTTTGGTTACATTTACGGTAGGACCATGAAGATTCCGGGGTAGAATAGGTCCTCAGCAACCCATGCTTGCCATAAAAGGTGGCTATGCTTGTCGTAAAAGGCGACCAACGGGACTGGGTGGTCAAGCTCGCTGACTTGGTTGATGCATGTCATCAATCCAAATTGCATGGATAGATGCTCATCATATCAATCACTGGGTTGTCTTGTCCAGACTCAATTATTTACAGACTGCCGTCATATAGCTGGAATATTGCTGAGTGTGGTGTTAAACAACAAACCAACCAACTGACTTGGGTTGTATTCATCAGTCATTGCGGAAGATTGCTAAAAATTCTGGAAGATTTCTGTCGATTCCTGAAGATGTCTGAAACTGAGCATGAATGTACAGGGATCCCTGATTTTAAGAATTCAAATACCACAGCGCCTAGCCTCAAAAACCATTTTCTGATTTTAAAACCGTCTTAAAACAAATATTTGGATAAATATTCTTTCCATACAAACCCTTCCAATTAACACAAACAGTTGAAATGTGCCTGTATTTAATATGCCATTCAAACAGGCAGTTCATTAAGTCCCAACTCTGTGACTGGTAACATATGCTAACACGGGTTCTGTGACTTGTGAAATAGCATTTGGAAATATTCAGGTTTCTCTTTTAAAAACCACTCCTTTACTTGGGTGAACACAAATACTGCTTCGACACTGTTTTCCTGCAACTAATTATTGATGCTTTTAATCAGACATATCAGAAGGAAAACATTTTCTTAGAATCACACCCCATCTGGAACAAAACCTCCCATAAACCAGGACACATATATAGAATAGCTGAGACGGGTCTGTATCAAATTTTAATCATAGTTTATCATGACAAAAGAGGCATTTGAAAGGAATAATGAATAATTGAGAGGAATATATCATCAAGTAGAAAAACAGGTTTGTCAAGGCAGTAATAATTACATGGAACTGTTTGAAGGTAGAAAGTTGTCAGTCAAGCAGGACTGAAGTTGGGGAAATGATATGCTCGGCAATTGGTTTACTATAGTTGTCACTGTGTTCACTCATTCAAAACCTGTGACCAATTTAAGGGAGGACGACGTATTGTTTTCTTTTCATATTCACATCCTTGAGTTTAAGGGGCACTGAATTGGAATTAGATCAACAAGGATTATTTAAATTGATACAAAGCTCTATGTTAATGGTTTAATTAAGCATAATTTTAACAATATTTCAAGCAATTAAATTTTGTTTTTTGTTTTTCGAATTTCAAGTTCTTGTAATGTGTTAAATTGATTCCTTATTTAAAAATAAAAATTACAATTACTCTTTAATTAAGAGCTGTCTTTGTAGATGTTTATTGAGTCAGAATCACGGAACAGGGTAATGGGTTTAAGCATCAAGAGTGTTTCTGCAGCAAGAAAATAGCCCTGTTAAAGTTTAAATTTGAAGTGATCGTTTCAAGAAATATAATTATATAAGGTCTGACATTCTCTTTTAATCTTTTTGATTGTTTTTTCATCACAAGATATTAGAAGCAGCGGTTAAAATAAAATTTCACTTTTATTTTTCGAAATTAATTTTGATAAGACAAAATGAGTTTTGCAGAACCACATTATTTTGTCAAGTTGGGGAAAGATTGAAGTGATAGTGTTCATTTCTTGATGGAGTGAGTGAGGAAGGGGTCAGGGGATTTCTTCTCATTGCTACATTCAAACAAGGGCATTGTTATTGAGTGTAATAATAGGTGATTTCAGTTTGATAATAATTCTTCTTCTTATTATTTCATAATTCCTGTAAGTATATGTATTTACTCTTATCATGATATGGTAATTCAGTTTTAATTCATGGATTCAATGTTTGGTCGATTGACAAACTGATAAGTCCCATTTAACAAGCATGAGTACAAGTCTTAAAACATTGACAACTCCTAGTACAGTAAACTAAAATCAATGACAACTCCTAGTACAGTAAACTAAAAACATTGACATGTCCTAGTACAGTAAACTAAATACATTGACAACACCTAGTACAGTAAACTAAATACATTGACAACTCCTTCAACAGTAAACTAAAATCATTGACATGTCCTAGTACAGTAAACTAAAAACATTGACAACTCCTATTACAGTAAACTAAATACATTGACAACTCCTTCAACAGTAAACTAAAATCATTGACAACTCCTAGTACAGTAAACTAAAAACATTGACTACTCCTAGTACAGTAAACTAAATACATTGACAACTCCTTCAACAGTAAACTAAAAACATTGACAACTCCTAGTACAGTAAATTAAAAACATTGACAACTCCTTCAACAGTAAACTAAATACATTGACAACACCTAGTACAGTAAACTAAAAACATTGACAACTCCTAGTAGGGTAAACTAAAAACATTGACAACTCCTAGTAGGGTAAACTAAATACATTGACAACACCTAGTACAGTAAACTAAAAACATTGACAACTCCTAGTACAGTAAACTAAAAACATTGACAACTCCTAGTACAGTAAACTAAAAACATTGACAACTCCTAGTACAGTAAACTAAAATCATTGACAACTCCTTGTACGGTAAACTAAAAACATTGACAACTCCTTGTACAGTAAACTAAAAACATTGACAACTCCTAGTACAGTAAACTAAAAACATTGACAACTCCTAGTACAGTAAACTAAAATCATTGACAACTCCTTGTACGGTAAACTAAAAACATTGACAACTCCTAGTACGGTAAACTAAGTACATTGACAACTCCTAATACAGTAAACTAAAAACATTGACAACTCCTATTACAGTAAACTAAAAACATTGACAACTCCTAGTACAGTAAACTAAAAACATTGACAACTCCTATTACAGTAAACTAAAAACATTGACAACTCCTATTACAGTAAACTAAATACATTGACTACTCCTTGTACAGTAAACTAAAAACATTGACAACTCCTAGTACAGTAAACTAAATACATTGACAACTCCTATTACAGTAAACTAAAAACATTGACAACTCCTAGTACAGTAAACTAAATACATTGACAACTCCTTGTACGGTAAACTAAAAACATTGACAACTCCTAGTACAGTAAATTAAAAACATTGACAACTCCTTGTACAGTAAACTAAAAACATTGACAACTCCTTGTACGGTAAACTAAAAACATTGACAACTCCTAGTACGGTAAACTAAATACATTGACAACTCCTTGTAAGGTAAACTAAATACATTGACAACTTCTAGTACAGTAAACTAAAAACATTGACAACTCCTAGTACAGTAAACTAAATACATTGACAACTCCTTCAACAGTAAACTAAATACATTGACAACTCCTTTAACAGTAAACTAAAAACATTGACAACTCCTAGTACAGTAAACTAAAAACATTGACAACTCCTAGTACAGTAAACTAAATACATTGACAACTCCTTCAACAGTAAACTAAATACATTGACTACTCCTAGTAGGGTAAACTAAAAACATTGACAACTTCTAGTACAGTAAACTAAATACATTGACTACTCCTAGTACAGTAAACTAAAAACATTGACAACACCCAGTACAGTAAACTAAAAACATTGACAACTCCTTCAACAGTAAACTAAATACATTGACAACTCCTTCAACAGTAAACTAAATACATTGACTACTCCTAGTAGGGTAAACTAAAAACATTGACAACTCCTAGTAGGGTAAACTAAAAACATTGACAACACCTAGTACAGTAAACTAAAATCATTGACAACTCCTTGTACAGTAAACTAAATACATTGACAACTCCTAGTACAGTAAACTAGGGTTATAATGAACTGAAAGGGACTACAAATTTTAGTTAATAAAACCGTAGTTCATTATAAGCATATATACAGGATAAATACAGAAAATGGCCGGGATAATAGTATGTTATATCTGTCAGTTTGTTATGAATGTAGTTTACTGTACATGTAAGTAAGTGAGTGAGTATTGTTTTACGCCGCTTTTAGCAATATTCCAGCAATATCACGGCGGGGGGAACCAGAAATTAGCTTCACACATCATACCCATGTTGGGAATCGAACCAGGGTCTTCGGCGTGACGTGCGAACACTTTAACCACTAGGCTACCCAACCACCCCATTCTGTGCATGTATTGAGTATGGTTTGATGCCCTTTTAGCAATGTTCCAGCAATGTTCCAGCAATATTCCAGCAATATTCCAGCAATGTTCCAGCAATGTTCCAGCAATATTCCAGCAATGTTCCAGCAATATTCCAGCAATGTTCTAGCAATGTTCCAGCAATGTTCCAGCAATATTCCAGCAATATTCCAGCAATGTTCCAGCAATGTTCTAGCAATGTTCCAGCAATGTTCCAGCAATGTTCCAGCAATATTCCAGCAATATTCCAGCAATATTCCAGCAATGTTCTAGCAATGTTCCAGCAATGTTCCAGCAATGTTCCAGCAATGTTCCAGCAATACCTCACAGCTAGAGTGCCATAAATGTGCTTCACCCATGATTATGAATATATGGTGCATCCAGTGATAGTTATGTAGTCATCATCATGAGTATCATCGTATGACAATCGTTGATTACAGGAGTGTGGTGAAGCGAGGAAAGAGCGTGGCATTCACCCACGATGAGGAGAGCGTCATCTTGTCGGACAAGTCTGGCGATGTCTACAGCTTCTCAGTATCCCAGCCTGACAGCCAAGGGGAGCTAACTCATGGCCACCTTTCCATGGTGCTGGATATGGTGAGAGGCATTATCTTGATTCGATGCAAGTTCAATTCATCTCCAGTAACACGGCTGGAGGCTTGTGTTATTCTGACATACATATTGCAGGGATGTATCCCTAGGTCTTAGATGCTGGTATTTGGTCTTGAATCTACAGCAAATGTCAGGAAAATAATCTCAATTTGGAAATATATGTTTTCCAAGTGTAGTTATGATATTAAAAATGTGCATCTTCGTAATGATGACTTAATTTCACTGAATACTACTGCCGGTAATATAGAGAAAAAGGTTTTTATCCTTAGTTTATAATATTGTTTAAACAATGTTAAAATATCTCTGAATTGAAGATAATAAGGAATTTTAAAAATGCATTTTGCATAGAAAATTATGTTTTTCACCAATTTGCCTGCTTTGGTTGTTTTGTAAAAATGTGGGACAAATTCCGGTTTTAAACTTTGTGAGAGTAAGTTCGTTCTTTGACTTTTGGCAGTACCAATTGAGTGATTGAGTATGGTTTTACGCCGCTTTTAGCAATATTCCAGCAATATCATGGTGGGGGACACCGGAAATGGGCTTCACACATTGTGCCCATGTCGGGAATTGAACCCGGGTCTTCGGCGTGACGAGCGAACGCTTTAACCACAAGGCTACCTGACCACCCACTTTTGGCAGTAAGAGAAAGAGAAAGATAAAGATGTTTTGAAATATTTTACTCTGATTGTAAGTTAAAAAAGATTCTTTGATAATTCCTTTATTTATTATTCATTATCTATTTTTGGTTATTCTTATTCTTTTGGGGGAATTATCATTTTAGGATTTAGGATTATGATAAACCTTTAGGCTCAATTGTGCCATTTGTCTTGATGTCTTAAATACAATTTTTAAAATGCACATACATGTATATTTATGGATGGCTATGTTGTGCCTTGCTCTATCAGCTGTGAGACCACCTCCGTGGTCTAATGGTAGAGCGTCCGCCCGGAGAGCGGAAGGTCCGAGGTTCGATCCACGACCGCGTCATACCAAAAGACGTTAAAAGATGGTACTTGTTGTTACCCTGTCTGGCGCTCGGCATTAAGGGGCTAAAACAAGGACTGGTCGGCTCGGAGTCAGTATAGTGTGTCTGAGTGGGGTATTCATGTTAAACTGCGGCATGGTATCTCAGTGAGCTAGCACTATTAATCGGCATCAGTCCGGACTAGTACAAGCAGTCACACACACATATACACGTGCATGTACGTCGCTATATAAGTGCCATAATCTTGGATGCGACGTTAATCCCCATTTCACCCTCACCCTCACCACCATCAGCTGTGTGATTGAGAGGAGCACACAGGCAGTGCTCCAGATTGACTGCAGGTTAACGTAAAATACACAACATAATTTTTGCGCATACAAATATACGTGTACTATTTACAATACCAATTGTACAACAACACTGTGAAATTTCCCAGTGAAGGTTTTATATGTTTTTCTTCTGATCCGGAGCAAGCATCACACCTATATGAACTCTACTGCAGTGAAAAAGTAATGTGTATTTCTTATTGGGAATTAGTCATGTTTATCTGTTCTGAATTTATGCGACATTGTCATACAGTATTTGTGGCAATGGATGTTTGAAATAAATCATACCATATTTGACGTAATAAGCTCTCAAAATTAGCAATAAGGGGCTCTTATTAGAATAGTATTTTGGTTGGAAAAAAACGGAGTTGAAAGATAAATTTCGTGGTTTATGCTGACAGCCTGAAATGTTTATATACGACAGATATATTTTTCCAGAATTTAATAGCCCATAATTAAGGGTGCATATAACACACGAGTGCGTATTATACACGAATTTATAAGTCTAGTGTACATTGATCAATCGGAAGGGGTGCTAATTGGGATTGTTCACTAGCCAGTATATTAGCAAATATCGCCGTGGACGCTTATTAGAGCGGGGCGCTTATTACGTCGAATATGGTAATAGAGATTAATTGAGGTAGAGTATTTCAAGTTTGGGGGACAACAGTGAGTTGAAATTTGGCCCCTCCCAAAGCGGACTCTGATGTCATATCCTTTGTGATTTAATGAGTGCGGCGTGACATCACAATAGAGACCTCGGGTGTGAAACTGAACCTGGCAAGGCTTGCTTCATTATAAGGATGCTACACACTTTCAGTGCATGAAATATCTGAGAGTAAATGTTATCATCCAAAACTGGCTCCGACAGGAGATATCGCTTTGGTGAGAGCAAGCGATATCTACACTGTAGATATCGCTGCAATGAAATTGCATCACAATGCTTTGTAGATAATTGTGACGTCATTGGTTACCATGATGTCACAATCAAATGACATCACTAATGGCTCTGCTACTGAAGCTGTAAGCAGTACTTTTTACACTTAAGACACTGCTTATTACTGTCTACAAACTGAAAAAGTTGGAAGACAGATGTTGGATGATAAATATAATCTTACTCTCGTGTCTTTTGATATCAAATATATCAACACTCATTGATAAAAGTGGAAAAAATCCTTGGCAAGCCTCAGAGTTTTCCCACTTTTATCAACTCGTGTTGATATATTTGATATCAAAAGACACTCGGGTGAGATTCTCTATATAATGATATGAAACATATTTTTTTTAGATACAAACGCCATACTTTATTTAATGGCTAGTATCGGTGTTTCTTTATTTCAGTTTGAAAACAAACTCAAAACACTGAACACATACAATGCCACTTACAAACATACTGTGTTTTCAATTTACAGCTAGGTTACACATTGATTTAGCTTCACTAAATTAAACATTTGAAACCTCAATGCTCAGCTCAATGTATCGTGATTAAATCTGTAGGTAGCCTAGTTCTACATCGAAAACACAATACAGTAAACAATGTTTATAACAAACATGCTTATAAGTGCTGGGGCCCCATGTAGAGTTGAGGGTAATTCTCATCATTAACAGTTCTTAGCCAATGCTGTATGTTGTGTAAGGGTTTCACTGTACACAGATTAATTAATTAATGACAAAAAAATAACTCATTATACAAACATAATTACAATATTTATTTACAATATATAATTTACAATTATTCATTTACTTTGGGGAGATATATGATACAATATACAGACATTCACCCGATTGTCTTTTGATATCAAATATATCAACACGAGTTGATAACAGTGGGAAAACTCCGAGGCTTTTTTCCACTTTTATCAACGAGTGTTGATATATTTGATATCAAAAGACACGAGGGTGAGATTTGATTTATCATCCACCATCATTCTTCCAACTTTTTCAGTTTGTAGACAGTAATAAGCAGTGTCTTAAGTGTAAAAAGTACTGCTTACAGCTTCAGTAGCAGAGCCATTAGTGATGTCATTTGATTGTAACGTCATGGTAACCAATGATGTCACAATGGTCTGCAAAGTATTGTGATGCAATTTCATTGCAGCGATATCTACAGTGTAGATATCGCTTGCTCTCACCCAAGTGATATCTCCTGTGGGAGCCAGTTTTGGATGATAAATTTTAATTGTATAAAGCCATGAGGTAACTACTGTTTTTCTTTTGAGAACTTAGAATATCCAGTTCTTTCACTTCTTTCACTTTCACCACCCCCCAACCCCCCCAAACCAGGAATGCTTCCTACCTCAGCCAGGTGTGTGCGTGTGATCCGACAAGGTGATGCGCTGCCTCCTTTGTTATCACTGTTGTAGTCGTTTGACAGGCTTCATTAACACTGGTAGATAAATAGTGGTTGTTTGATCATGTTCAACTGTGGGAGCTCATGTCATATCAATAATTCAACAGGCAAACACAGGATAGTTTTACAACTACATTTTCGTGTGGGTTTGAGCAAACAAATACTTCCCAAAATCAATTTCGGATCATGCCTCGTACATGTCTTCATACAGTTTTATTCATGGCAATTTTTGTGTGATCTTGTATAAAATATTCTAAAATATTGTGTTGTTTTAACTCACTGTATGACACAATAAAAGCTTATTTTTTGGATGTGAATGTAGCCAGAAATATCAGGCAGTTAATCTTCTGTAAATTGAATGTTTTTACCCAGGGTGTCAGCTCCACCATTGTTTTGATGAGCAATGGGGTTTCATTGATCAAATGGTTTATGAACCTTGGATTGAAGCTATATTCTTAATGTCCATAAACACATAATGTTACATTAATGTTGAAAAGGGCTGTTCTTATATGATATGATATAATATATTTCCGCATTATTTAGAGAGAGATCAAACATAAGTTTTATTAGTTTTATGTGCCAATCTCACTCGGTATAGGTTAAACATCTGTTTATCCAACCATTAATTGCCTATAATTTCTTGTTGAAATGCAGTCTGTGAAACAGTAAGTACAATTCTGAATTAAATGAATACTTGGGAGATAAGGGTTAGTTTTATGGGATACACATGACAAATGCTCAGAATGCAATAAGTCATGTATAACTGTTTTTGTTACACATCAGGGGTGGTCGGGTAGCCTGGTGGTTAAAGCGTTCGCTCATCACGCCGAAGACCCGATTCAATTCCTGACATGGGAGGTCGGGTAGGCTGGTGGTTAAAGCGTTCGCTCATCACGCCGAAGACCCGATTCAATTCCTGACAAGAGCGGTCGGGTAGCCTGGTGGTTAAAGTGTTCGCTCATCACGCCGAAGACCCAATTCAATTCCTGACAGAGGCGATCGGGTAGCCTGGTGGTTAAAGCGTTCGCTCATCACGCCGAAGACCCAATTCAATTCCTGACAGAGGCGATCGGGTAGCCTGGTGGTTAAAGCGTTCGCGCATCATGCCGAAGACACGATTCAATTCCTGACAGGGGTGGTCGGGTAGCCTGGTGGTTAAAGCGTTCGCTCATCACGCCGAAGACCCGATTCAATTCCTGACATGGGTACAATGTGTGAAGCCCATTTCTGGTGTCTTCCGCTGTGATATTGCTGGAATATTCATAAAGTGGCGTAAAACCATACTCACTCGTTCACTTTTTTTACACTTGGGCTTTCCTCCCACATCAAGCCGACATGTTGTAATGTAACTGAAATACTGTCCAAAGCAGTCTGAAGCTGAACTCTATATAGTTTTTTTTAATATCACTTTACCGATCCCACTCACTAAAGCCCAAAATCAGCTATAAAAATATTTGAAAAATTGTTCAAATTTACTTATTTGCCTGACTGCTCCATCTTTTATAGATTAAAAAATATATTTTAAATATCAAATTCCTTCGAAAGCCTTACCTCTATTACATCATAGCTATGTTTTTGGGCTCCTCTCACACAATTCAAATCTTTAGATTTTTCAACAAATGTCCTCTTCACTGTGTATCTAATGAGTAGTTGTATATAAATACAAGTAACATCTTTTTTTGAATGATATCTGATCAAATGAGATTTACATATAAATCTCTCCAAAACACCTAATAAAATGAGTGAATTAATTACTTTGGTTGAACACACCTTTGAATAGTATTTCAGTTTATAATAAGGCATGTCAGCTTGCCCTTGTGGAAAAGGGGCTGTCGGGTAGTCTAGTGGTTAAAGCGTTCGCTCGTCACGCCAAAGACCCGGGTTCGATTCCCGACATGGGTATAATGTGTGAAGCCCATTTCTGGTGTCCCCATGCGGTGATATTGCTGAAATATTGCTAAAAGTGGCATAAAACCATACTCACTCATTTTTTCCGGAAAATATATATGAATTAGCTCATCCACTGGACATGATGGATGTTCTGAAAAATAATGCGTTGGCTAAAAAAATAGATTGTGTGGCTTCCCTTTCTAGAACAGCTGACTGAAAATATTTGTCACTTTCAGATCTGTTTCAGTCCAGATCAGGGATGGTGGGGTAGCCTAGTGGTTTGAGCGTTCGCTCATCATGCGGAAAACCTGGGGTCGATTCCCCACATGAGTAAAATGTGTATCCTTGTCATGATATTGCTAGGGTATTGCTAAAAACGAGATACAACCATACTCGCGCAGTCCAGATGAGTTCAGAATAGTCCGACATTCTGAATTCTGTATCATTCCAGTGGATGGGCGGTTGAGTAGCCTAGTGGTTAAAGCGTTCGCTCGTCACGCCAAAGACACAAGTTACCATTTCTGGTGTCTCCCGCCGTGATATTGCTGGAATATTGCTAAAAGCAGCGTAAAACCAAACTCACTCACTCACTCACTCCAGTGGCTCATTCCCCATAACGAACACTGTAAAAACCTGTGTGCATTGTATTTTCTGAATGAGTGAATGAGTTAAAATTTAACGTCACATCGGCAATATATCAGCCATATTGTGACGAATTGTGTTTTCTGACAAGGAGTCATGATAATCATTGCACTTAAGGGATTGGATCAATACACCAAGCGTGCGATCTGATGCGTATCAAGATACGTTACTCACAATCCGATATGTATCATGATACTTGCATGTGCTCTTATCTTATCTTATCTTATCTTATCTTATCTTATCTTATCTTATCTTATCTTATCTTATCTTATCTTATCTTATCTTATCTTATCTTATCTTTTTCATAGACAGGATGGCTAAATACCTACCGACAATGACTGAAAATAGTACTATTCTATGAATATTAGCTTCCGTGGTGATGCGGCCATCAAACCAGCTGTTTCAATCAGAGGGGGTTTATTGTGATTTAATAGCCTCTGATTGACCAATCAGAATCGAGTAAATTCCAAATTCATGGTAGAATGATGATTTACAGTGTCAGGTTTGGCAGTGTCAAGTTTGGCGCAATGGATGAAAATATTTATGTTTTCACTATTAACTTGCACTACTGATTAGTGTTTAGTGGAACAGTTATTAAAGCAAACATTTAAGGTCAGAATCGATATTTTTTACTCAGTGTGTGACTCTGATGGATACTTGTATCAAGAAGTAAAAAATCGCACTTAACCGATGCATTCGAAGTGCATGATGCAGTATGTTGCTACTTGCAGGTGCTGGCAAGGGATGACCAGTATGTGGTGACATGTGACCGTGATGAGAAGATCCGAGTCAGCAACTTCCCCAACTCCTACAACATCTACAGCTTCTGCCTGGGACACACTGAGTAAGTCTAGGACACACTGAGTAACTCTAGGGCACACAGAGTAAGTCTAGGACACAATGAGTAAGTCTAGGACACACTGAGTAAGTATAGGTCACACTGAGTAAGTCTACGACACACAGAGTAAGTCTAGGTCACACTGAGTAAGTCAAGGTCACACTGAGTAAGTCGAGGTCACACTGAGTAAGTCTAGGACACACTGAGTAAGTCTAGGTCACACTGAGTAAGTCTAGGACACAGTGAGTAAGTATAGGACACACTGAGTTAGTATAGGTCACACTGAGTAAGTCTAGGACACACAGAGTAAGTCTAGGTCACACAGAGTAAGTCTAGGTCACAATGAGTAAGTCTAGATCACACTGAGTAAGTTTAGGTCACAATGAGTAAGTCTAGGACACAGTGAGTAAGTCTAGGACACACTGAGTAAGTCTAGGTCACACAGAGTAAGTCTAGGTCACAATGAGTAAGTCTAGATCACACTGAGTAAGTTTAGGTCACAATGAGTAAGTCTAGGACACACAGAGTAAGTCTAGGACACACTGAGTAAGTTTAGGTCACACTGAGTAAGTCTAGGGCACACAGAGTAAGTCTAGGACACAATGAGTAAGTCTAGGACACACTGAGTAAGTATAGGTCACACTGAGTAAGTCTACGACACACAGAGTAAGTCTAGGTCACACTGAGTAAGTCAAGGTCACACTGAGTAAGTCGAGGTCACACTGAGTAAGTCTAGGACACACTGAGTAAGTCTAGGTCACACTGAGTAAGTCTAGGACACAGTGAGTAAGTATAGGACACACTGAGTTAGTATAGGTCACACTGAGTAAGTCTAGGACACACAGAGTAAGTCTAGGTCACACAGAGTAAGTCTAGGTCACAATGAGTAAGTCTAGATCACACTGAGTAAGTTTAGGTCACAATGAGTAAGTCTAGGACACAGTGAGTAAGTCTAGGACACACTGAGTAAGTCTAGGTCACACAGAGTAAGTTTAGGTCACAATGAGTAAGTCTAGGACACACAGAGTAAGTCTAGGACACACTGAGTAAGTTTAGGTCACACTGAGTAAGTCTAGGACACACAGAGTAAGTCTAGGTCACAATGTGTAAGTCTAGGACACACTGAGTAAGTCTAGGTAACACTGTGTAAGTCTAGGACACACTGAGTAAGTTTAGGTCACAATGAGTAAGTCTAGGACACACAAAGTAAGTCTAGGTCACACAGAGTAAGTCTAGGTCACACTGAGTAAGTCGAGGTCACACTGAGTAAGTCGAGAACACACTGAGTAAGTCTAGGTCACACTGAGTAAGTCTAGGTCACACTGAGTAAGTCTAGGTCACACAGAGTAAGTCTAGGTCACAATGTGTAAGTCTAGGACACACTGAGTAAGTCTAGGACACACAGAGTAAGTCTAGGACACAATGAGTAAGTTTAGGTCACACTGAGTAAGTCTAGGACACACAGAGTAAGTCTAGGTCACACTGAGTAAGTCTAGAATACACTAAGTAAGTCTAGAACACACCGAGTAAGTCTAAGACACACAGAGTAAGTCTAGGACACACAGAGGAAGTCTAGGAGTCACAGAGTAAGTCTAGAATACACTGAGTAAGTCTAGGACACACTGAGTAAGTCTTGATCACTGAATAAGTCTAGGACACACTGAGTAAGTCTAAAAAGTAAGTCAGTCTCAGTCACCCGAGTAAGTCAGTCTGAGTCACCTAAGTAAGTCAGTCTCAGTCACCTGAGTAAGTCAGTCTCAGTCACCAGAGTAAGTCAGTCTCAGTCACCTAAGTAAGTCAGTCTCAGTCACCTAAGTAAGTCAGTCTCAATCTCCAGAGTAAGTCAGTCTCCATCATCCGAGTAAGTCAGTGTCAGTCACCAGAGTAAGTCAGTCTCAGTCACCTGAGTAAGTCAGTGTTAGTCACCAGAGTAAGTCAGCCTCCGTCACCTGAGTAAGACAGTCTCAGTCACCAGAGTAAGTCAGTCTCAGTAACCTGAGTAAGTCAGTCCCCTTAGTCCTAATTCAATGATTAACTTGATACTGCATGTGAGTGAACCAACTGGAGTGGCTGCTTGCCCCCACCCACTTTGGGGGCAGCGAGTCTAGATGTTTAAAGCTCAACAAGTGTGGCCCATATAACCCATATCAAGGCAAAAGTTCAACAATTGTTGAAATCAATATGACAATGTAAAAGTGTTAAATGAGGAGTGAAATATGCCATGCCTGCAAGTGCAACTGGGAAAACGAGTCATCTATTGTGCGAATCTGCTGCCACCTACTTAAAGTCCCCGCATGTGTCCGGTACAACTACGAGGGAAAAACACGGGAATATTTCCACATTGTAAATTTTATTTTAATTTATATTTGAAACTAAATTTTGTTTGAACTTTACATGCTCAAAAATCTTATGTGATGCTTAAGACTTGGTGGGGGTCTTGGATCTTGTTTTAAAAAAGTATCTTATTATTAGTTATTCTGCCTACCATAACCTACCCTGCCCTTTGCATAAGCCTAGCTTTTAACACACTTCAGCTTAGAATGTGAGCGTGAAAATGAGGCACTCTCTTGGTAAGCAATGAGGAGGTAAGGGACTGACCATTTGATATTTGGTAGGGGGCTAGAATTTTATTGAAAGAAAACAAATTGTCCTAGAATGTTTTGAAAACAATAATCATGCTTCAGACAATTGCAACGAAATAGAGTGTCTGCCACAAATATACATTGTTGCAAGGTGTTTTAACCAAACAAGGGGGCGGTCGGGTAGCCCAGTGGTTAAATCGTTCGCTCGTCACGCCGAAGACCCGGGTTCGATTCCCGACATGGGTACAAAGTGTGAAGCCCATTTCTGGTGCCCCTCGCTGTGATATTGGTGGAATGTTGCTAAAAGCGGCGTAAAACCATACTCACTCACTCACTCACTCACTTCAACCAAACAAATATTTTTTGGGTCACAGTTTTAATTAAAAAAATATCACATTTTGCAGCTGTAGCAGGTTTCACCCAGAATATCAAATGGTCTGTCCCAGTGCCTGATGTTAATAATCTTGTTAAGAAAGAACTGAATATTGTCATTACATGGTGGATCAAATAGATTAAGTGTTGCCTACAGATAATATTAACTAACATTGTATGTCTCTGTCATAACAATGCTCTGAATGCCAATGGAAAGAAATGCTTTTGTCATTTTTTTATTTATATTAATGCTGTTCTTACTTGTTTTTGTCTGTCTAAGGATTACAGGTGTAAGGTGAGAATCTGCACCATTAACCACTTTCAAAATGCCTATTACTTTGAAAGTCCCTCTCATATCATTTTAATCCAGAGGACCGAAAATCTTTTGAAATAGGATGCCATTCAAATAATCATGAATTTTGATGAAAGGTTAATCTCATTATCTGGTAAAGCCAACTCGGTGAAGCAAATAGCCTCACCTGATGGAGCTTGCACGATAATCTTACAATAATACCACATGATTTGTCATGATCAGAGGAGGTCTTGATCTGTCGATGTGGTTTGTAATTCTTGTTTTCATTGGATGGAATTGTTTCTTGTTATAGCTTCGTCACCTGCCTCGGTTACGTTGAAGAAGACGATGTTCTGCTGTCAGGGTCAGGGGTATGTTGTTTATTTTGCATTTACTTTGAATGTTTTCATTTTTTTAAATGTTTGTTTTAAAGATTGGCTGTTTTGATGTGATTTCTGTTACACAGTTGCCTGAGAAAATGTTTGCTTATTAGTTGGTCACCTGTGGTGATCACAGCTTGGGCAGAATAGTCCCTGTGTTGTAGATGGAGATATAGTTATATTGGGGATCAGGTCAAAATGGTGGAAGAGTGATGCTGCCACTCAGTGACTGACTCCCTCTCCATCTCAGTGACTGACTCCTGTCCATCTCAGTGACTGACTCACCCTCCCTCTCAGTGACTGACTCACCCTGCCACTTAGTGACTGACTCACCCTGCCACTCAGTGACTGACTCACCCTGCCACTAAGTGACTGACTCCCTCTCCCTCTCAGTGACTGACTCACCCTGCCTTTTAGTGACTGACTCACTCTGCCTCTGTGATTCACTCACCCTGCCGTTTAGTGACTGACTCACCCTGCCTCTCAGTGACTGACTCACCCCACATCCCACAACCCATGACTGGTCACCCACACTCTTAATGCCCACCCCACATCCCACAACCCATGACGTGTCACCCACACCCTGAATGTCCACCCCACATCCCACAACCCATGACTTGTCACCCACACTCTGAATGTCAACCCCACATCCCACAAACCACATCCCACATCCCATGACTTGTGACCCACACCCTGAATGTCCACCCCACATCCCACATCCCACTACTTGTGACCCACACCCTGAATGTCCACCCCACATCCCATGACTGGTCACCCACACTCTTAATGCCCACCCCACATCCCACAACCCATGACGTGTCACCCACACTCTGAATGTCCACCCCACATCCCACAACCCATGACTTGTCACCCACACTCTGAATGTCCACCCCACATCCCACAAACCAAGACGTGTCACCCACACTCTGAATGTCCACCCCACATCCCACAAACCACATCCCACAAACCAAGACGTGTCACCCACTCTGAATGTCCACCCCACATCCCACAACCTGTGACTTGTCACCCACTCTGAATGTCCACCCCACATCCCACAAACAACACCCCAAAACCCATGACTTGTCAACCACACCCTGAATGTCCACCCCACATCCCACAACCCATGACTTGTCACCCACACTCTGAATGTCCACCCCACATCCCACATCCCACATCCCACAACCCATGACTTGTCACCCACACTCTGAATGTCCACCCCACATCCCACAACCCATGACTTGTCACCCACACTCTGAATGTCCACCCCACATCCCACAACCCATGACTTGTCACCCACACTCTGAATGTCCACCCCACATCCCACAACCCATGACTTGTCACCCACACTCTGAATCATGTCAGCAGTTTGCAGTTAATATTAAATTGTGACTGACAGTCGAGCAAGTGGTTAATCTTTTCATAACCATTGGAATGGTTGGTAGCATGGATTATGAAACATAGGAAATCTATGTGTGACCGTGAGCATATAGCAGCCAAGCTTGACAGGGACACACTTGAACCTTAAAGACTTTTTCACAACCACATCTGGTGACGTCACCATTTGTGCAACAGCTGCATTTGACAAGCGTGATTCTATGTGGAACATCAAGGCCATCGTGAGGGTTGACTGCTTCTGCTGTTCCAGCTCAAGAACGCAGGAGACAGGAACGGCATGTCACACTTGCAGGCATTCATCAACACAATTACATATCATAAACATGTGCGAGTAATAGTTCAGCATTACGTATATGGAACATTTTGGTCTTTGTTGAATAACAGCTGTCCACTGAAAAGATAAATCTAAAAAAAAAATACTTACAATTATAGAAAATTATTTGCTGTTTAATTGAAAAACGCTTATCTCCTCGGTGGACATTTGAATATTATATGGGTACAGGTTTTCATAAGTCTCTAAGGGGTGTACATAGTATTAATTCTGTGTTGTTAAATTTAAAAGAACTGAAACTTTTAACATGAAAACCTTTTTTTAAATTTATAAATTTATTTTTATATTGCGTCTCTAGTACTGTTTGGTTATATATTGCCATTTAATGTTAACTTGTGTAGTATGTTTGCAATAAGTTTTAGAGCTTTTAAGCACAAATAAGCACACCTGATAACCCCTTTAACAAAAGCGCTACAGTTTTAGTTTTTATGTAGGTTTGATGCCAGTTTGATAGGCTATACTGTAAATCGTGAAATTAATGCGTCTCCAAAAGAATGCGACCACTGGACCCTAGCCCAAAATGCGACTCAATATCAAGCATCAGTGGATTCTATCCAAAGCTGTCCTCAGTTATTGTGTGTGTTTTTTTCATGAATACAGAAAATGTGTTTCCTTTCTCTTTTTGTTTGTTTGTTGTTTAATGCTGCACTCAGTAATATTCCAGCTATATGAGGACAGTCTGTAAATAATCAAGTCTGGACCAGACAGTCCAGTGATTGACATCATAAGCATGGATCCACACAATTGGGGTTCGATGACAGGCATCAACCAAGTCAGCGAGCCCCACCACCCGATCCCGTTTGTCGCCTCTTACGACAACCATGGGTTGCTGAAGACCATTTCTAACCCCTTTCTCAATTATCGGGTATATAATTCTCACCCAGAAACTCGTCCATTATTGTCATATCTCAGTATTGTGTTTCATGTTCATTCCATGTTTTCCCCACCTTAGACTGGGACATGAATGTTTGAGAGCCACATTGGTTATCTGCTGGCACAAATTATTATTTATTTTTTGTATATTTTTGTTGCATGTTTGTACAGGTTGTGCATGGTTACATCTACATTGCAGTTGCAAAGATAATAGAGATCTTTTACATGACATCTAGATAATAAATAGGTTATGAAAACAATGACCAGAATTGATAGAAATAGTCAGTTCTGGAACTTAAGATGGATGAACACTTTGAAATGAGCATGCAGTTATTGCGCTGTGTATTGACTGCCTGCCAGTTAGTTGATTCTGAGTTGCTGTGGCCTGGTACTGATGTAGAAGGGATGATTTCCTGAATTTGTGCAGTGTTTAAGAATCCTGCTTGCCCAACCGGCCGTGTTTTTGTCTCCGAGAGTCAACTTTTAGAACATGCATGTTGAGTCTGTCTGAATCAGTTTTGGAGATTAAGTTACTAACTTAAAAGGCTGAACTTATAAATATTATGAGCTTATAGCAGGTGTATAAATTATTCTCAACTGTACTTCTTTGTCTTCATTGTGGTCCAGTGTGACAAGAAACCTGATCTTGCAACATTTTAACTACCTTGGCTACTCAGGCAGCTTGGCTGGAATCTTAACGCTGACTTATGTAGCTGATATTGGATTAGTGTGACCTGTCACTGAAGTAATGTGACCTGTCACTGAAGTAATGTGACCTGTCACTGAAGTATTGTGACCTGTCACTGAAGTAATGTGACATGTCACTGAAGTAATGTGTCCTGTCACTGAAGTAATGTGACCTGTCACTGAATTAATGTGACCTGTCACTGAAGTAATGTGACCTGTCACTGAAGTAATGTGACCTGTCACTGAATTAATGTGTTCTGTCACTGAAGTAATGTGACCTGTCACTGAATTAATGTGACATGTCACAAAATAAATGTGACCTGTCACTCAGTTAATGTGACATGTCACTGAATTAATGTGACCTGTCACTGAAGTAATGTGACCTGTCACTGAAGTAATATGACGTGTCCCTGAATTAATGTGTTCTGTCACTGAAGTAATGTGACCTGTCACTGAATTAATGTGTTCTGTCACTGAAGTAATGTGACCTGTCACTGAATTAATGTGTTCTGTCACTGAAGTAATGTGACCTGTCACTGAATTAATGTGTTCTGTCACTGAAGTAATGTGACCTGTCACTGAATTAATGTGACATGTCACAAAATAAATGTGACCTGTCACTCAGTTAATGTGACATGTCACTGAATTAATGTGACCTGTCACTGAAGTAATGTGACCTGTCACTGAAGTTATATGACGTGTCCCTGAATTAATGTGTTCTGTCACTGAAGTAATGTGACCTGTCACTGAATTAATGTGTTCTGTCACTGAAGTAATGTGACCTGTCACTGAATTTATGTGTTCTGTCACTGAAGTAATGTGACCTGTCACTGAATTAATGTGTTCTGTCACTGAAGTAATGTGACCTGTCACTGAATTAATGTGTTCTGTCACTGAAGTAATGTGACCTGTCACTGAAGTAATGTGACCTGTCACTGAAGTAATGTGTTCTGTCACTGAATAAATGTGACCTATCATTGAAGTAATGTGACCTGTCACTGAAGTAATGTGACCTGTCATTGAAGTAATGTGACCTGCCATTGAAGTTATGTGACCTGTCACTGAATTAATGTGACACCTGTCACTGAAAGAATGTGTTCTGTCACTGAATTAGTGTGACCTGTCACTGAATTAATGTGTTCTGTCACTGAAGTAATGTGACCTGTCACTGAATTAATGTGTTCTGTCACTGAAGTAATGTGACCTGTCACTGAATTAATGTGTTCTGTCACTGAAGTAATGTGACCTGTCACTGAATTAATGTGACATGTCACAAAATAAATGTGACCTGTCACCCAGTTAATGTGACATGTCACTGAATTAATGTGACCTGTCACTGAAGTAATGTGACCTGTCACTGAAGTAATATGACGTGTCCCTGAATTAATGTGTTCTGTCACTGAAGTAATGTGACCTGTCACTGAATTAATGTGTTCTGTCACTGAAGTTATGTGACCTGTCACTGAATTAATGTGTTCTGTCACTGAAGTAATGTGACCTGTCACTGAATTAATGTGTTCTGTCACTGAAGTAATGTGACCTGTCACTGAATTAATGTGTTCTGTCACTGAAGTAATGTGACCTGTCACTGAAGTAATGTGACCTGTCACTGAAGTAATGTGTTCTGTCACTGAATAAATGTGACCTATCATTGAAGTAATGTGACCTGTCACTGAAGTAATGTGACCTGTCACTGAAGTAATGTGACCTGTCATTGAAGTAATGTGACCTGCCATTGAAGTTATGTGACCTGTCACTGAATTAATGTGACACCTGGCACTGAAAGAATGTGTTCTGTCACTGAATTAGTGTGACCTGTCACTGAAGTAATGTGACATGTCACTGAAGTAGTTTGTGACTGGTTACTGAAGTCATCTCCCTTTCCACTCACTCACTCACTCACATACACTCATCCACTCACACACACTCACTCACTCACTCACTCACTCACTCACTGTCTTCTCCAGGACACAACCATCCGTGCATGGAGTCTGGAGGGGAAACAGCTGAATTGTACGAAGACCGGTGCCATCCAGCCTCCCGACACTGACCAGGCACCGGACACAACCACGCGACCTGCAGTCCAGAAGATGTCCTACTGCCCTAAACACAGACTGCTTGCTGTGGCTTTCTATGGGTATGTGTTGCCATTAGGAATTAATTTATATTTCTTTGTTTGATTAATGTTTAGCTCACCCGAGTGAACCTGTGTCGTGGCCACCTGTCCGTCCATCCATATTTCGTTTCCAGAGCAAAACATGAAAAACGTGAAAAAGTTTCATCCCGACTTGGTACATATATCAACCAGGCACTGAAATGGTGCCTTTTGCTGTCAAGGAAGTTTTAAAAATTTTATTTTTCCCTGTTTCCATGGAAACAAGTTTGACTTTTACTCTGTTCAAAATGGTGTGTTTGTCCAGATCATATCTCTAAGACTAATAGCTACTCATTCTGCACACACAAAGACCAGGTTGTCAACTGGTGCTATTTTTTTTGTTTCCATGGCAAAAAGTTTGAATTTGATTCTGTTCATCGTTGGGTGTTTGTCTGGCCAAGATCTCTATCTCTAATGAGTATTTTTTCATGAAACTTTGCACACACAAAGACCAGGTTGTCAACAGGTGCCTTTTGCTATTTGGGGGATTTTTATCATTTATTTTCTTTGTTCCCATGGCAAAAAGTTTAAATTTGATTCTGTTCATAGTGGTGTGTTTGTCTGGACCATATCTCTTAAACTAATGAGTACTCTTTCATGAAACTTTGCACACACAAAGACCAGTTTGTCAACAGGTGCCTTTTGCTATTAAGGTATTTTAACAAAATTCATTTTGGACGTTTCAGTGGCAGCAAGATTGAATTTGACTCTATCCATAATGGTGTGTAGCTGAAATAGAAATACATTAAACTACCGTTATAACGAACTCAAAGGGATCACTAATTTTAGTTCTTAATAACCGTAGTTATATGCATATATCCAGCATATATGCAACAAATAGCTGGAACTAAAAAAATATGTTCGTTATATCGCTAAGTTTGTTATAAGCGTGTTCATTATAAACGTAGTTTACTGTACAAAGTTCCAAATTCCAATTCCATGGTATTGTTTCGATAGCTCAATAACTGCTCTTGTATATGAACAGACAGATGAGATAGAAATTCTCTCACCATGGACAAGTACCAAGTTGTACTTAAAGTAACAGCCTGATGATTTGGTTATTTTTCGATTTTGTAGGGGCAGGGTGGATTAGTCATGTTCAAATGACTCTTGTTTTCTCCTGTTCGATCTCAGACATCAAAATTAACTCATGTATGGTTCTAATAAGCCCCCAGCCGTTGTTAATTTTCTAAGCTCCCAAGGTGCTTATTGCTGCAAATACGGTATTTGGACTGTGTGATGTTGCGCTCCAGGTACCCCAGTGTGGAAGTCTACAGATTGGCGGCCCGGAGTGAGGGCTGTTCCCTGACCCTGCAGCAAAGCATCTCATTGACTGTTGACCCCTGGGACATTAGTTTTGATGGTGATGGCAACTTGTGGCTGGTCCAGCCAGTAGAGGGCAGCACGCTACAGGTGTACCGCTCCCTCCCAGATGGTGGCCATTCTGTCAAGGTAAACAGTAATATGCAGTTTTCTTTTCAAGCTGGCTTGATGTGTCAGAAATGACTGGCCTCTTGGTTTTGTTGTCCTGGCTTCTGTGCAGGCTGGTGTGTCACTTTGACATGATGCATGGATGAGAATTGTAAATTTGGGGCAGTTTTTTATTAGTTTTTTGTTTGGCTTTTGGGGAAGGAAGACCTTGTCTTTATTTGAGGGATACAGATTCACTTGGGTGGTTTGAAAGAAACATTAAAACAAATTAGTATCGCTCGATGTGTTTTTGTATACTATGGAATAAAATTGCTTTGTCGTTTGAGCGGCAGAATGTAAATGTTTGTTCTGTTTAAACTAAAGTATGTTTACTATAACTACACAATCTCAAACTGCTCCATCTCAAACTCCTCTATCTCAAAATCCTCTATCTCAAACTCCTTAATCTCAAACTCCTCTATCTCAAACTCCTCAGTCTCAAACTGCTCCATCTCAAACTCCTCTATCTCAAACTCCTCAAGCTGAAACTGCTCAATCTCAAACTCCTCTATCTCAAACTGCTCCATCTCAAACTCCTCTATCTCAAACTCCTCAAGCTGAAACTGCTCCATCTCAAACTCCTCCATCTCAAACTCCTCCGTCTCCACCGTCATGATCTTGAACCAAACCTTTGATACGCAGTGTCTTCTAATGTAAGTATATTCTAATGTAAGTTATATTTTCATGATATTTGACCAACATCAGGTATGATGGCCGGGCACTGTTTTTTGCCCAAAAGGTTGATTCTAAGAAAAGAATTTCTGATTACAAACTTTTATGAGCAGCTGTGTTAGTTCAACCAGAGATAACTTGCTTTTTGAGCTTTTCAAATTTGCCACTTGACATTCAGGTTCTAGAATTGGAATAGACCTTTCAAATGCTCAAAAAACGCAGTCTATGATCCGTGACATTTTTCAAGTGTGAATTCCAGGTTTGATTCATGTATAGTATCTCGTGACATGTTAAATGGAGGTTAGTCAGTGCGAAAACGTCATGGGAGAGAATGGCGAGAATAAAGAATTTTATAAACATTGGTGACCTGTTTTTATCTTTATCTAAAATCACACAATATAGAGTCTCATGTACATTATGCATTTGAATATGGCAACCCTCAGTTTATATTAACCTGTTCTATAAATGTCAGAAATGTATAGGATTGGATCACTGAAGTCTTTGATAGCTGCTGTACAAAAACATTAATGTTTACTATTAGCTCAACCTTTTGGGGGGGATCATTTTCAACTTGGTCTTAATATATGGACTATTACCTAGAAGATCCTGCTGAACAGAAGGACATTTGGCAAGACTGGGTTTGGGTCTATGGCTTAAAGATGATAAGTAATAAATGCATACCGTATTCGACGTAATAAGCGCCCAGGGCGCTCTCAAATTTACAAAGAGGGGACTCTTATTAGAATGTAATTTTGGTGAAAGAGTTGAAAGATCGTAAATTTTGTTGCTTAGGCTGACAGCCTGAAATGATACAAAAGAAAAGTCTCTGCGTATTAGACACGCCAGATATATTTTTCCAGAATTTAATTTCCCGTAATTAAGGGTGCATATATCACACGAAGGGTGCTAATTGGGATTGTTCACTAGCCAATATATTAGCAAATATTGCCGTGGGCGCTTATTAGAGTGGGGCGCTTATTACGTCGAATACGGTATATATATTGGACAGTATGAACTCCCAACAGCTTGCTCCCAATGAGACATCACTATTCCCCTGACCAATGGATCAGTTTGCAGTTATATAAAATTCTCAGCTCCCTGGGGAGTATGACTTAGGTTGCAGAGTTCCAGCATACCAGCATCAGTTGGAGACTTCACTATGCATAGTGAAAAAAATGGCTTATTTCCTGCCCAAATGTAATTTTGCAGGGCATATCGAAACAGCTCTGTCCAGCCATCTGTCATGGGTTGTTTTCCAGAGTATTATTCAAGAATCGTTCAATATTTATTCATGAAACTTGGTATGCACATCAGGCATGTGTTGAACATGTACACCATGAATATTGGGGATATTTTTTGTAGTGAAGACTTTCATAAAATATCCTCAAAATATTCATGACCCCATACTTGTTTTGTTCAGTACTGCATTTTCTTGAGTATAGTGCGCACTTTTTTTCGAAAAAAACACAGCTGTGTAGAAGGGGGTGCGCATTATACACGAATTATGAGTTTGGATGTTTTTTTCCCCCATGGAAAGACATTACCGTGAGCACGAAACACCGGAAATAACCATGTCAACAAATCCATACTGAAGTATGCAAAATAATCATGTAATTACACTGTCTGGCTATAAAAAGTGTTCTTTGTATATCTGGACTTATGTTTGTAACTTATTTCATTAATTTTATTCAAAATTCCTTATAATATTGTTTTTATTAATTTCGGCGAAATCGTGTGTGAAGCGATCGGAAGATCGCACAACTCACCGTTATTAACAGCAACCACGTTCAGAATACCGCGGTGACGCCTTGAAACGAACTTTAGTTGACAGAGAATGGATACATATATCATAAATGACATACTTTGACTCGTTAAAAGTCATATTTGTTTTTGTTTGACAATTCTATGTCAACATGAAATTCTCGCGTTAAAAGGATGGTGGATATGGATGACTTTGTCGTCTTGTTTTTATTTCGTATGAAGCGGAGAGTCTTTGGAATTGTTTATTTATCCATTGTTCCAGCTGAGTGAAATCAGTGAGAGTGAGAAGACACTTTACCAGATACAGACGGACGTCAACTCCAAGTGGCACATGTTTTCAGGTAGGTGTTCACACAGACTCTTGTCTGCAGCAGTGCTGCTGAACAAACTTAAGAAAAATTGAAATGTTAAGTGTGACTTTATTTTCAAACATTCTGAACTTCGATGTATCTTTTGGATGTATCTGCATGTAACAGTAGGGGCACAGGTGGCCTAGTCATAGAAGGTGCCACAATTTGCTGTGCAGAGTTGCGTCCCTTGGGCTTAGTAGAAACCCATGATCGCTGGTTCAAATCCCGGTTCGCCCCGATTATGTTTCTAGGTTTGTCAGCACCATACCCGTGCTCATTGGTTTCATCGAAGTGGTAAACGTCTGACACCTGCATGACTTCAGGCTTTCCTTTCTCATTAATGATGTGATATGACTGGATACTGTTAAAAGCGGCGTTAAACCCAACTCACTCACTCACACATGACACTGATCTGATCTGGATAAAACCATGGTGTAGTGGGTAGAGTGTCTGTCTGAAGTGCGGAATATTAGTCGGCATTAGTCTGGACTAGTACAAGCAGCCACACACACACACATGTTAATCGACCCATGCTATTTGGATACGATGTCATACAGACCCTGAAACAAATATATCCAATAAAGCCCATGCAAGTCTATAATATTTGGCAAGTCTAGATTACTGCAGTATCTGAAAATGAAAAAAAAGGCTCTTGGCTCCTTTTTATTATGTTATGTAACTATAATTTAACAACTTTTTTTTTTGGTGTAAAATATGTTCATTTTGGAGACTAGATGTAAGTCTGGGGACCTATATTCTTACTAGAGTCCAGACAGGTTTCTTGAGTAGGTATAATACAAACAAAACAGCAATCTCCTGAGGTGTTCTCAGATCTACACACAGAGAGGTTTATTCAATGCCACACTGTGCAATAATCCAGCTGTTATAAAGTCTAGACCAATCCAGTGATTGATAATATGAGCAACATTCAATGCCGTTAGGGTACAATGCCTCCTTACGACCGGCACAGGCTGCTGGGGACCAGTTCTAACCCAGAACCTCCACAGTACACAGAGAGTGTATCATGTAGGTGTGAAAGATCTGTTTTAATGAGAGATGTACACTAAACAAACAACACCAACAACACAACCCTACAACCAGTACAACCAGCAAGGGGAGGGAACTCTACAGGAAGTTGCTTCAACCTCCTCACTTCAATCCTGTAAATTTGTTTTGAATTGTTTTTATTTCTATTTTCAGGTTGCCTGGCAACCCCCAGCACTATTCCCACTCTCTGGAAACAACGTGTTGATAATATGTCCGAGTACTTGAAGCGTAAGCAACAACGGCTGATGGGGGACAAAGAAGGGGGAGATAACTCCAACACAGACTCTCCTCCTGAAAAAGCTACAAAAGCCTCATGATGTTGACTGATGTGTATATAATATACTGAGATATTCACATACAATAAAATAAATAATTTCAATAACATGTTTTGCATGTTTTTTCCAATTTCGAGGTAGAATGAATGAATAAATATTGCTTTACGCCGTGTCAGCTATTCCCCAGGTATTTGCAGCACTGTGGTAAAACTGGTACAATGAGCAATATAATTAAATCTTCATTTAAAGTGGTGCCACTGTTGGTTCATGCATCTTTTAAAGAAATGTTGTGCAATTTGTTCCACATCAGTGAGTAAGTGAGTAGGTATGGTTTTACGCCGCTTTTAGCAATATTCCAGCAATATCACGGTGGGGGACACCAGAAATGGGCTTCACACAATGTACCGATGTCGGGAATCGAACCCAGGTCTTTGGCGTGAGGATGTTCCATATCAAGTAATAGACATGAGTAGCATCCTAATTACAAATTAAATAACGCTGAGACATTGTCTAAACCCCTGAAGTTTGAAAAATTTGAAAATTGAAAGAAACTGCTCTGCAAATGTTAATTTTGGCAAGAGCAGTTTTATTACACAAAGAAAAAGTGTCATTCATGAAATGTGTCTGTGTTCAGCCAGCAGTTGATGGGTACCCGGTAGGATTTGATTGTAATTGTCAGATTTGCTAGATACACATCTATGTTATATTATACTCATTGTCATCATTATTAATGTGACATGTGGACACAATTAATGGATTACAACCTCTTTGATATACTGTTCTAGCGATATGGATCCTTAAACATATACCATTGTCAATTGTCCTGTGAAGATCTGGGTAGAATTGGTCTTCAGCAACTAATGCATGTAGTAATGGGATCGGATGGTCAGGCTTGCTGACTTGGTTGCTGCATGTCATCCTATCCCAATTGCAAGGATCGATGCTCAGGTCAATCACTGGATTATCTGGTCCAGGCTCGATTATTTGCAGACCACCATCATACAGCTGGAATATTGCTGTGTGCGGCGTTAAATAACAATCAAATAAACAAACAAACAAACAAACAAACACCAGGGTTTTCGTTAATTAGATGGTGACATATTACACTGGTGGACTTAGCGCCACCCGATTAGTGTTATATTCAGCGTGTGTGCGGAATTCAGCTGGAATATTGCTGAATGCAGCGTTAAACAACAAGCAAACAAATAAACAAACAAACCATTGTCAAGTAAGATTGAGTGAGTGAGTGGGTATGGTCTTACGTGCTTTTACCAATATTCAAGCAATATCACCGTGGGGACACCAGAAATGGGCTTCGCACATTTTACCCATTGTCATTAGGTTAGCAGAAAACATATTGGGTGAGGCCAGAGCTCAGTATTCTTTGCTAACCTAGTATATTACCATATATACAGCAACTAAAGGCACCATATGCCGAAAAATTTACACTATTTGGTATCTTTATCGCACGTCATGTCGGGGGCGCCGGGTGGCCTTTAGTCGTCTAAGCAGAGTTGCGTCCCTTGGGCACGCCAGAAACCTATGATTGTGGGTTCGAATCCCGATTCGCCCCGATTATGTTTCTAGGTTTGTCAGCACCATACCCGTGCTCGTGGGTTTCACCGAAGTGGTAAACGTCTAAGACCTGCATCACTTCAGGCTTTCCACATTCCACATTCAGCTGACACGCCGAGAAATAACTGAACACTGTTAAAAACGACGTTAAACCCAACTCACTCACTCACTAAACTGTCTGGTCCAGACTTGCTTATTAACAGCTGGAATGTTGTTGAGTGAGGCGTTAAACAACGTAGACACAAAAATGATAAAAACCCAGGATCCATTTGACAGCATAGAAACGTTACAACCCCGAAACTAAACTTGACGCGAAAAATACTCGTCCTATCATAATCAACCCATGAGCGAGAGACGGTATCTTTTTAACAAAGCCTTGTTTTCAAACTTCCCCCAAAAAGTCCAAGGTCGGTCCCTGAAAGTGTAGTTCGTCGCTCTGCCATTTAGAACTGCACCATTGACAAAACGCTCAGTCCATCATCTGTTCACATTCAACTGACACCCCGTGATATAACTGGAATACTGTTGAAAGCGGCGTTAAACCCAACTCACTCACTCGCACGTCATGTCAAAATGATGACTTGACACTTACAACCAGTATATATGACAGGAACAGTACATATGTTTCGGATACATTGCTTTATCAGTAATGATATTCAACTCAGACACAGTACTCTGCCTCCGAGCTGACCAGTTCTTGTTTTATCCCCTCAATGCTCAGCGCCAGGCAGGGTAACATAAAGTACCATATTTTAGCATCTTATCGCGTGACACGACCAGGATCGAACCATGGACCTTCCACACTCGGTGCAGACGCTCTATCTACTAGACCACGGTGGAGATCAAACCGTAATGTGTCGTAGTTCGTTTAGGAGCAATTATTAACAGCTGTACTGCACATGTGTGTTGTAGGGGACTTAAGTTAAGTGAACAGAAGACACAGAGTTTGGAGTGAGTTTAACAAGTTCTACAAAACAGTTATGTCACTGTGGCAGCTGGATACTGGGAAAATCCCATGGCGTCAGATGTTCGTCAATTTAGTGTTAGTTGTGTAACACCTCAATCGGCAATATTCCAGCGATAAGCCATTGGTCGGTATTGTGATCTGCCATTTACCAAATCTTGACATACTGTCGAGTTTGACTTTCATCCAAGTCACGAAGCCTTATACATTTGGTCACCTTCCATCGGCTGCGGGACCAGCATAGGTTGCTGGGGACCAATTTTATCCGCAATCCCCAGGGCTTGAAGTTAGAGACCCACAAGCGGGATTATGGTGCTGACAAACCAAGGAACATAAACAGACTTATAATGGATCGAACCCAGAATCTGTCATGGCTATTATCTGAAGGCTGGAAGATAATTACCGGCCAGAATGACTTCGACCACACGGCTGTAATAAGAACAAACATGACATTTTGAGACACATTGTAAACTACAAACTACATGTGTGTGGAAACAAGTTGTTAAATAACACAGTGGTTTGTCTGGGTAAGGGGCTTTGACACACGTGAGGTGAGGAGAAATTGTGTTTAACGTCGCGTCGAAGATAATTGTACTTATATAGAGACGTGCATGTACGTATGTGTGTGTGGTTGCTTGTACTAGTCCGGACTGATGCCGATTGTATGGTGCTAGCCTACTGAGATACCATGCCGCAGTTTAACATGAATACTATTACCCCACTCAGACACAGTATACTGACTCCGAGCCGACCAGTCCTTGTTTTAGCCCCTTAAAGCCGAGCGCCAGGCAGGGTAACAACAAGTACCATCTTTTGACGTCTTTTTGACCTTCCGCTCTCCGTCTCACGGATAACGTGTCGGGGAGGATGTGTGTGAGGGTGTTTAGTGACCCACGGAAGAAGGAGGTGCTATCTTCCTCACCAGGGCTGTGTAAGAGGCGACTAACATCGACTATGAGATCGGGTCGTCAGGCTTGGTTTATGCATGTCATCGTATCCCAATTGCGTGGATCAATGCTCATGATATCAATCATTGGATTGTCACCGCCATCATATAGCTGGAATATTGCCGAGTGCGGCGTTAAATACAAACAAACAAACAAACAAACACCAGGGCTGTCGTAATTAGATGGTGACATATTACACTGGTGGACTAAGCGCCACCCGATTAGTGTTATAATCAGCGCGTGCTTTTGGCGGTCGAAGACTACCTTTAAAAAATAAGGGAAGACTACGAACAAACCATAATATATAGGTGAGCCAGTTGCGTGTAACGCTGATTTGGACTGTAGTTTAAAAATACCACGGCTGTTATCTCAAAAAGGGAGAAATCCCATCGCATATGCATTTACTTTATGAAACCTACGAGCAGCCGAATGATGCTGACAGACCTAATATCATGATTTGTCTTTGAATGGCATTAAGAAGTGGAACACATTAGGAAGAGAATTTATGGATGTCAACTTTTTTATTATGAGGAACCAAAGACGTAGGTACGTCTTTGTACGTCTGTAGACGTATGTACGTCTTTGGGGGAACACAGCGTTTCAGAGTGTATTTCACCTATTGAAGGAGTAAGTATATATATATTCTCCGAAAGGTTGCGTTCCTTATATTAAAGAAGTTGACATCCATAATTTACAGCGGTCGGGTAGCCTAGTTGTTAAAGCCTTTGCTCGTCACGCCGAAGACCCGGGTTCGATTCCCCACATGGGCACAATGTGTGAAGCCCATTTCTGGTGTCCCCCGCCGTGATGTTGCTGGAATATTGCTAAAAGCGGCGTAAAACCATACTCACTCACTCACCTCTTAACATTTGATACAGAAAAAGACAGATAACAGAGCAGAATCCTCTGGAAAGTTTGTGTTCATAATTGCCAGTTCGTAGGTTGCGTCTTAAAGAATAACTGATACCTTCTTTGAGAGGCATTTAGAAGTAGAAGTACTAAGTAGGGATAAGATATATGGATGAACAACTTCTTTATTACTATAAGGTGCGACGTTTTGTTGTAGCTTCTAACACCTTTATCAAACGCTTTCCTTTGCTTGATAACGGCGTTAGAGCCAACAAGTTGTTCATCCATATATCTTATCCTTACTTAATAACTGATGCATTTTAACATTCTATCTGAAGCAAATACACATACGAATGTTTGATAATGACTCAGTCAAAAGGCAGTCCTGACCATGACGCTTTATAATATGTCGTGATGCAAATCAGTGAGGTGAGATGGGGTTTTACGTCGCGTCCATACTGATCAGTAGTCAGCAAAGTTGACCCACTTTAAAAACTTTTGCTCAGTTAGATTTACGTTCTGTTGGTAAACCAAAGCGGATCGACACCAGTCGCCTCTCGCCCCCCATCAACACCTCTTTAACTCCCTTGGGCAAGTGAGAGTACGTAAGATCGTAACCGCGCAGGGTCCAAGTCATAATGAAAACTGCTGACCGCCCATCAGGAAAGACAATAGTCATTATCGACCACGTAATGTGGGTAGCGAGCGATCAGGTCTGCTCCGTCGATGCCTGCTGATGCCAGCGCGAGTTAGCCCGATGCGTCTGGGTCTCGATGTTTTCTGACAGGTTGGGTCTCGAATCGTGTTAGACTCGCCACTACTAATTAATGAAGCCCAGTCGGCCAGACACTCGACCACACAGATTTAACACCCTCAACCCTGACCAGGGAGGGCCTTACAGCACCACACCAGCGGTCACCATTCGACTCATGTTTGCTCATATTACAGCCATGTGGCCGAAGTCATTCCGGCCGGTAATTATCTTCACCAGTAGTAATCATAATCATGCATGGTTCTGATGATATCTTGGCAAATATATACGGAGGATCAGAAAAACAGCGGTTAGTTCCTTATTAGGGATGAGCAAATATTACGGAGTCACTTTTGATGTTATTTCACAAGTGTATGTAAAAGTAAGTGATGTCTATCGATCTCATGTGGAAATGTTGATGCAGTCGAGACTTGAATATTTCAGGGTGGTTATAAATGAGTGAGTGAGTTTAACGTCGCTTTGAACAGTTTTTCAGTTATATCACGGCATGTCAGCTTGATGAAGGAAGCTAAATGTCATAGATTGGTTATATATAATGCTAACGTCATTTTTATGTCTGTCCGAAACGTTCCAAATATATGTATGAGGATTCGGCTCAAGCTGTGCTATGAAGTTCCAATCCAAGTATTTTCACGTTTCAGTCTTCAAAGAGAAACGGTCATAGCAGAGTATGTTGTTTCTGTGAAAATTGTGGTTTAGGATAAGTCCCAAGAATAACATTTAGTCCCAGAAATCAAGTTATCTTAGTTAAAATTTATATCTACAAAATACAAAATCGAATCAAAATGGAGCCCAGAAAGATACTGATGTTGTTTTTTTAGCAATCTAGACTTACAAAATCATTCGAGACGTGAGTTGCATTCATGAGACATACCGTTGCTCGTTGGTTTCAATTAATATTTATATTTTTTAATGAATGTGTTCCAGAAATAAAATTGAAAAATACTTTGCCGCATTTTTTTTAAATTACAGAACATTAGTTAATAAATAAAAATAATAATAATTGATCGGTTCCTACTTTCAGAGGAAAACTTGTAGGCTTTGTGGCAGCGACCGAAAAAGGTTTTACCCCCTTCCAACAAAATTCCAAAAATATAATGCCAAGCACGGTTAACTAACAAGGGTTTATTGAAGTATGGCGGAGTCCTTGAAGCCTTGTGATGGTCGAGTAACCCTGTATTCAGTGTATGGTCCGTGGCTTTGATTGCAAGCACCCTCGGGATGTGATCAGCTTCTGTCACCCTTGACCACCAGGTCGCCTTGGTGGTCGGAGAGACTGGACATGCACGATACCAGACACCAGGGCCAGGTCAGAGGTCAGCGGGGTCACGGGTGATGCACAGCAGCGTTGGTCATGTTTCATACGGAGGCATCCTGAACATGGTTTAGTCCTCTGTAATTATATCTGATGGCGATAATGATAAATGTGCTATTATGAAATTGAGACTGCATTCAAATTACTACCAGCCATTGTTGGAAATTATGTTATCTTTTAAATGAAACTTATTTTTAATTAAACTTGATAGTATTGTAAGAGATCGTTATTGTGACATCTGCTTTCGTGATTATTACATCCACTGTCGTCGTTTGGACGCGGCTCTAGAAAAATACATCTCACGCCCGCGATTAAGTTTGTGTCAGTCCTGGTCATAAATACACTGTCTCTCGTCATAGATACACGGTATCTAGTAAATACACCGTCTCTAGTCACACATCCATTGTTTCTTGTAAGTGCATCGTCTCTAATCGTGAATATACTATCTCTTGTAAGTACACCGTCTCTAGTTGCAAGTACACCGTCTCTAGTTGCGAGTGCATCGTCTCTCGTCAATACAACATCTCTCGACGTTAATACTCTCTTAATTGTAAGTACACCGTCTCTAGTCGTAAATCCACTGTTTCTTGTAAGTATACCATCTCTCGACGTTAATACACTGTTTCTTGTAGGTTCACCGTCTCTAGTCGTCAATACACCGTCTCTAGTCGTTAATGTACTGTCTCTTGTTAGTACATCATCACTCGACGTAAATCCAATGTTTCTTTCTCTAGTCTTCAATACACAATCGCTCGACGTTAGTACACTGTCTCTTGTCAGTATACCGTCTCTAGTCGTCAATACACCGTCTCTAGTTGTCAATACACCGACTCTCGTCGTCAATAAACCGTCTCTAGTCGTCAATACACCGTCTCTAGTCGTCAATACACCACCTCTATTCGTTAATGTACTGTCTCTTGTAAGTACATCATCTCTCGGCGTAAATCCATGTTTCTTGTAAGTACACAGTCTCCATGCAGTCGTCAATACACAATCGCTCGACGTTAATACACCGTCTTTTGTACGTACGCCGTCTCTAGTCGTCAATACACTGTCATTTGTAAGTATACCGTCAATACACCGACTCTAGTCGCCAATACACGGTCTCCTGTAAGTATATGGACTTTAGTCGTCAATACACTGTCTCTTGTCAGTATATCGTCTCTAGTCGTCAATACACCGACTCTAGTCGTCAATACACTGTCTCTTGTCAGTATATCGTCTCTAGTCGTCAGTACACCGATTCTTGTCAAGTGAGTGGTCCTTGGACGGGTCATTGGGGAACGCTGTGCTCAAGTGAGTGAGTGACTGAATATAGTTATACGCCGCATTTAGCAATATTCCAGTAATATCACGGCAGGGGACACCAGAAGTAGGCGTCACACTTTGTACCCATGTGGGGAATCGAACACGGGAATTCGGCGTCACGAGCGAACGCTTTAACCATTAGGCTGCCCCAAAGTTCCTCTTTACTCTCACACTGTACAATTCATCGACACCAACGGACTAATAACGATAACGATACTTTAACCATTTCCAGACAGTACCAAACTCGCGTTGTAAACACGACATCTATCGTCGTAAATGCACACTCTCTTGTAATAATCAGAACATATTGAGCAACTAACTCCAAGATATGCTTTACATCAACTCGCCACATTTGCATTATTCCTATCACGAGAAGACTCGAAACTAGCTCAAGCTAACGTGATACACATGACCTAAGAGTATACGTCACATCCCGCAATATTCAGGAGTAACTAAATGTCACCATTGTGTAACTATGTGCCGACCAGTCCTTGTTTCATCCACTTAATGCAGAGCGCCAGGCAGGGTAACATAAAGTACCATATTTTAACTACACGTACACTATCCACCACACCACGGAGACCGCGCTTTTATTATATGAAGATCAATGTCATGTGTGTGTATGTGCGTGCATATTCGTGTGTGTATATGTGTGCTTGTATGTGAGTATGTACATGTGAGTGTACGTGTGCGTATGCGAGTGTGTGGGCGCGTATGCAGAGCGCCAGGCAGGGTAACATAAAGTACCATATTTAAACGTCTTTTGGTATGCCGCGGCCGGGGATCGAACCACCGACCTCCTGCTCTCTGGGAAGGCGCACTATCCACTAGGCCACGGAGGCGTTTTTACATATATAAATATGTGCTCGATGCGAGGATGGGCTGTATACATATATACATAATTAAATACACATATATCTATCTTGCTTTTATGCATGCACGTAATAGTTATTACATTATAAGTTTATAAGTTATTATATTATTATATTATCCTTTGTAATAGTAATAAGGTGTCTCATCCTCAAGAAACAACCTTGTACGACCCGTGTGTTTGCTGTGTGTATGTAGATATGTATCTTCTTTGTACACAATGTGTGACGCTTCTTAATAAACAATCAATTCAATGTCGTCATACTGACATCAACTCCGCGCTACGGATGCTCTGGTAATTCACTTAATACAAGTGACAGCGGCATTCGTACTTTTTTTGGTAAAAACACCGATATGGCAAATATATTAATCTATCCTCAGAAATCTTAGCATTTTTCTTCCAAAAGCGTGTTCAAACATAATCACGAAAACTGGCCTTATGCTACACGATAAGCCTCGCATATACATTATACTGTTTGTTATACATCTACTCATGTTCAACCCTGGCAGTCTATTTAGAAATAAAAATTGACTGACAATAGCAATAACATAGATATACATATCATTCCGGTTAAACTCTACGTCTCGACACAAAGCCAAAATCTCTAACAAAAAATTACGTTGATAATTATCTTGAATTAAATCTATTTGATTCTTTAAATGCATTGTATTCACAACCCCTTTTACCAATGAAATCACGAGACCAAATTTCAACACATGTTATGAAAAGTCAAGCTAAGCTATTGAATTGGGCTATGAAAGAACAACGTGTTAATACCTAAATAGATGTAACAGTTTGTTTCAACAAATCGTAACCAAATGCATAATGCATAAATAAATGTAACGCATGTTTGTGTTGACAACCGCCCTGTCAACAATTAGAGGAGTGACTTGCTGACTTGATGAACACCTGCTCTTGCCGAGATGTCCTCAAGGTGTTGATCTTTCTATTGTGACGTCACGGCACGCGACATATGGTCCCAGCAGCCCCGCTGATTGGCTGAAATGGGCTATACAATAGATTCAGGGCGTTTCCTTGAATGTTACACATGATTGTTTTATATAACGGTAATTTGATGTTATTTGGCGTGGCAGCGATATGATTTCATTAACCAGGTGGTCTTTGAAGCACCGCGAGGTGTGGAAAACCCGAAAAGGAATGTTATTGTCATCGAATAACGGTCGCTTCTGAAGACACTTGTGAAAAGACACGATTAAATGGCAACTTCTGTTATTGCTCACCGTGCACCTTGTCTACAGTGTTATCGAAACAACGTCATGGTTCAAGGCACACAATTGCAAAGCCTTCATCCCTACATCGTAATGAACTTATCCATGCAATGCCATTGCTAGCAAACAAAGAATACTTTTTATACTTGTAGTTTTTTGTATATATATCAACACGGTGAAAAATTGATAATAAATATTTGACACTTATCCAGTTCAAGGTAGATCTACTTTCGAGGTGGGAGTTGGGCGTTGGGGTACTGAGCAAGCTTGTTTTCGTTGTAATTGTTTAAATTTGGATAAACAATGTAATTGTTTAAATTTTGATAAAAAATGTTATTGTTTAAATTTGGATAAACAATGTAATTGTTTAAATTTGGATAAACAATGTAATTGTTTAAATTTGGATAAAAAATGTTATTGTTTAAATTTGGATAAACAATGTAATTGTTTAAATTTTGATAAACAATGTAATTGTTTAAATTTGGATAAACAATGTTATTGTTTAAATTTGGATAAACAATGTAATTGTTTAAATTTGGATAAACAATGTAATTGTCTTCAAGATGTTATATTCTTTTGCCATTTTCTTTCCTAATTCATAACAAGATAAATAGCATTTTTATCACATTCAGCTATTCTCGGCCTTTTGACATTCACATTCACATTCACATTTATAATATTCCCATTTTGAACTTCTCTCGACGTCAGATCTCCAATTTTGATAAAACTGATCTTTCAAAGTTTTTTTTCTATATGAGCAGTTAGCCACTGGTTGGAAACGCTTTGTGGGTCATAAAATACATAGAACAGACCACACTTATTAAGTAACAACATGTTAACTATGAACACACAACCTTTTCATTATATAAAGGATTAATAAACGCATCGAGTTCCCCTTAAACCTATGGGTTGTTGACAGGAAATACATAAACATGTTTCAAAGCAACTCACAGGCTTGTCAATAGAGAGCGAGGAAATAATAACATGCAAAATACGTTGGACTGGTCCACAATGTTAGGGGTGCATTTTTCATAGTGTAGGTGGACTGGTCCACAATGTAAGGGGTGCATTTTTCATAGTGTAGCCAATCTGCACTAAAAACAGCTTTACTGTAGTCGCTCGACCCGGTAGGCGAATAGAGATGGAACAGATTACATCAAGTCAAGAATGTCCCAGCCATGATGTAGGTGGAACAGTGCTCCTGCGGCGTAAAACAACACTGGGTGTATTACTCACATTTGGGTGAGGTGAAATGGGGTTTAACGTCGCGTCCAAGGTTATTGCATTTATATAGCGGCTGCTTGTACTAGACCGGACTAATGCCGATTTATAGTGCTAGCACACTGAGATACCATGCCGCAGTTTAACATGAACACCCCACTCAGACACAGTATACTGACTCCGAGCCGACCAGTCCTTGTTTTAGCCCCTTATTGCCGTGCCAGACAGGATAACAACAAGTACAATATTTTAACGTCTTTTGGTATGACGCAAACCCCAGACCTTCTGCTCTCCGGGTGGACGCTCGACCGCTCGACCACTAGGCCACGGAGGCGGTCTTCTTATATGTAGATCAAAGAGCCGTTTATGTTGGTTTTTGTAGAGCACCTCAACACGACTACGCGAAGAAGTACCGTTCGTGTGTTTAATTCAAACATCGATAAGTTTCTTTATGACTTTTCGAGGTATTGAAAACTATCATTTTATTTCAATTGGGAGGTTATTGACCTTTAGTCTACTTATGTCAAGTAAACCAGTAATATTAGTCATCACTTTGTTTTTTTAGGTTTGGTTTGGTTTGTTGTTTTGCGCCGCGCTCAGCAATATTCCAGCTATATGATGGCGGTCTGTAAATAATCGAGTCTGGACCAGACAATCCAGTGATTGATATCATGAGCATCGATCCACGCAATTGGGATCGATGACATGCTTCAACCAAGTCAGCGAGCCTGACCACCCGATCCCGTTAGTCGTCTCTTACGACAAGCATAGTCGCCTTTTACGGCAAGAATGGGTTGCTGAAGACCTATTCTACCCCGGATCTTCACGGGTAGATCCCGGGAAAGACTATAGGTCCCCAGACTAACATTTATACTCTGAAATGAACATTTTATGAATTATGATTCATTTTCAGAAACTGCAGTAGTCTAGTGTTTCCACTATTTTGACTTGCGGGGGCTGTATTTGATATACATTTGTTTCAGGGTCTGTATGGCAGACAACAAAAAGATCCCCAGCAACCCATGCTTTTCGCAAGAGGCGATTAAAGGGATCGGGTGATTAGGCTCATTGACTTTGTTGAGTGCAAGCCATCGTATCTCATCGTGGATCGATGATCACGATGTCAATCACTGGATTGTTTGGTCCAGGCTGTGTTATTTACGACCGCCGTTATACAGCTGGACTATTTCTGAGTGCGGCGTAATCATACTAACAAACATATCCCTCACTACTTATCTGGACATTTTGTTGTTGAGAGAACAAAATATAACTAGTGATCTTGGAGAACTCTCAGAACACAATGTTAGTTTATATTTCGGAAGGATAGTGACCACATTCAGTTTTCAAGATTTGAGGTGAGGTGAGGTGAGGTGAGGTGAGGTGAGGTGGGGTGGGGTTCAAGATTCTTGCACTTATATACCGACGTGGGGATAGTAACCACATTAAGTTTTCAAGATTTGTGTAGGGTGAGATGTGGCAAAATGGGGTATACGTCGCGTTCTTGCACTTATATAACCACGTGTGGCTGCTTGTACTAGTTCGAGCTAATGCCGGTTTTATAGTGCTGGTCGTCTGAGATACCATGTCGCAGTTTTGCATGAATACCCCACTCGGACACATATCCCGACTCCGAGTCGACAAGTCCTTGTTTTATCCCAGTAATGCAGAGTGCCAGGCATGGTAACAACAATTACCATCTTTTAACGGATTTTGATATGCCGGGGCCGGGGATCGAACCAATGACCTTCCGCTCTCCGAGCACACGCTCAATCCACGGAGACGGTTCTTATGTGCTTGGAGTGAGTGAGTGAGTAGAATATTACGCCGCTCTTTGCAATATTCCAGCAATATGACAGCGGGGGACGACTTCACGCATTTTACCCATGTGTAGAATCGAGCCCGTAACTTCGAGGGGCGGTCGGGTAGCCGAGTGGTTAAGGCGTTCGTTCATCTCGCCAAAGACCCGGGCTCGATTCCCGACAAGGGTACAATATGTGAAGCCGGTTACTCACTAATACACTCACTCACTCGTCGTAACTTCGGAGGGACGATCGTTCTCTTTAACTACTAGACTACACTATAGCCCCTTTATGTGCTTGTTTGTTTGTTTTAAACATATTTTATTGACAAATATGGTCGACGGGATTGGGCAAAAGTTATCCAAATTAGGTGGCCCTTTCCCTAATGTATATTTACAGACATTGAGTATTCTAAATATATATAAATATATAATATGTCAAAGTAACGAAGAGAAATATATTTACATGAAAAGCATAAACATGTTTTTTAACATAAGGTTGCAAGAACATAAACTTACATAAAATGCCTACATAAAACACATTTTACTTGTATACACACATAAATACAAATATGCATAAGTACAAATACACATGCAAACCTACATATATAATTACACATACATACACATATATACATGTACATAAATACATACATTTAAACACTACATATATACACATATACATGAGCACAAAAGCAAATTGACGTTACCGTGATTATATTAATTAATCAATAACTGAACATGCATGATAATTATTATGCGGACAAAATACCTTTACAGATCCGTCACTGGATTATCTGGTCCAGACTCGATTATTTACAGACAGCCGTCTGAGCGCGGCGTTAAACAACCAACCAACCAACCAACCAACAGATCCGTCTATCTTTTTTAGTACAGTTACAAAGTATATGACAGACCAGTGTGAATATGGATAAAAAAGCGAAGAGCCTTAAAACATCTTTCCGTTTCAAACTTCTGTTTTGGGGGTGTGACAATAAACACAATCTCAACATGACTTGGGTAAAAAACACAAAAAGTGTTGAATTTTAAATAGAAATTAAGAATTTATTAAAACCATTATTTACAAATTTGCAAATATATCCTACCTTCTAACAGTAGAATTTGAATATTCAAATAAATATGTGAGTTATCTGAATATGGCAATATCGTAGATAAAAGCATGACCACAATTCCTCATAGTTTTTATTTTGCACTCAGCTGGACGAACGTCACACTAATCTCTGCATCAATACAAATGCCGCCTAATCCGTCAGCACAATTCCTGTGTCTGAAAGGAGACTAAATGAAATTGGTGAATTTTGTTCTTTTTACCCTTCTTTATGTCCTTTCTTTTTGTTACACATGGATACGTTTTAGAGGTGAAATTGAACCGCTAAAATATCTCTAAATGAAAACGTAGATTGGTTTCAGGAAACGAACTAAATACAAATATTTCGAAGTCTTTGTGTGATGATCAGATCACTTCACTTTGTTATAGAGAAATGTATGGTTATAAATAGAAACAAATTAGATATTGTATAAAGGATGTTTTTTTCAGAAATGCACTTTGTATACAGGCAGTTGGCTTTTGAAACAGAATCAACGTTTATTTCAACGGCATGGGTCAAACATTAGAAAGGTACTTTATTTCAGTTCATGAGGATACGTGTGCATTGAAACTTAATTCTGCCTCCAGCCGTAAAATGACTCGCGAAATCAATATGGTGAATCAAGGGTTTACATCAGCTCAATTCACGAGTTTCATTTTTTATACACAAATTCACGCGCACAAATAATTGATTTTAACACCGTAATTCAATGTGTATTCACACACGCGCGATATCTAACGACAGTTGTGCGCACAGGTAAGTTACCTGTCATTTTGCACTAAAATACAGGTGGAACGATTCACGCAGCATTCACTTCGTTTCTGATGCGACAACCCAGCCCATGAATGTCACGCGGTAGTGTTCAACGTTGTTTGAATGGAGATCGCGAACACAACAGACGCTCAAGTCGCGTGCCGGCCATTTTTCATACCGTGATCCGAGCACCCGTTCGTCCGCGCTTTGGAGAATGTGGATAATTTCACATCCATTTCTGAATGCCTTTTATAAATAGCCAGATCGAAATGAGCTTACGAGATTGTTAAATGAGTTATTGAGAGCAGGCCAGGCGCAAGCAAGCTATGTCGTCTGCCTACGTCACGTGCGCACGTGCATGCGTATCTCACCTGTATTGCCATGTTCTGGAAAGGGTTCACGGGTTAAGGCCGACAGAAAATGGCACCAGGCTTCCCACAATGCAAGTTGGCTTAATTGACCTTGAAATTAAAACGTGAGAAAAGTATTTCAACGAAGAAAATTATCATTGGATAATTGGCGAAATAATGATCTTGCTGTCGGTTATTTTTGGTTATCGGTCCGTACGATCACGACAATAGAAGCTATAACATACAAAGGGGGATAACTCTGACACTCGCGCATGGTCATTTGGATTTCTTGATTGGTTCCACTCTGTTAAATAGCATTCATATTGTGCTGAGGGTTATCCCCTAGATCTGTCCGATTTCCATGCCTGATTTAACGGGGTCTGCGATTGCAGATAAAATCCAAATCGCCAGGAGTCACGCTCATGGCAAGGTAACACGCCACGTGCCGGCCGAGGACGATTATCTGCTGCAAGATAAATCCTTAAATGCCTTTAAGCATGTAAAATGGCGGCTGACAAAACAATGTTGGCCTGCCGTCAGATGTCAGTCAGTCATTTAGCTACAATACATGCAGGTGAATAGTCCCTTCACCCAAGACAGGCAGGCCGAGCAGTGGCATGGAGGCGATTAAGATTTAAGACTATTTGATGGGTCTATCCTGCAGGACTTGACACATTTATTAATGTTCCTAGATTTCAATGGCTTTGTGTCACGTTTAGAAACGTTCGGTGCTATGGACTCGTAGATGGCAAACAACTCCTGATATGTTGTCAAAGTTCAAGTCTCACGGTGACGTTGAAAGACGTTGGGAAGAATACTAATGTTGTTAAACGAGTGAGTGAGTGAGTGAGTGAGTGGTTTTACGCCGCTTTTAGCAATATTCAAACAATATCACGGCGGGGGACACCAGAAATGGGCTTCACACATTGTACCCATGTCGGGAATCGAACCCGGGTCTTCGGCGTGACGAGCGAACGCTTTAACCACCAGGCTACCCGACCGCCCCTTGTTACACGAAGGAGTAAGAATTTTTGCACAATTGCAGCACACTTACGACACAATTGATACACAGGGAAGAAGGGGACGCTGCAATAACCCTTCACGAATTGTAGCCTTTCGGCAAGCTTTGGATACCCTCGGGTGTCTGGGTGCAGAGTAGGGTGACAAGAAGATAAGATACAGGAAGTGGAGGTACAAATTGTCCCGAGAGAGGTCCACAAGTGTGCACCTGCTTACGCACACGTGTGTGACGTTACGTAAAACGTCAAACTAAGAGTGGGTGAGTCAGTATGGTTTTACGCCGCTTTTAGCAATATTCCAGCAATATCACGGCGGAGGACAGAAGAAATGGGTTTCACACATTGTACCCATGTCGGGAATCGAACCCGGGTCTTCGGCGTGACGAGCGAACGCTTTAACCACTAGGCTACCCGATCGCCCCCGTCAAACTGAGAGGCCATATTCATCATGGGTAGTGTGTGCGTGTGGGTGGGTGGTGGGGTGAAATACGATGCTTTTCTGACTTGTAAGGAGCTCCAAAATGCCACAACATCTTCAGTAGGCCATTTCTTTCCTTTCACAAAACCTTACGACAAATGATATTTTCATGAATCGTTCATGGACCCTATTGTTAACTTTACTAACTTTAACAAATAACTCATCCAGATCGCCGTTTCACAAAGCGGTCTTAGTGCTTCACGTGTCGCAACTCCTATCCTTTATTGTCGACGACAATCGCAGCACTAAGATAACTTTGTGAAATTGGCCTGGTTATGTAAAACAGTTTATTCGAGCTAGTATCTTTCCTGTGTTAGAGTTTGCATCACTTTAAACGCTTCTTTCCCCACATTCGTGACGCTAACATGACTATTACGAGCTAACAATACTCTCCTGGGCTATAACTCCACCAGTTCCGTGTCCACAGCCTCATTAAACAGTCCGTCCTCCCTGACAGCTCTATAGCCACACGCGCCTGAGCCCAGCGTCTTCAAACGTATTGTCAGTCAACAGGTTTCCGTCTTTTATCCACCCGTGGGTTAAAGCGGGCATACGGTACTTAACTTCGTATTTGTCACGGTGCATGCGTGTCATTGCAGACAAACCAAACCTACGTAAACGGACTTAAACCTACTGGCACGCGCCAGGTTGTGTCGTCTGCCACGCTCCGAAGTCACGTGATATTTGTCATTTTGGGCCCGGATTTTTTTTATTTCTGTGCCAGCTGGCCGGTATAACCTGCTGGCATGCAGTTGACGTGTGCTGGCGAATGGCATTTAAGGGTATTAGCGGTGTCCCGACCTGAGGCAGGGAGTGATATATTGGGATGTCGTTATGGGAGAGGCACGCGAACGTTTCGAACCACTGTGCATGTATTTCCAATCCGAGAGGTGATACTCCCACGTATCAGCTGCTGCTGGCTTCCAGTGTCGCCACGTCGTTGTACCTGATTTTTTAAACACCGAAACAATCTGTGGTTTCAGTCTTTATATCTCTTGACACGAGCAAGATTGATCACCACAACGTATCTCGAATTTTATGAGGAGTTAATGCCTGAAAGGTATAAATTCCAGATTTACGTTCAAATAAAAGGGGAATTTGTGTGTCAATCTGCTGCAAATCATTGGAGAAAGCAGTTATCCTGTCTTGCGGGATATGTTTGTAATTATGTAATGGCCAGCTGAGGTTAATCACCATACATCGGTTAATTATATATAAGGAATATAATTAATGAAGTTAATAGTTTAACGTACATTAATTACATGTCTGACATATTACCACTGTGAAATTGGTGAGCACGGGTATGGTGCCGACAACGTTAGGATCCTAAATATTGCTAATCATGGATATAAACCAGCGGATCCTGGTGTGACAAGGGGAGCAACTCCACACAGCGGCATCTTAAACGACAACCCGCTTTGTGGCGGCGGCCAGTTTATGATAAAATCTGGACCAGACAATTTAGTGATTGATATTATTAGCAACGATCCACGTCGTCGGAGCACGATGACACAGACAACCAAGTCAACGAGCCTGACCACCTGATCCAATTAGTCGCCCGTCACTCTTATGACACCGTTATTATATAGTATTTCCATTTGGATATACACGTAAACGTTCCGGTGAGCGGGGTTTCCGAAATAACGGGGTCCGGACCAACCAGCTTTCATTGCATTTCCATCAAGGCGCGTCTGCAGAATGTACAGTGGACGTGCTCCAGTCGTGCAAAATGAGGGTATGATGCTGACAAACCAACAATCAAAATCAGTGTTTACCTGGGATTCGAACCCATGGCCGGAAGATTCTGTCGGGACTACGGACTGATGCCGGTCTCGAGGTCAGTATAGATCCTCGGCTCCACGGTCTGGTGTTCAGCATAGCCGTCGGCTCCACGATCTGGTGTTTAGCATAGACCCTCGGCTACACGGTCTGATGTTTGGCATAGCTCCACGGCTACACGATCTGGTGTTTAGCATAGACCCTCGGCTCCATAGTCTGGTGTTTAGCATAGCTCCTCGGCTACACGATCTGGTGTTTAGCATAGACCCTCGGCTCCATAGTCCGGTGTTCAGCATAGATCCTCAGCTCCATGGTAGACCCAGACAGTAATTCGTGCCCCGACTGCAATTGAGACATTTTCTCCACGTAATTAGGGTGATCAGTTATTGTTAAACTGGATATAAAACTCAGTTAACAGATGAGTAAAGAGGTGTTGGGATGACCTGATTCAAGCTTGCTCGGAATGCAATTTGGCCGGGCATAGCACCTCTTTAACAGCACCGGGCCATGCTACATTCATGTTAGAGGGAAATCCAAAGCGACATGTCTCAGATGCATTTGTCATTTTACGACAGTGGTCTGCTGTATCATACCCGTGAGTGAGTGAGTGAGTTGTGTTTAACGCCGCTTTTAACAGTATTCCAGTCATATCACGGCGTGCCAGCTTAATGTGGGAGGAAAGCCCGAAGTGATGCAGGTCTCAGACGTTTACCACTTCGGTGAAACTAACGAGCAGGGGTGTGGTGCTGACAAACCTATAGAAACATAATCGGGGCGAATCGGGATTCGAACCCACAATCATTGGTTTCTGGCGTGCCCTTAGGGACGCAACTCTGCACAGCGAATCGCGGCGCCTTAGACGACTGGGCCACCCGTGTCCCCGAATTGGGTTTGCAGAAGCTTTGAACAATTTTCGACTATGTCACAGTGTCTGCTTCTTGTAGGACAAAAACCCGGAGTGATGCAGGTCTAAAACTATTATATATTATATTCGGGTATGGAGCCGACGAACCAAGAAACATTATCAGGATAAATCCAGTATTCGAGTGTTTGTTGTTTTACGCCGCATTCAGACAATCCAGTGATTGATATTGTGAACAACTATGCCTCGGGGTACAATGACACGGAATCAACCAAGACCCCGAGCCTGACCACCGGATCCATTAAGTCCTCTTACTTACGAAGACCCGGGTTCGATACCCACAAGGGTATAATGTGTGAAGCCCATTTCTGAGGCCCCCACCGTGACATTGTTGGAAACGCCGCACTCAGGAATATTCCAGCTATATGACGACAGTCTGTAAATAATCGAGTCTGGACCAGACAATCCAGTGAGTGACACCATGAGACACGCAATTCGGATACGATGACACGCATCAACCAAGTCAGCGATCTTGACCACAAAATTCGGTTGGTTGCCTCTTTACGGCCACTGGGTTGATGAAGATAAATTCTAACTCGGATCTTCACGGGTCTTTTCATATTGCAATGGGAGAAGTGAGGTAAAATGGAATTAACGTCACGTTCAATATTATTGCACTATTAAAGCGACGTGCATGCACGTGTGTGTGCTTTATAGTGCTAGCCCACTGAGATACCATGCCATAGTTTAACATCGATACCCCACTGAGACACACTATGCTGACTCTGAGCTGACCGGTTCTTTTATGTCATTCATGCTGAGCGGAAGGCGGGGAGGGTGTCGGGCCGGGAAGTCGAAAATCTATTTACCAGTAGTACCGGAAAGGCGAATGGAGGGGTAAGGGACTGGGGACCGGGAAGGCGAATGAAAAGATCAGTGATGTGTACCCTCGTTATGTTTACAACGTTGATGCCTCCAAATCGAAACTAGTTCATCGTACCAAGACCGAGGTGACTCCTATACCCAGGATCTACGATGATAGGATCGCCAACCTGAGGAAGAACCATGACGTTGTACCTGTAGGTGTGCTGGCTGAGATCCCGACCTTTGCAGCGATGAAGACTATCCTTTACCGCCAGCGTCACAAGACTGTTCCACGCCTGCACTTCGTGGGCTATGTTACCACTACATGGGTAGAAGGATCTTGGAGCAAGGACCTGTGGAATCACTTCGGAAACCAGGGACGCAGAACAAACAACAACCTTGAAGGATGGCATCATCACCTGAACAAGAGCGCCCAGAAGACTCACCCTAACATCTTCGAGGTAGTGAATCTTCTGAACAATCTCTAACAGAAGTGAGGGTTGAGCAGCTAGGCGCTCACCCAAGAGCACCTGCTCGGAAGAGAAAATACCGAGTGATTGACTCTAGACTCCGTGCCTTGAAAGAAGATCTGTTGAACCAATTGACGACAACAATGGACTACACCGACGATGTGGCAGATCTACTGCACTGGGAATGAACTGAATTATTACATAAATGATCAAATGTATGTCTATATACATCTTCAAATACATGCATGATATATGATATGCTATACTATACTTGTTATATATTGACTTTGTTGCCCAGATTAAATAGTGTCCTCATTCCATTGGTGTTTTCTTTGTAATTAACAAGTACCGGGAAGGCGATCATCTGCCATAATAAGAATTTTTGTGATGACCGGGAGGGCGAACGTAATTTCTAACTCTGAGGGATTGATTTTCGCCTTCCCGGGCCATAACCGCGGGGAAACAAGTACCATTTTTAGCGCCTTTCGATATGACGTGGTCCAGGATCGAACCACCGACCCTTCGCTCTCCAGGCAGACGTTCAATTCACTACACTGCGGTTTAACCTCACGTCGTCAATCTTGCATCTGACCTGGGCTTTCAACCAACGGGTTACATCCCCCCCCCCCCCCCCCCCCACACACACACACACACTCAAATCATACGTGGGAGGAGGGCTCCTTAGTTGCGATCGTGGGCTCGAATCCCAGATGCACCCCAATTATTTCTAGGTTTGTCAACACCAATCCCGTGCAAACGTCATTACCTGGTTCCCGTGCAAACGTCAGTACCTGGGGCTAGCCTCCCACATTGAGCTGACACGCCGTGATACATCTGTAAAACCGTACAAGGCGCCGTGAACCACACTCACTCACTCAAATATTAATATTCACAATCATGCAGAGGGACACAGATAATTTACTGTCTTCAAAGGTTTACCCATGATAATCAAGGGATTGATTGATTTAATTAACAGCTTTGTGTTTAACGCTGCTTTTAGCAGCAGTGCAGCCATGTCACGCCGTGTCAGCTTGACGTTAGAGGAGCGTAACGCAGGCCATTTACATTAACCACTTTGGTGAAAACCACGAATTATTAGGGAGCAGTTCAACCTTTCTATTTCGGATGAAAAAATAATTCCTAACGTTTTGGGACACGACCCAGCACCGCTTAAAGTTAATTGCGACAAATGTGATAACAGAATGTCGTTGATTTTCAGAAAGTAAAACAAATCGTACCATTGCGTGTTTTTCAATGACACACACACACGCTCGCACGCACGCACGCACGCACGAGCACGCACGCACACACACGCACACTCACGCGGCAACTAAGGGAAGCAACTATGTCAAGTGCTCTTCAGGACCTTGTTTGGCTGGCCCATAGGAGAATGAAGAGAATGAATGTGGTTTAACGCCGCTTTCAGCAATATTCCAGCAATATATCGGCGGGGACACAAAAAAATTGGGCTTCACACATTGTACCGACATCGAGAATTAAACACAGACGCTCTGCATGACGAGTGAACACTCTACCCACTAGACTACTCCATCGTCTCATATCATAAGCAGTACACGTCTGCCACAGACGGAGCATATAGCATATATCGGAGCTTATCGGATGATGCTAATAAGTTAGAAGGTATCTTCTGATAGGAACCGTAAGTGATCGATGAAGGGGCGATTGTGAACAAGCTGTCGAGAAGGTCGGCCTGCCTACTCACCGAGGGTCCCCGAGTTGACTTGACGAAGGAAAATCTACCGTTATCCCTCCCGATCCGGCTAGAACACATGTCTCTAATCACTGAAAAGTATAAAACTCATAAGAGATAATGGACGCGGAGAATGGTCGGGGGAACATCTGGTAGCTATCAGAGACCGGGGATCTGAACTAGATGAAATTCATACATCTTCGCCTGTTGTAATAAATTCACCTAAATCTGACGGTTTAAATGACGTCCAATTCCTTCGCCGTCGTTTGCTCTGTTTCATAAAGGTTTGTAAGAACATGGCAAGCAGTCGCCCCGGTTGCAATAAGCTGTTCACAGGAAATACACTGTTCCACAGCGCAAAAAACGTGTTTTCTTTTCATCTCGACCGATGTATTAAAAAACTCGCACATGGTGCTTTATCGTGGATTGGGGTCGAGTAAAGACTGAATACGGCGCGTGAAGCATGGTATTCCTCAGCTAATGGGGCATTAGAAGCAACTGATGAATTCCTTCTGTATGTGGGTGCTATTTGTAGGCATATAAAGCGACGGAAACCTAATTATGAGAAATTATCTCCCACGACAGGCAACATTAGGTTTCAGCTGAGCATCACTAATTTTCCTTGATTTTCGTCGATAATTTGAGAGAAAAGCTGGCAGATTTAAAGTAAGCGTGTAATTGTGGCAGGCCAACCGGTACTCGGGTGCCCCGACCGTTCCTTCCGTCATAGGCTTCTTCGCAGTTGGGTGTTTTGCTCCATTCCGCTAATTATAATTGCATGTTTGGTGTCAGATGAACAAATGGCCCTTTCAGGACTACCGTCATGCTTGTGCTGTTATTAGCGTGTGTTCTGTCTCCTCGGATAATGATAATTACGAGCATGGCCTTCGGTCTTTGCTTCAGATGTTTCTACCCGTAATAGATATGTCAAGCGATGAGATCAAATATGGTCTCAGAAACACAACCTAGAATTAACCTACTTCGGGAAGGGTCGATGTGGGCAACACCTGTGATGTCAACGAAATACGTGTTGAGGTCGATACATAACTGTATTGTTGAGTGAGTTTATTTGAAGAACGACACGTAAAAAATGTTTCCCATGATCGATTCTTAAAATCGACCCTACCCTTAACTGGGTTTTGTTTCATTCAAAAGTATAGTTTTATTTAACGATGGCAATTGTTTGTTTGTTTGTTCATTGTTTAACGTCGCACTCAGCAATATTCCAGCTATATAAGCTGTCTTTCAATAATTGAGTCTTGTCCAGAAAATCTGGTGATTGATATTATGAGCAACGATTTACCCGTCGGGTACGATGACACAAAAGCCACAAAGCCTGACCTCACGATTCATTCAGTCGCTTCTGACGACAAGCCGAGCGTAGGTTGATGGGGACCTATTCTAACCAGGAATCCCTACGGTGAGTTCTGACGACAAGCCGAGCGTAGGTTGATGGGGACCTATTCTAACCAGGAATCCCTACGGTGAGTTCTGACGACAAGCCGAGCATAGGTTGCTGGGGACCTATTCTAGCCAGGAATCCCTACGGTGAGTTCTGACGACAAGCCGAGCAGAGGTTGCTGGTGACCTATTCTAGCCAGAAATCCCTACTGTGAGTTCTGTCGACAAGCCGAGCACAGGATGCTGGTGACCTATTCTAGCCAGGAAACTCTACGGTGAGTTCTGACGACAAGCCGAGCAGAGGTTGTTGGGGATCTATTCTAGCCAGAAATCCCTACAGTGAGTTCTGACGACAAGCCGAGCATAGGGTGCTGGGGACCTATTCTGACCAAGAATCCCTACGGTGAGTTCTGACGACAAGCCGAGCATAGGTTGCTAGGGACCTATTCTAACGAGGAGTTCTGACGACAAGCCGAGCATAGGGTGCTGGGGACCTATTCTGACCAAGAATCCCTACGGTGAGTTCTGACGACAAGCCGAGCACAGGTTGCTAGGGACCTATTCTAGCCAGGAATCCCTACGGTGAGTTCTGACGACAAGCCGAGCATAGGGTGCTGGGCACCTATTCTAACGAGTTCTGACGTCAAGCAGCGTCATTCATGATCGTCATTATGGAAATAAGGCAAAGGCTGCATGGTTTTCAAGCCTTGGAGGCGTTCTGGCAAAATAATGAAATTAGCTTGGAGTGGTTGGGAGATTAAAATTAAAAATTAAAATTCGACCTGCCTACACTTTTTTTCAAAAAGGGATGAGAAACAAGAAACGTTTTCCAATTTTTGAAAAAGGTTTTCATTTCTACTTTAGCATCAATGCTGTTTCAATTGATTCAAACCAGGAACATCGTGTTTGATGTGGATATTGAGCTGCTGGGGAATGATGGCGGGGAGGGTTTGTAGGTGACGATTCTGGGTCATAAAACTGATCGATTACCTAGTATCTATTTATGCTGCCAGTTATATATTTTGATGCAAATTAGGATCTATATATGGGCACTTTTTCCTATTTCCATTTATTTTATCGACTCAGCAAATGACAGCAAAACCTAGTTCTTGACTAGCCTCATACAGTAAGTTAAGTTTGTTTTTACTGCTTTGAAAATTCGTCTGGTCCCTAATACCAGGAATAAAGTCATTTGCTTGTTCGTTGTTTGGTATGAAAAAAATCGCACGATAACAGCTTTCTTTAAATATGTTATAAGAAATGGCTTAAATATGTATGTATATATGTTTAGAGTTACCCGCCCTTGGTCCGGGTACAAAATTACCTAATGTTTTCGATATGAGTGCATGGCGACAGCACAAGATCGGTTTTCGACCTGAACGCGAGCGTCATCTCCCATGCCATCCTCTAATGTCCAGGGATTTACATATTTCTATTTGGTTTATATCCTCTGGGGATTCCGAGTATGAATATAGGCCCCCAGCAGCCTATACCTGTCGTGAGAGGAGTCGACATTGATCAGATGATCAGGTTCGTTGGCTCGGTTGTCCACGTATCATCGTGCTCCGACAGGATGGATCGTTGTTAATAATATCAGTCACTAAACTGTCGGTGGCACGGGTGGCCCAGTCGTCTAAGGCGCCGCGATTCGCTGTGCAGAGTTGCGTCCCTTGGGCACGCCAGAAACCTATGATTGTGGGTTCGAATCCCGGTTCGCCCCGATTATGTTTCTAGGTTTGTCAGCACCATACCCATGCTTGTGGGTTTCACCGAAGTGGTAATCATCTGAGACCTGCATCACTTCGGGCTTTCCTCCCACATTAAGCTGACACGCCGTGATATAACTAGACCACTTTTAAAAGCGGCGTTAAACCAAACTCACTCACTCACTAAACTGTCTTGTCTAGATTTGATTATTAACAGCTGGAATGTTGTTGAGTGAGGCGTTAAACAACGAAGACACAAAAATGATAAATACCCAGGATCCATTTGACAGCATAGAAACGTTACAGCTCCGAAACAAAACTTGACGCGAAAAATAGTCGTCCAATCATATTACACCCATGAGCGAGAGACAGTATCTTTTTAACAAAGCCTTGTTTTCAAACTTCCCCAAAAAGTCCAAGGTCGGTCCCTGGAAGTGTAGTTCGCCGTTCTGCCATTTAGAACTGCACCAGTGACAATTCACTCAGTCCAGCTTCTGTTCCCAGTGCTCGTCTTAATTCCCCGCTTAATGAAACGTTACCGTTCCTTGTACTTGGTCTAACGTAACGGCAACGCTAGAACGACTAGCCTTGAGCACGGCTTCACGTGGTGGACGCCAGAGTTCTGAAACTGTTAACGCACAGGCAACGGCAGCATCACCATCAGCATCAGCAGCAGCATCCACTTGGATGATCAGGACGAGATGCGGTTAGCCACTAACAAGTCGTAATTTCAAAGATTCCATATTGAACTTAAATTCATAAACGATGACAGTGGTAAAATCGTTTCATCCTGTGAAAAACCATCACATTTCAAATCAGTCTTACTTGATGGTCTTTATGAAAAGGGAGACATTTTTCGAAAATACTGGAATTATTTCCCTATAAAACCCGAACACCAATGGCATATGCTTCTGGGTAATTGCCCACACTGAAGATTGGCTTCGTTTTTAAATATTTTATAGAACTTTTCAGTCTGTGAGAATAGGATACGATTACAGATTATCAGTGTTTGCTGGTGGACTGAAACGAACGACCGAACAAGCTGGTCAGCGGAGTTCTCCGATTCTCTAAATTACCTTGTGAGATTCTGGGGGACTGTAACGCGCTGTTTTCCTGTAAACAAAGCAGTGAATGGGTTGTGTTTTACGCCGCTTTGAGCAGTATTTCGTACATCAGACGGATTGATGTTGGGTTGGGGTGGGGGATGGGATGGGATGGGGTGGGGGTGGGTCAGGGAGAGGCGAAAGTGATGCAGGTCTTAGATGAGCACGGGTATTATGCTGACAAACCTGGACACATAATAAGACGAATCTGGGATTCGAACCAGGATCTTTAAGATTTCTGGTAATCCTTAGGGACCCTTATATACATTGTATTGATATATCTTCGCGAGTTTATACGTTAAGTGTTTGTCTACATGGGTAATTCTTTATTACACCAACACACCACTTAACCAAGGGAGTCTCCCCAGGGTACGTGACACACTACGCCCTACATGTGGAGTACCGAACCCGGTCTCTCGACGTCATGAGCAAACGATTGTGCCGCGGTGCCACATGGTTAATGATCGATCATTGTTAGATATGGCCCAGGCATTTTCATACGTTTAGTTCTGATGAGGTGAAAAGGGGTTTAACAGTCGAGAGTATTGTCGTAAACTAGTGTGTGATCCAAACACAATCCACGTGACATAAAATGCCTCTCGTCAAGATTTCTACACATTATTCACATTATAAGCATCCGGTGAAATTTTTTATAGTGTTGTACTCACGCAATAAAGATCTAGTTCTGGTGGATTTTTTAAATGTTTATGCGAGTTTAAATGATATTTAGGAAGCCATTTGCTCCGTTTGAACAAAACGTTAATGTGTGACACCCAGCATCTGTGCGGGGAGAGCGTCAGAGCTGGTGGTGGCTTTGTGGTGATACGTGAGGAATGCGGTAAGACCCTTAGCGTTTCTTAATCCAACAATTTAATGGCCCCAGAGAAGAGCGCCTTGTCTTCTACTGTTATCAACTCGGAGGATATCTGTCCAACTTCAAGATGACACATAGAATCAAACAAAAAATATAGCATCGGTTTTAAAACTCGTAATGATACAATTCGGTTTATTAAAGCCTATTTGTGGCGTTTTGTTAAAACAGATTTCTTAACAAGACTTTCTCCGAGGAGAATTAGAATCGCAGTTCTCTATGGGATTTTTATGGCGAGATGGCGGGGCTATAAATCCCCTGTGCGATTTGTTAGTGTCTTTTAATGGACATTCATCCAGATTCCATATTTGGGTTGAGAGACACTTTCCAATCTTTGCAGACACTAGAAGACACCCTGATGTTCTAAGTGTGACCCATCTTTGTGCCGCGGTGTTAATATGGCGATTAGTAGCTGTAAACCCTCAGCTGGTAAGATGGCGGATGAGGGGAGCAGTAAAAATCGTTCCTGGGTATCGACCGAACTCGGAATACTTTTCACCCCACTACAAGTGGTTGTCGGGTCGATCCTGTATTAAGTGTTAAATGTTCTGCTTCTAATTAGCCCCAAGTTTTATCAGAAATCAATGAGTTTCAAACGTGAGATGCTGCCTCTCCCGAAAGACACTGTTGAACGCGCTTTTCAATTACCTTAGCTAGGATTTTCGTCTTACCAGTTTCATTGCATTCCGTCTTAGTTACACACTGCCGTTTTAGAGTAGCCCGGGGTTCGTTAACGACCGGAGCCAGTGTTTTCCGGATGTACCCAACAATCCGAATTTCCGAGACCCCGATTAAGACTTCCTGCCTCGTACTTCCCTTGTTTTAGGCTTTCTCTCCGGCAAGTCACCCATCCGACGAGAATGACGTTAAAACATGCACTGCCTTTTAATAGGTTGTGTGCGCATAATTGCCAAGTGAAAAATGGCCCTTCAGAACACAGGGGGACAATAAAGGACCAGGTCAGGATAATAAAAGGTCCTTTTCATCAATGACGAAAAAGGAAGCACTTGAGAGTACCGATCAGCCGAAAATAAGCAGCCATTGTTGAATATTTCGGAAGTGCTATATTATTAATGACAGCTCGCGACGCTCGTCATATATAATCCACCTTTCAGTAATTAGGTGTTAACAATATGAGGCGGGTTTACTGTATTCGCTAATCCGCCTAGCGGTGGGTTTTTGCGTTACGTGAACACCGGCTGGCGAACTATCATATTTCGAATTTATGAAAGCCTTTTCACACCGACAAGAACTTCTTGTGACCTTGTGGTAATAGTCACACATCGTTCGTTTTAGATAAAGCTATATGGGTTCAGTTTTTTAGGCATTCCTGCTTATCTCACATTCAGTGAATGGAGTTTTATGATCGTATTTCTCCCTACTTCCTTTACCAACATTAACAAGCCTTAGCGTCAGTTTTTAAAACAGCTGTCCACATTTTGATAAAGGTAATTCCGGGGAAAAGGATTTAAAAAGTACAATTTAACCATCTTTCTTTGTTCACGGTTGTTATTTTCAAATGTGGGTCGGGGGAGACGGGCCAATGGTTTGTAGATGGACGAACAGAACACAACATCCTGAAGCAAATGATGTTTCAAATGAAGATTTTATTATCACGTCATTATTATGTAATCTGTGTCAACGTTTTATAAAGGCGTTTAACACTCCTGTCTGTAGTACCATGTGTGGATCATTTCCATCCTATCGAATCTACATGGCCTACTCAAAGACGGTTAAGGAATCACTACCATTAACAGATGGGAGATAATGGGTGATTGTCGTTTTACGCCGCAATGCGCAATATTCTTGCAATGTCACCGCGACCAGCAAATCAGTGAACGATCAACGGTGTCGGGACTCTCTGACACGCAATATACTATGTCACACATTGTAACCATCCTATTAAAATTATTACGTTAATAATGATAAAGATGATGAAGTTGATGATGAAGACGACGACGATGACGACTCGAATGATGACGCTTATAATGAAGATGACGACGGGGATGACGTTAATGATGATGGCGACGATGACCTGATAATGATGACGATGACGCTTATGATGACGAAGATGATAATGATGATGATGGTGACGCTGATAATGACGCAAATGATGACGACGATGACGCTAATAAATGAGGATGATGACGACGACGATGACGCTAATGATAATACTTATATTGATGATGACGTCGGCGATGACGCTAATGATGAGAATGATGACGACGACGATGACGTTAATGATAATACTTATATTGATGATGAAGACAACGATGACGCTGGTGACACTTGTAATAATATAACAAATAATAAAATTATTATTAAAATTATTTCCAGTAAATATGCCTTCTACATTACAAAAAAGCATAAATGACGTTGCAGTTTTGGGAACCAATTACTCAATTATTTATTATTTGAAATACTTTTACAACAAAACATTTTTTGCAAAACAAGAAGTATTAATGAACACGATATTTATCTTGACATTAGCCATGTTATTTTAATATTAAACTCAATAAATGAAGACAGCTACATAGGAACACAAACTCAAATTCTAATTAACCCACATGACACTGGTTGATAAAATGGTTCTCCTAGACACAGGTTAATTATGTGTCCTCCCTGACTTGGTTGATGCATGTCATCGTTTCGCAGTTGCGTGGATCGATGTTCATGGTGTCAATCACTGGATTGTCTGGTCCAGACTGGATTACTTAAAGACCGCCGTCATATAGCTGAAATATTGCCGAGTGAGCGTTAAACAACAAACAAACAAATAAACTCATTCACATAATCCCCTGCCTTTATCCCTTGGTTAGGAAGGAACCAATCTAACATTGATTGATTGAGTGAGTTCGTTTTTACGCCGCTTTAAGCAATATTTCAGCAATATCACGGCGGGGGACACCAGAAATGGGTTTCACACATTGTACCCATGTCGGGAATCGAACCCGGACCTTCGGCGTGACGAGCTAACGCTTTTACTACTAGGCTACCCGACCGCCCCACCAATCTAACAAACGATGCTGTTAGAATAAGGAAAGGCCACGTATATAGTTTAAAATATAGTTTTAGATATGGCTATACAGCCCGTTCAGGTATTCATGTTCACATGTCACTCCAATAACAAATAAATATATACCTCATGATACATGTATTAAAACCAAACTGACCAGCCTAATTAACATATCTAATAATTACCTTCGTTTTAGGTTTAAAAAACCCAATAACGGTTCAACGTGTTGAATGAACCCCCTTCAAACCAAGTGAGTGAGTGAGTTGTGTTTAACACCGCTTTTAACAGTATTCCAGTCATACCGCGGCGTGTCAGCTTAATGTGGGAGGAAAGCCCGAAGTGATGCAGGTCTCAGACGTTTACCACTTCGATGAAACCCACGAGCACGGGTATGGTGCTGACAAACCGAGAAACATAATCGGGGCGAACCGGGATTCGAACCCACAATCATAGGTTTCTGGCGTGTCCAGGGGACGCAACTCTGCACAGCGAATCGCGGCGCCTTAGACGACTGGGCCGGCCACCCGTGCCCCCTTCAAACCAAGGACGCGTTCAGATAAGAAATGTACGTCCATGGTATTACTTCTGTTCATAATTCGCGGCTCAGGTGTTCCTTGTGTGTACATCATTTACCCTGTTATCGGTATATGGATTGTGGTTAAACAGTTCAGACTTCTTTCGTATTCCTAATGAGCAGTTAACGCTGAGCGTCTACGTGCTATCGATGTGACGCTGTTGTGACGCGATGTCATGATGACGCCCTATGCCGCAGAAGGAGACGGTCCCTATTCTCTTTCCAATCATCTGTCAATAATCATATTTGCGTTTTGGGACGTTTTATGAAGCTGTCGATACATTGATCTATTCTTTATAAAGTAAAATCAACGAGCAGCGGGTGGTAATCAATAATTTGTTGATTTTCAGTACTCTCCAAATCGTAAATATTTACTTCTTTTTTTCTACAGCTATTTGATTAGCGCCAAATTAACACCCATTTCATGGATGGCCCTGCACAACGAAATTGGGTAAAAATACTTAACAGACACTTCGCATCGATATGTTTTCAAAGAAGTGATCGGGGATGTATTTGCCGAAAGCTTTTGTTGTGTTTTCTTAAGTGTGCACACACTGTTCGCGGAAATTCAATTTGTCCTAAGGGCTCTCCTTGAAAGGAGCATTCGCATAAACATTTCAATGTTATGTACGTTTTTTTCTGTCATATATATCGAAAGGTTCCTTACAGAAATATAACTCGGGGCGAAACTGAACTTAATATATTTCTCTACTCATTTGGTAAAGGGGTCGATGATTTGTATTTAAGCCAATTGTACTGTTAATATGTTTTGCACATTGGCCCCATGGAAGAACAGTACGGAGCAGGTATTAAGCTTTCAGATAGGTACAGCATGATGCATCGATTTGCGTCAGATGGATGCTTTTGTACTTGACAAGTAACATATGTGCTGATCCTGTGATATCAAAGGCTGTTTAACTGCATTACATAAAAAAACAAAGACACACACGCGGCGTTGAAAAAATCTGTTTCAATAATTCAATGATTATCTATATTGAATAAACGTAGATTCATTCACACAGCTCTGGCAATATATGGATGGATTCACTGTTTTTTTTTATGAAAACAAAGCAAGTTGAGGAAAATTGTTTGAAACATTGACGATTTCCATAGGTAGTTGTTTATAGCAACAAGGAAAAACAGGGACTTTTGCTATTGTGTTTGCTCACGTGACAGCATTCAGACTCCTCAATATGACGTTACGATACAGATGCGCGACAGAGAATCAGAGATCAAAATCAATTCTGAACAATCGTAATTAACATTTTTGTAGTGTTTCAGTATATGTAGTTTTTATTTAAAACATACTTACATGTAATTTCCCCTTTTCGGTTCTGTGAGTTTGTGTATGTCAAAATCCCTTCGCGAATTCTGTTCTGGTGGCAGTAGAATCACAGCGGTCTAAGGCATCGCGATTCGCTATATAGAGTTGTGTCCCTTTGTTTTGCCAGAATCCGCTGACAGCAGGTTCGAATCTCAGATCGGCCCTGATTGTGGTCCTGGGTTTGTTTGCATAACGCCACTGCTATTGGCTTCATCACTTTCGTCACATTAATAGAAAACATGCGATAAGACTGAAAAGCAGCGTTAAACCCAACCCACTCGCTCACACTGACGACGTTGTCCGGGTTGGGGCTTTGGGGAGGGGCACTGTGCTAATGTGATCCACACGAAGTTCGATTGACAACAAACGATTTGATACCACAGCCTGTAGCATATGGGCAGTATAGATTTGCCCCGTTTTGGATCGAGCGAGTTTTACGTCGGCTTCAGTCATTTCAACATCACTGCCGTGGACACCCAAAATGGACTTCACACATTGAACCCATATGGGAGTCGAAACCGGACTCTAGGAGTGACGAGTAAACGCTTTAACCACAAGCCACAATATCGTTAGAGTAAGTCTGGTTTAACGCCGATTTGAACAGTATAAAGTTCTGTCCTTTTGACCATGCTCACAGGAATGCGAGGTGAGGTGAAATGGGGTTTGTGTGTGTGTGTGTGTGTGTGTGTGTGTGTGTGTGTGTGTGCTTGTACTAGTCCGGAGTAATGCCGTTTTTATATTGCAAGCCCACTGAGATATCATGCCGCAGTTTTCACATGGATACCCCACTCCGACACAGTATATTGACTACGAGCCGACCAGTCCTTGTTTTAGCCCCTTAATGCCAAGCGCAAAGGCAGGGTAATTGACTTTTTTGGTATAAGGCGGACCTCCCACGCTCTGGGCAGAAGCTGTACCATCAGACCACGGTAGTCATCATAGAAATTAGATATTTCAGAGAATGATCGCCTCAGTGGAGACCCGTGAAGATTCCGGGGTAGAATAGGTCTTCAGCAACCCATGCTTGCCGTAAAAGGTGACTATGCTTGTCGTAAAAGGCGACTAACGGGATCGGGTGGTCAGGCTTGGTTAATGCATGTCATTGATCCAAATTGCGTGGAACGATGCTCATGATATCAATCACTGGATTGTCTGGTCCAGACTCGATTATTTACAGACCGCCGTCATATAGCTGGAATATTGCTGAACGCGGTGCTAAACAACAAACCAACCAACCAAACCAAAGCCTCAGTGGGTGGGTGTTATTTTACGCTGCAGTCACCAGTGTCCTCTATTTCTCCGTTGTCGAGTTGTACAGGGTGTGTTTTAATAGGTACTTTAAATACAATCGCTCGGTATTTGGTTGTTATTTTGTTCTGGTCACCGAGACCGATGCATTTATGTCTTTTGAGAAGAGTTTACATGAAGTCCTTCTATCACAATTCTTGCATATCAATGTATATTTTGCTTTGATCTGTGAGCACTGGTGGATGCATGAGAGAAAGCAAGATCCAGCTCAGATCTGTTGTGGAGGACACGCTTCTATGGCCTGGTTCAATGTTGACAATTTAACACCATTGTCTATCCCTTTGGGAATCTGTAGATCGACAGGAACATAGCAAGCCTCTTGTGAATGTTTGTTTGTTTAACTTCTTTGATAGGCATTTAGAAGTTGTAGTACTAAGTGAGGATAAGAATTTATGGATGAAATTGTAATAAGAAGTTGTTCATCCATAAATTCTTATCCTTACTTAGTTTGTTTGATGTTTAACACCGCACTCAGCAATATTCCAGCTGTATGACGGCGGTCTGTTAATAATGGAATCTGCGCGAGGAAACCCAGTGATTGACATAATGTACATCAATCTACGCAAATGGGATACGATGACATGCACCAACCAATTCAGCGAGCCTGACCACCATCCTGTTAGTCGCCTCTTAAGACATGCACGGGTTGCTGAAGACAAATTCTAACACGGGCGATATTTTATCATGAACATGCGACTCTACGATATTTTGCCATTTTCTCCATTCAGTGAAGTCAAAGAAATAACAGGCGTCGCACAGCACAACACAACTAACACAACACCTTTGAACAGACATACGGTATGAGTCCCGTGTTATACATTGTAAGAAAAGCTATACGAATTAATTTTCACTGACCCGTTTGTCACTTGGCCATGGACTGTAACGAAAAGGATCATTTTATTCAGCCCACCATTTGCCATTGAAACAATCAGTTCTCAATAGTACAATAACTGCATATTCGTGTAGTTATGAATAAAATATTTCCTGGTGTGTGTGATTGTTTGGCAGAATCTACCAAGCATGTTTCCGGCAAGGCAACACTGCATGTACATTAACCCTGTTGAAACTCTGGTGTTCCGTGTACTATACACGTTTACATAGCTCATCACGTGACACATAGTTTTTGTCTCTGGACGTGTAAATAATGTTCACAAATATTGACATATATATCCTGTCCCGTATAAATTTGTGGTTACTTTAGCGTCGCGGTTAAATACCCGCCGGCCGTGTGAGCTTGACATGTTACTGAAATATGTAAAAATCCACACCGCCATCAATCATTTCTGAAAGTTTGTCAATACTTGAGAATGCTCGTATCGCTTAATTGTTGAAGCGTGTCAGTAATTCTCAACTTGATTTACAATTCGACAATGTTGAAACACGCGTTTTTAAGTGGGTATATAGACACCCCCGGCTATACCGCAGGACCATCCCTGAAAATTAATACAGAGGAGAAATATGAAAATGACATATAAATTGAAAAGTATGTGTTGTGAAAAACTGGTATAAATAATTATAATTATTGAAAAATATAGCACGGGACATTTGACCAACATTATTTTGTAATTTGTGTAATTAAATTTTTATTTAATAAACACCGAAATAAATACTTATTCAAATAAAACTATACGACCATGATATGTGCAAATAATGTAACAATGCATTGAAAATGACGCATTATTCAGTGTGAGTAAATATGTGTGAGTGAGTGAGTTTTAAACAACAATGTGTAGAGAGACAGCAACGCTACCAGCCATCTGCATATTTTTTACACCTCACACCATATTGGCAAGGTCCAAAAATTGATTTTGATACTTCACTTGCACAACCAAATGACGTCATGTATACAATTTCTTTGATTGAAATATACGCAATATGTCTTTTTTATACGAGCGATGTATTTTCCAAATGAGTTAGTGAGTGAGGTTTAACGCCGCTTTGAACAGTATTCCAGTTATATCACGGTGTGTCAGTATAATGTGGGAGGAAAGCCTGAAGTGATGCAGGTTTCAGACGTTTACCGCTGGTATGGTGCTGACAAACCTAGAAACGGGATTCGAACCCACGAGGTTTATTTCCGAATGATCCGTAGTTTCGGTGCAAATATGTCGATATTATAATATTTGCCTTTATTGTTTTGGCTCGTATGAATCATACAAACTGTATACAACGTTATTTGTACCTGTCCCTGAACTGTAAACATTATTACTACATGACGTCACAGTCTCGCACCGATGCGACCGTATGCACACCTTTGCGATCCATATCTGTATTTTGCGTTATTAAAAAAGTATCAAGTTAATTTAACATCGACCTTCAGAATATCTCATGCATGTTTAATAATCGACAAGTTATAATAAGCAGAAAACGATTTCAGTCATAATCGTTAAGTATACGACGAACACACGTAAATCGCAGTGTTCCGCAATCGCAGGTTATTGAACTGCAGTGACTAGCTTAGAAACAGCTGGTTTATCTCGCGAAAGTGTACACACGTACAATCGACTAGAGGTTTGCGGTGCAAGTAATTGTGGACTTACCGAAATCTAAAGTTCAGAATCAAAATGAAATAGGGAGAAAAAAAGTTATTTAGAATTGTGTGTACAGTGCAAGCCCCCTTAATACGAAAGGTAGCATTACATCCTGATTGACAAACTTCATAATGAACGAATGCGGGGTGTCCGGATTAACGGGGGCGTACAATCGAGTTAACGAATCATCTTTTCCAGTAGTTATGTTCGGAATGTGAGGTTTCCAGATTATTAGGTCTGGATTATCGAGTTAACAAATCATGTTCGCAGTAGTTATGTTCGGAAGGTGGGGTGTCCAGATTAATAGGTCTGAATTATCGAATTAACGAATCATGTTCCCATTTGTTATGTTCGGAAGGTTGGGTGTCCTGATTAATAGGTCTGGATTATCGAGTTAACGAATCATGTTCCCATTTGTTATGTTCGGAATGTGAGGTGTCCCGATAAATAGGTCTGGATTATCGAGTTAACGAATCATGTTCCTATTTGTTATGTTCGGAATGTGAGGTGTCCTTATTAACAAGTCCGCACAAACGAGTTATCAAAGTTTATCCCTCCAAAATGTTGATCATAAAATATTTTTAATTTTTAGGACCAGACTGGGTACGTCTATATATTTAAAGTGGTTAATTCCATTTTAACAAATTCAACTGGATTTAATTAATGCAATGAAAATACCCAAACGTGGTTCAGGATACAAGTTGAACATTTCCTCGAAGAATTTTGGTGGCAAGAATATTTCAAGAGTATCCTGTGTTTGTTTTGAACACGGGTTCCTAATTCAAATCCACATCCCGAACTCACGCTTCAAAATGGAACTTTTCACGACGGCAAACATATGGGGGCCAGGATGGCAAGTGGATAATTTTTTTCAGTGACTATTAAACTGTATTAGAAAATTGGTTACGCTTCAATAAAAGCAGTACACCCCACTGTCAATGTCGCTGTGTGTTGTTTGTTTCTAAACAAATTACAATATCTGATTGGAATTACATTGGGATGTTGATAATTCGTCACTTATTCAGCTCAGATGGGAGTGGAAATTAAAATAAGGTTGGACACGTGAGACGAAGAATTGAAAAAAAATCGAGAAAGGTGTTATACGGGGAAAGAGTTAGATTAAATTCCCTTGTGTAAAAGAAACGAGAAATTAAATCTTCTTGGGCAATATTTTTCATTGAAAACATTCGGGCCATAATTCTTCTATTTTACTTAAAAGATTAAACGAGTTGCAGACGACACGCCCGACTACAGTAAAGTGGTCTCGCGCGGAGCACGCGACTGACGTCATGTTGCACGTGGAGCACGCACCCCAGCTGGTCCTGACGGGGAAAAGCAGGATTAATTTATGGCGACAATTCGTCTCTATTTCTTGGTCATTTGTGCCGTGCAAGATATTTACGAGCTCAATTTCTTAGGCATTATCTTCGGTCGACTTTCCTTCGGCTCGGGCGTCACATACCTAGCAGTATGAATGAGAACTATTTTTTATTGCGTGTTGAGATGCGAGAGGTGACAGGGCGGAATATTGACGACAACACAGTGCTTGTATCGCTACTCAAGTTACAGTGACAGCCTTGCTATTCTGACCTCGATCAATGGCATATTTCAAATTCATTTACGTTATGACATTGAGACGCCTCGCGCCTGATCTCTCCATGAATTGGCACATCGTTTTAGCGCATGTTGAGAGTATAATAAACATGTGAAACACCATATCCCAATTAACAATCCAACCTCCAGATCACATTCTTGAGACTATTGATGGTATTGGGATAGTGTTGACTTTTGATGAAAAATATATCAACAAGTTTGATTTTTTATTCAGCGGAAAGTGTTTATTGTAAAAACGAAAACGAAACATGTGCTGCTGCATCACGTGTTTTGAAACAGATTGGTAACGCCCAGAATGATGCTGCTATATTTTACAACGTGGGTTTATTAACAGCATCAATTTCGACCCGGATCCGTGTTAGCGTCACCAATCATTTTGTCCCCATGTCATTTGTACTTCCGTGTGTAGCCGATGCAATATATCCAACGCTTATACACGACCGACTTGCTCAAATTTGGAATGGATTAAATATATATTTTTAAACCTTTGTTCATTTTGCAGTGTTTTATCTAAAAATAAATTATAGTGGTTAGCAACGCTACGGACCCGAGAAGATCCGGGATAGAATACAACCCATGCTTGCTGTAGAAGGTGACGGTGCTTGTCGTAAGAGGCGACTGACAGGATCGGGTGGTCAGGCTCGCTGACCTGGCTCGATGCTCATGATGTCAATCGCTGGATTGTCTGGTCCAGACTCGATTAGTTACAGACCACCGTCATATAGCTGGAATAGAGCAGCGTTAAACAACAAACAAACAAACAAACAAGCAACGCTACGCATATGTACTGCGACTTGCATGTGTGTTTGTCCGGACTGATGCCGGTTTTATAGTGTTTGCCTCTGTGGTATAGTGCGAAATCGTAAAACATATTTGGAACAACCTTGCAAAATGGATTCAAGACAGAAATAGAATAGAATTATAATTTTAAAAATTGACAATTTTATTCGGATATCAAGAAAAAAAGAAATGGTGTTTTAATTCGCATCATTACTATAAATAAACAAAACCTATTCAAACCAAACATTTCCGAATCCCAACCAAAGAAGAAATAACCAGCTCATACATCGACAGAATTGTATCATATTCCGTATGTGAATACACACAGTTCATGTAATTCGTTATCTATGTTACTATTTATTCGATTAACCCCCAATCTTATACAATAACAATGCTTTCTTGCCATCCGGACACTAGAAAAGTTTTGTTTATCATTAACCATAGACATACTTTGTAACTTGTATGTAGTTAAGATTGCGTGTGAACTATATTCTGTAAGTACACTGTTTGTGTACTCCAAAAATAAATAAAAATATATTGCATATACACGGCGACTTGTATGTGCATGCGTGCGTGCGTCTTTGTATTTGTACAAGTCCGGACTGATACTGTTTTATTGTTTGCCTCTGTGGTATAGTGGATAGAGCGTCTTTCCGGAGAACTGATCGGCGGTTCGATCCCCGATCATACCAAAATACGTTGAAAGATGGTACTTGCTACCCTGCTCGGGGCTCGAAAAAACAAGGACTGGTCTGCTCGGAGTCAGTATACTGTGTTTGAATTGGGTAGCGGTGTTAAACTGCGGTATGGTATGTGACACGCTCAAATAGACATTACACACACACGCGTGCTCGTGGCGATATAGGTGCAATAAATTTTGATGCACTGTTAACACCGACCCACCTACAGGCTGCCGTGATATAACTGGAATATTACTAAGTGCATGTAGCAAAATAAACCTCGATCAAGTAAACCCGGCCGACGTTTTAATGAGGTAAAATCATAGTGTATATATATCTCTAACATCAATCAGCCATTTTGAAAATAATGCCATTTGGAATATGCATCCAGCGTTCACTCGATCAAAATCAAAAGTTTAAACAGAAGTTTATTGCTCAATAATGCACAATGCATCATGCATGCAGTGCCATATGTTTCACTAGCCACAAAAACAGATTTGATCCCATTTATCCCAGACTTAAAAACAGCGACGCGAAGCCACACGACCAAAACGGCCTGCTGACTGTATACACGCTTTTTGAATCGTTTAGGCCGTCGGCACGTGACCGCACATCCATATCATACGTCATGGTGTCCCCACTGCCCGTATTCTAACTGTGCAGAACGAGAAGCGTTATAAAAATCGGATGTTTTTTTCTTAAAAAGCTACATGTTCTTTGTCTCTTAACTGTATTTAGTTAAAAAAGACTAAATGTTCGTGATCAATTTCGATTTTTGTCATGAAATATAACAATTTCATAAATGGCACCTGACACTGTCATTTTCAATATGCTTGTCATGTGTGTGTGTGTGTGTGTGTGTGTGTGTGTGTGTGTGCGCGCGCGTGTGCATCTCTCTCACAATCAATGTGCTTGGTTGATGATTATCATGCACAGTCAATCTTAAAAGTGTTAAGTTGAAAGGTTTTGCCGACAGTTGAACGTTTCTAGTCAAAGGGACGTAACTCTGTCAGCTTCATAAAACACTCACAGTCGTGACACTGCCAGATGGTGTTCGAGTCCCATACACTGCCAATCTAACAAATTGTATTTGAGGTATTATTTCCAATGAAAAGTAGGTTTATGCGTCAGTTGTGTAACATTAGAGGTTAAATGTCATTTTTCGTTTGAGGCTCATCTTATATAAAAAATAAACACTACCGTTATTTTGAAACGTCAACAAGAAACCAATTTCTTTTTATAAATGAGCCTTTCTTCCAAGAATAAACATTTCTAGTATCACCCGCCGTAATATAGCTGGAATATTGTTAAAAGCGGCGTAATACTCAACTTACTCACTAACTTAAGTTCTAGAACAAAACATAACTTGTCGTTAATCTGAAACAACATTCGCACAGCTGCATCTCTTGTCCAATGAAAGATCATCATTTGCCCATGTGACGTATATTTATTTCTTGAAGAAAGCGTGCTGCACGTTCATTACATGCATTATAATGATAATAATCGTAATAATAATAAACCCTGAAAATATAATATAAACATCATAAGTAATTTTGAAAAAAACCCCATAATATAGCTTTCGTAGGGATTACACACAACTATATGACTTCATCTTATCAGCTAGCGCATAAGCAGTAGCATGAGTAAATCCTTAAATATAAATAGCAGGTTGGTAACTATTTCTGAATAACTTTATAAAATTTCCATTTGTAAATACGCTGTGAATACAATACATTCATACAAAAAACATTGATTTAGAAGGATTTAGGAGGATAATTATGACCATGAAGTTACAAATGAATCAATTCCCTGATTACCCATAATTATCCCAATACCAAGACAAATAGTAGATATGAGATATGAATAAATATAATTGCAAATATACAATTATGTTCCCCACTTACCTGCACTGTGTGGCAATGAGCTTAACTCTAGACACGCAGTCACGTTCAAGGTTGATTGAGGTCACGTCATTCTATAAAAACTTGAAATAAAACCTTGACAATACTTATAATGGCCATATAAAAAAAGATATAAAAACAACAGATGTCCCATACATACGTTCTTATTCCATACCGCATTCAGACAGTTATAGGTTTAGAAAATGTTTAAATAATAATTTAGTGTGTACTGGTAATGCAGTATTAACTAGATAACATATTGTATAGATACAATACGATACAATTTAGATTTAAATGAATTAAATTCCACATACAACAAACTGTACTGATAGTTGAAATAACTACTTTACTTTTGCATTAATCTAACACCTCTTAAGCAATACAATATGTACAAGACGATATACATTGTATGAAATCCACACATCACAGAGTTACCAATCATACACTGAAACATACGGTACAAATATCACAGAGTTACCATTCATACACTGAAACATACGACATTAACATCACAGAGTTACCAATCATACACTGAAACATACGACACAAACATCACAGACAGAGTTACCAATCATACACTGAAACATACGACACAAACATCACAGAGTTACCAATCATACACTGAAACATACGACATTAACATCACAGAGTTACCAATCATACACTGAAACATGCGACACAAACATCACAGACAGAGTTACCAATCATACACTGAAACATACGACACAAACATCACAGAGTTACCAATCATACACTGAAACATACGACATTAACATCACAGAGTTACCAATCATACACTGAAACATGCGACACAAACATCACAGACAGAGTTACCAATCATACACTGAAACATACGACACAAACATCACAGAGTTACCAATCATACACTGAAACATACGACACAAACATCACAGACAGAGTTACCAATCATACACTGAAACATACGACACAAACATCACAGACAGAGTTACCAATCATACACTGAAACATACGACACAAACATCACAGAGTTACCAATCATACACTGAAACATACGGCACAAATATCACAGACAGAGTTACGAATCATACACTGAAACATACGGAACTGTCCCTTGATCTTGGGTTTATTCCCTAATCTTTGACCATATTTTCATATATATAATCATAAACAACAAAATGAAACGGAAAGAGTATGTTTAAAGAAGCGCCCGTAAAATGTATTAAACGGCTCCTCTCACCTCCCTTGCAATGTCGTCAGCATCCTCGATTATCATATTGTGTTATCTCCCTTCTTTGTATGATAAATACGCCCATTCGCCACCATAATGTTGCTACGGAAGTGACGTCACCAACTCCAACTCACTTATCACTAATTTAACACAGTTCTGTCGCTCCTGAGAGAGAGAGAGAGAGAGAGAGAGAGGGGAGAGAGAGAGAGAGAGAGAGAGAGAGAGAGAGAGAGAGAGAGAGAGAGAGAGAGAGAGGTTCACCATGAACCAAACACTGTCAAAGGACTCCGTTAAGAGGGGATCATCTAATGGGTTAAAATCAGATATTCTGTGAGGGAGAGACACACCCATGCACACAGACACACATGCACACAGACACACACAGACACACACACACAGACACCCACCCACAGACACACTGCTGGATGGCATATTTCGAACAAAAGCACAAGCCTAGGGAGACACAACAGGTAACCCATGATTCAGTGTGGGACAGGACCGAAGCCTCAGAAACTATCTGGGGTCAAGCTGCCGAGCCATCGTTGCTTAGCTTGGTCTGAATCTGTACACTGTACGCAGGACCACGTACAACCACATATACATGTCGAAATTCGGGATGTATGTTTAGTGAAAGTAGCTAATATATAACTAAGCTATCAAAGTAGAAAATATGGTTCATGTTGGCATTACATGGTCAGTGTAGCTGCCGGTCAAACGAGAGTACACACCCATGTTTGATAGCGGCTGAAAAGGAGGCCAGCAAGAGTGAGTGAGTGAGTGAGTGAGTGAGTGAGTTATGGTTTATAGTCACATCGGCAATATTTCAGCCATATCGTGACTAAATCAAGTTATATAGTCATGAAACACAAAAAATGAACTATAAAACCTGTCGACAAAGGACAGTACAATAACTAGAGTATCACAGATTTTAGTTAAAACTAGTTTGAGAGTATATAAAAGAACAATGGAACAATTCAACAAAACAATATAAAAACGGGTTATAGATCGCCAGCAACCAAAGTTCGGCCGCAGCAAGAAATGATTATTTGATACAGGTACCCCAGTTGTGTTTTAGACCTTAGGTTTGCAACGTTTCAGCATTTTCCCGAGGCACGAGAGTTTACCGACTGGACTTTTATACATTCGTGACCAACTCGTGTTATTCCGGGACAAGCCGAATAGAGACTCGTGCCCCTCTCATGGCCAATTTTGCGACCGGGTTCCGTCTTTGCGCAAATGGACATACCTAAAACAATTGTCAACTCGTTGCGTAATGGTTTACATATATTTCCCCATGTGTTATATATATAACAGATGCAATTCAAAGCACATCGGGACGTGCAGAACTATACAGTATGATTGAACACATGTAACTGTGTCTTGGGTATATTTTTAATGCAAGACATACATGTATGTAAAATCAACAATTATTTCTGAGGGATTCGTTGACGAAAAACTTGACATTATGCGCGCATTCTGATTGGTTTGTCGTATTTTCGCACATAACGTTCATCGATAGGGGGGACGAGTCTTCTTGCAGGTTACGAAAAGGGACCAGTGGTGACGAATGGACTTTTATAGTCATTTAACTCCCTTGCCTCGGGAAGATGTGTTTCGGCGACTGTTTAAGCCTAGAAGCGTTTTGATAACGTTGTAATTATTTTGTCAAGTCAAATTTTCAAGTGTATATACCAGTACTTTGCCCGACAGTTTAGCTTGGAATTACAAATATGTTGTATTATATTATATATGCTGTAATTTGTTTCAAAATAATTTCATCTTGAGGATTCTTTCTAAGCAAGGTTCCCGCATTGGATATATAATCTTTCTTCTATGTCACGGCGTTAAACAACAAACAAACAAAGAAACAAACAAACTTTGTCTCAAATACAAACGCTACCGACACATGTCCCCCATAATTTTAACAATACAAACGTTATTTTATTTTGGGATGACGACAGTTGAATGAATATGGTCCTTAACAGTAGAAGAGCACACTGTTATGTTTTCATCAGATATCTGTCGAGCTTAATCGAATCCATCAATATTTAAATTTGGCATATCAGCGTTGTGTCAATAAAGGTAGAGTCAATCGACATGTCATTGTAAAAAACGGTATTGATTATCGTTGTTATCGTGATTATCGAAACCATCAAAGTTGTTCCTAGCAATGTCGTCCTTGAAACCAGCACGGTAAAAATAATGACAGTTCAGTTTTTGTGACTTGTAGTCATCAAACAGCAGTCTAATGTTTACAGTGATCGTTGGCAGATTTATAATTAATTGGAACGGTGGAACGTCTTTTTCTTATCTACTGTTTGTTCTCTATCACCGGTGGCAGAAAAGCGTTAAAGTAGCTTCGTCAAAAGCATCTCCGGAAAACAATCAGCTTCGACAACATTTAAGGACGGATTTGCTGAGTAACGGTTGATGCTTGTTTAAATGATTGTCCTCTTAAATCAACATTCCCCCAAGTGTTCAGGTTGCCTTGTCACCATGACAACATGATATGATACTGTAACCATGGTGACCTGTGTAGTCAATAAAACATGAAACGCAAACACGCTATATAAAGAGTAAACCTATGCAATTCACACACGTAAAAAAAGCATAAAAATGTTTCCGGCAAAAATGCTTTCTTTGATGATTTGTACTCGAACCACCAAAATTTATATTATGTTAACTGCGATAGAGGAGTGTTTTACCACAATTAGGTACACGTTATTGCTTGGAGTGAGCGAGTGAGTACACGTTTATGTCGCTTTTAGCAATATCACGGCGGGGGACAACAGAAATGGGCTTCACACATGGGACCCATGTGAGGAATTGAACCCAAATCGTCGGCGTGACGAGAAAACACTTTAACCACAAGGCTACGCCACCGCCCCGTTATTGCGCGGAAACGTTCATAAATATGTTATTTATTTCAACATTCCTTTTTAAGTTAACACTAACATGTCCTTCATTTACAGCCGATGTTTACATTAAGGTATAAACACACACACGACTGGTGCTTAAGGTAAGCAAACAAAAGTCACATAGAATGCCGAAACATAATAAAGTCGAATAATATACAGTTTATTGTTTTGTTTACAGAACATTGTTTTTTCTGTGATACAATTATGGCAATTCCATGAAATGTGAATGAGTGAGGTTTTACGAGATTGTACAGTTACTGTCAGGAATCTTCGTATTAGCTCACCTGACTGAAAGTCAAGTGCACTTGTGTCATGTCCTGCTTGTATGGCGGCCGTCGCCGCTGTATGCGCTCATGGCCTCATCTGTAATCTCTGGACCAATGAAGCTGCAGCATCACATGCTTGCTTCCGCCATTGATGGCACCCTGCTGTATCGAAGAGGTCGAATCTGATTTCCAATATGGCCGCCAAAAAAGCAGTAAATCGAGTTCATCCACTGACTGACGTAAACATGTCCCTAGCTGCATAATATTTTGATTTGTAACCCTAATTATAAGGGTCTTTGGTTTGTCGGCACCATACCCGTGCAGACATAAATTTCTAAGAACTTAATCACTTCGGCGTTTCCTCCACCTGTCTGAAACGCCGTGAAACTGAAATACTATTACAAGCAGCTTAAATTAGAATCACTCGCCTGTACCATGACACGCCCTGATATAACTGAAATACTTTTCAAAGAGGCGTTAAACCCAACTCACTCACTCACTCACTTCAGTTTGTTTATTCCTGAAGATCCGGATAAAAATAGGTCTTCAGCAACCCATGGTTGTCGTAAGAGGCGACTAACGGGATCAGGTGGTCAGGCTCGCTGACTTGGTTGATGCATGTCATCGTATCCCCATTGCGTAGATCAATGTATATGATTTCAATAACTGGATTGTCTTTTCAAGACTCGATTATTTACAGACCGCCGTCATGTAGCTGTAATATAGCTGAGTTTGGCGTTAAACAACAAACAAACCGTCCAACCAACATATCCACTCGTATACTCAACAAACTGGCAAAAAGAAAAAGCAAACGAACAAGCACAATACATTTTTTTCAATTTATATGTCATTTTCATTTTTGTTCTGTATTCACCCTCAGTTCTTCAACAAGTAACTTCAGGCTGTGAACACATTTACATAACAATGCCTTCCGAATGCCAAAATAACCAGGAATAATTATGCCAATTATAACACACACACTCCAATACGCAGTCCATACGTCTCTCTCTTCGTCAGCGTTGCGCGGAGTATTTGCTGTTAATGATAAACTTGCAGTTCCTTGATGATATCGAATGAGGATCGGAGTGTATTAATGTCTTACGTCTATCACTGTGTTTACAGAGGAGAATGAATCAATCAGCTCGAGAGTGATCGATAACAACTGTGAAAATCACATCGCGTCCCCCTGTATCTTTAGAGCGAAGACAGCCATCTGGGTGAGAATCCTGCTCCCCTTCGGAAGATATTGTAGACTTTAGATCAGTGATGGGAAATGTTATTTTTCTACATGAAGGTAAGACATTAACTAATTGATTTGGAAAAGATAAATCATTTTGTTATTCATGTTAATATAAAATGTTTGATTAATCAACGATAGCTCATTGATTGCGTTAGTTTTCATGAAAAATCGGGCGTTGGGGTAGCCCAGTGGTTAAAGCGTTCGTTCGTAATGCCGAAGGCCTGGGTTTGAACGGCGTAAAACATATTATTTGTGTGTTGTTTAGCACCGCACTCGACAATAATCCAGATATATGAAGGCGGTCCGTAAATAACTGAGTCTGGATCAGACAACCCTGTGGTTGATAACGTGAGCAACGATCCACACCGTTGTGGGACCAATTCTAACCCGGAATCCCACGTAAAATTACACTCACTCACTCATGAAACGTCCTTATTATGCCGCAGCAAAGGGCAACACATTTTATTACAAAACAATATCAGTTATCAGTGATACACGATAGTATCATAATATAATTATTTTACTATAAAATCCAATTTCAAATATCAAATTAAAAGTTATAATGACTTAATTTAATGATTTGACTGTTTTATACTTGTCGTTTGTTGCTTTGTATTGATGTCTGTTAATAATAAATGTGGCCTGGGAAATAAATATTTCCGTTAAGGTTTAGATCGATAAGAATTCCAGACCATTTCTCACCAGTTATCACCTATAAACAAACGTCAAACAGTATCCACAGTTGTAACGTTTTCTTAGCTGAGTGAGGGAGTGAGTGAGTTAATATTTAACTTCACATCGGCAATATTTCAGCCAAATTGTGACGAGAAGTTATACATTAATAAAACATATATTTAGACTTTATAAAATATCTGTCATCAAAGGACAGTACGATAACTAGAATATCACAGATTAGATTAAAAACTAGTTGAGGAACATTTAAAAGCAGAATGAATGAGTTTACTACACAATATACAAATGGGCTAGAGATCGTCAGTAACTTGAGGGAGATCACCATACCAGGGACCATGGGGACTTACAGTGCCTTTGCTTCCTGCATGGAGCTGAGGCCATGGCGCGATTTTCTTGAGTGAGTGAGTGAGTGAGTGAGTGAGTGAGTGAGTTTGGTTTAACGCCGCTTTGAACAGTGTTTCAGTTATATCACGGTTTACCAGTTCCATGTTGGAGGTAAGCCAGAAGTGATGCAGGTCTCAGACGTTTACCAGTTTGCTGAGCACGAGCCTGGGTATGGTGCTGACACACCTAGAAACATAAACAGCACGGTCCTATGTTCCCCGTGACCCGTGAAGATCCGGGGTAGAATAGGTCTTCAGCAACCCATGCTTGCCGTAAAAGGCGACTATGCTCGTCGTAGGAGGCGACTAACGGGATCGGGCGGTCAGGCTCGCTGACTTGGTTGATACATGTCATCGTATCCCAATGGCGTGGATCGATGCTCATGATGTCGATCACTGGATTGTCTGGTCCAGACTCGCTTTTTTACAGGCCGCCGCCATGTAGCTAGAATATTGCAAAGTGCGGCGTTAAATAACGCACAAACAAACAAGCAGACAAACTATGCTCCCTGTGAATCTCAGAGCGAGAATTTATCCTCAGCAACCCATGCTTGTTGTAAGAGGCTACTTTTGTTTGTTTGTTTGTTTGTTTAACGCCGCACTCAGCGATATTCCAGTTGCCTTTTACGACAAGCATGAGTTCCTGAAGACAGGTCGTAAGAGGCTACTAACGGGATCGTGTTTTCGCACAATACACAACTGATGATGGGTACCTTAAACATCTTATCTTTTAACATCAATACATTTGCATTTTTTTCGGCACAAATGTACAACATTTCAAACATGGTAGAAAATAATTTCTTACCCCAGTCTTCATTGAACCAAATTATTCTTACACAAAATTACCTCGCGACAGAACACTTTTTACAAAGTGTTGCAGGAATGAGTGATGATTAAATAGACATAATGGAATTTAACAGTTCAATTTTCACAAGTACATACATACAAACTCGGTATACTTTCTTTTGCCCTCAGTATATTATACCCTAGATACTCGAGGATGGGTTCCCTCAGGCAGCCCTAATCCCCACCTCGTATACATAGACATTAGACGAAGACATGGAGACAGTTTCCAAAACAAAAAATACAAACTGTTTTTCTGAGAAGAGTTTTCAGCGGGTGATGCAGCTGGAATTATGAATAAAACACTCAGCCAAAAGGAAGGGCGTTGACACAGCATGTGGTCGATAACACCATATCACAACGTATTACAGATGGTAGGCTGTGTTTGCTGACATGTCCTGTATAAGGCAAGCGGTGTGTAACACTACAGTTTAACCCTGATTATCCGGACAATACTGTCAATGTAAAGTAATGCGGATTAACCAATGTCTGGATTAACGAGATGTGAGTAAGAACACTTATCAATGTTATATATGCAGAGGTTCCCAATCGTGATGGTCTGAAGGACGGGAATCCCGGAATAACAGGGTTTCACTCTGCTTGCAGTTTATACAGGGTGGGTGAGTGGGTGTTGATTAAATATTATTATAGTTATATTAAAACGGTGAGCCGAATGTGTCAGGAAATCCCAAACTGACGTAGTTTGTATTTGGTTGTTGTTTAGCGTTATTCCATCTATAACACGGCGCTCTGTAAATGTTCGAGTCTGGACCAGACAAACCAGTTTTTGATATGAACAAAGATCCGCGCGGTCAGGGTACGATGGAACGCCATCAACGAGACTGACCACCCCATCCATTAAGTCGCCTCTAGCGATCAGCATAGGTTGCTGCTGGTCTCTCCTAACCCAGAATCCCCACGTGGCGATGTAGATGGTTACCAACAGAAAGGTACCAGAACCGTTATGGTACTGAAGGACAAAGACTATGAACCTAGAATTATGGAATATTTGTAAGAATTGTTTGGACCTCCACGCAAACGGACGATGAAGAAATAAAACGCGTTATATTCTAATATTTCAAAGTAAAGCTCAACCTGATGTACCATATTTATTCAGTTTTGTATGGTAGAGATAGGTGTAGGTCAAGCAATTTTTGAAGCGTCTGAATTCGAACAGAAGGTAACAAAAGTAAGGGTACTCGTATCGGAGCCTTCTTAACAAAAACCCCCATAATCTTAATAGAATAAACAGATTCGTAACAGAATATACAGAATCTAAAAATAATAAATGTGTGTTCTTGAAACAATGAGAACAGAAAGCGTTATGTGGTACTGAACCCTGAAACGGAATGAATGTTTGGTGAACACTCCTTGTAAATAAGTGTATTGAACTGTAGTAATACTGAAACAATGTAACAGAAGAACTGTAGTAATACTGTGACAATGTAACAGAAGAACTGTAGTAATACTGTGACAATGTAACAGAAGAACTGTAGTAATACTGAACAATGTAACAGAAGAACTGTAGTAATACTGAAACAATGTAACAGAAGAACTGTAGTAATACTGAAACAATGTTACAGAAGAACTGTAGTAATACTGTGACAATGTAACATAAGAACTGTAGTAATACTGTGACAATGTAACAGAAGAACTGTAGTACATGTATACTGAAACAATGTAACAGAAGAACTGTAATAATACTGAAACAATGTAACAGAAGAACTGTAGTAATACTGAAACAATGTTACAGAATAACTGTAGTAATATTGTGACAATGTAACAGAAGAACTGTAGTAATACTGAACAATGTAACAGAAGAACTGTAGTAATACTGAAACAATGTAACAGAAGAACTGTAGTAATACTGAAACAATGTTACAGAAGAACTGTAGTAATACTGTGACAATGTAACAGAAGAACTGTAGTAATACTGTGACAATGTAACAGAAGAACTGTAGTACATGTATACTGAAACAATGTAACAGAAGAACTGTAGTAATACTGAAACAATGTAACAGAAGAACTGTAGTAATACTGAAACAATGTTACAGAAGAACTGTAGTAATACTGTGACAATGTAACAGAAGAACTGTAGTACATGTATACTGAAACAATGTAACAGAAGAACTGTAGTAATACTGAAACAATGTAACAGAAAAACTGTAGTAATACTGTGACAATGTAACAGAAGAACTGTAGTAATACTGAACAATGTAACAGAAGAACTGTAATCATACTGAAACAATGTAACAGAAGAACTGTAATAATACTGAAACAATGTAACAGAAGAACTGTAGTAATACTGAACAATGTAACAGAAGAACTGTAGTAATACAGAAACAATGTAACAGAAGAACTGTATTCATACTGAAACAATGTAACAGAAGAACTGTAGTAATACTGTGACAATGTAACAGAAGAACTGTAGTAATACTGAACAATGTAACAGAAGAACTGTAGTAATACTAAAACAATATAACAGAAGAACTGTAGTACATGTATACTGAAACAATGTAACAAAAGAACTGTAGTAATACTGAAACAATGTAACAGAAGAACTGTAGTACATGTATACTGAAACAATGTAACAGAAGAACTGTAGTAATACTGAAACAATGTAACAGAACTGTAGTACATGTATACTGAAACAATGTAATAGAAGAACTGTAGTAATACTGAAACAATGTAACAGAAGAACTGTAGTAATACTGAAACAATGTAACAGAAGAACTGTAGTACATGTATACTGAAACAATGTAACAGAAGAACTGTAGTAATATTGAAACAATGTAACAGAAGAACTGTAGTAATACTGAAACAATGTAACAGAACTGTAGTACATGTATACTGAAACAATGTAACAGAAGAACTGTAGTAATACTGAAACAATGTAACAGAAGAACTGTAGTAATACTGAAACAATGTAACAGAAGAACTGTAGTAATACTGAAACAATGTAACAGAAGAACTGTAGTACATACATACTGAAACAATGTAACAGAAGAACTGTAGTAATATTGAAACAATGTAAGAGAAGAACTGTAGTGCAAGTAAGGCAGACTTCTTTTTTTAACCGAGCTTTTCAAGAGAGCAAAAGTAGTGGCATTAATAGCGTTTATCAGATATATTACGAAAATTATAACTGTAGTAATATTGAATCCTACTGTCATCATCCCACGTAGTGCGTTGTTCATAATATCAATAAAACCCAATGTCAAGATGACTTAGTCCATTGTCAACGGGTATCTCCGAGTAATTACTTCACCATGTGCATTAAGTTTTGTACACCACGACATCTTGAATTGCACATGCAATCGCCTGCTTCATTTCGACGCAGGTGAAATTGGTTGTATTTGGCTCCTTGTCAGCGTTGAACTATTTATGTCAAAGAAAGAACTGAAAAGATCCACGCAATCGTGAATGAGTAAGTTAGAATTTTATGTCACATCGGCAATGATTTAGCCATATCGTGGGGAGATGTTTTACATTAATAATAAGTAGACTATTTGAAAACCTGTCAATAAAGGACAGTAAAATAACGAGGCTATCACAGACATATGTAACCAACTTGGAGAAAGGGGACCTTATGGGTGTTAGGATGCAATTGTGCTGTGACATCATAAAGACGTTTGGCGTCAACTTTCTTCAGTAAAAGTCGCCATATGTGCGGACTGAACACAGCTATTCTATATAATTATCTCTCGTTAGTTTGTAATGTAATAAAAACTTTATTTCAAAACATTTCAGCATATATGCCCTCTTTCAATTAATCAGACATATATCTAAAAACTGCAATCATTACATAAACAGTTACATGTCTGATAATGGGACTTTGCAGAAAATGAGTCAAAATGTTTGATGCCATGTATATCTGTAATAAATATGAATTGAAGCTTATGAATTGTATTTTTGTGGTCCCAAGATAATGTAGTTTTTAAATATTATATTTATATATTTATTTATATTAAATTTATATTAAATATTTATATTTAAAGTCATTATGTGATTTTTCTCCCATGAGGTCCCTTATGTCATGGTTGGTCACATATGTTTAGAGTATGGAACCATTTCCACCCTCGTGTTTAATTTGTGACGAAAACACGCTTTTTCGTACTTATTTGATGACAGAAATATATGCATCAGATCGCCTCCATCACTCAAAACATGAAAAATAACATTACTCTGATGTTCCAGGTAGATGAGTCGATGGGTCTGGCCATGATATCGGGATACGGTCGGTGAAGGACATCAGTGATAACTGCAAACACACAAGACTAGCACAAGTTTAATTGGATCTGCACAATGAAAGTATTGGTTGAGGATATAACTCGGTGTCTTCTTAAAAATTACCAGGGATGTTGAATATTGATCGCCATCGACTAGATTTAGGAGCTAAGGACATGTTGTCATCACGCATATAGAAAGTGTGTTGCAGATGCGGGTAGATTATTAACCAGGCACCCAGGGAGTATCTCTGTGATACTCTGCTGTATTCGTAACACTGGCCATGAAATCAAGACAACAATGAGATGCAACTGGTTGAATAATTTCTTATGAATGGCAACGGTGGAAGAAGTATTTCGTAACTGAAAGACAGGCCATATTATGGACATGTACCTGTAGTTGGAACACTAGAGATCGAACACACACACGCCTCTATATTGAACTACTTTGGACGCACTTTTTAAAACTTAAATCATTGTTTTTATAAAGAAAAGAAAACGGAATTCGATCGGTTTTGATTTGATTCATGGCAAGAACCTCGCCTAAGAAGCGCGAGAGGATTGTGATTGTCCGAGAGAGAGGGGTGGCAGGGATAGAGAGGGACAGAACAATGCAAGCTTGGACCACACGTGATGACGTCAACAGCGCCTTGCAACAAGAGGTGTTTCCTCCTATCTCTAATAAACCCACTCACGACGACATGAAGGTCATTGACTGCTATGAAGGATGTTCCTTCTTCAAAGACCTTCGGCCATTGTTCTGGAGTCTTAGACTAACAGGTCTGTTCTTCCAGAGAAGCGAGACCAGTGCAGGAAAGTTCATTATAGGAAAGTGGGCGGTAGTGTGTGCAGTGGTATGCGGAATCACATTAGGGAACAGTATTAGATCCTTTCTCGTGTTCAAGAGCGGAGAACCTTTTGATGAACTCTTGTTTTTTAAGCTTCAACTATGCATTTGGTCGCTGGAGGGTTTTTCTAAAGCGGCTGTCATGTTTTTGGCTTCTTATAAGAAGGATTTACTTCCCTTGTTCTTTAAGCTGTGGCGGGAAATTTGTGAAGATAAGAAACCGGATAAATTTCTCAAGCTTGTCATGAAGAAGGCAATCCTGCTGAGCTGGAACTTTTCTATAGTAAACACCATCGGCGTTGCTGTCACCTTTTTCTTTGTCCCTGACCTTGAGGAACTGTTTCTGAATGCCACTCTTCCGGGCGCAGCCGAAGCGGACATGAAACTGCCTTACAAAATAATGATGATTGTTATGGTGTATTTCGCTTCCTCTGTAGCCATGTCGTCGGTATCTCTGCTTATTGTTATGTCCTTGGCTGTATCTCGGGAGTTTTTTGTCCTCAACAAGGAACTCTCGTCTCACATCTCGTCTGACGGGAAGTTCTCAGCGGAGCTGGAAGATTATCGTCTGCGCCATCAAGGCTTGTGTCGTCTGGTGGACGTCCTGGACGACGTCTTCATGATCATGATCGCCTTCGTCTTCATGTCCAACATCCCCTTGTGCTGCGTCATCCTCTACAACATCATCTACACCAGCAGACACTTCTCCATCCTCCTGCTCAACGTGTTCTGGCTGTGTTTCCTCACCTTCCACATGATCGTGGTTGCCGTCGTCTGTGCCTACATCAACATGGGGGTGAGTACGGTGTATTCGTGTTTGATAATCAGACGCGTGAGTGTTTGTTTGTTTATTTGCTGTTTAACGACGCACTCAGCAATATTCCAGCTATATGACGGCGGTCTGTACATAATCGAGTCTGGACCAGACAATCCAGTGATTGACATCATGAGCATCGATCCTTCATTTGGGATACGATGACATACATCAACCATGTCAGCGAGCCTCCCCGATCCCGTTAGTCGCCTCTTACGACAAGCATGGGTTGCTGAAGACCAATTCTAACCCAGATATTCACGGGTCATTTCGTTGTTAACTTAGCCCCTTATTATTGTAGCGACTACATTGGACCAGGTGGTCAGGCTCGGTGACGTGGTTAATTGCGTGGATGCCTGGAAGTTATGTCAAAGAATATTATTTCCCTGTCACTGCTACAAGGCATCCACAGTTTGTCTATGTAAGGAGTTGTCAAATATATTTTGGGACCCATAATTCAGGACCTCCGGACCTTCGGAATGTCCAATGAATGATTATACTTTTTGGAACCTCTGAGGTCAAATGTCAGTTGTTTCAGAAATGGTCGTTCCTGTAAGCACTGTGTCCCACTTCAAGAAGAAATCTTAGTTCATCTGCCGTAATGTTAAGCTATGGGAGTAACGACAATCGTAGTCCTGCGATCGCTTAGTTAAACGGGGCCCTAGACACATGGAGCAATTTTAGTGCTACGTCTGTTGTAAGTCCATGTTATCTATGGAAGTTACGACAATCGCAACACTACGTCAGTCTTAGTCCATGTTAAGCGTATGCTCCTTCTGTCGTTAGTTCATATTAAGTTATGGGAGTGACGACAATCGTAGTACTACGATAGCTTGGTGGTACTGGGCACCAGACACATGGAGCAATCTTAACGACTATGTTAAAACACAGTAGCTCCATCAGCTTTAATCACTTTGTGACACGTGACCTGGAAGTAAGGTACAATCATCACCAGGAATGTATTTCAATGTATCTCTAATAAATAAAAGCGACAAGACCCTTTCCATATTCCTAGGAAATCTCTGCTGAAAGCAGAGTCGACTGTGCGATTCCGATTATATCACTGTTCAATAAGGGATGATACCAGGCTTTCGTGAAAAAGCGAATGGATCCTGACACACCGTGGCACCCATCACAAACACATGCAAAGGCAAGGCACCTATTCACCAGAAGGAATAAAATGGAAAAATACGGTGCATATAATATTGTACCTCATAGAAATGTAAAAGAAAATGGAACTGCAAGAATAATGCTTGACAAGAAGGGAAAGTTGACTTGAAGTCATTCCTCTTGTCATACAGTCTTGTGGCGCGTGTTTGTCAAGCTGAATATTTATGCCGATGCATCTGTCACTAGCTTTTCCAATGAGAAATGAATCCATCAGTTTCAATATTGTCTGAAAACCCCCAACTGACCCTGGTATGGTCATGTGTACAAAGACAATAATGTTTCCCTACTTACAATGAAACTATTCAATGTCCTCCACTGCGTCCGATCCATCTTAGATAGATAACCTTGAGTGTATCAATGGGTAATGATTATCCGTACAACAATACAAAAATGAAAGGCCAAAGTTCCCGAGGATCCATATCTTTGTCTTTGAGTTTGTCTCTAGTATCTGTTACTGAATTGTTTGGTAGGCATTTCTAGATACTTATACCGTTGTCAAACAAGACTAAATATTGAACATGGTACAGACTTATATATGGCAGGTGAATGATTAACAATGACATCTATTACCATACAGGAGAGGGATTAACATGAGTAGGTTAACTGATAACAAAAGGACGTGAATAGGTTAACTAATACCAACAGGAGGAAACCTTTACAGGCCGTTAGAGGCGACTGAATGGATAGGGTTATCAGGTTCGTTGCCCTGGTTGACTGTGATGGTTCTCGACGTCGTGGATACTTGCTCATGATATCAATCACTGGTTTGTGTCCAGGCTCGATTATTTACAGACCGACGTTATATAGCTGGAATGTTGCTGCGGCGTTATAGAAAACCAACCAACCAACCAACCAACCAGCCAAACAAACATCAGATAATAGATCCCTTTTCGTGTGACCTTGCTGATTTTTTTGCGAGTAAATTTGGTTTCGCGCTACTTTGAATAGTATTTCTGATTAGCTTTTTCACAGCGTGTCAACTTGATGTGGGAGGAATGGTCGAAGTGATGCATGTCTTGGCCATTTACGACTTTTGTGAAAATCATAAGTACAGGTGTCGTGCCGACAAAGCAAGAAACATAATCAAAACAAACCGGGATTCGAACCCAAGATCATCGGTTCCTGACGTGCCCAAGGGACGCAACTCTGCACCGATTTGTGACGATTTGGCCGCCCATGACACCTCGTGTCACCGTGGCCCGACGGCGGGTCAACCACTGATTAGCTATCGCCAGGAACTTAAACCAATATGATATCACACACGCACACATTTTAAGAATGATTGCTCCTTCTGCAAAGCTCCATAAAGGTAAAACAAATGTTCATGAGCGCAACCCAGGGCACTTTGGGGAGTTCTTAAAAGAAACAAATGTGGACGCACATTTCCTCGTTGCTTCTTTATTGGGATTCACATGTTTTCATTCTGTTTTGCAACATCTTTATCAGCCGATTTAGAATTATCGCATATAAAAGCGCGTAAAGGTCACCCCGTATAACTGCGCTTGTTGTCACAGAAGAGCTTTCTCGGGCTATTTATTGCTTTCTGAAGATGCACTGGCGTCATTACCGTGTTTCTTTGTTTCCTGTTCTTAATGTGTGCCTGCATCAGACACTCTCGTGTGTTGGAAGACTTCAGTGATGGAACACTTTGCCAGTTTGTTGAGTATACGAGTGGATATGTTGGTTGGTTGGTTGTTTTACGCCGCACTCAGCAATATTTCAGCTATATGATGGCGGTCTGTAAATAATCGAGTCTGGACCAGACAATCCAGTAATTGATATCATGAGCATCGATCCACGCAATTGGGATCGATGACATGCTTCAACCAAGTCAGCGAGCCTGACCACCCGATCCCGTTAGTCGTCTCTTACGACAAGCATAGTCGCCTTTTACGGCAAGAATGGGTTGCTGAAGACCTATTCTACCCCGGTTCTTCACGGGTCGAGTGGATATGTAATAAACGTAGTAGATATGTAGCACAATGGGTGTGTGGGTGTGTGGGTGTGGGTGTGGGTGTGGGTGTGGGTGTGGCGTGGGCACGGGTGGCACGGGTGGCCCAGTCGCCTTGGGCTGTTTCCCTTAGGCATACCAGAAACCTATGATGATTGATTCGTTATGTAAATATTTCTAGGTTTCTCAGCACCATACCCGTGATGGTGGGTTTCCCCAAAGCGGTGAACGTTTGAGACCTGCATCACCTCAGGACTCCATAAAGGTGCCATGCCGTGATATAACTGGAATAATGTTCAAAGCCGCGTTATACCTCACTCACAGACTTGCTCGTGAATTAGTGAGTGATTCAATGCTGTTTCACGCCGCAGTCAGTTCTATCCAAGCTGTCTCGAGGCGGCATGTAAATAATCGAGCATTGACCAAACAAACCAGTGACTGACAGCATGCGCACCAAAGGCCATCGGGGTAACATGACACCAGTAAACCATGACACAAAGCCTGAAGACCCGTGAAGGTCCGGGGTAGAATAGATCTCCAGCAGCCCATGCTTGCCGTAAAAGGCGACTAACGGGATCGGGTGGTCAGATTCACTGACATGGTTGATGCATGTCATCGTATCCCAAATTCGTGGATCGATGCTCGATCACTGGATGATCTGGTCCAGACTCGATTATTTACAGCGGCCGTCATATAGCTTAGGGCAGCGCTTACCAACAAACAAAAAAACTCTTAAATTAATTTTTAATTTAAGCAATTTCATTGTTTTACAGGCCCACGCCCCACTTTCAGTCATCTACAACATCAAGGCGGACTTTCTCAAAGATCGACCTCTGGAGGTAAACATCGAATCTTTGTTTACTTTTTACACACAGTTGATCCTGACGACATACATTTGACTGAGCTAGAAACGCACATTATTTTCTAAAGTCTCTCAATACAGATATTGGGTAATATGGAGTAACCTACTAATACCTCACAAATGAGGGTTATCTTTCCCTCGTGAAAAACGTTAGGCTTTCCTCACCAAGGGATTTAAATCATTACTTCACTTGGGACAGCTGTTCCGTACTTCCTCGTAATTCCTAGCATCTTGCAACAGTATCACCATTTAGCCAAATCACATGGGAAGGCAATGAAACAATAATAAAATTATTGACGACGAAAACGGTGATGATGATGAAAATGATGATGGTGGTGATGATGATGATGATGATGATGATGATGATATTTGAAGATACATTTAATCCCTGTTTAGTTGGAAAAATCACTACTTCACCGATAGCAAACTACTATTTGCGTGCCATTATTGACCCATCTACCTCACGCTCTTTTGTCATTGTTACATGAGACACAGATATTACGGAGAGCGGAAGGTCCAGGGTTCGATCCCGGGCCGCGTCATACAAAAAGACGTTAAAAGATTGTACTTGTTGTTACCCTGTCTGGCGCTCGGCATTAAGGGGCTAAAACAAGGACTGGTCGGCTCGGAGTCAGTATACTGTGTCTGAGTGGGGTATTCATGTTAAACTGCGGCATGGTATCTCAGTGAGCTAGCACTATAAATCGGCATCAGTCCGGACTAGTACAAGCAGCCACACACACACATACACGTGCATGCACGTCGCTATATAAGTGCAATAATCTTGGACGCGACGTTAAACCCCATTTCACCTCACCTCACCTCACCTCACAGATATTAATTAAATACTCTCCTCAGATTTCCATGTTTATTACCCCGTTCCGGTAACAACAGCTCGTTAGCAAGATGAACTCAATGTCAAGTCATTGTGGATTAGGTATTAGTGTCGGGTGGGGATTAGCACTTGCAACTGTCTGTTTTCTAAAAGTTGCTTTAGATACAGGACAAAAGGTTACACTCAACCATAGATGTACCTAAACCCATCTGACATCAGTAAGTTAGGTGAGCTGGGTTTAACGCCGCTTTTACAGTATTTCAGTGACTAGTATGTCATGGTGTGTCAGCTTAATGTAGGGGGAAGATTTATGACGTTTAGCACTTTCGTGAAACCAGTGATCACTGGTATGGTGCAGACAAACCTGAAACCTTATCAGGGTTACACGGGATTCGAACCCATGATAATATGTTTCTGGCACGCCTTAAGGACGCAAATCTGCCTTTTACGCCAAAGGAAATCTGTTTCGGCGGTTAGTCGAGAGTGGTTATTCTCTAGCCTTAGTGTTTTATATTTACGTCGAATTCTTTTTTGTATGATAAGCCTTTACTCTTCCAGCTGACGCTGTTTCTGAATCGGTTGACTGGCTACGACATCGGGCTGTCCGCACTGAAGATGTTTGTCATTAACCGACCAGCCATCCTTACTGTAAGTACTAGGATATGTTACACGTGGGGATTGATATGTGCAGGTCATCCTAACTTATTATACAGGTCACCCTTACTTTTAAAATATTCACGGCATTCTTCTTTTTAAATATACATGACTTTACTTTTAAGTATACACGGCATACATTTGGACCCCTCCCTGTTAAATATGCTGGAGCCACCCTTGGCCTTAAACCCTCGTAACGAACTATTTTGAATGTCAGGACTGATTGGTTTGGAGGGTCTAACGAGCGTTTCCAGTTGAAGCTATTTCACATTGAGTGTATCCACTCACTTAGGTTCGGGATTTAACGAGCGCTTCCAGTTGAAGTTATTTCACATTTAGTGAGTGAGTGTGTGAGTTGGGTCTAACGCCGCTTTTAACATTATTCCAGTTATATCGTGGCGTGTCAGCTTAATGTGGGAGGAAAGCCCGAAGTGATGCAGGTCAGACGTTTGCCACTTCGGTGAAACCCACGAGCACGGGTATGGTGCTGACAAACCTAAAAACATAATTGGGAATTGGGGCGAACCGGGATTCGAACCCACAATCAGAGGTTTCTGGCGTGTCCAAGGGACGCAACTCTGCACTGCGAATCGCGGCGCCTTAGACGACTGGGCAACCCGTGAACGGGTTGGGGATTTAACGAGCGCTTCCAGTTGAAGCTATTTCACATTGAGTGTATCCATTCACTTATGTTGGGGATTTAACGAGCGCTTCCAGGGACCCCGATTTCCCACTCAGAGTATGCATCATTGCGAGGAGCATTATTCTATTTTATTCACCTGGGTTTGCATCTATCACCCTTATTTTCTGTTTAGTGATTGCAAGTGAGGTAGAAGCAACAACATTGAAACATGGTGTTAATAAAATATAGAAATGAAAAGAAACTCTGGTTTAAACACATAGTTTTCGGACTAAGGATTTTCACCCATATAGTTCTTTTTCTGTTATCGCACAGTTCTTCCCTTGCTACGTTGGTGATAATTATTTGAATGAGACCGATATCTTTGGGGTCCACTTTTCGTTTGTGAAGTTCAAAATTTGATTTTAACAATGTACATTTGCGGAAACAATGGCAACTGTCACGCTTTTCGATCTATACATGTACAGCTTGCTAGTACAGCTGGTCCAGCTGTGGTGATGGGATGACACTGGTATGTGTCGGGACACAACACACGTCAAGGTGCTGTGCAGACACTAGACGGTCACGTACGGTTGCTGGTAACACGACGTGACTTTGTCATACCATAACGCCCACAGTGACAGCTGCCGTACACACGGTCCCAGCTGATCATATTCGATCTGTTGAGTTTGTGATAGGAATTCACATTCTACAACAATAGTATCAGAATGTAGTTTAAATCTTTTGAGCATGGTATATGGTCTTACCCATCCTACTGATATAACGGACCCAACGATTTACAAAAATTAAGTTTGTTTTGTTTATTTGTTGTTTAACCCCTTACTCAGCAATAGTCCAGCTATATGACGGCGGTCTGTAAATAATCGAGTCTGGACCAGACAATCCATGAGATTCGATCTACGCTATTGGGATATTATGACATGCATCAACTAAGCCAGCGAGCCTGACCACCCAATCCCGTTAGTCGCCTCTTACAAGCATAGTCGTCGTTTACAGCAAGCATGGGTTTGCTGAAGACTTATTCCATCCCGGATCTCCACGGATACCACAAAGTAATATTCCATTTTAATCTTTTATATAAAACAATTTAAAATTTCACGTTGTAACATTGATGGAATAATGTTAAATGTGACGTCTCGTCTTAACTGAGATTGCTTGTAAGATATTCAGTGGCACGGTGAAGTCCGCTTTAGAAAATAAAACCCCATACCGCCACGATTTAATCCAACGTCAACTGAATATCAGCCTTGAATAATATAAGACAGGCCTCGATTTAATGGCAATCTATAATGTTCTCCGGGGTAGTTGTTATTGTGAAAGCATATCGATGACAGGTGGGAGTGATATCTGAACGTTAGACCAGATTAGGAAAGTCATTACAAATATTGTTTGTTTATGTTTGTTTACTCCGTATCAAGGATACGTTTGAAATTTTAACTGTGATTGCTTGTAAAATATTCAATGCACATTAATCAACTGAAGAAGTGGGTGTGTCTTCAGAAGACATCGTTAGAGATGCAGAGAGGTATCGGCAGACAGACCCGCATCTGTCGAAGGGAGGAAATCTATACCGTTCACGATTATTAGAGTGAGTGAGTGAGTGAGTGAGTATGGTTTTACGCCGCTTTTAGCAATATTCAAGCAATATCACGGCGGGGGACACCAGAAATGGGCTTCACACATTGTACCCATGTCTGGAATCGAACCCGGGTCTTCGGCATGACGAGCGAACGCTTTAACCACTAGGCTACCCGACCGCCCCACAATTATTAGAGAGCTATTCTGGGTAGGTCATCACAACCTCTGTCTGCTGAAGTCGTCTATAGTCAACTACAGATTTACTGAGGGGGCACGGGAGGCTCAGTCGTCTTAGGAGCCGCAATTCACGGTTTAGAGTTATGTCCCTTGTGCGTGCCAGAATGCTACGATCGTGGGTTCGATCCCAGATTCATCTGTTTCATATTTATATCCATGCATAGCGATTCAGAATAACACAAATTATAATTACAAGACTGACGACTTGAACTCTTCACTTGTCAACTTCATTTTATATTGAGCAATATTCTAGCAGCTCATACGACTCTTGCTCAAAAGCAGTTTGATCAGGGTTTCAACATTCAAGGCTTTAGCAAAGTTTTCAAAATGTTTAATGGTAGACATGTGGAGGACATTCCCAAATCTAACACATCAGTGACAAAAACAATTGACTTGAGACTGACCAAATGCTCCCGTGCTTTTTCAGGTGAACAATTAACTTGCCTTTGCATGTGTTTATGATGAATGCAAACGGTATGGCAGGATGCGGTCACCTTTTCGCGAACACTTGGTATCATCACTATTTGATAGTGATTCATAAACAAATGCTTATGATATAGTCGGAATCATTGAATGGATTTAGCAGATATTTCTTATAATTGTGGGAATAGTTTTGTTGCTTTTCTTTTCACCAAAGTGGTAAACGTCTAGGACCTGCATCACTTCGGGATATCCTCAAACATTAAACTGACATGTCATGAAATGATTGGAATAATGCTGAAAGCACAATTAAGTGTGAAAAATAATCCCCAGAGCAACGGATATTTTAAATTGACACTGGAGGCTGATACGTGGTCGACAGATGCCTTCGGGGGTGGTGTGCGGCTGGGTGGGGCTTGGTTCCTCCCTCCCATCTTCGTTTATAGACAGAGGTGAGGTGAGGTGAAATGGGGTTTAACGTCGCGTCCAAGATTATTTCACCTATATAGCGACGTGCATGTACGTGTGTGTGTTTGTGACTCCGAGCCGACCAGTATTTGTTTTCGCCCCTTCATGCCGAGCGCCAGACAGGGTAACACCAAGTACCATCTTTTAACGTCTTTTGGTATGACGCAGTCGGGGATCGAACCCCGGACCTTCCGCTCTCCGGGCGGACGCTCTACCACTAGGCCACGGAGGCGGTCGTTTATAGACAGACATACACAGACCCTCAGCCAGACTCAGAACATATACTGACCCGATGTTCCTGCGCTCTGCAGCTGCACTGAGTTATGGCACTGGGAACGTCATTCAGCAACCATTTACCATGCACTTTGGCACCAATCCAGACCTAATGCCTTCACGAACAAAATATGACAAGGAGGCAATGTTACTGTTACAGTAATGTCAGAGATTCTGGATGTCAGAAATTCTACATTTAATATCGCAGTATTTGTGTTGTGAAATTCTACATTTCATATTGTAGTATTGGTGTTGTGAAATAGTACGTAAAACGTCCTTGTAATGCCATTATCGCGATCCTGCACGTGTAACATCGTTTGGCGGTGGCGTAATCATCTATATCGGCGGGGAACTTCGGGAATGCTGTTCTTCTTACATAACTGTCGACGAAGATAGACACGTGTCCTATAAACGCTGAATGACAGGATCTAAAGAGGATGAAGGTGAGGTGAAATGGCGTTTAACATCGCGTCCACGATTATTGCACTTATATAGCGACGTGCATGAACGTGTGCGTGCGTGCGTGCGTGAGTGCGTGCGTGCGTACTAGTCCGGACGGATACCTATTTATAGTGCTAGCACACTGAGATACCATGTTGCAGTTTAACAGGAATACCCTACTCAGACATAGTATACTGACTCCGAGGAGCCGACCTGTCCTTGTTTTAGCCCCTTAATGCCGAGCGCCAGACAGGGTAACAACAAGTACCATCTTTTAACGTCTTTTGATATGGCGCTGCCAGGTATCGAACCCCGGATCTTTCGCTCTCCGGGCGGACGCTCTACCGCTATACCACGGAGGCGGCCCAAAGATGATGAAGAGGCAGAGAGCTCGATGGAAGAGTTCAGAATAATGGTCACATGGCAGAGATACATACTGGAACTACATATGCCCCTGACAGGCAATGCAACTTAAAACTACATGCGTGTCGTTTCCTGACATGAGCTCAAATGTTAGTCTCAATGAAAAGCCATATTTGACGAAATGAAGATCAATTCTTTCTAATGTTAGACACCACCTGCGCTGGTCACAGTATAACAGCAGTTTCGGCTATCATCGGTTATCACTAAACGGCAATTTTGTATTTCTGGTTGTATTGCTTATATTTTTAAGTAAAGTGTATCTTTCTTCATTTAACAAGTCACATTCAAAGAAAAAATTATATGTATTTTCATATTTACCACCACATAAACATTCTGCTTTGCATTTAATTCCTAGTCGACGTAAATCAGTATTTAACTGACTAACCTTATGTCTCAGCTTAGCGTGTATAATACCATGTCTTCTATGTCAAAAGAAGTACGGTGGGGCCTTGGGCTGATTTTGACTTGTAAGTGTCTTAAAATGTTGAACTACAGGTTCTTTCATTTGATAGTATCTCATTCCACAGCTTGATGGTAGGTGGGACCCTTGGGGACCCCAGCCTTCAAATGTCTTGGCTGGGGTGGGGCTCCATTCCACAATCTCTTTTACAGCCGATCACGATTCAACTAGAACCTCGGTTATTATCGGTTGCGATTTTTCAACAATCTTGGAATCACCGGTATTGATTTTACGACAGTAACGGTCATAACAGAGTCACGATTTAATGATAATCTCGGTTATCATCGGTTGAGATTAAACGACAACCTCGGTTATCATCGGTATTGATCTAACGACAGGCTCGGTAATGATAGGTATTGATTTAACGACAGTCTCGGTCATGATCGGTATTGATCTAACGACAGTCTCGGTTATCATCGGTATTGATCTAACGACAGTCTCGGTAATTATCGGTATTGATCTAACGACAGTCTCGGTTATCATCGGTATTGATCTAACGACAGTCTCGGTTATGATCGGTATTGATCTAACGACAGTCTCGGTTATCATCGGTATTGATCTAACGACAGTCTCGGTTATGATCGGTATTGATCTAACAACAGTCTCGGTTATCATCGGTATTGATCTAACGACAGTCTCGGTTATCATCGGTATTGATCTAACGACAGCCTCGGTAATGATCGGTATTGATTTAACGACACTCTCGATTATCACAGATCACGTTTTAACAACAATCTCTGGTATCATCAGTTTCATGTTCTAGGATAACTTTTTAACGACGATCTTGGATACCACCAGTCAGTGTTTAATGACGATCCTGGATTTAGGGACCAACAGTTTGATATTCCCTCGTGATAGTCTGTTCTAATAATTACTGTGCCTCAGGTTAAGAGATGTTCGCTAGGTATGTTGGGTTTCTTGAGAAAATGTGTTGTGAAAAGGATATACTGTTCTGCCGACGTCTATAAAATGCATTTTTATAAACATAAGCCGCCAAAACATACAGTTAGCGTTGCTAAGATGAAGGTTCTATAAGTGAACGTTATTAGCTTTGGTTTAACTAACTCACCGATCACATAAGTGTGTTAATAGCAACGGTTTAACTAACTCACCGAACACGTAAGTGTGTTATTAGCTATGGTTTAACTAACTCACCGAACACATAAGTGTGTTATTAGCTATGGTTTAACTAACTCACCGAGCTCATAAGTGTGTTATTAGTTATGGTTTAACTAATTCATCGAGCACATAAGTGTGTTATTAGCTATGGTTTAACTAACTCATCGAGCACATACGTGTGTTATTAGCTATGGTCTAACTAACTCACCGAGCACATAAGTGTGTTATAAGCTATGGTCTAACTAACTCATCGAGCACATAAGTGTGTTATTAGCTATGGTTTAACTAACTCATCGAGCACATAAGTGTGTTATTAGCTATGGTTTAACTAACTCATTGAGCACATAAGTGTGTTATTAGCTATGGTTTAACTAACTCATTGAGCACATAAGTGTGTTATTAGCTATGGTGTAACTAACTCACCGAACATATAAGTGTGTTATTAGCTATGGTCTAACTAACTCATCGAGCACATAAGTGTGTTATTAGCTATGGTTTAACTAACTCATCGAGCACATAAGTGTGTTATTAGCTATGGTTTAACTAACTCATCGAGCACATAAGTGTGTTGTTAGCCATGGTTTAACTAACTCATCGAGCACATAAGTGTGTTATTAGCTATGGTTTAACTAACTCATCGAGCACATAAGTGTGTTATTAGCTATGGTCTAACTAACTCACCGAGCACATAAGTGTGTTATTAGCTATGGTCTAACTAACTCATCGAGCACATAAGTGTGTTATTAGCTATGGTTTAACTAACTCACCGAGCTCATAAGTGTGTTATTAGCTATGGTTTAACTAACTCATCGAGCACATAAGTGTGTTATTAGCTATGGTCTAACTAACTCACCGAACACATAAGTGTGTTATTAGCTATGGTTTAACTAACTCACCGAGCACATAAGTGTGTTATTAGCTATGGTCTAACTAACTCACCGTGCACATAAGTGTGTTATTAGCTATGGTTTAACTAACTCATCGAGCACATAAGTGTGTTATTAGCTATGGTCTAACTAACTCACCGAGCACATAAGTGTGTTATTAGCTATGGTTTAACTAACTCATCGAGCACATAAGTGTGTTATTAGCTATGGTTTAGAAAACTCTTCGAGCACATACGTGTGTTATTAGCTATGGTCTAACTAACTCATCGAGCACATAAGTGTGTTATTAGCTATGGTTTAACTAACTCATCGAGCACATAAGTGTGTTATTAGCTATGGTTTAACTACCTCATCGAGCACATAAGTGTTTTATTAGCTATGGTTTAACTAACTCATCGAGCATATAAATGTGTTATTAGCTATGGTTTAACTACCTCACCGAGCACATAAGTGTGTTATTAGCTATGGTTTAACTAACTCATCGAGCACATAAGTGTGTTATTAGCTATGGTTTAACTACCTCACCGAGCACATAAGCGAACATGATATTAGCTATGGATTAACAAACTCAGCGGGCAGCTAGAGTTTGGACGGAAACATTAATACTGTATAATATACAATTTTTGTATTTTTCGCCGATCATAATAAAATGTGTGTTTTTCTTGAACTATGATCTGATGCCAAATTGAGATTACTGAACCTGTGGGTGAACCATTAGAGAACAGCATCAGCGATGGGTGGGGCTGACAGTTACCGTTAGATTAATATGTAGAAGCCATGCTTGGTTGGTTTGTTTGTTTGTTGTTTTATGATTGATTGAGTGATTAATCATGAGCATCGATTCACGCACGCAATTGGGATCGATAACATCCATCAACCAAGTCAGCGAGCCTGACCACCCGATCCCGTTAGTCGCCTCTTACGACAAGCATGGTCGCCTTTTACGGCAAGCATGGGTTGCTGAAGAACTATTCTCTCCGGATCTTCACGGGTCGCGAGCTATGCATCAAGGGAGAGTCAACAATAACGCACGTGTATAATAACATCGGCATTGTTTAAGCTATTGAGTGACAGGGCCAGACAAACTGGGACGAAATGCGCGCTCTGAAGACCACCAGAAAGTCGCCAATGCACACACTAATGTTATGTCATTATGAGTGACGCAGCTTTGACCAGTATTCCAGTTATATCATGGCGTGTCAGTTTTATGTGGGAGGAAAGCCTGAAGTCAGACGTTTACCACGTTGGGGAACCACACGGGTATGGTGCTGATGAGCCAAGAAACATAACCGGGATGAACCAGGACTCGAATTCACGATCATACGGAACTCTACACAGCGAATTGCGGCGCCTACGGGAATCTCCACCCGTGACCACCCCATCCCCCGCGCCGCATTTAGGTTACACAACCAAATGTTTTCCGACAGGCTTCTATAGTGACGTTATTTTCAACGGCTATTACATGTTCGTGTGTTCACAGTCTGGCCTTAAAGCAGCAATAAGCCAGCTCCTTTTCCGAGTACAGGATGCTAAACACGCCACCCATAGTTCCGCACCAAATGCGAATGGTGAATAGAACTTTAAGGGGATACAAGAGGACTGGTCGACTCGGAGTAAGTGGGCGCAAATAGGCCTTCATCTCGACCAAGTTCGCCCTTAAACGTTACTTCTTCTACTACTACTACTACTACTACTACTACTACTACTACTACTACTACTCGGAATCAGTATACTATTTCTGATTGGGTTTTCTATGCTAAACTGTAGCGTGGTAGGTGGTCCAGCACTAAGCAATCGGCATCAGTCCGAACAAGTACAAGCAGCCACACACACACGTGCATGCACTTCGCAAAATAAGTGCAATACTTTGAAGGCGAAGACCAACTCCATTTCACCTCAATGTATATCTATGCTCCAAACCAAACGCAGGCACTGAGATAATAAATCAGAACGGAACATTGCCTTGACTACAAACTGCATCTGAATAAACGTCTTTCATATTAATACCGAGGGCATTTATCCGTCCCAACAACACACGTCATGACACAACAGACGATGTCTGTGTTCATGTCTTGTTGACACAGGTGGCGTCTCTCACTCCCGCCATTCCAATTTCATAATACACCAACACAAACAGCGGTTGCCTTGGTGTATTGTGTCCCATATCTGGATCAGAGTCAATACGTCACGGTCTGGTGTGGGCTGCGGTCCTCCATACGTGATTACGTATGCAGGGCGTACAAGGCAAAAGGGTGATAAACGTTTTGTGAATGGATAACAGAAAACAGTGATGACACCGTCACCTGGGAACATAGAGACTCGCTGACTTTGTGCGACTCATTAGGGTGGTCAGACTCGCTGATTCTTGTCATCGTATCCTAGTTGCGTAGATCGATGCTCATGATGTCAATCACTGGGTTGTCCGGTCCAGAGTCGATTATTTAGAGACCGCCATCATATAACTGGAATATTGATGAGTGCGGCGTAAAACAACAAACAAACAACAACACTGGTCTCGATTGTTTAGAGCCTCTTGAGACAAACATGGAACATTGCTGAGCGCTAATGATTTCAAATGTTCGGTTATTCTGACAATAATAAAAAGTACACACATTTGCTTGGATTATTTTTAATTTGCATACAGTTTAAAAACAAAATACTTTTCGCGTAGAAATGCGTGTACAAATATATTGATGGAAATAATGGGCTGTGATATCCGACGCATGCATAGGCTGTCATTTTATTTTAGTTGGTCAATCAGAATCAAGTATTTCCCAAAAGAATGGTAAAAGAAAAACATTATGTGTTTTTAGTTTTGCGGGTGTTATTGTATATTTGATGGCCGGAATTTTCATTGGAACCGACGGCGTTATTTGTTTGTTTATCACCGCACTCGGCAATATACCAACGGTATGTAAATAATCGAGTTTGGACCAGACAATCCAGTGAGTGATATCAGGAACCCCGACCCCCGCAATTAAGATACGATGACATGCATCAACCAAATAAACGAACCTGACACGATCAGCCAGTCGCCTCGTTCCTTAAGTATGGGTTGTTGAACACAAATTCAATTCTTACCCGGATCTTCAAGGGGTCCGGCGACGTCAGATTGACCCTTAGGATTTTCCTCATTTTTATCGAAATTGTACGTGATGTGTCTAGTTCCTGAAACTACCTTTTCGATTTTAATCAATTACTCGACAAGGGGCACTAAAACAATTTTTTATTTCTTTTTTTAAACACTGCGCAAAAGTCGATTTTATATCTTTAACAGACAATCTTTGTGTTCAAATTCAGAAATATTGAAACAGAGCGAAAACCTGTTGCAATGAATTGTGGCCATATGCTGTGTCACGTGACTATGCAAGCCGAGGAATGCGTGGTATCGATGGGTACTGCTGCCTATACCAGTCTTAGTGTCGGTCTGTGAGCCAGGTGCAGCCAAACATGTCTCTCCATCATTATTGACATGTCTAACATAAGCCCTCGAGTTAACGGCATCTCTGGGATATATATATGCTGTCATTTATAAATAGACTCAGTGCATTTGCAGATTGCAGAAATTTACAATGCATGCACGTATTTCCCATTCACTAACGCATAAGGCCAACTTCATCCTTCGTTTGTAAGCACCATTCCCATGCGCGTTGGATTCGCCGAGTGCGAATTATGCTTTTACTTGGGATTTCATTACATATTGAGTTGAACTGATTCGCCATGGTATCACTGAAATACTCTTAAGACTGATAGGAAATTTAGCCCGTTTTATCAGGTAAGTCACCATGAAAGTTAGATATTCATAGCATTGACCGGACCCGTGAATATCCGGGGTTGAATAGGTCTTCAGCAACCCATGCTTGTCGTGAAAGGCGACTTTACTTGTCGTAAGTAACAGGATCGGGTGTTCAGACACTTGGTTGAAGCACGTCATCGTATCCGAGTTGCATGGCTCGATGCTCATGATATCAATCACTGGATGTTCTAGTCTAGACTCGATTATTTACAGACCGCCGTCATAAAACTGAGTGCGGTGTTAAACAACAAATAATCAAACATTGGCATTGGCCGTGTCTCTGACTGTCGAGGACCCACCGAGTGTCATTCTGATGCCTGAGAATCAATCATTGTACATTTCAGGTGATTGGTATGCTCATCACTTACTTCGTGCTTCTGGTCCAGTTCAAATCCCCTGTCTCCTCGAGCTGCACGTGCTCTTTCAACTCTACAGGTGCAACGTGGAACGGAACACTCACACCCACGTGATCGTCATGCGCAACACGTATGGTCAAGTAACACGAGATTCTGCCCTAAGTTTTATAGTTGATTTATTGAAACATTTTAGCTCGTTTGAATTTGGCGTCAAAGCAATATGGAAAAGTGTCACAAGGGCGCATTCAAGAGAATCCAGTGTATTTTAACTCTATTCTATTATGATAAACATCGTGGACCCATTCGCCAACAAACCTTCGTTTCGGAAGTGACGGTCATCATCTCGTCCTTACCACTAACGAAGCACTCAATGTTTTACGCTCATGGCTCATTGAACAGCTATTTTTAGCGGCGTGTATTTATTTACGGTCCAAATCGAAGCTTTGTTGGCGAATTGGTCCAGAGTTTTTAGCCTAACAGAATGGAGATATACTCCACTGGATAATCGTGGATGACAGGAGCGGTAGTGAGAGCAATTACTTCAGCTGCATCAACTGTTTTGAAAAGGAGATGTTACGATGTGTTCATAAAACTTGAGATCCTTGAGATCGTTTCAAAGTTTAAATTAATATACGTTAGTAACATAAGATAGTCTTGTACCAAGTGTGGCACCAGACGCTGTATAATGGCCGATGGAGGATTCCAGAATACTGAACGAGTACCAGATTACCTCGATGGTATGAGAAATGGCGTAGTAGTAGTAGTAGTGGTAGTAGAAGTAGTAGAATTATTAGTTTGTTGTTTAACGCCGCCCTCGACAATATTCCAACTATATGACGGTATGACGGCGGTCTATATATAATGGAGTCTGGACCAGACAATCCTGTGATGGAGCATCGATCGACGCAGTTGTGATACGATGACATGCATCAACCAAGTCAGCGAGCCTTACAACCCGACCCCGTTAGTCGCCTCTTCCTACAAGCATGGGTTGCTGAAGACCAATTCTAACCCGGATCTTCACGGGTGTAGTAGTAGTGGTAGTAGTTGGTTGTTGGTTGGTTGGTTTGTTGTTTAACGCTGCACTCAGCAATATTCCAACTATATGAAGGCGGTCTGTAAATAATCGAGTCTGGACCAGACAATCCAGTGATTAATATCATGACCATCGATCTACGCAATTGGGATCGATGACATGCATCAACCTAATCAGCGATCCTGACCACCCGATCCCGTTAGTCGCCTCTTACGACAAGCATAATAGCCTTTTACGGCAAGCATGGGTTGCTGAAGACCTATTCTAACCCCGGATCTTCACGGGTCAGTAGTAGTAGTAGTAGTAGTAGTAGCAGAAGTAGTAGTAGTAAGATACCGAAAAAGACCAAATGTCTGCTGGAGATGCTGGGTATCCTCAACTTCATGTGTGAGTACTAAGATTGCGTGGCCCCTCCCTTCAACGAAGAAATTTCTCTTGAAGCAGTGAAACAATATTCTGCCAATAATTAAAATCCCTTCCCAAGAATATTGAACACACAATGCCATTTAGAAAATGTTATATTTGGGATAATACTTTCTTAGTTATATGGTTTGCGCGATAATGAATGCTGAAATGTGACGAGAATATTTATGAATTACATTTTTGTGCATGTTCCCACTTCGTGTTGTACAACTGCAAAAATACGAACCGCATGCACATGCAATGTGCACCTCTATGCATGCGCACAATAAAGTTCGTTATCAATTGTCTGTGTTCGCATTAGTGAGTGAGTTGGTTTAACGCCGTGTTCAACAGTATTTCAGTTATATCACGTCGTGTCAGGATGTGGGGAGGAACGTTTAAAGTGACCACTTTTGTGACGCCTCCGTGGTCTAGCGGTAGAGCGTCCGCCCGGAGAGCGGAAGGTCCGGGTTCGATCCCCGACCACGTCATACCAAAAGACGTTATCAGATGGTACTTGGTGTTACGCCGTCTGGCGCTCGGCATTAACGGGCTAAAGCAAGGACTGGTCGGCTGGGGGACAGTATACTGTGTCTGAGTAGGGTATTCATGTTAAACTGCGGCATGGTATCTCAGTGAGCTTACACTATAAATCGGCATCAGTCCGGACTAGTACAAGCAGCCACACACACACACACGTGCATGCATGTCGCTATATAAGTGCAATAATCTTGGACGCGACGTTAAACCCCATTTCACCTCACCTATTCTTACGTGAATGACAATGCTCAATAAGGTAGCGAATTTATGGATGACAACTTCTTTATGATGAGGAACACAAGGTTTCAGAGTATATGCTTACTCCTTCATCAGGTGAAGGATGAATGACCTGATGAAGAAGTAAGTGTATACTCCGAAACGTTGTGTCCCTCATTACAAAGAAGTTGACATCCATAAATTCTCTTCTTTATGTGAATCACTTCTAAATGACTAATAAGTTATCCAATCAAGTAAATATAAGAAAACTTCACTTTGCCGATGGAACGTTAAACATATAAACTTTCTCAAACCAAAAAGGAAATCCTCATTAATATCTTCCGCTTTTGAAAAAAAAGATTCATAACTTGTATGCAGACACGTTTCCCAGTTTTTCAACTTTTAGCCAATAACAGATCTCAAAACCTCCGATCAATATACCCCAGTAATTAGTAAATAAGGCTAATTGATGAATATTGTTATTCTTCTTGCCGAGTTCAATTGCAAAAATATCAAAGAGACGTTTTATGCAAACAAACACGTTCCAACACTCAAGGCTTTACAGACCCTGACATGGCTCGCTACCCAACACCCTGGGGTACGCTGTACGTCACTACAACAGTGTGTGTACACTGGCTGAATAAGTACAAAAAACCGTCAGTGTTTACAACTGTTTGGATAAACTGTACAGCTCATTCTAAGCAGGCATATGGTGAAACACTGTACAGGCAGTTATCGATTTATTGATCTCAGCCTGAATCTGAACGTGATATATAGAGGGTGACTGACGGAGCATTAACGGGTTGGAAAAGTACTGTCGTGGATAACAATGATAGTCAATGCTGTACGTCACAACATGTAGAGATATCGCAAGTGTGTTTAGGGATGGTAAATATCAAGACTCACTAAATACGTGTTTATTCCTAATACAGGATATTTACGATCCCAAAACACACTCGCGTGATAATCTCTTTGAACATATAATGTCATTCTTTAATTCTGTTGTCAAAAAAGCCTTTACATTGCACGTTTTCCTGGAATGAGCGCATTTATACATACTTCGTCAGGAGGTCAGTGATTTGTCAGGGGGCAGTGACAACTGAAACTGTTAAGTATAACAATTATCCCAGTAATTTCTCCAGATTCCCGATGTTTAATTCAGACTCGATCGCCGATTGACAAAGGTGACCCCATGTTTGTTTGTAAAAACTGAACGCAGCTGACCTTTCAAATTTGCATCTTTGTCAGTATATGACCCCAACGGATACCGTGTTATCAATTGGCTGTATCCTGCCAAGGAACCTACCGTAATGTAATGAAGCTTTATATCCCGGGGGCACGGGTGGCCCAGTCGTCTAAGGCGCCGCGATTCGCTGTGCAGAGTTGCGTCCCCTAGACACGCCAGAAACCTATGATTGTGGGTTCGAATCCCGGTTCGCCCCGATTATGTTTCTAGGTTTGTCAGCACCATACCCGTGCTCGTGGGTTTCACCGAAGTGGTAAACGTCTGAGACCTGCATCAATTCGGTCTTTCCTCCCACAGTAAGCTGACACGCCGTGATATAACTGGAATACTGTTAAAAGCGGCGTTAAACCCAACTCACTCACTTTATATCCCGAGGGCATTGTTACGAGTTCTCTACTTAAATATACATGCAGCGAAATACATCGTGGTGCACGGAAATCACGTGCACAACGCAGTCCTATGATATCTTCAGTAAGTGGCTCCCTGTTCTGATAAACTCGCCGTCAAATACCACAAGCTGCATGGACTGCCGTACAACATGAGCTGCGATGAAATACACTGTCAAGACTCTGTAATGTGGATTACCATTCAGTCAACTATCACAGTTTCACCTGTGCAACAGACATTTCAATGAAATGCATTGTCACGAATTATTAGCTTCCTTATATTTTAACACATGGAGAAAAATCAGTTTGCATGAAATGCACCAAGCAACGCGCAGTGTTAAATCTTCAAATCTTGTCATGAACTGGTTCACACGATCATTCCGGGCCGTCGTGAGTATTGCTGACTGCTACGTCACTCACTCACTCATTCTTGACTTGATTTAAGATAAATATGTCATATTTAGATCGAGGCATTGTACAAAATATCATGTTGTTATCAGTCGGTAACTAGAGTACCAGTTTCAATGTTGATATATGGATGATTGGTGAATTTTAGTTACTCAAATAACACTAAAACATATATCTTTGGAACAAAGGTTGTGTTTCATGTTTGAATTTATCCGCGAAGAATAGGTCATCAGAAAGCGTAAAAGGCAACACTCGCCCCTTTCCGTAACCTGCAAGAAGACCCGTCCCCACTATCGGTGAATGTTTTGTGCGAAAATACGACAAACCAATCAGAATGCGCGTATGATTTCAAGTTCTTCGTCAAAGAATCCTTCAGAAATGAGTTTTGATTTTACATCATGCATCTAAAAGTATACCCAAGACACAGTTAAATGTGTTCAATCATACTGTATAATTCCGCACGTCCCGATGTGCTTTAATTTGCATCTGAAGTATATATAATATATGGGGAAATATATGTGAACCATTAGGCAACGAGTTGACAATTGTTTTAGGTATGCCCGTTTGCGCTAAGTCGGAACCCGGTCGCAAAAATGGCCACCAGAGGGGCACGAGTCGCTATTCGGCTTGTCATGGAATAACACAAGTTGGTCACGAATGTGTCGAAAGAGGCAACTAAAGGGATCAGGTGGTCAGGCTCGCGGACTTCGTTGATGTATGTCATCGTATCCCAATTGCGTAGATCAATGCTCATGACATCAATCGCTGGATTGTCTGGTCCAGACTCGATTATGTACAGGCCGCCGCCATATAGCTGGAATATTGCTGAGTGTGGCGTTAAACAAACAAAGAACATAAAAACAAACAAACAAACATGTTCCACGAAAAATATCGCCGATGTCACCTGAGTAAAAACTAGCGACTGCACAGAACAGCCGTGTCTTTGCAAACCCAGGAAGCATTGACGTAGAGTGGAATGTCGGAGTAACTCTCCGCCATTCCTTAAAAAGAATGGAGCATAGGCTCCGTAGGGGCCGAGGCTCATTGTTTTTAAGGAATGGAGAGTTACGAGGGTATTCCCCTACTTAAAACTCATCCCTACTTTTACACTTTGACAAAATATTCTGTTGTGGAAAATATTTGAAAAAATAAGCCAGAACATTTTGTAGACTTTATTTACACTGCATGAGTCGCCCTTGCATGATGCACGAGGAATACGTTCTCTGCCGCTGTTGCACGTGCACCAAGCTCCGTCGCGAGCTGATATTTACAATGCATGGTACACGGCTCTTCATAATTTCGTTGTGTCCTGAACTGGTATTTATCAATCGCTTGCACATTGTCAATACATGCTGACGGGTATAATAAGTAATATAGAGACCCGAACAAGGATATATATTTACCTGATTTGTTTTCTCTCGTCAAAGATTGATCTTATTGCTATAAATATAAACATTGTTGTAGGTAACCTGCTCTAATACGGAATATATACTAGCTTTTAGGCATTATGCAAAATTATGAAAATATTGATTCTAATAGTTCATTTCACACCAATACTTCATGTGACGCCGTAGCTGAGGTTGACTATTACACATCCTCAAATCAAACGATGCGTGTTCGAAACCCGCCTGGTAACACAGATTTTTGGAAAAAATACCAATTATTCACTTGTCAATAAATGTAAAAAATAGTTCCGTCTATTCCAAGTGGAAATTAATTCAAATTTATGATTCAAGATAATGTGTAGTTGACAAACAACTCTCCATTCCTGAAAAATAATGGAGCATTCAAACAATAGAATGACGTCACAGATGTGTTTTTTAATATAACTTAGCCTATTCACTGAACTACCCTGCTACCCCTCATAACTTCTGAAGAAGGAAGGACTCCGACACCCCTGAGAGGCACCCGCGAAATAAGGAATCAATATCCAATCAGGTTTCACAGTGCGGGTCTTTTAAACGTAAATGCTCAACGATTTGGGGTTTGTCCTCTTTTATCATCAGTTCTGTGAGTAGAACGAATTTCTAAAGAACGTGTTAACTTTCGTTTTAGAACCATGGTTTCTAAAAAGTTTAGTTTCTGCCTACTGGGAAAAAGAGCAAAACAGCCAGGTGATCTCGTGATTTTGAAAAAAACATTCTGATGAGAAATGTATTGATTATGTTGTTATAGGGGTAATGAGACTTTTGGAGAATGAGCAATATTATCCAACTTGAAAACCAGCATTGCAGGCGTATCTCCTTACAGAGTCATCTGTTGGCATTTTGAAGACAATGAGTCTATCTTCAACAAGATCTAAATAACATCCTCACTCAACCCTGTACTCCAATACAAATAGATAGAATTCAAAGAAACCCCACAAATACAATATACGCCCTTGAATCACACATCAAACAAACATTGTACACAGACGCACGAGGTAAGTGTTGGATTCAGGGGTCCGGAAGAGCAATGACTTGGATCTATTGCTAACTGATCCGCCCTCTTGATCTATTTCTGATTGACCCGTGTTTTGGAGTATCGTATTATCTAGCTTAGATTCTGGGTGATTGGAATTCCGATACCGCCATTGAATACTGTTGAAGAACATCTTCGATTCTCCTTCAATGGTTTGTATCGAATCATAACGGTGCATTGGGAAAGTGTCAGTTTCCAGTCGTGGTGTACATAGCACTCAATCATTGTGTTACGAATCACACTGACACCGAAGGTACATTGTAATTGATTTGAGTGACAGGACAAGTTGTCGATGTATCTATTACTTGAACTTTAAGTGAAGAAAGTTTGTTCTGATTAATTAAAAAAAAAGATTTAAAAATTGAAGAGTCAAATATCCGTTCAGTTTTCAAATTATGAATAATATACTGGCACATATTTCGGTGACTAGTATATTACATGAGCGATTAACCCTATAACACCAAATTTCAGGGAGTAAAATGTAATTTGTTTGATCGTTTTCAGAAAATTTGCAATATTTACGACTCGGGACATTAAGCGATGTTTGAAATTGTTCCGACATTTACGTGTTTGACTACAACCATTTAATTTGGTGGCAGTCATCTATGGCTTCCAAATTTAAGATTTATTCTGATGAACAAATATGAAAGGTCTTTGGAATATTTCATGACAAGACAAAATGGAGTAAAGAGTGAGTGAGTGAGTGAGTGAGTGAGTGAGTGAGTGATGTTTTACGCCGCTTTTAGCAATATTCCAGCAATATCACGGCGGGGGACACCAGTAATGGGCTTCACACATTGTACCCATGTCGGGAATCGAACCCGGGTCTTCGGCGTGACGAGCTAACGCTTTAACTGCTAGGCCACCCGACCGCCCCGAGTTGGGTTACCCACCTTCGACGTTAATACTACATACGGGTACTTCCAGGGTCCAGACACTTCCAAAAAGCAGAAATTTATGAACACCGGATTATTCACTTCATTGACAAAATAGTTTTCTTAAACGATATTTTAGACACGACAAACAAATAGGATCTTCATATTTTCTAACCTACTATGTAAGCTTTTTGTCAACGTTCAGCTGTTGTTTGGGGGTTGCCATGGAGTCATATGAGACAGTATCCTGGGTGAGACGACGTCCGGACATTCAATAATGGGTGAAGGTTTGTCCGCCCCAGTCAGGAAGGGAAAAACAAAAGAAATATATGTATGTATGTTCCCGAAAATATATACTTGAAACAATGTTCCTCAGGCTTTACACGATATAACAAAACATACACTGGACATCCTGGGTGGTCTGCAAGATAAGGAATCCAAAGATGTGTGTGTGGATCCTTTTTTAGAATCGTTTGTATGTTTTCGAACGCTGATTGAGAAATAGTCTGTCCATTGGGTAAAAAATTGACTTTAGCCTGGTGAGTAAGAGAGTAAGTGAGAAGGTAGGTGGGTGGTAAAGCTGGTGAGTGAGTGAGTGAGGCAGCGAGTGTGGTTTTACTTCGCTTTCCATAATGTTCCAGCAATATCACGGTGTCGAACACCGGAAATTGGCTTCCTTCATTGTACCAATGTTGGGAACAAACCCGGACTTTCGGCGTGACGAGCGAACGCTTTAACCACTGGGCCACTTCATCTCCCTTTCAATTCTGAAAAACTAATGGAATGTTTAAATGGCAAGGTGGTAAACTTTCCTGTAAATGTTAAGATGACTTTCAATACAGCAACGACAAAGATCGCTCCGCGTGTCTTATGAACATACCACCCTCTTCACTTCCCTTGGCCACACCAGAAACCTATGATTATGGGTTCGAATCCCGGTTCCCCCCAATTATGTTTCTAGGTTTGTCAGCACCATACCCGTGCTCGTGGGTTTCACCGAAGTGGTAAACGTCTGATACCTGCATCACTTCGGGCTTTCCTCCCACATTAAGCTGACACGCCGTGATATAACTGGAATACTGTTAAAAGCGGCGTTAAACCCAACTCACTCACTCATTCACCTACCCAACCTGAAGTAGGCGTGTACCCTCATATGTTAACCTTTTGAGATGTTTATGGGAACAAAATATTAGCCCTGAAATATTGAGTTTGTTTTATCGCCGTTTTCAATGGGATTTCAGTTATATCACGGCGTGTCAGTTTGATGTCAATCTCATTAAAATGGGATCATGTCTCCGATTCGATACCTCTTTGTGTAAAGGTCTTGAGGACATATCCACGGGAGCCCGCGCCCAAGGACGGCAACTCTACACAGCGAACCGTGAGGGTTGTTGCTCATTGTATCACCCACTGTTTTATCCTATCCATTCTCAATTATTTACATGCAATCGTGACATAGCTCAAATGTTGCTGACTGGCGTAAAAGCCAACCAACCAAACAAACAAACAAAGTTCATATCACAACAAACAAAATATTAAAATGAAAAAAATATTTTAATACATGTAGGACAATGGACGGAGGCTGAAGGGCGACCTGGGGTCCTGAAACTATCCACTGGTCAACTAGGGACCGTCTCGCAACTATTAACATAATGCACTCGAAATGTACACACCTTGCTGACGATATATACATCTATCATACATTGCACACACGGCCTATGTACTCTACAACCGCCATGACAAGGCTGTCAACACGGAAATACACATGCGTAGATATGCAATTTACATCACTATAATTCTTTACATCTATTGAGGACCATCCCGGGGGCGTTAAATAAATTATCGCTGTTCAATATCATTTCTGGTTTTCCAGTTTACGATTGGAACTGTCATTTATAAATCCAAAATTTGATATTTATGATTTCTTCGAGTGTGGAAAAATTGGGCAGAGACACCTCAATCGTTTAAATATATACACATTTACAAAAAAAAATCACAATTTGTGATAGATAATCACCATTTAGATTCTAAACCAGCAAATGTTAGCATGACATTATGAAAAGTATAAACATAATACAAATTTATATGAAACGGGCAACGATTTCTCACACAGTACAATACATAATTTCAGCAAAATCACTAGTGTTTGAGATAAACCGTAAAACAATAAATGTACAAAATACCTATGTAAACTTCAACTTAATTAGACCATACATTTAACAATTTTAAGAAGAAAAACGAAAAGAGACATAAATAGGAATAAAAAACTTCTATTGTTCTATACAACATAAGACGTATTGATTCCAATGGCTTTGAAATTGTTAATTTACATTAAGATATATTCAGGTTTCTTAGAATTAAAATCTTAGTTTCGACAGTAATATACTCGTGATGTTAATAAACAGAACGCTGTGAGCAATAAACACTCCTTGAGATACAGTAACACATAAATAAGTGTTACTTGTGATAATTCACGATGTTATGAATATTAAGTACAATAAAACAATATAGACAGTTTCCAATAAAATGTCTATCACCTAATATGGCGCTGCTTTTTAAGTTTGTGAATTAATATTCCATGTCACCTAAATCATTATCTAACATAAATCTTGCAATTAGAATATCGTGTCTACAACAAATAGGACTTGCAAGAAATAACCTTTGCATAGGATAAATGCATAGATGAAAGTGGTGTCAGTCACAATTCAAGGTTGAAATCGGGATAGATCACGTGATAATACAATATCCATATCAGGAAGTTTGACATTTTACTTCCAGCCTGTAAATTCATTCAAAACTGCATCATTCCATAAAAAAGAAGATTTTTTAATCGCAGACCTGTAGGGTTCGTTTTAAGGAAGCTAATCTACCATACAATCCGGAGGCACGTGACATTTAGCCACGTGATCACGACTATCCAATCAACACTTACTCCTCCCAGCCTTGAAATTTTCATCGCCTTCACGGAGCAGCCTGTCTATGGAAATGGTGAAAATGCATGAGAATATCCGCTTCTGATCCAATGTAAAACCTCCTTGTACTGAAAGCAGAACAGCATGGAAAGTTTCATGCCGTGAAAGGTGAAATAGCGCGTGACCTTGACATTTCACCTTCACTGTCACGTGACACACACTGACTTCGTAAATGGAAGTCGTTGTTCAAAACGTCTTCGCAGTGCGAATGCTAGTGTTGTTTCCAGGGTGAAAACTTGATAGGCCCTTTCGGTTTGATGTGGTCGAAATTCTCACCACCCCTGAAACGATAAGATGGTAGTTTATTCACGAAATCTACATTTATTATGTGTCATAAAGCACGTGGCACGTGAGATATACAGTAAACTATATTTATAACGAACACGCTTATAACGAACTGACAGATGTAACGAACTTTTATTGTCCCGGCAGTTTCTGTATATTTTATCACTCTAAATGCGTACAAAGAGCTATATTTATAACGAACTAAAGATAGTGGTCCCTTTGAGTTCGTTATAACCATAGTTTACTGTAACTCGGTAGTTTTCTTGATTCGAACAATGAGACAAAATAATTAAAAAAATATATAAGTAGGGTTACACAATGTTTGTTTGTTTGTTGTTTAACGCCGCACTCAGCAATATTCCAGCTATTTGACGTGATAATATCTTCTCACGATTTGTTTGTTATTCAACGCCAAACTCAGCAATTTTCCAGCTGAACTCAGCAATATTCCAGCTATATGACGGCAGCCTTTAAATAATCGAGTCTGGACCAGACAACCCAGTAATTAAGATCATTAGCATCGATCCAAGCAATTGGGATACGATGAGTCAGCGAGCCTGACCACCCGATCCCGTTAGTCGCCTCTCTACAACAAGCATAGTCACCTCTTACGGCAAGCATGGGTTGCTGAAGACCTATTCTACCCCCATCTTCCCGTGGCAAGAGAGTTAACTGACTTTAAAAGTCCAGTTTCCACCCTTGCCAAACTAGGCTGGAATTACTGGGCTCGATCGTAGCGCCACCAGGGGCTATTACCAGTTATGTCCCTTCTAAGCCTCTCCTATGGACCAATCAGATTCCACTTCTCATATCACTTGTGTTTGCTTCACACAAAATGGTGGCGCCCAGTCAGGACGATCTGATCGATAATCAAGATCTACATTGTGATAAAATGGGTCTTTCATCGCGAAATGCATCAAATCACGTGAGCACCTTGATTAAAAACATGAAAAGATTTGGAAAATATCTGCTGACAACGGGTTGGCTGTGCACATGCTTTGCAAATCCTGCAATCCATCGAAATCTGCAGGACAGTTTAGGAACCGGATTTCGATTTCGGTGCGCGATTTTGATTGGATTATGCATAGACTCGTTAGCCCAGCGAAAATGTAACTCCATAAATCAAGCCAAGTTCGGCAAGGGTGGAAACTGGACTTTTATAGTCAGTTAACTCTCTTGCCTCGGGAAGATGATTCTACCCCGGATCTTCACGGCCGGCAACCACTCAGATCATACAGAGCGAGTGAGTGAGTGAGTGAGTGAGTATGGTATTACCTCCCCTTAAAGATATGTCAGCAATATCACAATGGGTAGGCGAGTGAGTGAGTGAGTTGGGTTTAACGCCGCTTTTAACAGTATTCCATGTATATCACGGCGTGTCAGCTTAATGTGGGAGGAAAGACCGAAGTGATGCAGGTCTCAGACGTTTACCACTTCGGTGAAACCCACGAGCACGGGTATAGTGCTGACAAACCTAGAAACATAATCGGGGCGAACCAGGATTCGAACCCACAATCATAGATTTCTGGTGTGGCCAAGGGACGCAACTCTGCACAGCGAATCGCGGCGCCTTAGACGACTGGGCCACCCGTGTCCCCGGCGAGTGAGTGAGTTAGCTATTACGCCACCATCAGACATATCGCAACAGTATTGCGACTGGGGGCCACAACAACATGCTTCCCACAATGACCCTATGGAGACACGAACCCAAGTTTTCGGTATGACGAGCAAACACTTTAACCACTGGGCTACCCAACATCCATCACACAACATGGAGTCAATTAAAATGTCGCTGTTAATGCTGGACCCCAAGGCTGTTTCATTGGTCCTTAATGTGGGAGTGAGTGAATGTTGTGAAACGCCGCAGCCAGCACTATTCCAGTTATATTACGCCGGCCTGTAAATAAGATATACCAGTAAATAAAAACATAAATAACGATCCACGGGTTCTCAATGACAACTGCTTAGCCTTGACCCCTGACCCTCTTTAATCGGCCCTTACAACCACCTATGAGGCGCTGGTGATCTTGTCAATGTAATCATATTGAACTTTCATATTGGCGTGACCTACCTTTGTAAATTAAGCATGAGTGCGTTGCCCGACCCTTTGATCATGTTCTGAGCCTGAGCGTGTGTGAGGCCCTGAGAGGTCCTCCCTCCGATACCGAGGATGATATCACCGGGGGTCAGATGACCTTGACTCGGTGACCCTGGTTCGACCTGCAAGTTTAAAGAAAGCCCAATGATACACTTAACTAAAATGTTATTAACGTTAACTTGTTGATTATAATAAAATAACTTATTTTCAAGGTCATGGTCACAAGGTAAAACAAAGTTGCAACGTCTCAAAGCGGGTCATGTATCATTGGTCACCTCTCTCAAGAAGACTCGTCACCCTTTCAATCAATGCTCTGTGCGACAAACAAAACAAAGTACTTCAGTCAATTAATATTTGATGTTTATTGGTACAGTTTGTATCCGAAAATATATCAAAGTGACACTCGCAATAGTCACAAAGCCATACTTTGTGGTTATAAATGTCAACCGTTTTTTATCATTATAATATCAAAGATGTTAACTATTGTTTTCGCTGTTGACAATCGTGAGAATACTGAAATATGTCGACAAATTGGCCACGAGTTGGGAATGTGTCGCCAATCGGCTTGTCCCGGAATGAGACGAGTGATCACGAATGGGCCATTGATCTTCACCGGTTCGTTCCCCGGCCACGTCATACCAAAAGACATTAAAAGATGGTACTTGTTGTTACCCTGTCTGGCACTCGGCATTCAGGGGCTAAAACAAGGACTGGTCGGCTCGGAGTCAGTATGCTGTGTCTGAGTGGGGTATTCATGTTAAACTGTGGCATGGTATCTCAGTGAGCTAGCACTATAAATCGGCATCAGTCCGGACTAGTACAAGCAGCCACACACATATACACGTGCATGCACGTCGCTATATAAGTGCAATAATCTTGGACGCGACGTTAAACCCCCTTTCACCTCACCTCAGTATGGAACAAAACACACGATGTCCGTGACACGCTGACACAGACAAGTGTTTATATTGAATGATGGGGCTACTGATTTTCTGTAAAATATACATGCAGACGTACACACATATATGGACTGATATCCACTTCCGCCTCACATATGCCCCCTACATAACATGAACTCATTGTTTTCCCCTGACTCAGCATATTATGTTCTCTCGCCAGCATGGTCTATATATAAATCACCTTCGAAATCAGCGTAACGCATTATATCATTACAACCTCATTATAAAGCGGTATCGTAAGCTAAAAAAACATTCATTGCATTCCACACCGGCGTCTCGTTGTAAGGCGGTTCTCATATGAAAACTAACATTTTGATGTTGGCTCGCCCTATGGTATATCAACACATATCTCCCTGTGCAGTGAACAAGAGGAGGTCGGGCGTTATTCTATGACATATTGCACAAACATGTCTATTTTGGAACATAATCTTGTACAAGTCTGGAACAGTATCGTCTGGAAGGAGCTGGAATGAATTCCACGTGTGTACTCATCTAAACAAAACGTTCTGTATGGAGGAGGGAAGCTCAGAATATATTTCACACACACATTGACAAGTGTTATGTTGTACCAGCCAGCGCCCCAGTGGGGATTCCGGATTAGAAACGGATTAGAAACGTTAGGCACGTGTGTGTTTGAAAGACTCCAAAGTGAAACAGTGTTCATCAAACGTCAACGAAGAGGTATTTGTATGTGCCGGTTACGTCACTACATCCTCAAAACCATGGAAGACCTGTGTCCACCATTGGCCGGAATGACTGCCGGACACCTCCCCCCATCGTTCGCTCGTCACGCCGAAGACCCGGGTCTGATTCTCCACATGGGTACAATGTGTGAAGTCCATTTCTGGTGTCCCCCGTCGTGATGTTGCTGGAATATTGCATAAAGCGGCGTAAAACCATACTCACTCTCTGAAGACCTAGGCGTAATTACTGCAAATTCCGTGGCCCTAGTTGACGTTGACGTAAACGTCGGTCAAGGTCATTCCATGTTACTTTGCTAATTTTGGATAGATATGGCTGCACATATGCTCAGCTACTGTTACATAGAGAGAACCACTGAGGAGGTACAGACGATCGTACCAGTTTCATTACATATGCAAATCTGATCAAAGGGAGGTGTAATGGGTTTCAAGTTATTTCATATAAACAGCGACGTGCATTCACGTGTGTCCGATGGCTGCTTGTACTTGTCAGGACTTCTGAATGATTTATACTGCTGACCAAATGTCGTTTTTGATTGGCATTTGGAACTTGGAAGAACATGGATACATGACACTTTTTTATGGATAGCAACTTCTCTTATTCTTTGTCAATTCACTTGATGACGGAGCAGGAAGTAGCTTTGATACGTAGTGTCAAATTCAATAAGTTGCTATCTGTGAAAAAGTGTTATGTATTCATAACGCAATGTCGCAGTATAACATGTCCTTGGTTTAGCCACCTTGATGCTGAGCGCCAGGCAGGGTAACAAGAAGTAGCAAGAAGTTTGAAAACTGACCTTCCGCTCTCCGGGCAGACAAAACGGAGGCGGTCAAATCTGACCAAACAGTCATGCTGAACTGCATAATGTAAATGCATTAAGATTTGATAAAGTCACAAGATATCAAACAATCGGCAAAAACATTTATGGTTGTAAGTCATCATATTGATAACGAGACTTATTCCACTGCTGACAAGAGTGAGTGAGGATATTTTTACGCCGCGTTAAACAATCGTTTCTAAACATGTGTGCACGTAAATAATTTGATCTGACATGTCTGATAAAACTACACCGCTGTATATGATACTTGTACCAAGAGCAAAATACAACATGAAGTGAAATCCACCTAATCTGATAATATTCGGCAATCCAATTAAGCACAAACCCGTATGTAATTTTCCAAGACAAATTGATTTCGTGTACTAAATAGGGCGACCCCTCACATACCTAGGATCAACACTATCTCGTGTAATTATCCGTAGTACCGATATCTAAAAACGTCCGTTCTCCTCACCTGCACAACAAACGTCAACTTTGACCTCATGTGAAGTAAACAAGCTTCCACGTTCTGCCAGGAAAGGCAACACCATGAGAGACGTTGGTGGTACTGTTATACCAAACCAGGACAGTCCGCGCTATCAACGTCTGGTTGTACTTCCCGAGGCGGATGAGCTGTTGCACGTGAAACGCTGCTGACATGCCCCAAAGGGATGTTCGTTGCTGAGGAGTGAAATAGACATCTTCCTCCGAGACTTGAGTGTTTACACTAGATAAAGAACTTATCCCCACTCAAGCTTAGACGGCTGATTAAATTAAACGGTGATTGGGAGTATACAAACATACACATATAGAATACTTATGTTTAAATAACTACAGCTGTCAATTCTAGTTCGCAGAGATATGAACACCTCAAATGTATTTATTTGTGTCTGTTGAAATATTCCATGTGTTAACATCGATGTGGGTAATTGAACTTATGTTTTATCTTTGGGGCAAATACTTCATAATAACCAACTTGTTAGGTTTTTTATAGGGATGTTCAGATTAAGTGAAATAACCGAAGCCAAAGGTCTAAACGACCAATCAATCACTGAGTGAGTGAGTGAGTGAGTGAGTGAGTGAGTTTGAAGCATAATTTTCAGGGACAGTTGCATCTTTGCGATATCCCCCCTCTCTTGACTAAAGGGACGATCGAGGTTACAGTGTGAACTAATCCGACACAGGGTACACTATCGCAACATGGTGTTAATAAATCCAGATAGAAGGACACCCCCACACCCCACACCCCACCCACCCCCCCACCCCCGGGACTGGAGTACAGTTAGAGTCATGATGGGGAAAGTGGGAACGGTATAGTAGTCTGTCTCAAAGTCGGGTGGCCCAGTCGTCTAAAGCGCCGCGATTCGCTGTGCAGAGTTGCGTCCCTTGGACACACCAGAAACCTATGATAGTGGGTTCGAATCCCGGTTCCCCCCAATTATGTTTCTAGGTTTGTCAGCACCATACCCGTGCTCGTGGGTTTCACCGAAGTGGTAAACGTCTGAGACCTTCATCACTTCGGGCTTTCCTCCAACATTATGCTGACACGCCGTGATATAACTGGAATACTGTTAAAAGCGGCGTTAAACCCAACTCACTCACTCACTCACTCACTCACTCACAGTTCCTGACCATTTCCCCTTGCAGTAATTCTTTTGCCATGAACGAAGCAAGTTTAGACTTTCCCATCTCATTTGGTTCCATCTTGATTGGCTGCTGCTTTCAAGCTGTTGAGAAATTATCTTCTTGCGTTCTATTTCAAAACCCCCGCCAACTCTGATTAACCCGCCTTGACCAAGGTATGATCCAGGTTTGGTTGACCTGTGGTAGTACTTGATAACTGATGCGGTTGAACAGAGTTGCCCATAGTAATTGAGCCCCTTTGCCGTCACTGAACCATAATATTTCCCCTCTCATCCAGGCCTCATGGTAATGCTGTAGCTCTAAATGAAACAAGTGTAGATTGTTCCAGAGGTCCGTTGGGGCACCTTGTTAACATGAACGTAGCTGCTTGTTCCTATCAAAATGATAGTCGGTTGATGTGAGGTAAAATGAGGTTTAACGTCACGTCCAGGCAGGGTAACAACAAGTGCCATCTTTTAACGTCTTTTAGAATGACGCGGCCGGGGATCGAACCCCGGACCTTCCGCTCTCCGGGCGGACACGCTACCACTAGACCACGGAGGCGATTGATAGTCCGGGGGTGGGGGAGGATTTGGGTTGGTTGGTTTATCACATCGATAACACTAACGATGGTATGAAAAGGCAAGTGATGACGACACTATAATTTACGATTAACGTAAATTGATTTTCATGTTGTCAATCACTGGATGATTTGGTCCAGATTCGATTATTTACTGACCACCGTCATATAGCTGGAATATTACTGAGTGCGGCGTTAAACAACAAACAAACAAAGAAAAACACAAGTTTAGCGAGTGCGAACATGTCACAATGACAAGCAGGGACAAGGATATACAAGACAGTATGCTCAGCTCGATCTCTAATGTGACAACAGGTCCAGATGGAACGTATTAAACAAGATCTCGCGAGAGTAAGCAAATCCAAGCGAGAGTTTGCGAGATTAAGCGAGAACACGACAAAGAAGAATCCCCAACTCAGGAAGGGGAAGACAAGTCGAGTTCGTAACGATCACCAGCTTCGATGGAAGCAATCTTATATATTGTTGTAACATTACAAACAACATCTTCACCTCCAGTGAGTAACGTCTTCCACATTGGTAACGTGGTCGCTATCATCAACGTGGGTACTGATATCCATCTGACATTTTTATAAGTTACCACACGTGCCATTCTGTATCAACGGCTAACGGTCAGCACACGCTGGAAAGAGTCGTACAACTCGCTACAGAGGGAATTGGAGAAAGGGCGATCTAGACCTGAAAATGAATCATTCTGATCCATGAGCGCTCTGTTCAATTTTTTCTCTATTTCTCTTTCTTTTGTCTTTTTTTTTTTGGGGGGGGGGGAGCTGGATTGGGATTGTCGTCAGAGATAGGACATGCAATTGTTTTCTCTGAAACGAGGAACCAAACAACTTTTTTTTCACAACACCTTTATTATATTTCTATTGTAAACCCGTAGGCAAAGTATGTTTTCCCAGTATTTCTTGGAACCGATTATTTCTGTAATACAATCATTTCTCGTGCCAACAACCTCTGATTTACAGGAATCCGTTATACATGTTGAATACTAATCACTGTGCCTTAAAAAACAGCATTCCATCCACTCACAACCCGACACACTACCCGAAACATTTGCTGCATACATACAATTAGGAGAAATGTAGTAAGGTAGCATACAATACAGAAGAATATTCGTTTACACAATTCAGTTTTTTGTCCGTTATAGCCGTCTAAATATCAAGTGTCTGGATGTTGTTTTACGCCGCATTCAGCTATACTACCGGGGCGGTCGGGTAGCCTAGTGGTTAACGTGTTCGCTCCTCACGCCGAAGATCCGGGTTCAATTCCGACATGGTTACAATATGTGAAGCCCATTTCTGGTGTCCCCCGCCGTGATATTGCTGGAATATTGCTAAAAGCGGCGTAAAACCATACTCACTCACTCACTCACTACTATATTCTCCAGTGGTCGTAATTTGCTTGGATCTGAACAGTGATTGAATTGTTTGAAGTTCCCTGACAGAGTACATTCCATTCACAGACTGGCCCTTATACCATGCCGCATGCTGGTGATTAATGACCAACATTTGACCCCAGCAAAAGGAGAGAAATAATTAATGTTACACAAATATTAACACAAATAATCTACTCATCTTGTAATGATGAAAATGAAAATTTCAAATTATACATAAGCTAAATAATTTAATTTTTTTGGCATTTTATGGTATTTGAACATTCATAGTTTGGTGTATATTTTTCAACGTATGTTCTGTGGGTAGTCCGTCTCGCAGACCCTTGAGAAAAAATTAAAAAGGAGTTCAACTCAAGTCTAGAATGATTTGGCAAGTCTAAATTGACTCATCTCTCGACCTGAAATTAAGGCTTGTTCTTGGCTTCATTTTGATTTTAATGTTTTTAATTTGTAGATACATGTTTTTAAATAAGGTAATTCTATTTCTACTAACTGTCAGTCTATTTTGGGGGGCTCCGGATAGTTGATCTTCAGGACAGATAATGGAGATCATCTTCCTGAACAAAACCATTGTGTAACAATATAACATATATACATGTACATGCTATTCGTGGCTGCACTCAACTAAACATATTTCGGAGAGCGAAAGGTCCGGGATTTGATACCCAGCCGCGTCATACCAAAAGACGTTAAAAGATGGTACTTGTTGTTACCCTGTCGGGCGCTAAAAGGGGCTAAAACAGGGACTGGTCGGCTCGAAGTCAGTATACTGCGTCTGGGTGGGGTATTCATGTTAAACTTCGGCATGGTATCTCAGCTGGATAGCACCATAAATCGGCATCAGTCCGTCTCGTACATCAGCCACACACTCACGTGCATGCACGTCGCTATGTAAGTGCATTAATCTTGGACGCGACGTTAAACCCAATTTCACCTCACCACTTCACCAATGTATCCCACGAGCCCGTCGATAAAAATGTATTTGTGTACAGCTACGAATTCCTGTCTTTACAGGTTGTGAGACAGTAGAACAGCGAGGGTTTTCTGTTGGCAAACTGCCCACTTGCTGTCATTGTTTTGTCAGCTCGTTGGCGGGATCCACACACGCACGCTTGTAGGGAGCACGGGGCACGTGCACTCTAATAAAACAAACGTACTTTCCATAAAAAAAAAACAATTTCCAGTTCAGAATATTTCAGACACAGTTTTTTTTTTAGTTTTTTGTCCGGGTCAGTTTATGTTTCTTGATAATGACATAAAGCGATGAGGATTAAAAATCAAATAGCGCGTTATTGCACGAATTTTACTTTTCGCTGAACTGCGTTGTTGTTTTCTTATCGACATCTCGTTATTATTAGTGTCCCAGCACCCCGGTCTATATACTCTAGTCTTATAACATTTGTTTGCTTGTTTTGTTCAATGCCGCAGTCCCGCAATATATTAGCCATATGACGGCGGTCTGTAAATGTAAAAAAACCTAGGCTGGACCAGACAATCCAGTGATTGACATCATGAGCATCGATCTACGATGACATGCATCAACAAAGCCAGCGAGCCTGACCACCCGATCCCGTTAGTCGCCCCCAATGACAAGCACGGTCGTCTCTTACGGCAAGCATGGGTTGCTGAAGACCAATGCTCTACCCGGGTAGGTGAGGTGAGGTGAGGTTTAACGTCGCGTCCGAGATTATTGCAGTTATATAGCGACGTGCATGCACGTGTTTGTGTGTGTGTGGTTACTTGTACTAGTCCGGATTATGCCGATTTATAGTGCTAGCCCACTAAGATACCATGCCGCAGTTTAACATGAATACCCTACTCAGACACAGTATACTGATTCCGGGCCGACCAGTCCATGTTTTAGCCCCTTAATGCGAGCGCAGGCAGAGTAACAACAAGTACCATCTTTTAACGTCTATTAGTATGACGCGAACCCCGAACTTCCGCTCTCCGGGCGGACGATCTACCACTAGACCACGGAGGCGTTCTCTACCCCGGTAGATCTTCACGGGTCTATTAGTCTAATGCGCCGCAGTTCTATGTGAAGAGTTATGCCCCTTAGCGATACCAGGATACACAGTTCGGGATCGCTTATGACCCATTGCTTTGTTTACTCCTTCTATGTTAAATTTTAACCTGCCCAGCCATTCTCAATGCAATCTTTTTTTAAAAGCGGCTATTTACTTTAACCGTGTTATTGTTAATAATTGATTATCGAAAACATGAAATTAATATAGGGATAGATTTGATACGAAAAGAAGGATAAATAATTCGGAGGTATTGTTAATCTAAACAGGGCGCTTCGTATTTTTAGCGTACAGTATCAATACGTATCATACAGTATCAATACGTATCATGCAGTATCAATACGTATCATACAGTATCAATACGTATCATGCAGTATCAATACGTATCATACAGTATCAATACGTATCATGCAGTATCAATTCGTATCATGCAGTATCAATACGTATCATACAGTATCAATACGAATCATACAGTAGCAATATGTATCATACAGTAGCAATACGTACCATACAGTATCAAAACGTATCATACAGTATCAATACGTACCATACAGTATCAATACGTATCATACAGTATCACAAAACTTATCATTGCAGCCTGAATATACTGAACAACATAAGTTAGGGATCATGAACAGTTTTTTTGGATAGTTTTATGAAAGTATGTGCTCAGTTTTCAGGACAAAAATATTCTCAATATATTCATGATCCCAATTTTCTTTATGAGCAACAATCCGCTCGTTAGGGGTATGATGACACACGATCAGCTGGTCACACACAGAAACAATCCGTTACTCACGTAAATAGGATAGGTCAAATGTATACGCCAGAGCTCAGATCGCCTTCTCCCATATAGACTTACGCGTATGTTCAATCACATTTAATGCATTACTTGGCAGAAAAGAATGAAGAAAAATAGCGAAGATTTAGGGAAACACAGTTTAAAATTTATATTACAATTTAGTCCGTTATTATGACAGTCATGGAGGCATGGGGGCATCTGGGAATCTGGGCATGGGGGGCCATCCCATCCCGGGGCCACCGCGGTGTCTGGCTCAACTTCCTAGACCACTTCACAATTTAGTGCCTACTCTGCCACGACGCGTGTCATTAGGGAGCGCTGGTCAGGTGGTGAACCATGGCTAATTGAAATAACGTCAGCGTCAGGAGCCGTTCAAGCAATTACACTCCAAAGAATATGAATTGGAAGGGTGCAGCATATTTCTAATCGATCAAACATATTTAATTTCTGACGTTTCGGTGAATCTGATGTTTACTTTCATAGCTTATAAAAGCAATTTCATTGGTCAAAAAAGTTTGAAAAATGTATTATTATATATGTTTTGTTTATAAAAACAACTTTATTGGTTTTATTTCTGTATGTGCCGTTTACGTGAGATATATGAGAAATTGTCCTTAAAGACACACTATTTAATTCATGTCTCTTAAGTTCGAATGTGTTTGTGGTGCACATCTATCTCTTCAGCCATGAAATGGAGCCCTTTGCTATTTCGGAGTTTGGGAAAGTTATATTTGTTCGGTTTCCATGACAACAAATGACAATCGATGAAGTATTCATATCCAGAGTATAACGCATGTAACCATTTGCATTTCTTTACTTATCATTCAAGCGGCCAACTGCGGACGTTTATGTTTGTAGAATTTGTTTCATTTATATGTTTTCTAATCCCAATCGAAACCAATAGAAAACCAGGGGGATATTTTTCTGTCTAACTTGAGAAATTTTAAAAATGTTGTGAAGATTTAGAATATTGATCAATCTGTATGGTCAAATAGTCATCCTAATCATGATAAATACTAATCATAAGTATGATAATTTAATGACCACAGTTTTGCGTTTGGGTGTATTAATAAAGTCTCTAGCTGGTACCACAATATGCACCCGTGAAGATCGAGGTTAAAATAGGTCTTCAGCAACACATGCTTCACGTAGGGAGCGACTAACAGGATCGGGTGGTCAGGTTCGCGGACTTGATTGATGCATGTCATCGCATCCAAAATGCGTGGGCCGACGCTCATGATATCAATCACTGGATTTTCTGGTCCAGACTCGATTATTTACAGACCGCTGTTAAATAGCTGGAATATTGTTGAGTGCGGGGTTAATCAATAAACAAAAAACAAACCACTATATGATGACCGTGGTAGAGACATTTTTTGCCATTCCCTATCAGATTTATCAATTATATTTTTGAGTTGCTTTTGCTTTTGGTGGTATTATATATATTCACCCAATTTTAACCTGGAGCCAGGTTGGAACAACAGTGAGTGAGTGAGTTGGGTTTAACGCCGCTTTTAACAGTATTCCAGTTATATCACGGCGTGTCAGCTTAATGTGGGAGGAAAGCTCAAAGTGATGCAGGTCTTAGACGTTTACCACTTCGGTGAAACCCACGAGCACGGGTATGGTGCTGACAAACCTAGAAACATAATCGGGGCGAACCGGGATTCGAACCCACAATCATAGGTTTCTGGCGTGGCCATGGGACGCAACTCTGCACAGCGAATCGTGGCGCCTTAGACGACTGGGCCACCCGTGTCCCCCGTTGGAACAACAGGGAGGTGAGTATGTGTGGCTTCTACTGGAAGTGATGACTCGACATGAAAGCTACCCCGAGCTACACGTTTGTTATTTACAAGGTTACCGGTTTCTGTGTTTCATCACTCTACGAGCTTCGTAGCCTTGCTCCAAGTCTCTACTGAATGATAGGTCGATGAATGTATGGAATTTCTAGATCTGTCCTTATGAAGGCAAGTCTATTTGTTTTTTAAGGACAACCTTTTCATATAATTTATATAATCTAGGAATAATGATGTAAACCAATAACCATTGCCTTAGAGACTTGTGCAAGCCTATCAGCTTCGCAGAATCCACGTTTACAATATCGGTAATGGAAACCACTGAGCTCTAGAATTAACGTTGTTAGACCACAGGAATGTCGATGACGTCATTGGCAGATGGGACTTCAGAGATGGAAGAACGTCTGTGGCACGTGTCGGTTGAATGGAATACACACTTGTAACAACATGGGCTGGGGAGGTTTACATTATGTTGGCATTGTCTGGTGTTTCCCCCGATCATCCATATGCGCGAGGATAATAAGGGAGGAGGCGTTTGAACAACACTGTGAGGATCCTGCCCATCATGTAACTCTGCATTGACATATGGCACGTATTATTTACTTATATAAACTGGTCTACCAATACCCTATGTGGTAAAGGAGGTGCACTTTGTGGATACGAGTGAACACTCAAGTTTGTTTGTTTGTTGTTTTAACGCAATACTCATCAATGTTCTAGTTATATGAGGGGCGGTCGGGTAGCCTAGTGGTTAAAGCGTTCGCTCGTCACGCCGAAGACCCGGGTTCGATTCCCGACATGGGTAAAATGTGTGAAGCCCATTTGTGGTGTCCCCCGCCGTGATATTGCTGGCATATTGCTAAAAGCGGCGTAAAACCATACTCACTCACTCACTCTAGTTATATGACGGCAGTCTGTAAAATATCCTGGCTAGACAAGGCAATCCATCGATTGATATCATGAGCATCGATCCACGCAATTGGGGGGTATCTTGACTTGCAATCAACCAAGACCTATATACGCCCTCGGAATCCCCACGGGTCTAACGCTCAGTTATTGTATGAAAGAAAAACTCCGGAAGCAAAATGCATTTGGTAGTCATGTCATCCTTATTGAGTTAGGGGGCGGTCGGGTAGCCTAGAGGTTAAGGCGTTCGCTCGTCACGCCAAAGATCTGGGTTCGAATCCCGACATGGGTAGAATGTGTGAAGCCCATTTCTGGTGTCCCCCGCCGTGATATTGCTGGAATATTCCTAAAAGCGGCGTAAAACCAAACTCACTCACTTATTGAGTTAGTGATTCTGGTCTAACGCCGCTTAGAACAGTATTTCAGTTGTATTTTCCACCGAGGAAAGTGGTGCATGTTTTTGACGTTTACCACGAGCAACTTTTAGTGCTGAATAAGTTTGTCTGTTGTTGTTTTGTGTATGTTATTGAACGCCACACTGAGCAATATTCCAGCTATATGAGTGGGAACTGTAAATAATCTAGTTTGGACTAGACAATCCAGTGATTGGATTGCCTAGTGGTTAAAGCGCTTGTCCGTCAGGCCGAAAATCTGGGTTCGATTCCCGACAAAGGTACAAACCAATATGTGTATCACAAAATATGGCGGGAAACTGCTAAAAAACGTAAACCCAAACTCACTCACTCACACACGAGGGGCCGCAAGGGAACCTTCTGGTTAAAGAGTTGGATCGTCAGGCCAACATGCAGTAGGAGGGGCGACGCGATTCGCTGTGCAGAATTGCGTCCCTTGGACACGCCAGAAACCTATAATTGTGGGTTCGAATCCCGGTTCGCCCCAATAATGTTTTTAGGTTTGCCAGTCCCATACCCGTGCTCGTGGGTTTCACCGAAGTGGTAAACGTCTGAGACCTGCATCACTTCGGGCTTTCCTGCCACATTAAGCCGACACGCCGTGATATAACTGAAATACTGTTAAAAGCGGCGTTAAACCCAACTCACTCACTCACATGCAGTAGGTAGGTATACGAAACCCGTGGTTAAAAGCAAAAACCAAAAAAACCCCGAGAATTGTAAAAAGAAAATACTACTAAAAATAATCCTATTCAAACCCGATCCTTTATTAAAGAACATATCTGTCAGTTTTCTATGCTATGCAATAAACGATTGAGAACTACACATTCAGCATCGGGGATTTGGCCGGGTTGTCATTTACCCACATATTTACTTATCCTCTCATGCCTCTCCATTGTAGACTATGAATGCCAGATGCTGCATGCTGCAATAGGTCATTATACGCCAGTGCTTCTAAATACCAGGCTAGGTATCCCCTCAAAGCATTTTGCCATATCTCCCCAGGTGACGGGAGGGGGTGGGTTGGATGATATAGGGAGGTCATTAGTGCAAAAGGTGTATGTTTCGTAATCTTATTTTTGGTCATATAAGCACATTGCGCATAACAAGTTCCATAACTTACTCTTGCGTCACCACGAGCAACCGTTTCGTTGCTTAATACACAGCGGAGTGTATGAGTACACGGCGCTTTCTGCAATATTCCAGCAATATCACGGCAGGGGGACACCTGAAAAAGGTTTGCACATATTGTAACCATTTGGGAATCGAACCCGTGCCTTTGGCGTGCCGAGCGAACGCTTTATCCACTGGGCTGCCTTATCATCCGAGAAGATGCGGGCTAGAATAGATCTTCAGTAATCCCATGCTTGCCGTGAAAGGCGTCTATGCTTGTCGTAAAAGGCGACTAACGGGATCGGGTGATCTGGCTCGCTGACTTGGTTGATGCATGTCATCGTATCCCAACTGTGTCGATCGAAGCTCATGATATCAAGTACTGGATTGTTGGATCCAAATTAGATTTTTCACAGACCGTCGTCATATAGCTGAAACATTGCTGAGTGCTGCGTTAAACAACAAACAAACTGTACACACAGAATTGGAGTGAGTGCAGAGAGTGACAGCATGTTGTTCTAAGCCACAGACAGCTCGCATCAAGGTGGCCTATCAGCAATCGAGTCAACATCTCAGAGCCTGACCACACGATCCAATTTTGTTGACTCTTACAGCAGTGGAATGTTAGTAACATATTCTCTCACGGATCCCCTACCCTTCCCACGGTAACGTTTTCAAAAGAAAACACGGATTTACAGTAATATTATTGGGATGCTTTTTCGAAATTAAGGATGTCAACTTTATTTTATATACAAAATGTTTTGACGTAACAGTTTCGTGAGTGATTAAAAGAGTCTTATAATACGCAGAAACTTCAAGTAATGTGCACCTCAACGAACAAGAGAAGCCATGAGCGAATTTAGACATCGCTCAGGGAAGGTACGGCTCGTCTCCAGAAATAAGTCGTGTATAATAGCATAGGCATGCTGAACGGTAAATGGAACGGCTCCAACATATCAACAATACATCCTATCCTGCACGGGAATTTCGTGCGCCAGTCACAGGTTGCGCATGCGCAGTGACAGCACTCATCTGACCTGTCAAGATGACACGCATGAAAAGCATGCAAACGTGCATTGAGAAGACTGCCAAGTGATCGCTTATGGGATGGGTTTATGCGTTTGATTTTTGTTGTCTGTGTCACGGGTTGGCCAGTGTGTAACTATTATGTATGGTGGTGTTCCATGATTCATTGGCGATGACAGCTGTTGGGGGTTGGGGGTGGGGGTTGGGGTGTGGACCGGGGACATTGGTCTCAGGACTGAATCATGTTTGTCGATTCCTCCTATTTTATGTAACCTATCTTTCATGCGCTCATACTTTTGTTAAGATGTACTTGGAAGGGATGAGCCCCCCCCCCCCCCCCCCCCTTCCCTATTATAACTGACCAGTCCATAAATAATGTTTAAATATGTAATTGCTTTATTTAAAGAACTAGAACTGCCATTCGTCTTCAACCGAGTATGACAAATGTTGGCGAACCAACGCCTTCACGGGTCTAAATTGGGGAAGTGAAAAACACTGTTTGTACGTGCATTGACCCCCTCCCCTCTCCCCAAAGTCTGTGTTCCAGACCCTAGAGAATAATATCAAATTAAAATAGGAGTCCAACTCAAGTCTAGAATGGTGGTATTTGAACATTCATAGTTCTTATTTTAAGATTTAATATCGGTGTATATCGTCATATTTTCTGGGGTAAACCCTGGAGAAATCATTTGTGAAAGGAGTCCCACTCAAAACGTTTAGAGTGAGTGAGTGAGTATGGTTTTACGCCGCTTTTAGCAATATTCCAGGAATATCATGGCGGGGGACACCAGAAATGGGCTTCACACGTTGTACCCATGTCGGGAATCGAACCCGGGTCTTCGGAGTGACGAGCGAACGCTTTAACCACTAGGCTACCCGACTGCCCCCAAGACGTTTAGAATGGTTTGGCAAGTCTTCGAGATTTCCTCAGCTCTGAAATTAAGGATTTGTAGATATATAGTTTAAACCATATTTTATTGCTCCCTTTCCAATAATTGAAGGGTATTGGGGCAGCCTAGTAGTCAAAGCGACCGCTCGTCATGTCGAAGGCCCGGGTTCGATTCCCCACAACGTGTTCAGTTTATTCCAGGTGTCCCAACCATGATGGTGCTGGAATATTGCTGAATGCGGCGTAAAACGATACTCGCTCATTATAATAATTGCGGCAAAGTCTCAACAGGGTAGATTCCTATTTGTGAGTGTGATACTGTTTTGTGCAACAGCTGTCTGTGTCTTGTAAGATCATTAAGAATCACAGCATATCAACCAAGTAAGTTCACATCGGCCTATTCCCTGCGTGTGGTCTGTCCGTGATAAACACAACATCATACAGCGTCGTAATGGCCTGATATACCGTCACTATCTATCTACTGGTTTTCACCACCTTCAATGAATCAAAGGGGCCGACAGTCTCTTTAAAACATGATACATGCGATAGCTATCCGGTCCAACCTCCCATCCTACAAACACCGAGATAGGACCTGTTCACTGTATGTAAGGAAGATAACTCTAATTTCATACCGTCATAGTTTCGTGGCGTTATATTTGTTTGTTTGTCGTTTGACGCCGCTCTCCGTGGCGTTATGAGAAATAATGAGTGAGTGAGTGAGTTGGGTTGAACGCCGCTTTGAACAGTATTCCAGTTATGTCACGGTGTTTAGAAATGATGAATGATATAGTTACCATGTAAGATGATAGGAAAGGTCAATTTGTGTATCGATATGTAAGATGCCCAAGGACGTTAGAGAACACGATTCTTTCACACTACTATAGTTAATATGTCCATAGTATAGTAATAAAGTGTAACATACGAGGAATGTTAGTACAGATAAACTTGTTTCTATCAGAAAAAAGAAGAAAAAGATTCATAAACGTGACATCCCAGAACACATTCTTTGCTCGTGTTTAGACATGTTTTGATTAACGTGATATGCTGTTTACTTCGCCCGCTATTCAGCTATGCGCTGCTGGGAGCGTATCACTCGCCAAACAATATCTAGTTTGTTTTTCCTCGTAACCTTGGCTCGGAGAAGTTTATTTGGAGGAGATTCAAATTCCCGTGGGCACTCACACTTCACCACATTGCGTGGGTGGACGTGTTTGAAAAATGGAATAAATATTTGAATGACTTGAGTTTAAAAAGTAATAATAACATTGAAACTTTGCGTCTTTCTGCTTGACAAATGGTATGATAAATCTGACGTTTGGTGTGAGTTTAGTCTAAAGCCGCTTGTACCAGTTTGCCCGTATATGATGTCAGCTTGATGTAGGAGGAACGTCGGAAATGACCCTAGACGTCTACCACTGAAGCGAAACCCACGAATATTGTGCCGACAATCCCAGAAACTAGGCTATCTGAGATTTGAACACACGATCATAGGTTTCTTGTACTCCCAAGGGACACAACCCTGTACAGGAAATTGCGCAGCCAAATTGCGGCGCTTTGGGCGACTGGGCTACCGTCTCTACATCTAAATTTGAAACATACGTACTCTGAAATCGTGAAGAAATTATCCATTATAAATGAAATTCATGTTAGGTTTCCTGACATTATTTCTTTGCCTTTTGAACAAAGGACCGCTCAAATTATTTCAACATCATAAACACGTGTTTCCTCTTTACAGTATTGATATAAAACAGTTACCTATTAAGAACCTACCTAAACAGGTCGAGATCAGAACATGACACTAGCGTGAGAACAAATCGGACAATATGAAGCAAGGAAAGTCGCTAAGAAAGCTTCCATGCCGTCAACTCTCTCGGCATTTTAAGTGCCATTTCCCCAAACGTGCGTGCCACATGCACCCAAAACCCCGACCCCCGCCCTATTTGAACACCGTTTGATAACATCGCGAGATATGTTGTGATACCCCCCACTCGTCTGGTTCTATCACAACGAGCGCAGTGAGGTTACGAACAGTTAACGCATTGGCTCTTAGTCGGGAGCCCAGTCAAGCTATATCGCTGCTTTGTCGGTCGGTCCTCCCGACGAGTGGTTATTTTCTCGGTGTACTTGTGGGAACTGAAGATGTAGCACACACCCATATACAGCGGGGAAAGCGTGTTGGGTTACCGGGGACTAATTTGGATCGCCTCCCGCTAGTTCAAGGTACGCTGCTGTAGCAGCGTGTATGCTGCGGTAAATTCCCGTGCAGCACGGGCTAAACGTGCGTAATGGATAACAATAGATTTGTGTTGAATAACGATGCGTAACGCCGTGGTTTCTCGTGGAGACATCGTACTGGTGTGCTGGTATTTGGGATAGTTTGGGATAGTTTCCATGGTTACTGATGGGGGATCGGTGATACTGGAATTCCATGTGCAGTGACGATGGCGCGCTGTGGATTGTTTGATAATGGAATGCAAATAGTGGTTGACAGAAAATGAAATTGGATATGATATCAACAACCTGTGATTGATAGAAATTAACATACTTCAGGAATATTGTTAGTGTCGACTTTTTTATCATTGAGAAACCGGGTTCTATTATTAACATACCCCCCCCCCCCCCCCAAAAAAAAAAAAAAATGCAAATAAATAAATAAATAAAATAAAATAAATAAGTAAGTAAGTAAGTAAGTAAGTAAGTAAGTAAGTAAGTAAGTAAGTAAGTAAGTAAGTAAGTAAGTAAGTAAGTAAGTAAGTAAGTAAGTAAATAAAATAAAATAAAATAAAATAAAATAAAATAAAATAAAATAAAATAAAATAAAATAAAATAAAATAAAATAAAATAAAATAAAATAAAATAATAATAATAAATAAATAAATAAGAAAACAACTTTAACCCCTTTTTAACCTCACGAAAATCGACTTAATATATTTTTCTGGCGCAAGTGACGTAATATGAGTGTGATGTGATTCTTCCACTGAAGTTGTAATCACATATGTTATAAGAGTGTATATCATCATGGATCATGTATTATCATCATAATCATAACCCGTACTGCTTGTGACTATTAACTTTTCAATGTTAACTCGAAAGCTTCTGCTTTTATCGACAGGTACAAGTTTGATCCTGATGAGCAATATGACAAGGCCCATTCGAGTCGATAGCCTCGGTTCGACACAACCGAATTTTAGACTGTGTTTTAGATATCATGTGAGACACTTTTTATATAATAATAACAAACCTTGGCAAAAGTCACTCATACTTATTGCTATCATTATTTATAGAAGCGTTTTAGTGTCAAACTTTCCGCTTGAAATCTGTCGGGTTTCTTTTATTATTCTCAATCCTCATACCTATGATGATGAAGTAAGATGCAGGTGTAAGATGCAGGTGTAAGATGCAGGTTTAAGATGCAGGTTTAAGGTGCAGGTGTAGATTTCACCACTTGAGGTGGTGGGGTGAGGTGAAATGGGGTTTAACGTCGCGTCCAAGATTATTGCACTTATATTCACCACTTGAAATACACATCAGTCACATGTAGCTGGGATAAGATTGTAGATTTGGGATAAGGTGCTGAGATTTGTGGCAGGCATTGGACGTAGTATAAATAAACTGTTGTGGTTCCGTTCGAAATTGTATATTTACACGGGGTGGTTTGTGTTTTTATAGAAATTGTTCCATTCCATTCCTTCTATGAATTAAAAGATAAGATGGCTTCATTCAGATTGATTACATATCACATTGCTAGAAACCCCAAACAAAACATTCTATATTTCTCCTTAGTGGAATGTGGACAGTTGTCAATAAAAGGAGATCATATTCCAAGAACACCCCCCCCCCCCCCCCCCCAACCCCCAACCTTTCCCCCTAAATGTTCTATTGTGAATTACTGAGTTTAACGAAAGAGATTCTCTCAACACTATCAACTCATTACATTAACAAGAAATCGACTATTGCATATACTTAAAATAAAATAATTCAACATGCGCTGGAATCACTATTCCGGACCCTCCTTAATCAAAATAATATATTCTATATTCATTATTCACCCCGTACACTTTGACACACGCTGTTCTTTTCTTATTCCTTAATGCGCGTGTTAAGTATTATGAACTAAGTAACAAGACATACAAATCAAACACGGACACCTCCTATAGCGGCAACCTTTGAGTACCAAACCATGCCCATAGCGGGGCAACAGTGTAGGGCTGTGAGGGGGAGAAAAGTCGAGCATACTTCCGCAAATAACTGCCTAACGTTTTACCTACCTTTTTAATACACAACGCCATCCGGTAATCGCTCCCCCCCTGAAGTCGGAATCCCCAAGGTTCCTGAGCTGACCGGCGCTGTATCTGAACCGTAGTGGTCGCCATTATGTCCGAGGATGAAAAGGACACTACTTGGGAAAAGTCTCAGTGGTTATGCTGGCTTCAACACGCTATCCCAACCAGTCACAGAAAGCTGGCCTCTTCACAGCGCATGCCCGAAAGAACGGGATTCCTCAAGAACTGTGTCTATTTTAAGAATCTGTGAGGTCCCTCTGCAATACTTAACACGTGGTATTATCCTGTATTGCAGATTGAATTGGGTTGCAGTTCCCTTAATTCTATAACCTTACCTAAACAGCTGGTATGTACATTTCAGAATGTTGATTTCAGTAATTACGAAAGTTTTGATCACTTTTCCCACCTGTTTTGGAAAGCATTATGGGTGTCTATATCGTGTTTATTTCAAAAGTGGGTGTATCCACTGGCAGCTATTTCTGTCCACACCATGTTCCTTCCTATCTGTTTGTGTTGGCGTGTAATGTTTCATGCAGTTTTCACTACATGCTGTTGAGTGTTTACCTTTTGCGCACTTAAGAATATCTATAATTTGCCAAGGACGTTGAGGCACCATTGTTGAAGAATTCCAAAATGTGATGTTACGGAAATGGACATCGATGGTGTCACCGATGGAATAAACAGAGAAAACTACACCAGTTCTCCTTAGATACCATATTTCTTTTATGATATTTGACCGGTAAAAGTGGGGTCAGATAACAGAATGTTTCGTAAAACATGGATCTTCTTGTTTGTTTGTTCATTTGTTTGTTGTTTAACGCCGCACTCTGCAATACTCCAGCTATGTGACGGCGGTTTGTAAATAATCACATCTGAGAAAGACAATATAGTGATTGACATCATGTATAGTCGCCTTTTACGGCAAGCATAGTTACCTTTTACGGCAAGCATAGTCGCCTTTTACGGCAAGCATAGTCGCCTTTTACGGTAAGCATAGTCGCCTTTTACGGCAAGCATAGTCGCCTCTTACGGCAGGCATAGTCGCCTTTTACGGCAAGCATAGTCGCCTTTTACGGCAAGCATAGTTGCCCTTTACGGCAAGCATAGTTGCCTTTTACGGCAAGCATAGTCGCTTTTTACGGCAAACCACGGATTATCACTTGGTATCTAACGAGAATAAGTAAAACAATGGTATTTTATTAATTACGAATATTCAATATGTATTTAATTGTCTGTAAATGACAATGTTCGTTCGATCAATAGACCAAACCGAAATTGGTCTATTAAGATGTCGTTCGAATGAATGTAATTCAAACACTTGTTGTTTGTACGAAGAACAGCTGAAACGACACTAAACAAAGTCAAACAGCCCCGCTCTCTGAATCTCTGACCTGTCACACATCGCCGGTATCCCCGCTCAACAATCAATTGAAATCATTCTGTTTCCTGAATGTATTACCTAGTTTTAACTCCCATCTTTCCGGGTTAGAACTGGTCTTGAACTGAACATGTTTGTCGTAAGAGGCGACTAACGGGATCGGGTGGTCAGGTTCGTTTCCTTGGTTGCTTCATGTCATCAAAGCTGACACGGGTGGCCCAGTCGTCTAAGGCGCCGCGATTTGCTGTGCAGAGTTGCGTCCCTTGGGTACGCCAGAAACCTAGGATTGTGGGTTCGAATTCCGGTTCGCCCCGATTATGTTTCTAGGTTTGTCAGCACCATACCCGTGCTCGTGGGTTTCACCGAAGTGGTAAACTTCTGAGACCTGCATCACTTTGAGCTTTCCTCCCACGTTAAGCTGACACCCCGTGATATAACTGTAATACTGTTAAAAGCGGCGTTAAATCCAACTCACTCACTCACTCATTCATGTCATCATATCCTAATTGTTTGGATCGATGCTCAGGATGTCAATCAATGGAATACCTGGACTAGACACAATTATTTTCAGACCGTCGTTGTATAGCTGGAATATTGCTGATTGCGGCGTTAAACCAACCCCCCCCCCCAAAAAAAAAAAAAAAAAAAAAAAAAAAATCAAATATGTCTGTACAATTTTGGAAAAGGGAAACCGCTGTGATCGCCAAAGATTTTCATTTTATTTATACAACCGGATTGAAGAAGTGAAATCCACATTGACGTGTCGGCTCGAATTATCGCGTCGGTAACGGCCTCAAACAAGGGCAAGGTCACAACAAGGATAAGGATGAGGAACTGTGATCTACACACTGATCATTACGGTGGAGACGGTCGGGTAGCCTAGTGGTTAAAGCGTTCGCTCGTCACGCCGAAGACCCGGGTTCGATTCCTGACATGGGTACAATGTGTGAAGCCCATTTTGGTGTCCCCCGCCATGATATTGCTGGAATATTACTAAAAGCGGCGTAAAACCATACTCACTCACTCACTGGATGTTCTAGGACACAAAATCACAAAACATGTACATTATCGCGTTTGATTTGTTGTCGGAAATGTTTAGCTTCAGTTACCTGATCTAGCAACCGTGTTCATTCATAAAACACACTTTGGGAAACGACACTGATGGCGCAACCACTGCAACCTTCGTCTCGTCTAGATATGTTCCAAATATCCGAATCTGGCTCCATATCGCCACGCTGCCTTTGTTACACGTCACCCTCATTGTCATCCACCAAGAGTCTTCGATCTGTCTGTAGACATGGCAAAAGGATATACCTCGATTGTATTTCTGTGTGTAGTAGATCTTTGTTTAGGTAAATGTTCAATGAATAGCGAAATTGAAGTGTTGCTTTCATGTGTGATCGTATCCAGGTCTCGGCAATCCAATCAAAACAACCCGACCGCGTCATACCACAAGCCGTTAAAAGGTGGTATTTGTTGTTACCCTGCATGGCGCTCGGCTTTAAGGGGCTAAAACAAGGGCTGGTTGGTTCGAGTCAGTATACTTTGTCTGAGTGGAGTATTCATGTTAAACTGCGGCATGGTATCTCATGGTATCCCGTGAAGATGCGGGGTGGAATACGTCTTCAGCAACCCATACTTGCCGTAAAAGGTGACTATGCTTGTCGTAAAAGGCGACTAACGGGATCGTGTGGTCTGACTTGGTTGATGCATGTCATCGATCCCAATTGCGTGGATCGATGCTCATGATCTCAATCACTGGGTTGTCTGGACCAGACTCGATTATTTACAGACCGCTGACATATAGCTGGAATATTGCTGAGTGCGGCGTAAAACAACAAACAAACACCACGTGGGTAATGTACCGTTCGGTTGTCATTAGATGTATACTATTTTAAAGCCTCGGTTACCGTAATTTCAATTCGTTCATCGTTTATCATCAGCTGTTTTAGATCTACGTGTCACTTCTGGAGACCTACATACAAAATTCTGTGATGAGTTTTGAGGTAAGGATTCCAAAACGAAAAGGTCAATTTACTTCCTCATTGATGACGTGATGATACAAGGCCAATAGGTTCCGACTGAAAGGAAATATGAAATATATACTCATACTATCAACCACTGTTGCATGTTTGAGGAGTGGAATTGAAGGTTAATGGAAAGCAGATATCGTGAACCAGTGGTCGAAGCTGCCATAATTTGCAGTACAGAGTTACGTCCCCTAGCTGCCAGGATCCGCTAGTCGTGAGTTCGAATTCCACATTTACCCACATTATTATCATGGGTCCAACCATGGTGGTAAACATTTACGACCTGCGTCTCTTTAAGCTTTTCCCCCACATGACGCCTGGAGACCCGTCTTCAGCAACCCATGATTGTCGTAAAAGGTGACTATGCTTGTCGTGAGAGGCAACTAACGGGATCGGGTGGTCAGCCTCGCTGACTTGGTTGATGCATGTCATCGTATCCCATTTGCCTGGATTGAATTGATTGAATTTGAATTTACAAATTTATCCGTCAAATACAGGTACATTTTCATATAGCTTGAACTTATTAGATAGTCCTAACTATAAAAAAGGAAGAAAGTATAGACTTTTTAATTCAGAGACATTGTTTTATTATATTATACACATACATTCATTTAAAAACCCATTGATGAATAAAGCTGGATTCGAGAAGCAATGAAACATCTTTATCCGCAGCGTGTGCAGGAATTGACTTATTGCCCGCAGAAGCTATATGCAGCTTAGGTTACACTGACGGCAATTGGGTTAAGTGGTCACGTGACTGATATAATTAGTTGGGGGACGGAGACTGTTTATATCATAAACAGAAACGGAGAAACCCGATATGCTAAATGACAGGGGCCTGTGGTTGCTTCATTCAAATATTCACACTGATATTTTTCTTATTAATAATTGCATGCTTCAGCGGTGAACGATAATATCAAATATCACCACAATCTATATTCCTAATTAAACCAGTTTTTTTCGACTAGTATAAGTTCGTGATAAAGACTATACTTTCTGAATTTCCGTTCACTTATAAACCTGGCGAGGAAAACATTTGAAATATGTTTTACCAGCTAATCACCGTATGTCAGAAAGACTGGTGGCCTGGTTTGTCGTGAAAGTACGGGTTAAGCGTAAATGCAAACATGTTCCCTGTCTGCAAATAATCGAGTCTGGACCAGACAATCTAGTGATTGATATCACCGATCCATGCCGTCGGGATACCTCAACTCACAAACCCATGTCGGGAATCGAACCCGGGTCTTCGGCGTGACGAGCCAACGCTTTAACCACTAGGCTACCCGACCGTCTCCACCGTAATGATCAGTGTGTAGATCAAAGTTCCTCGTCCTTATCCTTGTTGTGACCTTGCCCTTGTTTGAGGCCGTTACCGACGCAATAATTCGAGCCGACACGTCAATGTGGATTTCACTTCTTCAATCCAGTTGTATAAATAAAAATGAAAATCTTTGGCGATCACAGCGGTTTCCCTTTTCCAAAATTGTACAGACATGTTTGATTTTTTTGTTTTGTTTTGTTTTTTGTGGTTTTTTTGGTTTAACGCCGCAATCAGCAATTTTCCAGCTATACAACGACGGTCTGAAAATAATTGTGTCTAGTCCAGGTATTCCATTGATTGACATCCTGAGCATCGATCCAAACAACTAGGATATGATGATGAATTGTAACTGCACCCCCTGGCCCCCGGCTGGCTACGGCACTGACCCATGTCGGGAATCGAACCCGGGTCTTCGGCGTGACGAGCGAACGCTTTAAATACCACTAGGCTAACCGACCGCCCCCACAAAGCCTGACCACCAGATCCATATGGTCGCCTCCTTCGACTACTGAAGGTTTAAGAGTGAGATACCACGAGTGTTGTAAAGTGTGGAGATACCGGTAGGGGTAGGACCCGTGAAGATCCGGGGTAGAATAGGTTTTCAGCAACCCATGCTTGTCGTAAAAGGCGACTAACGGGATCGGGTGGTCAGGCTCGCTGACTTGGATGATGCATGTCATCGATCCCAATTGCGTGGATCGATGCTCATGATATTAAACAGTGGATTGTCTAGTCCAGACTCGAATATTGCTGGAATATTGCTGAGTGCGGCGTTAAACAACAAACCAACCAACCACAGTGACGACACAGGTCCAAGGACAAACAATTATCTAGAAGGATGGCACAGTCACCTCAACAAGACGGTCCAGCGTGCCCATCCAAACATCTTCGCCTTCATCCGAGTGTTGCAGCAACTGGAGGAGACCGCAAGAAACAAACTGGTACAGTTCCAGCAAGGTGCGCGCCCCCTCCTCGCAAACGAATCTCTGTTGAACTTGACCAGAGACTGCAGAGACTGAAAGATCAGCTAACAAATGGAAAGAAAAGCGCCCTTGAATTCCTTGATGCTTCTGGTCACATCATTAAGCTTGACTGAGTGAAAGACATGATCAATGCAGAGTGACAAGTTGTTAATGTGCTATTGTAATGAGTGAGATATGATGAAGGGAAAAGGGTGGACGTTATTTATTATTTTCTGACGCAGTGATGCGCTATTTTAATGAGTGAGACATGGTCATATCAAGTGATGTCTTGATGTCATGATTTGTAATGTTTTCTTGTAGCATAGAAAAATTAAATTGTTATCACTTATCAAGGATGTTTTTCTCAGTCTCTCATTGTGGGAGAGTCCATTCATACTGAAGGTAATGGGAGCTCATGACAGCCACTGGTGACTAACATTGTTTTGATAATACTATAGGAAAAGTGCACTGTAGGTGAAACTAGACCTAACCCCGGTAGCCATATATATTGTGGATCCAAATTTCGTATTTATGAGCATGTGCGGAATGAACAGATATCTTCTCATGTTCTTGTATAACCACAGGGCCTTGTAACGCTATTCGTAAAAATAGCAGCTACAACATATATGGCCACGCCCAGTGTCAGTATACTCTATAAAAGGAAAGGGATTTAACGAGGCCCGCTGTAAATACCCTACAAAATATACACTCATTTCAAGCCAATACATCTAGATGGAGAAAATTAAAGCCGTACGTTTGGTTATAGCGTCTTCAGAAGCTCAAAATATCGTGATTTTTTATATTCCGAGCCAAAATCCCTGCTCTGAATTTGTACCGCTAACTTACCGATTTTTTGGCTTATAGGATCGTGTACACAAAAACCACGCGCCAAAACATGTCCAATCGATGGTACCTGTCAGCCCGCCCATCGTCATTCCTTCCGCGACACATAATAACACTGATGGTATAATGAGTTTACATACATTTATTTGTCTCAATAAGCCCTTTGCCCTGCGACCGCCTCCGTGGTCTAGTGGTAGAGCGTCCGCCCGGAGAGCGGAAGGTCCGGGGTTCAAAACCCGGTGGCGTCATACCAAAAGACGTTAAAAGATGGTACTTGTTGTTACCCTGTCTGGCGCTCGGCATTAAGGGGCTAAAACAAGGACTGGTCGGCTCGGAGTCAGTATACTGTGTCTGAGTGGGGTATTCATGTTAAACTGCGGCATATAAATCGGCATCAGTCCGGACTAGTACAAGCAGCCACACAAACACACACACACACGTACATGCACGTCGCTGTATAAGTGCAATAATCTTGGACGCGACGTTAAACCCCATTTCACCTCACCTCACCTCACCTTTGCCGTGCTCCGTCCGCCATAGATGACACTGGCTTTGACATAGTCCTGAAAAAGGTCACGCATTCATTTAGCAGACGATATAGAGGAAATCTTTTTTTCTTTATAGCCAATCAGATCGCTGGCTTTCTTTTTATACAGTATACTCACACTTGGTGTGGCCATATATCTTGTAGGAGGGAGGGTATTCTGGGATTTTGCATGGTGACTTAATTTTTTTCAGGTGCAGCTGCAAAACCAGATATTTTCTTATCAAAAGTATAAACCTGAATATTCTCTAAAGAAAAACACATCGCAACGATGTAATTGTTGGATGAGACAAAAAAATGTTTCAACAGTCTGAACAAAATTGTTTGTCTGCATGCATTTCTTTTTTCGTTACCCCCGACTGCCTGTCATCGTTCTCGACATCGAAGGACCTTGCTCATGACATAAAAAATCATCAATTTTCCGGTCCAGACTCGATTACTCAGTATTTACGGTCTGACATAGCTTGCATATCGCTGATTACGGCGTCAATCGACTTTCACTGTTCACTCAGCTGATTCACTGGTCAGTGAACAAAACAACCATCATAGACACACGTGTATACTTTTACTGGCGCTTCAATAAACAAACGTCTCGTTCTCAGAATTCCATTGCGTACAGTTACGTGCGCTTCTGCCAATAATAGAACACAAACATCCGTCTTCGCCGAAATAAGCGGCCCGTGTGGTCAGAAATTTGACAAATAGAGGAGCTTATTTAAACCACAAACAACAGTTAAATTCAAGATACAGAGATCGAGCGGTCTTGAACAAGCATAGTTCAAACGTTGATGAAACTAATTATTAACGATAATAGTTACTTGACAATAATATATCTCTTCTGCGCTGTTGAGGGGCGGTCGGGTAGCCTAGTGGTTAAAGCGTTGGCTCGTCACGCCGAAGACCCGGGTTCGAATCCTGACATGGGTACAATGTGTGAAGCCCATTTATGGTGTCCCCCGCCGTGATATTGCTGGAATATTGCTAAAAGCGGCGTAAAACCATACTCACTCACTCACTCACTCTGCGCTGTTGTTAGGCGTAAACACATCTGTAATAAACGCAGGAAACGACGGACTGTCGTGAAAATATTCTTCCTAAGGGAGGGGCCCCTGTGGGCGCTTTTAAAGATTGGTCTAAAGTTGAACAGGGCGCTTATCAGAAAAAGGCTTAACATGGCGAATGCGCTACTTCAATGGTCATGGTTATCTTAGCTGTTCTCGATAAAACACACACGTCCACGGACATTCAATCGCAGAAGGTACATTTGGCGCCAAATATGACAAAGTTGTTGACTGTGTTTAATAACCCAGACCTATATACCACTGTAAAATGTACATTTGTAGACACGGAGTTCATATAAATGAATCTAAACAAACATTTAAAACATAAAACTGATAATTAACTTGACATTTCCAAAATTGTAAGATATACTAGTTTCTAGGAATTGTTGTATGATGATAACGAACGCGTTGGGAGCACATGCCAACAGCTAGCGAAGTTTGACAGTAGAAGTTATGGCCGCCAACCCCCCGTAGCAAGATAAGGGTAAGACGGATTATATAAGTTGACGCTTTTGGATCAGAAGTACGTAATACCGCCACGTTTTGGTAAATATTCAGTCACTGGACCTGTCTCTCAAAGACGATTTGAGGAAGTCTGTCCCACTCCTTTTGCTAGGCCTGGCCAAGTTCAGCCAAAGTGGTCCGAACCTATGACCTTGACTCAGACGCCTCCCTATCATCTCCCAGACGTGTTCATTGGAGCAAAGGTCTAGGCTCTTTGCTGGCCATGGCAGTCTTTTGTTGTTGTGCTACTGGAGGTGAGCATTGACGCCTCGTGCACGATGATCACGGGCGTTGTCGTCCCGAAAGGCAAAACGTCGACCCGCACGCCTTGCAAACGGTACAACAACGAGTGCGAACTCTTACAATGTCTAATTACTGGGGATATAGGATATTAAAATTAAAACTCGATCCAGCACTTTAAAATTGCCTTTCATTTCAAACTCCAAATTTTCCATATAATATATTCCATAAATTCAGTAAATCTCCATGCAATGATTGAATAATATATCACACACTCCAAGAACAAGTCGTGAACACTCGTAGTATAATGAACAGTTGCAGAGAGACTCGCAGACAGGTTGAAAAAGCAGTATACCCCTAGGAAAATAGCCTAAGATATCCGCTGGCCGCACGGGCTGGCTGATTCTTATGTTTAATCTCATATTTATACTAAAAACATGCACACACGCACACACACAAACTCTGACAAAGTTACAATTAAAACGAGTTTTTTTTCCATGTACAACAAATAACTCAAATTCGGCTCTAACCTTCCGGCCTCTAATGGTTACTTGTATATGAATATAACAATTACCAAGAAATCATGGACAGAGCAAATTTTGAATGGACAACAGCGTCTCCCGAAGCAACTAGAATTAGCTAATTAACTAAATTCAATAACATATGATAATCCTGTTTGTCTTAGTTACAATCTTAGTGTCATACATTATACAATAACACTTCAAACATATAAGTCTCAAAGTCACAAAGTCCACATCACAAATCTCACATACAGTTTAAGTGTCCCTCTATAGAAGCAAGCACATTTTGCTAATTGGATTGTCCAAAACCTTTGTCTGAGTTTTCACCCTTTCTGTCAGGCATAAGCTTTACAACTTCGCCCATTGACCAGGAGTTCTTAGGCGCAGTATTGTCCACTACGAGCACAATGTCACCAATCTTCACCGGCTTCTTCTTAACTTCACCCACTTCTGTCGCTTCTGTAGTAATGGCAGGTACTCTCTTAACGATCTCTTCCTCTTCCGCCCTGTACTGCACTTGAAACCACCTCTGTCTTGGATAATGGTGGCAAATTTGTTTTTCTTTTCAAGAGCAACAAGTGATTTGGAGTGAATGCTTCCAAGTCATTTGGGTCACTTGATGCTCTGGATTGATAAATGATTATTGACAATAGCCTCTTCCTCTTATAACACTGTTCACAAAGTTTCGTCATCTAACGTTTGTTCTCGTACCAGTGTTCTCAACACTTTTCTAACAGTTTTGTTTTGTTGAACCAGGATTGAATGTTCTTTCAACATTTCTTTGTAATATCTCATGATGAATCGTACATTTGTTCCAGTTCATAAACTCAATCTCTGGGCTCACGTTCACTTCCAACAAGTGATATCTTAATCTGATCTGATGACTTTCGCTTGACTCTTCTTGCGATGAAACGGTACAATGTATTAATACAAGAGTCAGTGTCTAAACTATACACCATTTTAGGTGCACAACACACGTTACAAAAACACGTGAACATAAACTCCATACCATTTCTCATGTTTTCGTCCACGTTTTACATCAAATGGATCAAAGTAATCCACTCCAACAAAGGTAAAAGGAGGTTCACCAGGAGTCACACGTTGAGCAGGCGAGTCAGCCATTTTTTGATCACCTGCCACAGCATGATTGCTTCGGCAAGTTACACAGTGTACATCTGTGTATTTCTTGCCTCGCTGCTGCATTGGCTTTGATTATCCAATATTTCTCAAACAGGTTTGAAAGTTTCTGCCTGAATGCCCACATTCAAGATGAACATGACAAATTATCAGTTCCAAGACATGCGATTCCTTTGGTAGAACCATTGGGGTGTGGAGCATTCAGGCATGTTGTGGACCAACTCACAGTACACCGTCTTCTACAAATCTTGCAGACTCGACTACCTTTGCTCAGATAAAGTTAATTGGGTGAAGTAAGTCTTTCAAGTTCACTTGCAAAGTCTTGCTTTTGAATATAGCGAATCTACCTTTTTCAGTGCAAACCAGTCTGAATAGTGACTGATAAGCCGTACTCAGCTTGTTGTAGCAACCTTCTTTAATTCAAAAACTTTCTTCGGATTTTTTGTTAAAATGTGTGTTATGTTGAGGCCACATGTCTTCATTCTTCCACAGTTCCTGATGGCCACCTGGTATCTTTCAGAATTCTTTCCCTTACATTTTTATTGCATGTAGATCATTTTCACAATTACACGAAAAGCATATGACATGTTGACCATAACTTGTAAAATGTATCCATATTGCTGGTCATAGCAGCTGTACATTCTGACAGTTTTAATTGAATATTTGGGAAAGTTGGCAGTCTATTCTGTGTATTTTCGTAAATGAGTTTTTTAAATCAAATGTCATCAATCACGTTATTAGATGCTTTTATCTTACTCATTGAAAATCAAACAGCCAAACTATATTAATATATGTTACTTAACTTTTAACCAGTGGGACATTTATGATTGCGACCTCACGACAAAAGCATATCCTTAATAACTCTCACTCGCCTGCCTAATATTCCCTATCATTATGTTGAGATACACAGTCCTTTTGGTCTAATCCATATTTTCTGATGTCCCCTGTCGTGATATTGCTGGAATATTGCAAAAAAGCGGCGTAAATCCACACTCACTCAATGTAATCCATATAAATTTCAAGCCGTGTTTGCGGCAAATGAGAGATGAATAGAAATTTTTGGAAAATAAAGTTTTTTTTGGTAAGCGTACACTACTGTCGAGTCGTCTGGACTTGGAGGCGGACACTTAAATTTCCAAATTGCACATTTTAAACTCTTTATTCTTAATGGTTTAGTTACATTTTCTTATATTTAGCAAGCTTTAGGCAACAAACATTTACTTTTTGTGCAAATTGTTTGGAGGGTGCTACCGGTAGGGCAGGGCATGCTTCCTCATTTCGCGAACATCTGGTGTCATCAAAGAGTGGTAGTGTTATATTTCCGGATTCAGCTTAGGCAGATGGGTGTCCTGTTGGTTATTTAACACCTTCGCTTGTTACTGCGAAAATCTGGGTTCAAGTTTTAGTAGCCCCTGTTAAGCTGTCATAGCGTAGTTATGTAGTGAGTTTTCACTTTCTGACATCCACCACTCGATAATACATAGCTACTACACAAGCCTTCAAAGCATTCCACTAAATTTTTCAAAGGCTTTCGCAAGGTCCGTTAGAGTGTACAATACAGAATATCTTCGTAATTGGCATACCCGCTTGCTCCCAAACCTTTCCTTTAATAATGTGTTTTGTATGAGCCTAAAAAGACGAAGGTGTCGAATTTGACACAGCGGCCGAGGCAGTAATACCCCCGTCACACTTATTCGGAATCAAGCAGGAATCAAGCAGAACCGACCGGAATGAAGAATTTTCAAAATTCGTGCCCCATTCGGGAATAGAATTTCAAAGCTTTGTATGAATGCCGTTAGAATACTCAGAATGCACTTCGAACCCGCCTCGAATGATTCTTGCACATTCCGGGTGTATTAGCTCTCGAATGCAGCTTGAATGTAGTTGGTACCCAGTAGGAATAATTTGAATGCTGTTAGAATGCAGTCAGAATATACTTCGAATGCCATACGATTGCTGCCCGAATACCGCCCGACGTCTGGTTGAAAGGTGCCTCGAATGCTGTACTAATTCACCTCGAATGAAGCCAGAACGCCCCCGGAATGACCGCCGAATATGGTTCGAACGTCCAAGAATTTGAACAGAATGCAGCTCAAATATTTAGAATGTACTTCGAATGTACTTAGAATGTAACACGAATGTCACGAGTTTATCAAGAATGCCGCCGGAATGGTCCCCGATAGGATATAAAATGCTGCCGAATCTAGCATTTTCATGTCTCAGCCCAACCATCATAGAGTATGGACCCCCTGGACGATGTTGCTTTGCTCCAGATTGCTGTCCTCCAGCAACACCTGCTTGAAAGAGATGTGGAGGAGGCCAGGAGAGGAAACAGGAGGAGAAGATCCAGAATCTATCAGACCCGACCATGGCCGCGGCCAGTGGTGGAGTCCTTGACCTTGGCTCCCTTCTTCCTTGGCGGCATGACGTGTTGTTGACCAGGTGTCTGCTCAATGCAGACCGACGTTTCAGCGGCAGCTGGTCGCGTTTTTATGCGATTCCGTGTTCTGAATTAAGTCCAGACTCATTCGAGGGCCAATCGGGACATTCCGACTGCATTCGAGCCGCATTCAAGCGGCAATCCAAGGATTCTGACGGCATTCGAAGTGCATTACAGCTGAATTCTTTTAATATCGAAATAGATTCCGGCAGCAATCGAGATGCATTCGAGGTGCATTTCGGCTCATTCGACGCGCATTCGGGACATTCTGGCAGGATGAAGTGGCTTGGCGTTTCGATTCTCCCTATATGCGATCAGAATGTTTCAGATGCTGTTGGAATGCCGTAAGAATATTTGGAATGCAGTCAGAGTGCAGTTAGAATACTCTTCGAATGCACATTGAAAGTTTTGAGCATGAGTCACAGGAATGGGCCCGAATATTTGTAATTCACTCAGAATGCAGTCAGAAGTCTTAGAATGCACTTCGAATATCCGAGAATAAACAAAGAATTTTCATTCCAACGGCATTCCGGCTCATTCCGCCTCTAGTGTGACTAGGGTTTAAAGTACTTGTAAATATATCATAAAGAATATTCTTTGTGTTAGAGTATCAGCTACGGTGATTATGATGATCATCATCTTCAAATGGAATGTCACGCTTTCGTGAAAGAATGAAACAATCCTCGATCTCTTGATATAGCTACTCAATGAACACGTAGAATGACGTCATCGAGACAAAGAGGAGAATGTACTCATTCACCATTGATCATCACAGCCGACCGACAAACCTTAATCTTAGAAAAATCTTATTCAACCAATACCACTAACCATTTTCACACGAATAAATAAATAAAAGTAATATATTATTTTAAACATTCTCTACTTTAGTAATCTTTAGTGATATATTTTTTTAGTAAAAAGTCAGTGTTATTCTTATTTTCAATCTTTTAATTTCCACCTCAAATCTGAAAAACCTGCTTTTCTCATTTTGTACCCTAATTTTCCTATCTAAACCCTGAATCCGTCCATATGCTTCCTTCTTAAATCATATCTAGTTCACATGATATATTTTTCATCCCAAATATGATGAATGAATGTAAGTATGTTGTAAAAGCTAGGTTGAAATGAAACAACCCAAGTTCTTATTAAGGATACATGAATAGTTACAGAATATTTTTACATACTCTTCATGAAGGTGTACCATTAAAAAAGTTTTAAATGAAAATATAATTATTCAAGTAGTTGGCAAACATCACATAAAGTCATAATCTCACTGCTAGTCTTCTCCAAATCCTGTTGAAATTCACGAAACACATATCTCCGTATAGCATGTATCCCTTATTCCACACGACTTTAGAACTTGTCTCATACGTTGAGATTATGTTAAAGTCTTCAATTTACTAGCTCAACCCTATGCTGTGATATACCGAAATTAGTCTTATAGAAATAACCGCCCCCTTACGGTAACTTGTGTTTAAGTTACAGTGCCTTGTTTAGAGATAATACGTTAGTATCTATTCTGAAACTAATTCGGGCCCCATCCCACGTCTTATGTCCACACATGGCTGGCTGTATGAATGGACGGGACACTTGCTGTAATCTAGTGGCTAGCCAAGCAGATAGATGTAGGCATATATATTGTCTTCAGATAACACCCGTTTTTGTGCAGGTGAATCGATCAAAATTATGTGCACAGCACTATAGTGGCAAAAGTGTTTTTTCACGTGCAACTGGTCACGTGGCCATAATACTGCACGTGTTTTCAGCCATACTTGTTAGCAGTCATTAACCAAAAAAGAAAAACACAAGAAAACAAAAGTCTTTACGGCCTTTTGTCATGCCACGCCTTTCAAATGTGCAACGTGAACGTGCCATCGGCATGTTGCAGACGGGAACGTCCATAGCTGAGGTCGCAAGGACGATGGGTTGTAGTCGACGGACTGTTTATGATTTACAGACGCGTCTACAGCAAACGGGTACCACCGCTGATCGCCCTCGGCCAGGTCGACCACGTGTGACGTCACATGCAGAGGATCGTCAGATTGTCTTACGTCACCTCCGTAACCGATTTTTGACGGCTACATCAACCAGTAATGAACTGTTTAGGGGTAGACTGAGTGCGCAAACTGTTCGAAGCCGTCTGAGAACTGCTCACCTTCAAGCACAACGGCCATACTGCGGGCCGATTCTGACTCAATTACACAGACGTCAACGTCAATTGTGGGCACAGCGACACTTGCGATGGACTTAAAGGAATTGGAATCAAGTCGTCTTCAGTGATGAATCCCGATTTAATCTTCGATTTGCTGATGGTAGGGCGAGGGTGTGGAGGCGCCGTCATGAACGTTACGCCCAGTGTTGTGTACAGGAAGTTGACAGATTTCGAGGCGGAAGCGTCATTGTGTGGGGTGCTTTCTGTGGCAATGCACGTTCAAGGCGTCTTGTCATCCGTGGCAACCTCAACGCTGCTGCTTACCGCGACCAGGTACTGGCACCAGAACTTCTGCCTTGTATGGCAGCACATGGACCCGGTTTGATCTTCCAACACGACAATGCCAGACCCCACATAGCAATTTGGACAAGGAATTTCCTTCAGAATGCGGGAGTCAACGTCATGGACCGGCCGTCAAGGTCTCCCGACCTCAATCGCATCGAACACGTCTGGGATGCTCTTGGCAGAAGTCTGCACACTCTCCAGAACCAACCAAAGAATTTGCAAGATCTTGGCAGCGTTTTGCAGCAACAATGGCGTCGTCTTCCCAATCATGTGTTCACAAGCATCACAAGGTCCATGCGGAGGCGTTGTGTGGCAGTTGTTAACGCACATGGTGGCTATACACGCTACTGAACTTGTGTGCCATCAGATTCTCGTGCTTGGGACTTATGATTTAAACTGTTGATGTTATTACCGAATACCGTAGGTGCTTGGAACAAATTATGGTTACCACCGTTAATTAAAATCCTTCTTTGGACATTAATGATTAAAATTTACCTTCTCTGATACATTTGTCCGTTGTATTTCATATATGGGATTAATTTTAAAACTGTGAAGTTTTTATTTTGACTCAGTTTATATGCTCTCTGCCTCATAGCATATATTCACCGGATGAGGGAGTGAGACTATACTCCGAAACGTTGTGTTCCTCATAATAAAGAAATTGACACCCATAAATTCTCTTCCTTATGTGTATCACTTCTAAATGCCTTTCAAAGACTTAATAATAATATACTCTGCACAAAAGAAACTCAAAAGTATTTTTATACGTATATTTTATACGTTGTATCAATAATCAATAGATGGTAATCGATTGTTCAAAGTTGGCAAACATCGTTGTCATTGATCCAGGTTTCATATGGCACACACGAAACAGTAGATTGTCAAGGTGAAGGTCATCTGTTCTCAAAATCTCGTATGGCCACCATTAGAGTCCAAAAACTGACTGGCATGCTCGCAGTCGTTGATCCAGTGCGTCCCATATTCTGAATCTGTCCTGTTCACTGGTAATGATACGTGACCGACCGTGATTGTGTTTTAGAGATATTTCCATGTTTTCACCAAATTTCTGCCTTACCCCATCTTCCCACCTAATCAATCCCAATCCATGCGTAAATTACCAATTCATTTTTGGTGTTAATTTTGTGTGGATGTCGGCAACACTTTGTTAGATATTTAGGATTTTACTACTTTTGCGTTTCTTTTTTGCAGAGAACACTCTTCAAAAAAAGAAACGCACAGGTTGTATGTAGTTCATTGAACCTGACTACTCAAAACATCCGGTATATATATTGGATATATGTTATTGCAAAATGTTGGTGGCCTGATATTCGACAATGTCTTAAACGGCATTGTTTTCACACTTGTTCAACAATGTCATGGAGGTGGTAGTGGCTATAAAAAGGCAAGCGTAAGCAAATAATAATGTGTCATTTATTTGTCAACATTTTTCAAGTTCGAAAATGCCGAGACTGAGCGCTGCCGATCGGAACATCGCCATAGGACGTACCCGAAGAGGAGAATCGCAGTCCTCTGTTTCACGCCACTTCAACGTCCATCACAGCACCATTTGCCGCCTTTGTGACCGATACACACAGTTCAATTCCACTGCAGGCCGTCCGAGAACAGGCCAACCAAGAGTAACCATCCATGCACAGGATCGCTACATTCGACTGTTCCACCTACGTCATCGCAATGCCACAGCTACGGAGACTGCAGGCTGCATCCCTGGTTTGAGGAGGATATCTGTCAGGAACCATCTTCGCAAAGCTTGAATCCGACCCAGAAGACCAGTTATCGTCCCTGTTTTGCAACAGATCCATCGGCAGTGACGCTTGCGCTGGTGCCATACCTTACAGCCTTGGAATTTGAGAAATTGGAGACGAGTGTGGATTAGCAATTTCTTCTTCACCAGCGAGATGGAAGACAACGTGTTTATCGTCGTCGAAATGAGCGTTTTGCCCCACATTGTGTACGTGAATTCGACCAATTCGGTGGCGGTAGTGTCATGGTGTGTGTGTGTGTGTGGGGAGGGGGGATTGCTACATGAATCAAATTCTCAACCTCACCTTCTTACAATCATTGACTGCCAGAGAGAGCTGCTTCAACGGGACAACGCCCCACCACACACAGCTCGTGACACGGTAGACTACCTTCATAATGCCAACATCAACGTCATATTTGTGTCTATGATATTAAATTAAATTCATCGACTCTATTTGGTACAATAAATTTACTTAAAATCTACCTGTGCGTTTCTTTTTTTGAAACGTGTATATGTAAGCGTGACAGGAGTGAGACGGCAACTTAAAAGCACGCTGGAATGTCCATTTCCTTTCTTATGAATTCGAACGTTACTGTTTAAATGGAGTACCTGTTACGATTATCTATGAACAGTACATGCTTAATTGTTTCGCTAGACTATTGCCTCGCTAGACTCTAACCGTATGCGTATCTGTATAACGGTAACGTGCAGATTCAAGGTTTATGGATACAATTACCATTGGTGGTCATTATAGGTCTGCTATATTGCATTATTCATACTACAAGTGTTAAGCTACTTCACAGCTTCACAAAGTTAAACTACTTTTCTTTTACACATTCACGCAAGCCATATCTATGTCTCAACACTCGTGTCGTATTGTTTGCCTGAAGGATAAAGTAAATTGTCGTTCCTCGAGAAGACCGTATTACAGGATTGCAAATAGCTGGACACGGTACATGCACAAGGTCTGAATAAATAGGCGTTTCTCCTTTAAACATGGATGACTCAGCAGACATTTGCGTTCCTCGGGAAAACCGTATCACGTGATTGCATGTTGTTCATGGGTACATGTACAACCGTCCTACGACCACCACATCAGCAGTGCCCAAGGTAAAACCGGTTTCAATCTGTCTGAACAGGTAGACGTTTCTCCTAAACCATGGCCGACTCAGTAAGTAACCTTATTCATTACATTTGTACTGAACGTTTAGATACACAACTTGGCTAGTGTTAGCATAAATTACATTCTTACATTAAATGTATCTGCATCTATGGTCCAGTATCTGTACACGGTGTGGAATTTCCGGGGAGAATGCATTTTCCTCAGTTATCTATGCTTGTCAAACTCGGGGCTTTGTTGGTAGCTTGTCATCGTACTACTATAGGCACGTTTTTTCATAATATACTACCGATAAAAAATAAGGGAACTATGGAAATGATAGCGAAGGTGTAATCATGATAAATGTCTTTAAAATTAATTTCGGGCGTGTAGATCAGTATATCTGGTGTGTCCACCATGTTAGGCGATACGCGCACAACACCTTGAAAACCTTGATTAGTCGTTAGTTGATAAACGCCCGTGGTTGCGCACAGCCCGTCCATGATATTGCCCAGCCCATCTCAATCTTTGCCGCCTATGGTAGGCTGTTCGGGTCACAACCTTCACAGGGCGCTTTGCTTTCAGGCGGGCTGCATAGATCTGGTTTCAAGGGTAGATGTTGAAATACGCCTCTCTGTCATTGTACAGAGTTCTCTAACAGGTGTTGACAGTACTTTATTGCGTAGTGCATTTATTGCAATGATACGATCTTAATCTGTAATTGAAATATTTGCAAACTGGTGACTAATATTATGATAACCAACAGACGTCCGTTTGTTTAATGTGATTAGTTGCAGGTAAGCACAAACACATGTTGTTATGTAACATGCGACAGTCTTGAATAAACGGCCGGTCAGGTGACTCATCTCCCTTCTTCCTCGTATGTCGTTCCTCTCTGAGAACCCAATATTCTCTATGCGGTGGTGGTTAAAGCGTTCGCTCGTCACGCCGAAGACCCGGGTTCGATTCCCGACATGGGTACAATGTGTGAAGCCCATTTCTGGTGTCCCCCGCCGTGATGTTGCTGGAATATTGCTAAAAGCGGCGTAAAACCTGACTGACTGACTATGCGGTGGCCCAGTCGCCAAAGGCGCAGCAATTTGCTGTGCAGAGTTACGTTCCTTGGCCAATCCAGAAATCTAGGATTGTGGGTTCGAATCCCGGATCGCCCTGATTGTGTTTCTAGGTTTGTCAGCAAGTGGTAAACGTCTAAGACCTGCATCACTTCGAGCTTTCCTCCCACACAAAGTTGACACGCAGTAATATAACCGAAATACTGTTCAAAGCGACGTTAAAACAAACTCGTTCACCCACTCACATGAACCAAAAGATATTCTTGATTGAGATGGACGTTGTTGTACCTTCACCAAGGATTGAATCACTAATTGCTTCATTGCACAAAAACAAAGTTCGCATTCTTAAGATTCTTGACATGTGACGTTCTGCACCACGTTGCCTATTAATGAATTATGATGCATTTCATAGTTTGAAGGTTTTAACTTAATACTAGATTTCCATATCTCTAAACAATACGTTCTAGATCCTGATGATAATAAACAGATGACATAAAAAATATGTATGAAAGACAAAATATCCACGTGCTTCGTCAATTATTTAGAAAATATGCCAACATCTTCTCCTTATGACTCTTTCATCATTTGTAAACAAAGAGCACGTTTTTATAAATAAATCTTCAAATTTACTGATGTAACCACATAAGACAGTTTAAAAACATCATAATGACCTCATGTCTATTTTTTGTTCTGTGTCTCAAAGTATTGTGACGTTACAAATGAGCACACCCGATTAGGGGTGGGATGCGTCTTAAAATAGATCCTCAAAGTTCCCGATGAACCACATTTGTTAGCTTAAAATTGCTTAAACATCACAATAACCTCAGTGAAAGTCATTCGTAAAGTATTCTTCTTATTTTCACTAGGATGCCTTTTACTGCAAAAACTTGTGCCATGCACATAGTGGTTAAGCTTAGGGATATAACATCATACATATCTCCTTCAAGGAACTGTTTCATCATGAAGGTCATAGCCTACATGTAAAGAAAGGTTGTTTACCGTCTCGAGAAGGATTTACTGTAGGTCAGTGAAACTTGCTACATCTCATCCTTAGCCAAACAGGATGTGATGAACATGTTGCCAGTCATTCAGCGTTTTGTGGCCTTAATGTTTTGGGGGCACGGGTAGCCTAGTCGTCTAAGGCGCCGTGATTCGCTGTGCAGAGTTGTGTCTGTTGGACACGTCTAAAACATATGATTGTGGGTTCGAATCCCTGTTCGCCCCTTTTATGTTTCTAGGTTTGTCAGCACCATACCCGTGCTCGTGGGTTTCACCGAAGTGGTAAACGTCTGAGACCTGCATCACTTTGGGCTTTCCTCCCACATAAAGTTGACACATCGCGATATAACTGGAATATTGTTAAAAGCGGCGTTAAACCGTACTCACCCACTCACTCTTAATGTTTGATTGGGCCAGTTTTTGTTCAAGAGTTGATAAGGCGCACAAACATTTATTCATGAACAAAGGTAGATCAATTGATTCCATTCCTCCTAAATCAACTTTGTATCAACATGCCAAAATAGCTGCATTTCAAACTGGCCACTGTTACTGGTACGAAGCCTTGGGGCCGAATAAGACCTTTCTCACACCAACTGAGTGTGGATGGGTAATATCAGTAGCACATGGCTATGAGCCTTTGTTGACTGCACTACCACAAGCTTCTACGTCATGCCAAGAGCTTCTGAGGTGAAGTTATAAGTCTGAGAGGGGATGAAGGGCAAGGTGTGACTGTTGTGCAACGTACACCACTTTTAATTGACACTAGCGAACCAGCATTAGTCATGTACAAGCATATTTAAATAAATTCAAGTTTTGTTATTTAAAAATTATGTTATTTTCCATGTGACTATACAATCTTGGTATAGTTAATTGTATTTAACGATGTATTTCTTAAATACATGGCAAAAGAGAAAGAAAAGCATATTTTTGTCACACTTTAGATTACTGTCATTTTTTACCCTCTAACCACTAGACCACGGAGGCGGTCGATTAGACAGGAGGTGATGGCATTACAGTAGGTTCCTCATTATGTTAAATAGAGACAACATACGCCCGAGGCTGTTGTTGGCATGCATTTCAACAAAAAGGATAATGGTATGATATTGGAAATGCATAGGTATTTTTTCTGGGGAATTCTTCAAATGGCGGTAAGGGGTATCTTTCTTTTTTTAAGTGTTTGCAACTATTCTTCTTTAATTTATAAAACTAACTTCTGTCATGTATTCTGAAATTGGTAAGTGTTGATCATCATTCAAAATGACCTATTAAATATTAAACGTCGGAGACATTTGCCATACTTTAATGAGACATGGTTCAACACGGATACAAAATATATAGATTATGGTTCATGTCTGAAAACAAAAACCCTGGGCACTGTAAAAAGATTGGATGGTCAGGCTAGGTAACTTGACTGATTGCATGCCATCGTACCCTGACGGCGTGGGACGTTATTCATAACATCGATCACATGGTTTGTTGTTCGTCTGATCTAGATTTCAAACAATAAAGACACAATGTTGCGCCAATGGTTTTTAATCAAGAAACAGATAGTAAGGCTTGGTTGGTTGGTTGGTTGTTTAACGCCGCACTCAGAAATATTCAAGCTATATGACGTCGGTCTGTAAATAATCGAGTCTGGACCAGAAAATCCAGTAATTAATATCATGAACATCAATCCAAGCAATTGGGATCGATAACATGCATCAACCAAGTCAGCGAGCCAAACCACCCGATCATGATGTCAGATAGTAAGGCATTGAAGCACGAAGGTTGGTTGGTTCATGTTCCTGATGCATCTAGTTCATATTTAACTGATCCTTTGTCTTGCAGGTTGTTTGTCGTGATTCAAATCAAAATGATATCAAACCAGGCGACATCTTGAAGTTCCAAAGAGAAGCCTTTTTCCATTATGCTGTATACATAGGTACGTAGTTCCTTCCACTTTCTTTAATTGTGCACAAGTACAGTAGCGCCTGATAGTCTGGACCTAATTATCGTAATTGCTTTTAATCCTCAATCTGTTAAACACTGTAGTATTTTACTCTTATGTTAACAGTAATTTAAAAAAAATAAAATATGTAATGATTGGTGTCTTGCCTATCCCCTCCTCCCGGCCAACTCCCCACCTCGGGAAAAAAACAAATCTACTATAGGCTTCTCACTCATTTAAAAATGGATTTGGATTACATGCTTCATACTCAATACCAAAACTAACACTAAAATAGTTTTCGCTCTATATTTTGATAATGGAATGGGTGCACAAAGAGATAAAGCTGAGCTCGCCTTTGGGGGATATCTCTATGCATCAGAAAACGTTAGTGGGGGAAGTAGAATCGTGTGAATGTGAAACAAGAAAACAAAGTTAATACTTAAGTGGAAGGACATGAAGGTCGTTTTCATGACCATGCACCCGACAGTAGACTGACAGATGTGTCAAAGGTCAGAAAGAGCATTAGCGTAAGGCAATGGACACGCGTGAAACGCCTAGAGATTTTTGACGCAGAGAGCGTGTTACCCCACTTGATGAAACCTCTGCCTCACAGCTACAACCCCACCCACCGCTCATAACACTCCGACGAGGTACAAAGAGTCTGCAAAGGTGCCCTACAACATCCCCAGAACCTCAGCTGACATGATAATCCCAGAGGAAGTGACACGGACCTTACAAGGAGAAGAGTTCCTGTTCCATAACAGCGGCGTTGACCCATAATGTTCTCTCCATGAGGAAGAGAATATGCTGATGTGAACCAATTTCATTCGCATATTCAATATTTAGTCATTTGTTATAGATGTAAGAGTTGGGCTTTGGACAGAATTCCAGTCATATCACGGCGTGTCACCTTGATGTGGGAGGAAAAGCCCAAAGTGATGGAGATTACAAACGTTTACCACACTGGTCAAACCCACGTCCACGGCTATTACAAAACATATTTGGAAAAGAACTCTAAAGTGCGCTTTCGCTGAGCAGGTTTCCTATTTCATTTGTATTAAGGGAGAAGTAAAAGACGTTTGGATAATTTCAGGTGAGGGAATGGTAGTACACCAGACATGTGATCAAGGAGTTCTTAAACAAAGTCTCGGCGATGTGATTCAACAGTGCAGTTTCTACATCGATAACAGCTTGGATTTGGAAATAAGGTAGGGTCGTTTTCTCCAGTACTAATCCTAAATCAGATGAGTTAGAAAGTCGTCACATAAAACGTACTGAAATGTAAAACGTTAAGTGATTTGACCGTACGGATTTGCGTTGTAATTACTAAAATTGATTGCACAAACATGAAGCCTATTCGAACCCAAAAATGCCTTCTAGACATTGGTCCTCAATTTTAGTGATTGGGTGAAATATAATGCCCATTAACCGTTACGCAATAGGGAATTAAACCAAAGTCGTCCGAGCTAATGATTTAACCACTGGGCTTTGGCAGCACTAGCTCCACCCCACAGTAGTTATGAAAAAAAATCCCCTTATCCATCTGTACAGCAATGTCTAAACACAAGATGGATTAGAACCGAAACAGGACACCTTTTCCTCAAAGCCCCCGCAAATTTCCAAACAGACCCATGTATCACATGAACCACCTGATGTCACCAGTATATATGTGTATTCCTCTTAAATTCTTTCAGTGTTTTCTAAAGCAGCCTACATGTAGCTACACGCCTTTAGCAAGCCTGATATTAGATTAAAAGCACTTCCGATTTTGTGACATTACTCCCGCATTTAGGGAAATCTCTTGTTCAACTGTTAGACAGAACTGGACATGCCTCTAGCTACCCTAATAACGAAGTTATAAGCACTTCCGTCAGTCTATTCACACTCAGGATAGTAAGTGACCGGGTTAAATTAACTTGGCAGAATTAGACAAAGCAAAGATAAAACACCAGAAAAATTCCGATAATGATATTCTTTTGTTTTCAGTCCTAAAACTAGGACTCAGATTGTGAGTGATGCACTCAGCCGAGTGGGGAGACGCGGATATCATATCTTGACAAGTAACTGCGAACATTTTGCAACCTGGTGTAGAAATGGGCAAGCAAGATGCAAACAGGCGAGTGGTCACGTTGTTACATCAGTTAACTTCTTGAGGTATTAAGAATACAGAAGTCAGACTACAGGAGCCAACAGTTTCATATTTAACAGCATGTCAATAAGTTAAACTTTGTTTCCTTAGTATAACTAACAAGTTGTCATTATAATTGAACACATACACTACACGGCGCCTATTTTTCTCAACGGCTCATTTATTGTGTGTTATCTAGTATGCTGCACTCAGCAATAGCCCATCTCTGAGGCGTGTAAGTAATAATGTTGGGCTGGGATGTTATCGAAATAGTAAATTGTTCCCTAAAATTCTTGATAAAAATAATTATGTTTCAGACTGTTGGAAAACAGGAAATTTGCATGCCCCAACAATTTCATTATTGCAACGTGATTTAACAAATTTAGACTCAAAGCTTTAAATAAAAAGTATCTGGTTCTGTAGCTGAAACTGAAATATGCCTAACCCTGACAGAAAATCCCTTATTCACATGTTAATAAGTGTTTTGTGTCTTTTGTTGTGTACAGATTGGTGAAAAGATAAAGCAGGGCGTGATAAGTGTCAGCAGTGCTGGTCCAGGCTCTGTGTCATCATCTTCATCCAAAGGAAGCGACGTTGCGGCCGCTGACGTGTTCTGCATGGGCTGTACATCTGTTTCAAAAGCCAAACAGCAATGACATGTCTCTACAGCTAAAAGTATTGTTCGTAGTAGCTTTGATCAATGTTATTCAAACACTCGCTCAAAATTATAATGGTAGTTAATTGTTGTTTTGGCATTTGACATTCGTGTTCCTAATTAACTTCTCATACCTGATGTCTCCTCTCGTGCCTGGAAATAAACAAGGTGTACAGTGCAACATTGGTTTGCGCAATAATTTTGAAAAATATGAACTACTGATACAATATCAAGACCTTTACGTTATATTACATATTGAAGTTCAATGTATGAGTTACGCCACTTGGAACAGTATTTCAGTTACATAACGGCCTGAGAACACGATGAGAGGAAAACTTAAGCCTGGCGTGAAGCATGTCTTAGAAGAAGGGGTATGTTTTTTGTTTAACGCCGCACTCAGCAATATTCAAGGTATATGACGGCGGTCTGTAAATAATCTGGACCAGACAATCCAGTGATTGACATCATGAGCATCGATCAATGCAATTCGGATACGATGATAGTATCCACAAAGTCAACGAGCCTGACCACCCGATCCCGTTAGTCGCCTTTTACGGAAAGCATGGGTTGCTGAAGACCTATTTTATCACGGGTTTCAAGGGGTATGAAAAACAGAAGAGTTTACAAGAACATTTGCCTTTCTTATAGTCGTTAAACGATTAATTTTTTTGTATTTAACACTGACAGTGTATTTGTGACCATTTTTTGTTTTATTTTGTTTATCCACGCACTCAGAATATACTCCAGCTATATGCCGGCGTTCTGTAAGTAACAGAGTCTGGATCAGAAAATCCAGTGACTGACATGAGCATCGATCTACACAATTTGGATACGATGAAATGCATGCAAATCAGCGAGCCTGACCACCTGATCCCGTTAGTTGCCTCTAATGACAAACATAGTCGCCTCATCCGGCAAGCGTGCATTGCTGAAGATCTATTCCAAACCGGATCTTTATGGGTAGTTTGTTCAAATCAATATACTGATTAAACAGTTGGGACATTGATAACACTGTCTTGTTGAAGACGTTTTTGGACGTTTTGTTCGTCCACGTATTCCCTCATGGCATTTCAACTTCCTTTCATTTGGCCGCAAATAGCTGCAAACTTCCTCATGCGGCGGTAAGAAATAACGCATTCAGACTCAGGTTGAACAAACCCAGCAAAACAAAATTTTCCAGAACCACAAGTCATTGTACGATTCCGATTATAATTATAAGCATGAGACCCGTGAAGATTCCGGGGTAGCATAGGTCTTCAGCAACCCATACTTGCCGTTAAAGGCGACTATGCTTGTCGTAAAAGGCGACTAACGGGATCGGGTGGTCAGGCTCGCTGACTTGGTTGATGCATGTCATCGATCCCACATTTCGTGGATCGATGCTCATGATGTCAATCACTGGATTGTCTGGTCCAGACTCGATCGTTTACAGACCGCCGTCATATAGCTGGAATATTGCTGAGTGCGGCGTTAAACAACAAACCAACCAATATAAGCATGTGTTTATGAATTTCTGTCACATAATGATTATAACAGGTGTTCGCAGAATGGTGAGCGTATCCTGCTCCATCAGTGCCAACCGTCACAAACACATGCAAAACCAAATCTGAAAAAGCTCGGGAACATGTGGTACAAGTCAAAATAGTGAATCGCATCGGGCATCATTTTTGTCACAGATGCGTTAAATATTGAAATGTCCCCCACATTTCTTATCCTTGATAAACAAACAACAAACAACTTTTGAGAAAGAGTTGCATGACGCTCTTTGATGTGAAGCCCATTTCCTGTGTCCCCCGTCGTGATTGCTGGAATACTGCTAAAAGCGGCGTAAAATCAAACTCACTCACTAATATCTTCGTAGAAAGAGCATGCATTGTGTAATGTAGACGTCAAAGTGAGTGAGTGAGTTGGGTTTAACGCCGCTTTTAACAGTATTTCAGTGATATCGCGGCGTGTCAGCTTAAGGCGGGAGGAAAGTGATGCAGGTCTCAGACGTTTACCACTTCGGTGAAACCCACGAACACGGATATGGTGCTGACAAACCTAGAAACATAATCGGGGCGAACCGGGATTCAAACCCACAATCACAGGTTACGGGCGTGCCCAGGGGTGCAACTCTGCACAGCGAATCACGGCGCCTTTGACAACTGGGCCACCCGTGCCCCCTGTAGACATCAAAGACTGGGGCTGCTGGAATATTACTCGACATTGGCGAGTTTGCTTTTGGGAAGTTTAAGCCATTCCTCTTGTCACACTGTCATGTAGATAGCATTTGTCTCTCTAAATGTTTATGCGTAGATCTAAATGTGAAACAGATGCGTCAGTCACTGGATACGATGACATGCATCAACCAAGTCAGCGAGCCTGAAAACCTATGCCACCCCGGATCGTCACGGGTTGTCCAGCATTTCACATCTTGTTTTGTCAGTAAACTTCAGATAACATGTGCTTTCTTTTTGGAACATTTGTCCTGAACCTCTGACGATAGAGATGTAACTATGGTCACCACGTTAAGTAACAAAAGCCCCATGAGATTAAGGAATGTAGTTTCTCCTAAGTTTGTCGTGTGGGATACAGGGGTGTACAGAGTCGAAACATCAAATGTATTGGAATACTTGATCTTGATTCTTTTTATCCCCCGGCATATAATGCGGGGAGATACAGCGATCAGTCAGTCCGTCCGTAATCATTTCAGAACTCTATAACCATTCAGTGTATTTGATCGAAACTTGGCAAAATTATCAGTCACATACTGAAGTGGTGCCTTTTGATATTTTGGGATTTTTCGAATTTTTATTTTTTATTTTTTTTATGGAAATAAGTTCCACTGGGGATGGGGTTCGTTTCCGGGGCAGAATTCAGTATATTTGATCGAAACGTCAAAGATGTATCAGTCACATGCTGAATAGGTGCATTTTGCTATTTTTTACTTTTTAATTTTTAATTCTTGATTTCTATTGAAACAATTTGGACTAAGTCTCAAAAGGTTGTGGGTAGGTGTCGATTCTGTAGCACAACTTGAAAACTGTGAGTAAATTTTCATCCAAACTTGGTACATGTATTAAGCAAGGGCTGGAGTGGTGCACTTTGCTATTAAGGAATTTTAACCAAAAACAATTTTCCCGTTTCCATGGCAACAGGTTTGACTTTGCTGAGTGCGGCGTTAAACAACAAACAAACAAACAAAAAACTTAAAAGCGTAAGACTTGAAAAACAAGGAAAACAAAAGCTTGGTTAGTTGGTTTGTTGTTTAACGCCGCACTCAGCAATATTCCAGCTATATAACGGCGGTCTGTAAATAATCAAGTCTGGACCAGACAATCCTGTGATTGACATCATGTGCATCGATCCACGCAATTGGGATCGATGACATGCATCAACCAAGTCAGCGAGCCTGACCACCCGATCCCGTTAGTCGCCTTTTATGACAAGCATAGTCGCCTTCAACATGAAGGCAACTTCTATTTAAAAAACGAAGATTAATTTTTTTTAAATCATTAAGAAATCTTCATTCAAATTGGAGGACATTTCTTTAAAACCCATCTTCTTGCAGTATGGCTTCATGTGGCATAAATAGTACAAAACTTGTCCTATTTTAATAACTGATCCTGAATTCATACACTTTGTGAATGTATTTACATTGGAGAGACACAACAGAAATTGTCGACATGAGTCGGCCAGTATAGATCAGGCGTCAACAGAAATGTTTCCTGTGGTATATTTACATGCTAGAAATTGGCGCTATCTTGTATGCGCTATATTCCCGCCAATATATGATGATGTCATAGATATGACGTCATGGTTAAAGCACGAGTGTGAGCAGTTGCGCAGTGGCGGTCCGATGTACCAGACGTGAATGAAGTTGTGTTCTAATCAATATGCTTGTGTTGCGTTCTGTTATAAGTAAAGACTACCATCAGGGCAGTACATGACAATTGGCGACGAGGATGGGATCGATCGCTGCAAATAACTGACAAGATCGCCCGTGATCACACCAGCTAAAGGCTTCGCGTTCTACAGGTGCTCGTGTGTGAACACTTCAGCGGCGTCAACGTTAGTGTGAAAATTCAACAGGAATTTCTGGAAAAGAAGACCAAGAGACTGTCTAAAGGATATTTGGACATTTAGTTCAACAAGTGTGAACTTTTGAATATCGCGAAACATGTGCGTGATTCAGTGACAGTGGATTCAAGTGGAAATTCACCGGCAAGGATTCTAAAGGAATTCATGGATGTGTTATGGATTATGTGTAAGGATATTCTGATATAGGATACTGTACAAGCTATTATCATTTACTGGCCAGGGATCGCAATCTAGAACTTTTTAGGAGAATTGATACGGTAGTTTATAAATAGATAGAGATTTAACGAGATCTCGTGATATCCCTGATGGCGGCGCCCATCGGTTCAATGACTGAATTTGTTCCCGGTAAAGAAGATTGGTGTAGTAATAGAAAAAGGCTAGAAATTTGGAAGAGGGCTAACGAAATAAGAAACGAAGATCGAGCAAATGTATTTCTGGCTACAATAGGTCCCACAGCGTTAGAATTATTGGTTTCATTTAGGGCCCCGGAAGATATTGCCGATGTCAGTTTTGACGATTTTCTCTCACAACTCACTAGATATTATCAGCCTATCAAAAATGTTATTTGGGAAAGACAGGCATTTAGCGAGAGGAAACAGGCAGAAAATGAATCCATATCAGATTACATGCTAGCTCTGAAACGTCTCAGCAAATATTGTGAATTTGAGTCAACATTGGGAGAAAGGCTAAGAGATCGTTTTGTGGGTGGAACCAGAAGCGTGGCTATTCAGAAGAAATTACTTACAGAAAGTCAGCTTACATTGGATAGGGCCTGTGAATTAGCTTTAGGAATGGAACTTGCAGATAAAGATTCCCAATCATTCAAGCCTCAGAATTCCCACCAGGTTAACCATGTCAATAGGGAAGGAAGAAAATTCACCAAAACCCATAGGCAATCCTGTTTTCGATGCAATGGCAATCACAATCCTGCAGACTGTTATTACAAAGAGAAAGAGTGTAATTACTGTCACAAAAAGGGACATTTGGTTAGGGCATGTAAATATAAGAACCAGGATCAAAGTTCAAAGAAGTCTATGGGCAAATTCCAATTTAAGCGAAAAAGGGGCAAGCAGAACAAATCAGTACATTGTATTGAAGAAGATGATGATGGGAGTGATGATGAAGATGACTTTGTTCGTACAGAAACCTTATATTCAGTGTTTGCTTCATCATGTGAGAATGTAGATGACGGGGGTTATGAAGTTCCCATTAAAATGGCAGCGATTCCAGTTAGCTTCTGTTTAGATACTGCAGCTGGGGTCACAATCATAGGGAAAAAGATGTACAAAGAGAAATTCCCTCATATTCCATTGAATGATTGCAAGTTAAGGCTAAATGGTTATTCTGATCATCGAATTCCGGTAATTGGAGAGTTCATGGCTACGGTAGAATATGAAGACCAGATAGCAGAGCTGCCAGTGATAGTTGCTAAGGGGGATAAGGTCCCGCTATTTGGAAGGAATTGGCTGAAACAGTTCAAGTTGAACTGGCTGAAAGTATTTTCTTTGAAAGTCAATTCATAAAAATCAGATATCTTGGAAGATATTATCACAAAGTATCCATCAGTGGTTAATGGAAAAGGGTTAATGAAAGGGTTCAAGGCTGATATCAGAGTTAAACCAGGAACGGTATCAAAGTTCTACAAGGCTAGACCAGTACCATATGCTATGAGGGAGACAGTAGAACAAGAGCTAGATAGGTTAGAGAAAGAAGGCATACTGAAGAAGATTAATAGATCTGAGTGTGCATCTCCAGTAGTGGTAGTACCAAAATGGGACAAATCCATTAGGATTTGTGGTGATTACAAAGTGACTGTAAATCAAAGTTTTGAAGAAAATATCTACCCAATGGCCACAGCAGAAGACCTTTTTGCTAAACTAGCAGGTGCTAAAGTATTTACGAAGATAGATTTGGCTAATGCTTATCAACAAGTAGAGTTAACTACAGAGTCCAAATCCCTACTGGTAATCAACACTCACAAGGGTCTGTATGAATACCAACGCTTGTCATTTGGTGTCTGAACAGCACCAGCATTGTTTCAAGCAATTATGGACCAGATCATACAAGGTTTAAGATGGAGTTGAAAGCCTACATGACGATATTTTGGTTGGTACAGCTACTGAAGAAGAACACAAGGTGGCTCTTGAAGAAGTTCTACAACGACTTGAGCACTATGGGGTCAAGGTCAAGTTGCCAAAATGCAAGTTCATGACTTACAGTGTTGAGTACTTGGGTCACCGAATAGATGGCCAGGGAATCCATCCATTGCAAGACAAAGTCGATGCCATTGAGAAAGCACCTTCACCACAGACTGCAACTGAGCTTCATTTCTGGGTATTGTCAACATTTACGGAAGATTCCTACCAAACATATCAACAGGTTCTGGCACCCCTCTTTTCTATGCTCAAGAAAGAAAACAAATGGAAGTGGACGAAAGTGGGAGAAACAGCATTTAGAGAATACAAGATGCTCTTATCCAGTGATGCAGTCTTAGTTCATTATGACACAAAAAGAGCCCTTACTCTGGCATGTGATGCTTGACAGTATGGTATTGGTTGCGCCCTGTCCCATATTATGGATGATGGAACAGAGAGGCCGGTAGCTTTTGCATCAAGAACACTCACAGTGTCGGAGAAGAATTATGCACAGATAGAAAAGAAGGCCCTTTCCATCATATATGGGGTGAAGAAGTTCCATAAATATATATATGGAAGAAGGTTCACAGTGATCACCGATCATAAGCCTTTGACAACCATGTTTGGCCCCCAGACAGGAATACCAACATTGGCAGCAGCTCGCTTGCAACGTTGTGCATTGATATTGATGACTCATGACTACGACATCCAGTACAGGAAGTCTCTAGATCATGCTAATGCGGACTCATTGTCACGCCTACCATGGGAAAATACAAAAGAAGCAACAGAGGCAAGAATTTACTACTTTTCACATGTTGAAGACCTGCCGGTATCAGCGAAAAAAAATAGCTGAAGCAACCAGAAAGGATCCAGTACTATCAAGAGCATGGCTGTACACTGCTGAGGGATGGCCAAGCTATGTGACTGAAGAAGAACTCATTCCTTAATTCCGTCACAAAGATGAACTCTCAGTTGATCAAGGTTGTCTATTATGGGGGCTTAGAGTAGTGATTCCACAAAAGTATAGGAATATGGTTCTAGAAGAAATACATAGCCAGCATCAGGGTATGGTTAAAATGAAAGTTGAAGCTAGAAATTACTTGTGGTATCCTTGCTTAGATCAACAAATAAGAAATGTGATATTTGCCAGACATTACAAAGAGATCCACCAGTCTCACCACTTCATCCATGGGTATTTCCAAGCAGAGTTTGGGAGAGAATACACATAGATTTTGCTGAATACAGTGGAGACAGATATCTCATTGGTATTGACAGTAGGTCAAAATGGATAGAGGCAGTTCCCATGTCAACCACAACCTCTATGAAGACCACAGAAGTTATGAGAAACCTATTGGCCTCATATGGGTTACCTGAAGAGGTGGTATCGGAAAATGGCCCACAGTTTACTTCTGCGGAATTCAAGGAATTCCTCCAAAAGAATGGCATTAAGCAAACATTGTCACCTCCGTATCATCCAGCTTCCAATGGAGCAGCAGAAAGCAGTTCAGTTGGTGAAAACAGCGCTAAAGAAACACATGTTGGCAAAGAGAAAAGGTTTAGAGAACTTCTCAGTCAAGCAAAAGTTAGCAAGTTTCTTACTCACCTATAGGGCAACGCCGCATTCTGTTACTGGAGTCAGCCCAGCTGAGTTGTTCCTTGGGAGGAAATTAAGAATTATATTATCTTTACTCAAACCGGACATAAACAAGAAAGTACAGCAAGAACAACAGAAACAGAAGATAGCACATGATAAAACTAATTCTGTGCGTGAACTTGCTGTAAATCAACCATGTCGAGTGAGAAACACTCGGAATGGAAAGGAAGAGAAGTGGATCCCAGGTAGAGTGGTCAGAAGGTTAGGTCCCCTCACATACTTGGTAAGGGTTGGAACAAAAACTCGTTATGTTCACATTGATCACTTAGTACCAGTGCAAGACAACATTCCACGTGTTCTGGTTGAGAAGTCCAGTGAATTAGCAGAGACAATCATGAAAGATTTTAGTGCAGTACCATATGCATTGTCAGCAGAGTTACCTGTGCAGGCCACACCTGTTCCAGAGACTGTGACAGAACCTGTTGGAGGTAAATCACCAAGAACACTGCGTCATAAAGTAATGACACCAAGTGCAGTGACACCAAATATGGCATTTACACAGAGACGCTATCCTGAACGAAACCGGCGTCCATTTAAAAGACTGAATCTGTGACTGTTGCAGAACCGTGATATATTGAAGTTCCAAGACTGTTACAGAACTGCATTATATTGAAGTTCAAGACTGTGTTACAGAACTGTGTTACAGAACTGTGTTCAAGATTGCTGAAGTTTAAAAGTGACTGTCCGTTTTAACTGTCCGTGTTAATTCGTAAATTACAGTGTGCAGCAAAACTAGATCAATTATTTGAAAGACTTTAATGGTAAGCTTATATAAGTATCCTCCTCTAGTCATTTCTTGAAAGGGCTGACTTCAGATAAAGGGCCAGGCTTATTGGTAACTATTATGAACTTTTAAAGTTAAAAAGCTACATTCATGGCCATATCAGTTATTAGTTAATAGTCTTCGGATTAAAACGTAAATAAGGGAAGGAGTGTGGTATATTTACATGCTAGTCATTGGCGCTATCTTGTATGCGCTATATTCCCGCCAATATATGATGATGTCATAGATATGACGTCATGGTTAACGCACGGGTGTGGGCAGTTGTGCAGTGGCGGTCCGATGTACCAGACGTGAATGAAGTTGTGTTCTAATCAATATGCTTGTGTTGCGTTCTGGTATAAGTGAAGACTATCATCTGGGTAGTACATGACATTTCCAATTGTGTCTACGAACATTTCAATTTTGAAAATCCTTTGCATGAAAGTTAGAATATTGGAGATGATATACCATCCCCCTAATAGCTTCACATACAGTCGACCTCATAGAATGTCCAGAGAAAACTCATTGGATTCGACTGTGTACAGCGATGCCATATGGATGTAATGGCAAAGGACGTTGGCAGTCTTTCTAAAAAATGATTTGATAATGACAATATATTGAATCTGTTTCCGGCATCCCAAAGACGTCGCGCAGCCATGGTCAAAGGAAAGAGTGAAGGCCAAATGATGCCATTCATTTTGAAGATTTGTTGCCTCTCATTCAGGGACCATTGAAACTGCTCAAAGTAAGAACAAGACTATATATACTCTGTGTCATTGAAAGAAATTTCACGACTCCAGCAACAGCATAGACTAGAGAGTATAGTTGTTGATATTGCTTTAAAAAGCCTGGACAAACCAGAAACAGACTCCACTAAATCAGACAAAGACAAAGACATATCTAAACATTTGTAACAATTGAATTGATGCCTAAAATCGAAACAACATTCTTAGACAAAGATCAGTTACACAAAATGTCCTACGACCCGTGAAGATCCGGGGTAGAATAGGCCTTCAGCAACCCATGCTAAAAGGCGACTATGCTTGTCGTAAGAGGCGAATAACGGGTTCAGGTGGTGAGCCTCGCTGATCTGGTTGATGCGTGTCATCGATCTCAATGGCATGGGTCGATGCTCATGATATTAATCACTGGATTGTCTGGTCCAGACTAGATTATTTACAGATCGCCGTTACATAGCTGGAATATTGCTGAGTGCGGCGTTAAACAACAACCCAACCACTAAAGTCCTACAATATTTAAATTTCAGGAACCAACAACAATTTCATCCAGGTTGTTCAATTATAGGAAAGACGTGTTGCAGAACATGGACTTGGACGCTCATCATGTAAAATCCACTACTTGTGGCTGCCAAGATTCATCATACTGCTTTAACCTGCAGGTCATATAATCACATGTGACTTCTCTATTGTTGACAATAACATCCTTATTCACATATGGACCAAAGTACCATGAGCGACCTCCTACCAATTGGGATCACAACTTAAAAATCATTATGGATACTTTCGAAGAATATGCCCCAAAATGGGCCAAAACAGAAGAGGGACCTGTTGAATGTCTTTCAGACTGGATTATTTAGGTGCGTGGTGTTGTCATTGGTAGAGTACACAAACCCATTCTCTACCAGGCAGCTGTCAAAGAAAGTCTCGCTGCCCTACATGAAAAGTTTGTAGTTGTTCCAACTCATAAGGCCTTAAATTACATAACCATTGTATGTAAGCATCACTACATTAATTGTTTGATCAAAGAACTTGGTACAAACGTCATAACAAATAATGTCTCATATAGGGTCAGTATGTTATCGGAGGACGAAATCTGCCAAAACTATAAATAAGTACTGTCGTAACTGCTTTCGGATGTCCAGTGCGACCCTACTACAGTTAATGAAAGTATTGCCGTTCTTGGTCATCATGGTCAGTTAAGCCATGACTGGGAAACTCCCTTTGTGAGCATCGGCCCAGCTCAGTCAAGAAGTGATTGGTCTAACGACCCTTACTCCGAATTGTCTCCATCAGCATTTATACTCGCATAATTAAAAAACGCAACATCAGCTTCATACTCACATTAGTTTTACTGACTCTCAGCCCATCTATCAATACAGGATCAGACCGGCCAGGCTCGTCACTAACTGGGGAGAACTTAGATCGATGGGGATTCGACTCGATAGATTGCAAAGCGAGCTCTCTTCTAATGTTGAAGCTATCATTTTATAGTGCTCGGGCCTGGCCTGTCTTTGTCACATGTCACAATACCTCATTTTCATTCGTTAAAAGTTAGATCTGACCATGAACTCGTGTGTCGTAATCGGAAAATACAGAAGCCTATGTGCCAGATTGATCATCTCTCTATTGATTTTGTGACTCACTCTGGATGCTACAAATGAAAAGTATCTTACCTCTGTGCTTGTTTGATTTAACTAATCAACAAAACATGGAACCAATCCAATGATAAATATAAAATGTCCAGAATACTCTCGTGAGAAATGTGAAATGTCTTTTCTCTATCAATTCCTTTCGATCTCAAAGTTCTGTCACAAACTTGGTTTATCTAATGCAATTCATCATTGCAGCTATAACGGTTTAATTTGTTACCATTTTCTAATGTTTTTGAGACGCGTTTTAACCTTATAACATCCTCCGCCTGTTGACAAGAGCTGCCAACAGCTGGGATGATATGAGCAGGAGTTTTGGTCTGAGATGTAAAAAACAATAGAAGTAAAACAGGATCGATCATTCCATATATTTAATTGTAACCAATTTCAAAATTATATAAATATCCACAAAACAGTGAATACGTTAACAATCAAAAAGTATTTACATGCTAAAGAATATTAGAAATGATCCTTTGTAACTTCTCATAACCACAAAGCATAAATATCACGATATAGTATTCAAGTACAATATATAACTGATTAAGAGTGATTTATAAATGTTAAATGTCACTGCTCATGGACAAAAATGGCACCACCATTCACGAAAGTTCATGTGTCGCTGGTCCCAATCGAATTCATTGGCTCCTTTCTTGTTTCGAAAAGTCAACTGGCGGAAGGCTGTCCAATATTCTTGAGGCCTTAACTGAAAAGTTAAACAAACGGCCTGAGGTAGACTTTTCTTGTCACTGCGTGAGTGTTGACTGGACGCTGTCTAAAGATGTATAAATGTTGTATGCCGTTAGAGTCGCAGCTTGTATGCGGGGATCGTGAGCACATGTCGATGTAGAGCCCTGTCATATAAGTATAATAACAGCATGAATCGAATTTCTTGACTACGCATTACAGGTTCACATGCTTCGACCAATACAATATGAAAACACTGGACAAAATATCATCCATTCCAAACAATCCAAAACTTGGAAATACCACCATTCCAAAATTTGTCAAGGTCATATTTCCAAGCTTGGATTTTGTTTGGATTTGTTTGGATATGTTTGGATATAACATGTCATAATCATATCTGTTAAACGTTGTACAACTTTTGACCTTATGTGAGATTATTAATGACATGAAAGTAAATAATTAAGAGTATTTTGGCACTATTTACCACGAAAAGACCAAATCATGAGCAAATTTAACTGAAAGAATTTCTGTCATTTAAAGTGGTTACTCTTTATATTTAATTTCTTATCTTCCTTGTCTATTATCATATGACATTGACTATGAACTTTGAACAATTAAACAAATATTTTGTTTTCCCATACCGACTTACGGTTGTCGTAGAACAAAGACCGTTTCGAGAATAGAGGGCCTCATTATTATGATTTGAACTAATATACATATGTACATACAAATACTAGGTATAAATGAATTTTGATAAGTGTGTTCGTACAAGAATATGAACTTCGAATTATCTCGGCATTATGCGCAACACATAGGGCTGGAAATGTTATAATTGGTCTAGAACTATCTGACGGTAATTCAAAACAGGGAAACTGCGGCATGGTATCTCAGTGTGCTAGCACTATAAATCGGCATCAGTCCGGCCTAGTACAAGCAGCAACACACACACGCGTGCATGCACGTCGCTATATAAGTGCAATAATCTTGGACGCGACGTTAAACCCCATTTCACCTTACCTCACCTCAAAACGGAACAAGATTTCGTCAAATGAATCATTGAGCCAGGACTGCAACGATTTAAATGCTGACAAAATTAATCTGGAGCAGAGTAGACTTTTCATGCGGACAATTATATGCTACGTCTATTGCCAATGAAGTTTATCACCCCATGTTATAGCATTTGTTTCATATAAAATATAGAAGCCAAATAAATGGGACAATTAGTTGTTACGAATAAACTTTACCTCTGTGACATATTACGCAACTAAAGGTGAATATGTTTTTCAAATAATCGATTACAGTAATTAACCTAGTGTCCTTATTTATACACAATTTAATTACGTATTGGGGTACAATATATAATACACATATACACGGAATGATTTCTTATTTTGTCAATTTAATCATAACCCAAATCATACAAATCGAACATGTAAAAATAAAAGTAGTGACTAACTTTATGATCAAGGGTATAAATACTCAATTGTGTCTATTAATCCTAATAGTATAACAATAAATCCTGTGTATTTACTGAGCATATTTAGATACATCCGGATCTACGACCGCAGTCATATAATCAATCAAGGAAAGTATAAAGTATATTAGATTGAATTAAAAATGTGCTATCACTAAAACAAAATTATCCGTTATCCACGTAACTGACTGACTGATTTAGGAGATTTAACGTGCGCTTTCCGACTGTAGCGTATTTCGCACACGGGCCTGGCCGGACCATTTATTGTATTCCGAAAAGGGTGAAAGTGGTGTGTGCAACCCAAGAGGGGGCTTTTAGGGGTTGCTTATATTGAAATTTTGGAATTTTTAAATAAATGCCGAGGTGGGTGGAGGAGGGAACTAAGGGAGCCGGGTGAGGTGGGTGTTTGTATGTTTATTGGGTTTTGGAGTGGCAGATTAATTAGTTTTTAGATGCGCTCAATTAGGTCTGTTTTGATGAGGAATAAGCCTAGGGCCTTGAAGTTTTCTAGTTTATTTTGAGGGTTTAGTATTTCATCTAGAGTAGGAACCTTATTTAGATTGAGGGTGGTTTGTAGTGTGGTTCTGTGTGTTTGGTAGTCAGTGCAGTGGATGAGTGCGTGTTCTGTGGTTTCGGGTTGTTTGCAGTAGGGGCAGTTGCCTGTGGTTTGTCTTTTAATATTTTTTAGGTGGTGATTTAGGTTCGTGTGTCCTGAGCACTTTTTTTTATTTGGTTATTTGAGTTTTGATATTGATAATGCCATTTTTTGGTTATTTTTTGTTTGTTTACACTTCTTGTTCAATATCTGATTTTGAGATGGGTAGGTTTAGGCTTATTTCTGGTATTTTGAGAGATAATTTTGCTGCTTTATCGGCGCTTTCGTTGCCGTAAATTCCTACGTGGGCGGGGATCCACAAGAAGGTTATTTGTTTTCCTGCTTTTGTTAGGTCGTTGGAGCTTTTAAGTATTTGGTTTATTAATTTAGGTCGTTTTTTTGGTATTTTTGTTTTGGAGGGCTTGTAGTCCACTAAGGGAGTCGGTGAGAATTAGGATTTTATTGTTGTTTTTAGATTGTTGGTTATGCAGTGCTGAGGCCGCCATGCCCATAAGTTCGGCCGTGAATATAGATTGGTTGTTAGGGAGTCGGTAAGATTATGTGGATATAACTGGTTGTGTGGTATGGACTCCGAAGCCTGTGTGGTTGGAGATCGGGTCTGAAGATCCGTCAGTGTACATATGTGACACCAATTTGGCCAATTTTCGTGTATGTATGCAAGTGTGGTGGTTTTAGCTATGTTTGGGTCGGTTTGTTTGTTTATTTGGTTAGCTAGCGTTGTGTCTATTTTGGGTATTTTGAGTTTAGGGGTGAAGATATTTGATTTTTTGCAGTTTTGTTTAAGATTTTGAGTTTGGTGTTCATTGAGGTAGTTAGTTATTCTTTGGGATATTGGGGTGAGTAAGGGGTGTTTGCGAGCTAGAGCTTGGTTTCTTGGGCCAAATGTTTTGGTTAATTAAGTTTTGGATTAGAGGGTTTGTTTGGGACGCGGCCCACAAATTAAGGCTTAGATGTTCCCTGCGTAGATTTAGTGGCATTTCTCCTGTAAGGGCCTGAAGTGAGGTGTAGGAGGTGCCATGTTGGGTGCGTGTAATTAGTTTAAGGGCTTGGTATTGTATTGATTCAAGTTTTTTAGATAGAGAGTTGTTTAGGGTATTGTATATGGCGCAGCCGTAGTCTAGTTTTGATCTAATTAGTGCTGTATAGAGTGAGAGGAGGGTATCTTTGGAGGCTCCCCAGTTAGAGCCGGTGAGACATCTTAGTGTGTTAAGGTCTTTGCTGCATCTAGTTTTCAGGTTTTGGACGTGTGCCTCCCAGGTGAGGTGTTGATCGAAAATGAGTCCTAAGAATTTGGTTTGTTTTTGGAATTTGATTGTTTGGTTGTTTAGCTGGAGGGTTTAGCAGGTAGGCAGGTTTCATGTTTTTATGTTTGAATACTACTCCTGTTGTTTTATCTGAGTTAAGGGAGAAGCCCCATTTGTCTGCCCATTGTTGTATTTTATTTAGAGATTTTTGGATTAAGTTTTCTGCCATTTTAATGCTTTTAGGGCGGATCCATAGGGCTCCGTCATCCGCGAATTTTGAAGTGTTTAGTTCAGGGGATAAGCCCTCGAATAAATCGTTTATCATTACATTGAAGAGGGTTGGGCTGAGGATGCTGCCCTCGGGAGTGCCATTTTCTAGGGGACACTGGTCCGATAGCGTATGGTCTATACCCACGGTTATTTTGCGATTGTTTAGGAAATCTTGGATGAAGTTTATTATTTGGCCTTTTAGTTCTATTTTTTTTTAGTGGTGCCATACCACATCGAAAGCTTTAGAGAAGTCGAGGAATATGCCTATGGTGTATTGCTTGTTTAGCTGTCCTGTTTTTATATCCTGTTCTAGTCGGGCGAGGTTATCGAGAGTTGATCGGCCAGGAGTGCCGCTTTGGTCGGGGTTTATGATGTTGTTTTGGTCTAGGTAGTGCTGTAGCCTATTTTTAGTCATAAGATCCATTTTTTTGCAGAGATTTGAGGTTGGGGAGATGGGCCTATAGGAGTTAGCCTGATCTGCTGGTTTATTTGGTTTAGGTATTAGGATTACTAGAGCTTCCTTCCATGAGGATGGGACCTGTCCGTTTAGGTAGACTAGGTTGTATAGTTTAAGTAAAGTTTGGAGTGGTTTGGTAGTTAAGTGTTTGATTATTTGGTAAGAAGTGAGGTCTAGGCCAGGGGCTGTTCCTTTTTTTCTATTGTTTAGTACGTGATTTAGTTCTTCCATGATGTAAGGTTGGTTTATTTCTAGATTGTCTTGTCTGTTTTCTTTGGAGAATTTGGTTTCTTTTTTTTTAGTTTATCTTAGAATTTCTTACTGAAGTTACTGTTGGTACTAACTTTAGAGTAGTGTTTGGCTAGGTTGTTGGCCTTTTGGGTGGGGTTTGTTGAATTGTTTATATTGGGGCTTTTTTGTGGCGTTTGATGCCTCTGATGGCGTGAATTTTGCGCCACACCTTCCTAGCGTCGGTGTGGTGGTTTAGCTCCTCACAGAACTTTTTCAAGTTTTTGGTTTTAGCAATTTTAACTAGGTTTTAGACTTGGTGGTTAAGTTCATGGGCTGTTTTGAGATGAGAGGGGTCTCGTTTAGCTCTGTTGAAAGCTGATTTGCGTTTTAGTCTAGTTAGCTCTATTTCCTCATTCCACCAAGGGACAGTGGGTTTTCCTGGGTTGGATGATTTGAAGGGGATAGCGGATTTGGCTGCGTTGATTATGAAGTTAGTTTTGACAGAATGTTTCGGGGTCTTTTGTTTCTAAATCGTTTAGATTAGCTTGGTTGCATAATTCTTGGAATTTGTCCCAGTTGGCGTTTTTGTACTGAAATTCATGTTCCTGTTTAGGGGCTTGATTTGGTATTTTAAGAGTTCCTAGGGTATATTCATGGGGAAGTGGTCGCTGCCTAGAGGTACTGGGTGGACGTCCAAAATCAGACTTTGTGCTAAGTCTGGCGTACATATTGTAAAGTCGATAGCCGACATGGTGTGGTGGATTTTGTCGTATCTAGTTGGTTGGTTATTGTTTAATAGTATTAGGTCATTTTTTTCGATCCACTCTGATATTAGTTGTCCATGGTTGTCTAGTTTATCTGCAATGCCCCAGGTAGGATGATGGGCATTGAAGTCTCCTAGGAAGATGGTTGATTTATTTCCTAATTGGTAAAGGATGTCTAGGTCTGTATCTTTAATTGGTTTTAGTGTTGAGTGATAGATGTTAATGATTTTTATTTTTTGATTATTGATGGTGACTTGGATTCCATTAGCTTCTAGATTAGGAGTGTTTACTTTAACTTCCTCGTAGTTAATATCCTTCCTAACGTAGATGATTAGACCAAAGATTGTCCATTTTATGATCTTAGGCACATGTCGGCACTCTTACATGTGAGCCGTCTAGACGACTGTCTGTTTTATAATTAAATGGCAGCTGCCATCCAGCCAAATACTAATCTTGAGGCTTATTATTGTCTAGTCGAGTCAAGTGGGTGGCGTCCACTAATGCCGGTCTCCTCCCATTAGTAAGAGTTGTGAGACACCTTAAAACAACAATGTCATACAGTCTACAATAAACAAAGTCATGCACCAGTGATTATCAGCAACACCTACTATCAGTGCTACCCAACCTCTAACTGGACAAGTCCACTTTAGTGGAATAATGCCTATAAGCGACAAAAGACAGAAAATTGAATGAAATCACAAGGCTCTCACTCTAGAAGCAATATAGCTTGGTTAGGTGACGTGCGTTGTGAGCTTGTGATAGGTGCTGGCTGGCTAAACGAGAGTCTATGTTTAGTGTGTGGGTAACTGAGTTTTAGGCGCAGACGTCGGAGAAGACGACTCGCGGTGAAAATTTGGATCCCGATCCGAAAATGACAGGAGTTTGTTGGCTAATGTAAGAGTGAAATTGTTAAGTTTTGTTTGGGAAGATCTAAATTTTGTCGAGGAGGTCGGCTTTAATGATGAATTGTGTTATGGCATCGAAGATGTGGAGGGGGTTGGAGGGATTGAGGAGTAGTGGGAGGTTTTGTTTGTAATTAGGGGGGACAGCTTGGTAAAGTTCAGAGTGGAGAGAGTTGTAGAAAGGACAGCTGTTAAAAATATGATACAAGTCTTCAGGTTTTTTACAATATGTACAATTTCCGTCGGGGTGTCTTCCTTGTTTGTAGAGATTGTGGTTAAGGATTGTGTAGCCGCTGATAATTCTGGAGATGATATTGTCTAGATGGTTGGATTTGTTAAAGTTGCAACATTTCAGATTGGGATGGGTAAAAATTGATCTGAGCCATTGGGAGTTACAGTTTTGAATTAAACTATGGTAGTTTGGGAGTTTAATGAATCTCTTTATTTTATTCTTAATTTCTGCTTTGGACGTGTGGAAGTAGATTTCTAGGGATGGTTGTTGGGTCGCTATTTTGGCTGCAGTGTGGGCTGTATTGTTGCCTGGTATATTGATGTGTCCTGGGGCCCAGAGTAGATTGATTTGCTTGTTATTATCATTAAGTTGGTTGGTGAGAGTGATTATTTGGTTGATAAGGTCAGGCCGAGTTCTGGAGTGTTTATTTTGTATTTGTTTGAGTGATGTTAGTGAGTCGGAAATTATTAGGAATTTATGTTGGTTAATTGTTTTAATGGCGTGTATTGCTGTAAGAATTTCTAGTAGTTCCCCGGTGTTATTGTTTGAGTAGTTTTTATAGTGGAAGTTGGTAGTGAGCGGGGGTGTTTGGTCTATGTGTATTCCTAAACCTGTGATATTGTTTGAACGTAGTGTCATTGTTTAATTGTTGGAGAAACAAGTTATGTTCCCTATATGGGCACGGAAACCTAAACAACCATCTTAGGACACACTTGGTATAACAAATCAACAGCCAAATCATTGTAAACAACAACTCGTCAATCAACTCAAACTACTGGGATCTCGAACTTCCAACCTGGACACAAGCCCAAGCCCGGGATTCGGACCCCCTGTGTAAGCCGGCCGGCCAGCCGCCATTACAAACCATCGCCTCACCCCCAAGCCCCCCCACGGACTCGGGACAATCTGTCAAGATAGATAAGTTACCATCTTTTCTCCCCTACCTTTTCAATAGCGTTATCCATATTCCCAACTTTTATGTTCCCTCATGTTATGCTTGCGCTTTAAAAGCTCAATGCTCCATCACTGTAAATAGACTGTAAATACTACCAATTATTCACCATTTTTATATATAGCCTTGTTTTGTGTATTACCTTGTGTTGTATATATCCCACCACCGTCACCCTCACCCCCCCCCCCCCCCCCCCCCCCTCCCAACCATGGACTCTTACCATTTCGCCCCCAGGGACCTCCCCTCCCCTCTCCTATCCACTTCCATCTTCTCAACCCCCGACCCCAAAGAATTTCCAGGACTCCCAACTACCCAAAACATTAACATAATCCCCCCAAATTTTGGATTAGACCTGGAAATCATCACCCTCTCCCGACCAATCACTAAACCCTTATCCCCCCCAAAAAAAACCCAAATACCACCAAAAATAACAAAAGGTCTATTGACTCCCCCACAGAAATTCAACAAAATACAAAAAAAACTGTGATAAACAAACACCCCAACAAAACAACAGCTCCAATCCCCCACCCACTAAACAAATCCTACTAGCTTTCCACGCCAACTCTACCACCCCACTTAACGAAACCTTCTCTGCAAACAAATTTGCAGTTTGCCTGAAAAAATCAGCCCTCAACTTCAAATCTATTAACTCCTTCGGGAGAGGTTTTAAAATCACTTTCCATGACCAAGCCTCGCTCAACTCAGCTATCAGAACCCCCATAATGGATGGGCTAAACATAAACTGGCAAAATTCCTAAATGGCAGTCTGAAATACAAGGAGTCATTTATCTGGACGCACGCGATACCCAAGAGGACATACAAGATTATATCAATATATCAAACCAATTCCCCACACAACCCCAAATCACCAATTTCCGAGCCATAAATAAACGCCAACTCACCCAAACAAACCATCTTTCTTACTTTCAAAACAACTTCCTGACCAAACTACATCACTTTTGGAGCACTAAACTATAAAGTACACCCCATCAGAAAAAAACCTCCCAGTGTATCTACTGTCACTCTTTCGACCACAAGTCTTCTGACTGTAAAAAAGCCGCCCCTATGCCCTAAATGTGGCTCAGAAAACCACTCCATTCAGGAATGTTCCTGGGCCCCGTACTGCATTAACTGTAAGGCAGAGGGCCACACCTCAAATCAAAATACCTGCCCAACTAAGCAGAAATATATACTAAATCTGAACAAAAACCTTAAGCAAACTGACCTTCCCAAACCAGCCAAAATCCCCTTCCTACAATACTTCTCGGAGGATAACCCAGATGATCCTTACCACGCCACTGACCACGACCTGGATTCATCCTTCAGCTCTTACACCCAACCACCCACCCACCCACCCCAGCCAAAATCACAAATCACTTTCCCCCACCCAAGGGCCAACAACCAAAAAGTAGCCCAAAGTGTTCTCCCTAACACCACCACTATCACAGCAGATGTACACCACAACCCACCCCACAAGCCCGCCCCCCTTGCTCACCTTGCCCCCCCCCCCCCCCATCCACTACCCCTCCATCAATTCCCCTGGTCCCAGCCCTTCCCCCTGTCACCAACCCATCCACCCTGCCCAAACATATTCAAACACCCCAACTCCCAGCCCTGTAACGGCCTGCGGGCCAACGGCCATGAACTCAAAGCCTTAATCTCTTTAAAAAAAATACAACCCCTCATCATTGCCCTACAGGAAACCCCCCTCTCACCTAAAAAAGAATTCCCAATTCCCGGGTTCCAAACGCTCCGCAAAGATCGCCCTCGCCCACAAAACACCCCCGGGCCCCCACACGGAGGACTCGCATTGTACATCCACAATTCACTAAATTATAGCACTGTCTCAATCCCTACCCCAAACTTGGAAACACTAGCCATCGATACAACTTTCCACAAAACTAATCTTCGAATAATAAATATCTACCACACTAAAACCATGCCGTTTAACTCACAGGACCTTGATATATTATCCCAGCACTTAACCCAAAACACCATAATACTTGGTGATTTTAACGCCCATCATCCTCTCTGGGGAACAAAAAATTATACAGATAAATTCGGAAGACTTCTGGTGGATTGGATAGATAACACTAATCTCATATCACTCAACGATAATCAACCTACCAGATACCCAACATCCTGCCTACAAAACCCTACAGCAGTCGATTTAACATTAATAACCAACAAATACTCACATCAAATCAGCTGGGATGCCAACACGGACATCTGGGGCAGGGACCACTGCCCCATCAAAATCGAAACAACTCTCATCCAATTCAATCAAGTCAATTAAAGGAAATTTCCGGAAATCTGCTCAGCCCAACTTCAAAAATTGCCCATCTAATAAAGACAAAGCAAACCACTTAGCCAACCATTTTGCTAACACCAGTAGCACGGCCAACTACCTTCCCCTATTCCAACACTCAATCAAATAGCCCCTCACCCCCCCCCCCCCCCCCCCCCCCCCATACCAAACGCCCCGACCTAGCCCATCTCCCCATTAACAAAGCAATTAATATACACGAACTTCTACATGCACTGCACAACAAAAATACAGCCTCAGCCACTGGAATTGATAACATAAGCTACATAATGCTAAATAAAATACCACCACAAATACAACAACTACTACTACAGCTCTACAATCAAATATGGTCATCAGGCACAACACCTCAAACATGGAAACACGCAAAAGTCATCCCAGTCCTTAAGCCGGATAAACCCCCCAATGACCCCGACTCTTTCCGTCCCATATCCCTCACGTCCCACATATGTAAAATCCTTGAATCCATTATATATAACAGATTAAAGCATCACATCTCTTCCAACAGACTTATAAGCCCAGACCAGAGCGGCTTCACAAATAACAGACAAACACTAGACCACATCCTCCATTTAGAACAAGACATTAGAACAGCTCAGTCAATGAAACAATACACACTGGTCATTTTTATAGATTTCAGCAAAGCTTTCGACATGGTTTGGCATACTGGCCTTCTAAAAAAACTTGAAAACAACCAAATCAATGGGAGAGTACTAAACTTCATACACTCGTTCTTAACAGACAGACACATCACCGTTAAATCCCACCAAACACTCTCCGACACCCACCCCATTTAAACGGCACCCCACAAGGAAGCATCCTATCACCAACGCTATTCAATTTCATGATTAATGACATCTTCTCAATATCAAATACTCGGAAAAAATCACTACTGCAAAAATCGCAGATGACGTTTCCTTTTGGACCTCCTCGGCCTCTATTAAAAATAAGAATCCAATCTGTCTTAAATAACATTCAAAATTGGGCTTCCAAATGGGGTTTCCAAATGAACACTAAAAGAACCATTGGCATGCTATTTAAAAAACAATATATGCAAAATTATACACCCAAACTTCACCTTAATGACCAAAAAATCACTTATCAAAAAGAAGCTAAGTTCCTAGGTATTACATTTGACCAACACCTTACATGGGGCCCCCAAGTACTGAAAACGGTCAACTCTTGTGAAAAAGATCTAAATCTAATGAGAGCTATTAAAGGTAATAACTGGGGGTCCGACAAACAAACCCTCCTCAACATATTCAAAACACTCATCCAATCTAAAATCGACTATGCCGTTCCGGTCCTATGCGGCATCTCAACCACTAACTATAATAAATTAAAATCAATACAATACAAGGCCCTTAAAATAGCCACCGGCACAAGGACTGGGACCTCACACAACGCCCTACTATTACTTCTTTGATAGGCATTTAGAAGTTGGAGTACTAAGTAAGGATGCCCTACTATTAATCACCAATACGCTCTCCATCAAACACCGAATACAACAAACCATCCTCAACTACTGGGCTGGGGCACAAAACAACCCAATTTTCAAAACAATAAAACAAAAATACGACAACATCAACAAACAGACGGCACACAAATTTCAAAACTCCCCCGACAAGGCTCCATATATAACCCACCTGCATAAACTACTAATCACCCACAATCTAAACAGTATAACCCATACATGATAACTCATGAAGTTTCTAAAGAGTATTTATCCTCTACTCAGTTAGTTCGGTTAATCCTCTGCTAAAATCACAACTACGAGGAGCATGGAGATCAACTCGTGTTCAACAATAACTTGACATAATCCAGTTAATTATATTTATGTTGAGAAATGCAAATCTCCAGCTGAAATGAAAGAGCATTAGTGGATGTTGGCATTAGTGGACGCCGCCCATCTAACTTAAGATCGCTTCTCAAAGAAATCTAATATTGGAAGAGTTCATTCCTAGCATGGGTATGTTGTTTTCATTGTGTACACATTATTCCACACTGCTTTATTTTTTTGTAGGCAATAGTAACTGTAGGCAAAAGTGGACGTAGGCATTAGTGGCTGGAACCGTCAAGTGCGGGTCTCTTTCTCACCTTAGGGAGAATGCGACTGTATAAGCCCCTCGCTAGACAGACAAGTAGTGAATGTTTGAGATAAGTTTATTATTTATTATATATAGTTTAAACTCAATAGATAATTCATAGTCTTTTTATTGTTCAAATTACTAATAAAACATATTCTAACTTGTTCCTTCTAAACATACTTCCAAACCATTCCAAACATTTCCTGTGTTGGAAATATGTTTGGAAATGTTGCCAATCCAATTTTAGATTTTCCGTAAAGATCGATCCTTCCAAGCTTTGGAAAGGTTGGAATGAGCGATCTTTCCAAAGCAATCCAACGTTCATTCAAAATTGGAATGGACGCTCCATGGTCTTGTGAAAGTTAATTGATAAGCACGAACAAATCGCAAAAACTTACAACTTTCAGTAAATGCTTTGTTGTTAATAACACCAGAACGAACAAAATATATAATTATGGGATGGACTGAGAGCACACATTGAAACACCGAGAGTAATTGGACGGAGCGAGTAATATAGAAGATATACAATTGCAATAATAAAGTTAAGTAACGTATTGTAACCAAGTGACCATCATATGAGAGAACCCAATTCTAAATACAGGTCTTGACTCTATAGAAAAGTAATTAATTCAATATTGTCACAATATTGACATGTAATTAGAAGAAATAAACTTTCTCCTTAATTTGGTATCTGTAAAGGGGGATAACTAATATGAAAACATATTTCAAATTCGCAACCATTTTTTTTTATAGTCTAAAATTCTCACTGTACCCAACTGACAATCGTTTATAACACTCACAAATAACTGGTCTGTAAATGGTTAAAACAAAGCCATTACAAAATGAAATATCACGGGCAAGAATAACCTATCGTCTCATGGCAGACGGCAATTAATATATGAATTATGTCAGAGGTAACGGAAAAACGATACCACAATGTTGAATACCATAAATGCAAAAATTTTCAAAAACATTTTTTTATGGGAAAAAACCCAGTTGCGCTTCATGTGCGCTGCCCGGTTACACCTCATGGCGAGAATCAATACATCATTAAAAAGGATATGACGTAAACGGTGACGTCATCCACGTTAGCTTTCTGATTAACGCGCATCTCTGCTTGGATAGCCGCCCGCTCCAGACGTGTTTTGGTCTCATTTTAGCAACTTTAAATTACTTAAAAGGACGTAAAGGGATTGAGGACTTTCAGTTCTCTTCAAATCAAATCGTAAGTACGATCCTTTCTAGCGTCTTGGTGTTGTTCGATTGTAATCATGGATGTATCAAAAAGTCAGCTACATAGAATGCCTGGGTCAGAACGTATTTTGATTGTAGGACATTCTTTCATTGCTAGGCTAGGATATCAGGCCCCTATAAACAGTTTCCACTAAAGGATTTTCATCTATCCCCAAAAAGTCCCAGGTCAATTTGGAATGATCCATCACCTTTCTTATCCTTACAGTAACTCTGTCAAACGATGGTATACCTGAAAAGGCGAGCAATGTACATTATGCTTCCTGAAATGAAGCAATTGAAATTATTGTTAGGATGGGTTTAGGGTCTTATATGGGGAAGTGCGACATTGAATCAGCTTTCAGAATTGTAGCTATTCACCCTCAAGATTATCACCTACTTGGTTTCACCTGGAAAGGAGAATATTATTTCGATAAGTGCTTGCCAATGGGTTGTTCGTCAGCATGCAAAAATTTCGAGACGTTTAGCATTGCGTTGAACTGGATTGCAATTAACAAGCTCGGGATAGGACATATGCTGCATATTTTAGACGACTTCCTCATTATTTCTCAGGGCAGGGGCAAGTGTCGTGGAGAACTTGAAGCTTATGCGGAGATATTGGGGTTCCTTTAGCGCCGGAAAATACAGTAGGGCCTGCCAACTGTCTCCAGTTTCTAGGTATCGAAATAGATACTATTGCCATGGAAGCCAGGTTACCTTCAGACAAATTAGTTAAGGCTAGAAGCTTGACCGCTGATATGTGCAAGAAGAAGAAGGTTAGACTTAGTGAGCTGCAATCCTTATTAGGCTACCTTAATTTCACTTGTAAAGTGTGGTACAAGTTAGGGCTTTTCTTAGGAGATAGTATGATTTAACTGTCGGGACCCATAGACCCCATCATCGGATACGGTTTAATAAGCAGGCTCGGGAGGATCTTAAATTGTGGCTGCATTTCTAGGTCAGCATAACGGGATATCCGTATTGCGGAAACAGGTGTGGTTGTCGAATAGTGCGCTCCATCTCTTTACCGACGCTGCAGCGGAGCGGAAGACATACCGGGAAGACATAATGAGTCGGCAGACCCAACTTTCTCGTTTACAGATATTAAAATTTCTCAGTCAGGCACCATGGGCAGACAAGCAGGAAACGCGGATTCCTCCGCCCCTACAACCCGAGAATTATCTATTCACTTAGATACTTTATTAGGGGCAGCTCTATGTAAGAATAGTCAGGCTACATATACCAGGTCGTGGGATTTGTACAATGAACTCTCTCGGGATTGTCTAGGTATTTCGCCGGCGCTACCGATAGCAAGACCTAACTGGGCACTATTTTTGGCGTATATGTTTCATTTGGAGTTAGCACCTTCAACAATGAGGACCTACATTTCAGCGTTAGGTTACATTCATAAAATTCGCGGTTAAGAGGACATATCAAATTCTTTTCAAGTTCAGGAGTTGTTACATGGGGCTAAGTGTCTAAACTCTTCAGTAGACCAGCGTCTACCAATCACAGAGGACATACTGGGCAGGATGATTGACTCATTACCTGTGGTGTTTTCCAACCCTTCAATCAGACTACTTTATGACACAATGTTTTTAGCCTTTCACAGTTTTTTTCGGATTGGTGAACTGACGGTGCGTAGTTCGGATGAGGAAGCGCCCTTGCAGGTGCAGGACGTTTCACGTTCCAGCTCCGCGGCCTATCTTAACATATCGACGTATAAACACAACAGCGGTAAAGCTAGCAAGATCGTAACACTAGACAAGTTAGACAGTAAACTTTGTCCAGTTGCTGCGCTCAAACGTTACCTACGACAAAGGTCTCTCTTCCCAGGCCCTCTGTTTTGTGACAGATGCTTTAAACCGGTAACAAGATCCTCCTTTAACGAGGCACTCAGAGTTGTATTTAACTTTTTAAGGTTAGATTCTAATAGATACAAAGGACACAGTTTCCATATAGGTGCAGCATACTCGGCAGCAAAGAAAGGCTGGTCTGACGCAAAAATTCGGTAAAGGGGCCGGTGGAATTCAGATGCATTTAAAGCATACATTCGCGTTCAGCTCTAGAGAAAGGGTTGTTGTCGGTAGCGTAGCTCAGCGGAAAAAGAGCCTATTCGCTGAATAGGGCCAATTAGCAAGGGCAGTTTGGCTATCTAGAGTTTTATTTATCACTTAAAGGGCAAGTTCACACGGAAATGAACCTTTTTTTCTTGTACTTTTTCCACATTAAAAGTGTTAACATAGAAGTGTCATAGACAAAAATATAAAAACATCATATTTAATTAACATATTTTTTGCACTAAAACGATTTATATTTTTCACATTTACCAAGTGTTCTATTTCCATAACAAAAACACCATGGCTTATGTCCCTTGCAATATGACGTCATTGGTGCCAATTGATAAACATTATGACGTCATCATGCTTTGATAGAGCCGCTTCACGTGGTGTAGGTATAGTTTTGTGATTCTAGCATCTCAGATGCCAGCCAGAATTGTGTTATGCTGAGTCACCACTGCGCCGGAGTGTGTCGTAGACCATGTTGTTTTACCGCAAACTGGTCCTTGATATCTTTTGCGTTGAGAATAGACAGGGACCAAGTTGAATTGGCACCAATTACGTCATAATCTAAGGGGGATAACTCAGGCCTATTTCGCTCGTAAAACGAAGGCCTCATAACGGCATATCACTTTCACACTATTGTGAGCTTCCTACTTTCGCTGTGAAAAAAAATGAGTGTATATTTTCAAACACAGATACTAACTAATTCTAAAATTGCGTTTTGTTTAGAAAAAGAAAGAAAGTGATTTTTGCGTGTACACTTCCCCTTTAAAGGTAGGGAAAATGCGATTGTTATTGATCTACTCATACAGCTGCGATTACAGAGTAGAGTCTGTTGTTCAATGTATCACTTACTATGTTATAATGTGTGTTAACTTGTTATGGTTCATTATCCCAAGACAGGGAGTGTGGTGTTTCGCATGGGCAGACACTATGCTTCATGGTCAGGCGAGTTTGTTCAATTAAAGTCTGTCATTAACTAATTTTTGAGTAGTTACATGTAAATATTTACACGTCACAACAATGGGCCTTTATGAATTACAGAGTAGAGTTGGGTGTTGTATGGTTGAATTTTATACCTTACTCTTATAATAAGTGCTAAGACAGGGGTGTGGTGTCTCACATGAGCAGACACTATGCCTCAGGGTCAGGCAATTCTTGCATAGAGTAAGGGAGGGGGAAGCTGCTTTAAATTTTATTGATACGTTACTAAAACTCGTCCCGAGACCGTCGTCGGGTGGGGGCATAGTGTTCCACTATTGTGGCGTCGATTCCCCCACCTTTGTGGCTTATTCATACAATTTCGGATTGGCGAATTGTAACGCTTAGGCGTTTATATATAGCTTGTAATAAATTTGTCCGCCTTTTGTGCTGGCCTAAACAACAATTTTTATTGTCTGTAATTTTTGCCACAAATGAACTGGACGTTCTCGGGTCTGAGGGTTTTTGAGTATAAAGGCAAAAAATTTCAAAATAATTTTGTTTATGGGAAAAACCCAGTTGCGCTTTATGTGCGCTGCCCGGTTACACCTCATGGCGGGAATCAATACATCACTTAAAAGGATATGACGTAAACGGTGACGTCATCCACGTTAGCTTTCTGATTAACGCGCATTTCCGCTTGGATAGCCGCCCGCTCCAGACGTGTTTTGCCCTGTCTCATTTTAGCAACTTAAAACCACCTCCTCCCAACTCCCCTCCTCTCTATCTCTCTAGTTATGTTTCCTTTTTTTTCTTAGTCATGTGCGTGTATGCGTCGATTCTCCCGCCTTTGTGGCTTATTCATACAATTTCGGATTGGCGAATTGTACGCTTAGGCGGTTATATATACCTTGTAATAAATTTGTCCTCCTTTTGTGCTGGCCTAAACAACAATTTTTATCGTCTGTAATTTTTGTCACAAATGAACTGAACGTTCTCGGGTCTAAGGGTTTTTGAGTATAAAAACACATGTCTTTGAAGGAAGCCAACTTACACAAATCTTTCCCGAAATATGTATATATATATATTGTGTCGGGGTTCGAATTTCCAAATTGTGACAATCAAACAGTAAATAATAAATAAGGAATATCCTCTGAATACAAAAAATTAGCTAAAGGATTTCCAGCCAGTTAATGTGAGGTCTCGGTGACAAAGATAAAATTGTGAGACAACAATTTCATGACAAGCAAAGGAATTTGTCAAATGTGACACCAACGACGTAAATTGGTCGATTGACTTTTTTTTATTCCTCGAAAAAGTAAATAAATACTAGAAATAGTGTCGATATGATCAGAAAAACACATCCTAAATCTAGGAGGGGATAATTTCGAGAGGGTGTAGTTTGAGGTGTCTTCTAAATCGTCAAACCGTCAGTTGGGGAGCCTGCCGTAAGTAAGGTCAATGCAAAACATAAGCGTCGAACTTTAATCCATAGGAAAAGAACGATTATTAAAAGAAATAGGGATAAACCCGCGGCTGTGCTTGCCGTTAAGGGCATGGTGGAAGGGAATCCGCCCAATTACCATCAATTAAATTATCCGAAATGACCTGCGCCTTTTCATACGTTGCGAAATAAGGCGTAAATCAACATGAAATTCGTCCCTTTCTACGAATTTCATCAAAATAATTATCATCAATTAATAAATGTGGGATCTTAAAAGCGGAATCCTCGAGAAGAGGTTGTAAACTTTCAATGTTTTTTTTGAAGATGGATGCATTAAAAAATTTCGATAGAAGTAAAAGATTAGGTGAGTATAATTTTGAAGCAGTCTTTCTCTCACAATTATGAATTCCCATGTCTTTGTCGAATTCATCCAGTGTCAATGCACAGTGACAAGGAATTTTAAATATACAAAACTGACAAGCTGGACGCTTCTCAATGCGACCCTTGCACGTTAGTATTATGTTGTTGTTTTTTTATGCCAGTTAAAAGAATTGTGCCTGGTTTGATTTCGAGGGCGATTGAACATAGCCCACTTAACCGGAATATTGTAGCACACATGGATTTAATTTCTTTTGTGTCTTGAGTAAACAAAGCAAGTGCGCATGTGAGCGATGTTTTTGGTTTCGGACAATGAAAAATAGGACAGTGTTTTTCTTGTTCACCATAACATGTTTGAAAGTCCCTAGCCGAAAATTCAATATACTGATCTTTAGCCTCCGAAACAGCAAGAAAATCCGGTAAATTCATAACCCGAGTGACATGCGTACTTGATTGATTAATTGGCGAGTCAAAAGAATGTATTCGATATACATCAAGGAGAGTAGAATGAGTCTGGATGGGAACAATAAGCGAAATTAATATTGAATTTGATTTCCGAGAACAGTGAACAGTGCGTTCCCGATAATAACAAGAGTCATCAGAAAGATGACATATCCCCCCGGCAGCTGTCTGTAAAGTAACCACCAGTAAATGTGCAATTCTGTATGTAATGAGTCAACGGTTGAATGTTCTTTAAGAAGCATACATTGTTTACCCACTGAATGGTTTTCGAATTCTGACCCGGAAATGAACCCGTTCCCCAATGGAGTCTATGTGCAACTTTCTTTCCATAATAATTGTAATAAATAAAAATTCGTACATTTTTTTTATCAAAAGGCACCACGTCAGTATGTGCCTTATAGCTATGCCAAGTTTCGATCAAATACATTGAATGGTTTTCGAATTCTGCCCCGGAAACGAACCCCATCACCAAATGAGTCTATGTCCAACTTCATTCTATAAAAAAAATTAAAAACATAAAAATTAGAAAAATCTCAAAATATCAAAAGGCACCACTTCAGTGTGTGCCTGATAGCCTTGCCAAGTTTCGATCAAATACACTGAATGGTTTTCGTATTCTGCCCCATAAACGAACCCCATCCCCAATTGAATCTATGTCCAACTTCATTACATAAAAAATTTAAAAAATAAAAATTAGAAAAAATCCCAAAATATAAAAAGTCACCACGTCAGTATGTGCCTGATAGCCTTGCCAAGTTTCGATCAAATACACTCAATGGTTTTTTAATTCTGCCCCGGAAACGAACCCCATCTCCAATTGAGTCTATGTCCAACTTCATTCCATAAAAATTAAACAAAATTAAAATTAGGAAAAAAAAAATATCAAAAGGCATCACTTCAGTATGTGCCTGATAGCCTTGCCAAGTTTCGATGAAATACACTCGATGGTTTTTTAATTCTGCCCCGGAAACGAACCCCATCTCCAATTGAGTCTATGTCCAACTTCATTCCATAAAAATTTTAAAAAAATAAAAATTAGAAAAATCCCCAAATATCAAAAGGCACCACGTCGGTATGTGCCTGATAGATTTGCCAAGTTTCAATCAAATACACTGAATGGTTTTCGAATTCTGCCCCGGAAAAGGAAATGATTACGGACAGACAGACTGGTTGATCGCTATATCCCCCCGCATTATATACCGGGGGGATAATAACCTGGATCCTTATTTGCAACGTGAAACAACCGGTATTCTGCATTGAGACGTTTTTGAATCATTTGTAATGCTTTCTTTACTTCCGAGACTGCGAGTAAAGATGGACTCAGTCGTTGATTAACTTCCTGTTGAATGCCCAAATACATTTCATCAATTTCTTGTCTAATTGTAGTTAGGAACGTGAGGCGATCTAACAAGATTTTCATCATAAGAAAAATAAATCTTTTAAAAATCTTGTATTTGTGCAGTGACTAGTTTGATATCGTTATGGTTTGTTTGAAAACTCGCGAGAGCGGATGAAGTGCGTTTATTTGATTTAGTCACAAAAGACGACATCTGACGAACTTGCGATTGAAAAGCACGTGAAGTATTAGCAGCAGGCAACAACAATTGTTGAACATACTGCGCCAGTCGTTCAACATCCTCGACTGTAGCAGTACCAAACAGCGAACGGCTTATTGAACCAATACACGGAAGTATCGCTAGTTTCATGTGGGAATCCTGGTGGAAAATGTTAATATGGGGAATTATTTTAATGTCTTTATTGACATTTGTCCAATACGCGAGCAACTCTCGCTCGGCCTGCTCTATATATCCGTCTACCGCCGTAACGGTATAACAAGCCAAAGCATTGGTTGCACATAAGTCTCGATATCTTGATCTATTGCCCAACCCATCTAAATCAGGTAATATATATTGAAAAATATGAATGTATTTATTTTGAGAAATGTCGATTCGTGACATATGTATGAAGACAACTCCCCGTGGATGTCGGAGTTCCATATGCATGGAATTAACCCGATTCTGGATGCTAACAAGCACAATGAGACCCATACTGGTCGGAGGAGGCCTCTGGATTCTAAAATTCAAAGAAATAAGTACATAAACATAAATATTAACTTCAAATAAAATATCATGTATCACTCTTGTTTCGTAAGAAAGGTTTCCATGTATTGTGAAACCTAGTAACTGTCTGACTCACCCAAGTCACCATACTACTGGCCCCTACTACTGTCAGGCTCATTGACAAGGCTGATCATCGCACCCCGACAGCGTGGGACTCATAATGTCAGTCACTGGTTTGTCTGGCGAGTTATAGGTAGAATATTGCACAGTTAATATATATAGTCCTGACTAGAACCCGAGTTGTGTCTTCTTAGATCTTTCACGCTACATATTAATACGTAACCTATAGTACGTCTGTATCGCCAGACAAACCAGTGATTGATATTGCGAGCAAAGTACCACACTGTCGGGGTTTGATTACATGTAATCAAGACACTGAGCTTGACAGCTGACAGCCCGACCTAACGTCAGCAGGTGAACCACAGCGTAATGTGAGATTTAAAAGTCGTGAGTTACAGTGTCTGGGCACTATCTTATTTTTATGAAAGGAGGAGGCGAACACAATGTTCCCGTCATGTGAAATCCTACATTATCCTCCGTGGTCTATTGCATGGTCCAGTGTATAGAAAGTCTCCCCATCCTGTTACCCTGCCTGGTGATCGGCACTGAAGGGATAGAACAAACACTTGTCGGTTCTAAAGGTTCTATCATTGTGGGCTAGCACTATAAACCTGGCATTAGCCTGGGCTGATACAAGTCAGACACACGTCACCTCACCTGTATTATTCAACAGAACTACATCATTCAAACAGTTTGTTTGTAAGCTTTTATTGGTCCTGTTACACACAAGAAAACGACGAAGTTTCGTTACAACAACATGATGTTTTAGAAACATCGCAGTGACTGCCTGCATGTACTGGACGGCAATTCGAGCATCAGCAATCTAAATAGAGAGATGCATGTTAATGTGGGGTACACGAATTTGGAAAAACTTACAATCTCATTAAAATCAGATCTGAGTTCTCGCTGCCGCTAAACAAAGATCTGAGGACACCCCATTACGGGTCACGTCAGAACGACCTTTTGCGACCACTGAAATGACTAACAAAAAGTCGACATCAGTCAATTAGAAAGCAGCTTTCTCGAGCTTTACGGCAGTCGTTTCAACCTGATAACTTCCATTTTAGACTACGCTTGAAAAATATGTTGACACAGTTCTCGATTAAAATTTTGAAAACTGAACAAACGAACATGCCGGAACGTCTAATATATGGTTGAGATTGTATGGCAGTGCTTCCACGGAAGCGAGAGATAGACGATAATTTTGACGGAATCAGTCGTACGGCCGTAACTGTCGTTCGGAATACCCCATGTTAACGTTTGAGGATGCATGATTAGACAAAATTCTGACCGTCACTTTCATGATCTGGTCAGCGACGCTTTGATTGGTCGGATGAAAGGTCGTTCTGACATGACCCGTAATGGGATGTCCTCAGATTTTTGTTTAGTGATAGCAAGAACTACGATGTGATTTTAATGAGATTGGAAAAAACTTATGAATTAATCTCATTAATTTAATCTAAAACTGTGCACTGAAACGATTTGATAGCAAGACTCTCCCTCGCCTCGCATTGCCTTATGAGTATTTAGCGTAAAGCACAGTTTTTTAATCAGATATGAACACAGCAAATGTGTCTACTACAGCCACATTAAATATTGTCCAACCTGCATGGTGCAAAAATAAATATTTAAGGAAACAAAACAAAACACCAATTTAGATTAAACATATCTTGACATGAAAAATAGTTATTGTATGAAAGTGGCACTTTTCATAATCAAAAGAAATCTCTGCTACAAGCAGAGCTGATTGCACGATTGAGGTCAAAGACATAGAATTACGGGTCTCAATTTTCCGCCGAAACAGACTGCACTGGGTGTAAAAAAGAAAACAATGATGGCAATTATACGACAAAATTAGTTTGAAATTAGGGATGAACATAGCCATAACTAATACCCCATGACCAACTGATTGATGCCTTTATGCCACTTACAGTCTGCAACATACTTACCCTTTGATTCACAATGGCTCCCAGTGAAACCATTCGGACACATGCATCCGGACGCTGCGCAGACTCCCCCATGCTGACAAGGAGGGTTACACAGCGGATCTGAAAGTAAAGCTCACTTCATAGAGATTCAATCATATTTAATATCCTGGAAACAGTTGCTGGTTTGACGTGGTCATCGATTTGATGGTAGGGTCGATATGTGGCGTAGACGCTTACTGATTTGAATGTGGTCATCTATGTGATGTAAGGGTTTGCAATGTGGCGTAGACGCTTACTGATTTGAATGTGGTCATCCATGTGATGTAAGGGTTTGCAATGTGGCGTAGACGCTTACTGATTTGAATGTGGTCATCCATGTGATGTAAGGGTTTGCAATGTGGCGTAGGCGCTTACTGATTTGAATGTTGTCATCTATGTGATGTAAGGGTTTGCAATGTGGCGTAGGCGCTTACTGATTTGAATGTTGTCATCTATGTGATGTAAGGGTTTGCAATGTGGCGTAGGCGCTTACTGATTTGAATGTTGTCATCTATGTGAAGTAAGGGTTTGCAATGGTTCGTAGACTCTTACTGATCTGAATGTTGTCATCTATGTGATGTTAGGGTTTGCAATGGTTCGTAGACTCTTACTGATTTGAATGTTGTCATCTATGTGATGTAAGGGATTGCAATTTTTGGTAGACTCTTTCTGATTTGAATGTTGTCATCTATGTGATGTTAGGGTTTGCAATGTTTCGTAGACTCTTACTGATTTAAATGTGGTCATCTATGTGATGAAAGGGTTTGCGATGTTTCGTAGACTCTTACTGATTTAAATGTTGTCATCTATGTGATGAAAGGGTTTGCAATGTTTCGTAGACTCTTACTGATTTAAATGTTGTCATCTATGTGATGAAAGGGTTTGCGATGTTTCGTAGACTCTTACTGATTTGAATGTTGTCATCTATGTGATGTTAGGATTTGCAATGTTTCGTAGACTCTTAATGATTTGAATGTTGTCATCTATGTGATGAAAGGGCTTGCAATGTTTCGTAGACTCTTACTGATTTGAATGTGGTCATCTATGTGATGAAAGGGTTTGCGATGTTTCGTAGACTCTTACTGAATTGAATGTTGTCATCTATGTGATGTTAGGATTTGCAATGTTTCGTAGACTCTTAATGATTTGAATGTGGTCATCTATGTGATGTAAGGGATTGCAATGTGGCGTAGACTCTTACTGATTTGAATGTGGTCATCTATGTTATGTAAGGGATTGCAATGTGGCGTAGACTCTTACTGATGTGAATGTGGTCATCTATGTTATGTAAGGGATTGCAATGTGGCGTAGACTCTTACTGATTTGAATGTTGTCATCTATGTTATTTGTAAGGGATTGCAATGTGGCGTGGACTCTTACTGATTTGAATGTGGTCATCTATGTTATGTAAGGGATTGCAATGTTTCGTAGACTCTTACTGATTTGAATGTGGTCATCTATGTGATGTTAGGGTTTGCAATGTTTCGTAGACTCTTACTGATTTGAATGTGGTCATCTATGTGATGTTAGGGGTCTGTGTGATGTAAGGGATGCAGATGTTGAAGTTGAAGATACATAATTATCAAAGCACATTAGCTTGAACATATAACATGAAATATGTACTCATATTCACATATTCCATGTATAGTGCTTGCATCGGTTCAAATCAATTACCTTAGCTGAATAGACCATTTTCTCACTTCCATAACAACTGCTCTCTCACTTCCATAACAACTGCTCTCTCACTTCCATAACAACTGCTCTCTCACTTCAATAACAACTGCTCTCTCACTTCCATAACAACTGCCCTCTCACTTCCATAACAACTGCTCTCTCACTTCCATAACAACTGCTCTCATACAATGTAAGCCACAATTTGTACACTTACCGTTTTCAAGAATTGTGACGGGAACAACTACGTCTCCTGCCACTGAAAACCCTGTGTCCACACTGAGGCGAAACTTCTTGTCAGAAGTAGGTTCCTGGAACCAGAGTTAAATGGTTTTGGTGAGAATAATTGAATGGACTGTGACCGCATTTCGTGTTCATTTTAAGTTACATTTAAGATAATACTTTATTTGTTACGTGAGCCTCCGTCCTCACCTAAGTACCCTCTGTCTTAAGATATAATTCTGGTGTTTCGAAAAAGCTTAGTGTTGATCATGTCACTTTTTCCAAAGCTGGATCATGTCAATTCTCAAAGCTTCTCTTTCCAAACATGCAAGCGTGACTCGCCTGACTACAGATGGGACAGGACATGCTGGTCCTTTTCCGCGAGCGTCAAGTGTCGTCACTGAGATCCATGCAAATCATGTTCACTGCTATTTTGCCTTTTACCCCGAATGGAATCTGTTTCGGCGGATACTCGAGGCTGATTATTCTCTGGCGTTGACATTTTATATTTAAAAATAAGATGAGCCACAAGAAATATCTTAAAGGTTGAATAATAATACTCACGGTGTCATCAGTCAGTGGTATAACAACAGACACGATGTTGGCATCAAAAGTACAAGTATATTGCGTCCTTGAGTACATATAATCCACACCTTCTGTAGCAGTGCCGTCTGAAGCCACAACAAAAAATGTGAAACTATTCGAGTCAGATGGAAATGCACAGGTTAGGTTGATCATAGCTTCTGTACCCTCCTCGAAGACAGAATCCGAAGCGGTGATGGTAACAGCTGAAAGTAATAAGGATAATGAGAATGCAACTCAAATGCGAGGTAGATGAAAAATCAATGTTATATCCAATTTTCCTTTCATGCAGCGTTGGTAGAATTAAATTAGATTCGTGGTTGACAATATTTTGGGAAAGCCTGCTTTATTTAAGAAATAAACGACGAGTGGGAGTTATTTATCGTTCAACACTACAGGGAGAAAGAGGTGAGGTCAGGTGAAATTCGGTTTAACGTCGCGTCCAAGATTATTGCACTTATATAGCGACGTGCATGCACGTGTGTGTGTGTAGCTTCTTGTGCTCGTCCGGACTGATGCCAATTTATAGTGCTAGCCCACTGAGATACCATGCCACAGCTTAACATGAATACCCCACTCAGAATACTGACTCCGAACCGACTAGTCCTTTTTTTAGCCCCTTAATGCCATGCGTCAGACATGGTAACAATAAGTACCATCTTTTTACGTCTTTTGGTATGACGCGGCCGGGGATCGAACCCCGGACCTTCCACTCTCCGGGCGGACGCTCTACCACAAGACCACAGAGGCAGTACAGGGAGAAAAAACATGAAGGGTGCAGCGCAATGACCGAACGATCCCAAAAGGCTGTACAAAATGTTGATATCTCATATAAGAAATAAACGACTTGTGGTCCCTGTTCATCGTACAATAAAACACTGGAGGGAGAATAAACCACTTCATAAAAGACTTGATGTGGCCACACGGTCTCAGTTTGAATTTGAATTTGCCACCAATACAGTCTATGGTCCGGTCTGGACACACCAGTGATTGACAGAATAGAAACCAATCTACACCATTGTGGTACATCTATATACGGCACGCCACGAGTGAAGATCCAGGTTAGAATATGTCTTCCGCAAACCATGCTTGTCGTAAGAGGCGACTAACGGGATCAGGTAGTCAGGCTCGCTGAGTTGGATGATGCATAGCATCGTATCCAAATTGCGTAGATCGATACTCATGGTGTCATTCACTGGATTGTCTGGTCCAGACCCGATTATTTACAGACCGCCGTCACATAGTTAGAATATTTCTGAATGCTGCGTTAATCAAGGCAGCGAGCGTGACAATCTGATCCCGTTAGTCGCCTCATACGACAAGCATGGGTTGCTGAAGACCTATTTTTACCCGGATCTTCATGGGTTGAATCCGATCGTATTGTGTCTTCTCTTAAAAACAATGATGTTTGGGTTCTATTCTAAAACGGAATCCCCCTTGGTGTCGTAAAGAAAGACGCATTATATAACCTACATATCATTATGAATATGTGTAAAATGTTTCGTAGATTTTAGACCGTACCATAGGGACAACAAATAAAAGTATCTGACATTATCATTTGTCCTTCTGGGCTTATTACCGAGGTGCTGACATTAGGATGATAGATATTTTAGTGTTTGCAAATGACTCATTTATTTCTTTAGACTGACATTACTGTTTAAAAATGTTCATAGACCTCATTTATCGATTTTTGGATTAAAACATTTCAGGAGGCATGGCCCCTCATCTAATATTTGCCATCCATGTAACGGGGACTACATGTAGGTGTTTAGAAAATCGAAACATGAATGGATTAGGAGCCTACAATGAAAATAGTTTTCTGGGACCGCAAAAGGTATATTCACTTACGATCATTATCCTCGATAGTGATCTCGACGGTTGTCTCGTTTCCTGTGGCCTGGTCCCTTAGGGTAATAATCAGGTTCTCCAGTTCCTCATTTTCCTTCAAATTACACAGTTAATAAGCCAAAGGCAACATATAGACCAGTTATATACTGACAACATGATCAAATGACAGATGTTGGTGTTCAGTTTTAATAGTGCCAGCTTCACGTGAGAGTTAAGCCACACGTCCTGCCACGTATTTCGACAAAACTCTTTCCATATTCATAAGAAATCTATGCTGAAAGCAGAGTCCATTGTACGATTCCGGTTATCTGATAAGCATGTGTGTGTGTGCATCACTGCCAAATGGGGGCGATACCAGGTGCCCGCGAATAGGTCAGCGTATACTGCTCCACCGGTGGCACCGATCACAAACACATGCAAATTTTAGTCAAATTGTCGCTTGAATAAATACAGTAAACTACGGTTATAACGAACTCAAAGGGACCACTAATTTTAGTTCATTATAACCGTATTCTTTTAAGCATATATATATATACATAATTACTACAGCAAATAGCGACAAAATAGGTAAGTTCGTTATATCCGTTAGTTCGTCATAGTGAGTGAGTGAGTTGGGTTAAACGCTGCTTTTAACAGTATTCCAGTTATATCACGGCTTGTCAGCTTAATGTGGGAGGAAAGCCAGAAGTGATGCAGGTCTCAGACGTTTACCACTTCGGCGAAACCCACGAGCACAGGTATTTTGCTGACAAACCTAGAAACATAATCGGGGCGAACCGGGATTCGAACCCACAATCATAGGTTTCTGGCGTGCCCAATGGACGCAACTTTGCACAGCGAATCGCGGCGCCTTAGACGACTGGGCCACCCGTGTCCCCTAGCTCGTCATAAGCGTCCTCGTTATAAACGTAGTTTACTGTAAGTGTCAAGTTAAAATAGATTGCTTTGAACATCTTTTGTGTCACTGATGCGCAGAATATGGAAATGTCCTCCGCATGTCTACGGTTAAACGTTTTAAGAGCTTTACTGAGGCTATTTATATAAGGCATGCAATATTTATTACATACAATTCAGCTGAAAGGTTTCAGTAAATATAAGAAGACTCTAAATCGGCATACAAGGTTTACAGGGTATATATACACAGATCCAGATACTCACATCGTCATCGAATATTGAAATCGGATGCTGAAACGGTGCATCAGTTACACTGAAAGTAGTAGGCAATGCTCCATAGTCTGCACCGGCTGTTGCAGTTCCAGAAGTTAATACGTTTAATGTCAAGTTCGTAGAGGCCTGTATTTCCAGTTGTATAGTGCCTGCGGACTCGTGTCCCATCCCCACGAGATTGGCACTAAATTCAGTCGCTGAAATATGAAGTATAAATAAAACTTCACACTTGGGTGGAGTACCACGCCTTTTCACTCTGAGAGAATAACTAGCCTAGATTTTCTGCCGAAACAGATTCCATTGGGAATAAAGGGCAAATAGCTTTTGAAATTATATGAATGGACCACTGACACTCATTGATGACACTTAGTGCTCGCGAAAAAAGTAACAGTGTCCTTCCCTACCAGTAACACGCGCCATTCATACAATTTGCATCAAAATGCAAGTATTTATTGCCTGACGCAGCACAGCAGTACTCCGGCCATGCGACTGCCTGTAAACAAACCCGACAATCAAGTGACCGGTGAACCAGAAAACCCAGTGACAAGAGAGTACCAGTACGAAACGTTAAGAAATATATTCGTTTTGATACACAGAGGGGTGCAGTTATGATTGGTTTGGTTGGTTGGTTTGTTGTTTAACACCACACTCATGATATTAATCACTGGATTGTCTGGTCCAGACTAGATTATCCTATTTATTATATACTTTTTGTGTAGTTGTCTTCCAGAAAATTAAAATATTTCATTACAAATGTAAAACTTTAAATTCTCCTTACCTAACACACAGGGACGCATTTTGCGACTTAAAAAGTAGTTTCGTGTTTGCAAAATCTTAAAAATATATAAACAACAGTATCAAAACACATTTAGGGTCACTAACAAGTTTTTATCATACATTTAGATATATTTATATACAAAATAAACTTAAACAAAAAATATTCTTGAAAACTAGGAGACCGCTGTTGGAAGCGAAAGAATACACGCACTTTGCGAAACGAACAGTCTCGATTGACTAGTTAAATGAGAAATTTACAGTTTTAAGAAAACATTTTTGAGAGAATAACATGCGGCAAGAACTGATATTAACTCCTTAAATGGCCATCTGCCATTGTCCTGCCTTGTCAATGTGGACCCAATGAAAAGGGACGTCAACAGTTTGTGCACGTGCTGGACGCTTACAAGCTCCGCACAGCGATAGCCCGTTCGCGGAGCTCTCTATACTATCGTCAAAACTCCCCACTTGTGATAGGTTGTATCAACCATGCTTGGAGTTGAACTTGCAACCGACATTCCGTTATGTTTACAAATAAGCGCTGACTGCGACACCGAATACTCTTACCCTAACTAAATTATTTTCTTTGTTTGTAAATTTGAATTTCTCTTTCATTTCAGCTATCATGTAATTGTTTGTTTGTTTGTTGTTTAACGCCGCACTCAGCAATATTCCAGCTATATGACGGCGGTCTGTAAATAATTGAGTCTGGACCACACGATCCAGTGATGGACATCATGAGCATCGACCCATGCAATTGGGATCGATGACATGCATCAGCCAAATCAGCGAGCCTGACCACCCGATCCCGTTAGTCGCCTTTTACGACAAGCATGGTCGCCTTTTACGACAAGCATAGTCGCCTTTTACGGCAAGTATGGGTTGCTGAAGACCTATTCTACCCCGGAATCTTCACGGGTCTATCATATATCATGTAATTGGTATAGTAAGAATGTAATGGGACATTTGAGTGATTTTCCGTTCGTCTGCAATCTCGAACCAATCTGATCAAACAAACAAAAAGTTTAATTCATCTGAGAAATAATCTTTATTCGTAAACCTTTTAAAAAAAAGAAGTGTATTGGCATTCCCAAAATCATATATAAAAGTATTAACGTTATTATATTTGGGGTTAGAGGGCAATTTTCAAGATTCTTGTAATGGCTGCGTCCACACTGGTGGCAGCGATGTTACCGAGGGTGTAACGAGACAAAGGGAGACAGTTCTGGGTTAGAATAGGTCACCAGAAACCTATGGTGGTCGCAAGAGGCAACCAAATGGATTGGGTGCTCAGACTTGGTCGGGTGGTTGTCGTTTTACCTCTACAGCTATCTATCGTTGTCCACAATTTTAATCATTGGACTTTTTGGTCCAGACTCGATAATTTACAGACCGACGTCATCGCCGAAATTGCCTGGAATATAGCTGAGTGCGGCGTTACCCCCTGGATGTCAGAGGGATGTATTTGTTCCTTTTCTTCAACCCTCACTTTGAAGTCGAATAAAATTCAAAATACATCACGCACACAGATACACTACACATTTTGAATAATGTGGGAACTTCCGTTTTGTGGTGTCATCCACTGTGATTTTAGGCCAAGCAAAATTACAGAAAGTGACCTTTGAAAATTAGGTATATGTACATTGTAAATGTCGCCATTTTTGACATATTCCTAAATCACTGCTGTAAACAGGGAATTTTTTGCGACCGTTTTATCATTGCGAGTTTTGCGAACGAGACTCAATCGCAAAAATTAAAAACGCAAAAATAAGTATAAATAATACATACATACTTTATTCATTGCAACACGTCATCAAATGTTGAAATCACCAATCAGAACCACAAGTTACTCTATAAGTTCAATAACACAAATGAATGCAGAACGGTCACACAATACATCACAAATGACCGTGTAAACAGACCAATTAGTGTCACTGTTAACTCACAGTAATCATGCCTTCTTCCAACCTCGCTTGATTGCGCCAATGTCCTTTGCAATTTGCTTACTTACTTACTTACTTTGGAGATTTAACGTGTGCTTTCTGACTGATGCGTATTTTGGCGTTATTTACAGCATGTTTTGAAATCTAAATTTCGGATCTTGACTCGGGAGAAATGAATTTCAAAATTAGCATATTTGTGATCAAAGGTATCTTGTCTTTTATCAAATCACCAATGATCATTCCTAAAACGTTGAATGTTTTTAGAAATATGCAAACATGAACGCCGAGTGAACATTCTGCCATATTAGATAGTGTTTACAAAATTACGTTCTACGCATTCGAGTTTTGAGACGCCTGTAACATCACATCTGTTTCAAACTCAGCTACAATACATACATCCTTGAATTCCTCATACATTTTAGAGTGAAATGACCAATGGTCGTTGTCACAAATACAAAGTGTCCAGATAAAATCAAGCAAAAAAAATTAGGTGTGAAAACGAACACTGTGCTCGAAAAACTGCACTTGTTTGAAATGTAAACAAAGTAAAATTCAGATTTTACACATTGTAGCATTTTCTCCTATTTTGAGCTATCCATTAGACTATTCGTTGAATGCATTTGCTCAGCATTTTCAGAATATGCATGGGAAGAGAATCGTAGGAAGAATAAGGAATTAAAAACAGATAGATTGCAATGATTTGATATTTACTACTGAAATTGCCAAAGTTGCCGTCCTGTGTGACGTCATGAGTGACGCAAAATCACGCCCAACAACATTTATCGTAATTTCTGACTATTTACGTTGGTTTCAATGAAAAATATAACAACCAATAACAGTACACAGATTGTCAGAATGTTTCTGATAACTTACATGTCACATTTAAGTATATATGTGGCCGAGTTGATTTTATTGCTATTTTGTAAATAATTTTGTAAAGTCCTTTAATTGTCTTGTTTCTGTTTTAGCCTGTTTTTGTCTCAAGCTAGAGTACTTGAGCAGTATAAAAACAATTAGACTAGCTCAAATACTTACATAACTACTAACATAACAATGGCCACTTTCACCTATACAGTCACCAACAGCACAAGCGTCTTGGTTAGTTTTCTTTCCAAGCTTCTGTATTATGTAAGTAAAAGGTTTCTTCTTTTTTTTGCTGACTTTGCTAAATTAGTTGGAAATCAGTGGTTCTGTGGACTGGATTCAAATCAGTGGATGATATATTTGTTGTGTTCAGGATCTCTATAAGGTTAATTTGTGTTTGGTTCATATTTATGTATCTTGTAGATATGTCTGTGTATTAAGTTTTATGAATTAGATGCATTAAGGTAAGGCATTGATTGGTAATTATATATATTTTATATATATATATATATATATCTATCTATATATCTATATATGTCAAACTGAAAATAGTTTAAAACATAAACAAGTACTTCATAATAAGTATACATGTTATCTTGATATCTTCAGATATTCCATACCTTCCCTCTGAATGTGTTAAACACTTCAGTTAAATCTAAAGTAAATCTATAATCAAATTTAACTATTAATCACTACTTAAATACCATCTAACTACATGTGTGAATGCAGTATGTAAGTATGTAGATTATGATTGAATGGATACATATGAAAAGGTCATTTTACATGTTCTTAATTTTATTGGCCATTTCCTTTTTCTTATGCGGCCTTATTGTTTCAATTTTTTCTAGAATATGGCAATCGATGTTACGATGCCTGTGATCTGCCAACTCTAACATAGTTGCCAGTTCATTGCCACACAGTGGTAAATTATATGTATATTTTGTGTATATTGTGTTTATGTTATATTTATATCATGGCAATCTGTAGAGGCGGTATTTCTGTAACCGTCTTAAGTATTTTTATATGTAATTTGGCTTAAAACCACAAGGATAAGTGTAACTACTGCTCGGCATGTTTGATACGTTAATGTAAAATATCAAGTATAAATAATGTTTATAGTATGCACAGCATATTAAACTGGATGAGCTGTTTATGCATTGGTGTGTTGATACTATGTGATATGTTTGTTATATTTCATCTATTAGATATTTTCATTGTATTTTTAAACATATTTGCAGAGTTCAGAAACAACTAGCGTGTGTGCAAATAAAATCAGCTGTCAACTCACACCCCAGTAGCCTGTTCTGTGTTTGCTGCCCTAACCGGAGCCTTGCCCGCTGCTACATATACGAGCCCTGAATCAATGAAAGTCTCCCCGTAAAATCCCGCGTCCTGTTTGTTATGTTTGTTAATGTCATAAGCATTGTTATTGATGTAAGCGGTCGCACATGCGCATTAAAAACTTCCTGTTCCGCCATGCTTCGTCATCGTTGCCAAGTACACAACGCTGTGGACAGTGAACACGCGATTTAGTAAAAGTCAGTCACCGGTAGGGATGTCATACGTCAACATTGTTGTACATATTTGGTTATTTCTTTGAGGTGAAGGTCCTTGAACATGATGAATGAAAGTAAACAGGATCATTGTATCCTGCTGTTTAAGTTTCAGTTATGAGTGAGTGAGTAAGTGAGTGAGATACACTTAAACGTCGCATTGGTATTGTTTCAGCCATAAAGCGACAAGACCTAGTTTATTTATTCACAATTTAGTAAATTATGCAAAGTAGTATTTAAAAACAATTTATGAAACATATTTGAGTGTACCATATTTAAAAACAATTCAAGAAACATATTTGGGCATAACAATATCATGTATACAGTTTCAAAATACGGGCTATAGGTCATCAGTAACCAAAGCTAGGCCACCTCACTGGGGATCATGGGGACTTACAGTACCTCTGCTTTCTGCATGACACCCCAGCAGGATTTACGTCATCACTTTAGCCACTGGTGGTTGTGCACAATGCTTAAGCAGATATTCGTGTGTAAACCGACTGTGGCCGATACGACATCGTCGTAAAAAGGACCTCGTCATGTCTGGTCTGACAACCCAAGTATGTTTGACCGATTGTTTGTTTTAATTCGTGAAGTTTTATTGCTTCCTACGTGGGTGTCCCACCTCCTTTGCAGTTTGAAAGGTCTTCAGCAACCCATACTTGCCGTAAAAAGCGACCATGCTTGTCGTAAAAGACGACTAACGGGATCGGGTGGTCAGGCTCGCTGACTTGCTTGATACATGTCATCGATCCCAATTGCGTGGATCGATCATGATGTCAATCACTGGATTGTCTGGTCCAGACTCGATTATTTTAGGGACCCCCGTCATATATCTGGAATATTGCTGAGTGCGGCGTTAAACAACAAACAAACAAACAAACTAAAACTGAATATATTACTTTAAGAAAAAGGATAATATTTTTCGTCAAATAATATATGCACACATTTCTAGAAGAATTATCCTGATAATTCTAAACCAATAGAGCTTTCTTCGCATCATTTATTGCATAATTCTGAGACGAGTTGAAGAGAAAAGTTGTAAACAATTACATGTCCAATATTCAATATTATTTTGTTTGTTTTGAAATATTCTGAGTAACTGATTACGTCAAATTAATGGTAAACAGAATGGTGTCTTGTTCAGTTAAGATACACAGTAAACCATCTATTCAAGACATTATTTAAATGGTAAGAGCAGTCGTTTTATGTTGAGTCAAAAGAGCGTCAAATTCCGTTTTACATATCGATATTTTCCATACACGAACGAAAATCAGGACACCCCCAAAATCAGTCGAAGGACACCCCCAAATGAAACTCGCTATAACTGTTTAATGAGTACGCTTTGCGTATTTTTATGTGTGTTTTTACGTGTGTTTTGCATAATTGCTCAGGTTATAAAAAAATTAAGTAGTTTATTTGCATGAAAAAGAAAACATCGTGAGTAAAAAAAGTATCAACCAAATGTATCAGCACACGACTACCAGAAACGCCCATGGTTGACTTTTGGCACTTCACGCCCATGGTTGACTTTTGGCACTTCACGCCCATGGTTGACTTTTGGCACTTCACGTTGAGCCGCAAGCAGTACGATATTTTCTTTATAATTTCATTATTTTTGATATTCGATCATAATTTTTTGTTTGCTGACTAAAGGAAAACACTCAAGATCCTTATTTTCTAAAAATTAGCAAATTTCAATGTAATTAATTATAAACAAAAACAATCTGTATCATAACATAATCGAATGGATGGAACTTGTACGAGGTAAACAAACAACTCCACATGCACAGTGGTCCTGTAGGACTATTACAATAATTTTGTTACATCTGACTTAATTTTCTCAAATTATTGACACGTATTTATAAATCTTTGTTAAAAATATCTCATTTTTATAGAGTTTGCGAATGATTTCGTTTGATAAACTTTGGGACACATTGACAAGCCGACAAACGTCAGTTTAGTTAAACAAAGTTAACAAACGCTGCAAATAATAACAAATATTGAATGATACGCAAAATCCGAACTGATATACATTCTAGGTAAACCATTCAACAGCAAAATAATGCAGTTTACGAAAAATAATCAAAATACTTGCAATTTTAGCTATAATTTCTGAAACTGGAAGCATGACACACAAACGTAGCAAAATATGTAAAAGTTTGTAAGTTATCATAAAAATAAATCCGAAAAAATTCAAATTATAAAGAAAATACATCATTTTTACTATTTAATGATCTTGATAGCAGTCTTCACTCCTATTTGTTTCATATTTGTTTGTGATTGCCGCTGGTGCGTAACATCAAATATGTAAGTCTAAATCCGAAACCGTAAAGGATTTTACGCTCGATGATTTGTAAATTATTTTCTGAAAAGGACGGTAGCGTAGAGCGATTATAACATATTGATATGCCATAATAATAACACCATAATATTGTTATTGATCTGTCATTGCAAGAAGAACAATTTAGAATATTAAAGATTGTTTTTGAAACGTTTACTCCCCCTCTACAATCTTCGGAATGGATGAAAGTAAGTATTCACGTCGGATGGATGAATGTAGGACCAATATGATTTTGTACCCAAAACAAAACTGTACTTGGTGATTTTGTACCCAAGAAAACTAAACTAAATCTGTCTGATTATATTTATTTTGTCATATTTATCGCAAACAATGAACTGAACATTATGATAAAGGATTTGATCAAGTTCATAATATGGTTAACCTAAATGTACGTGGTACTTGATTGAAGTCAGTCCACATTGGCACAACTCAAACTGATTGATTCTGATAGGTTGGTTGGTTGGTTGTTTAACGCCGCACTCAGCAATATTCCAGCTATATGACGGTGGTGTGTAAATAATCAGACCCGTGAAGATTCCGGGGTAGAATAGGTCTTCAGCTACCCATGCTTGCCGTAAAAGGTGACTATGCTTGTCGTAAAAGGCGACTAACGGGATCGGGTTATGACATTAATCAGTGGATTATCTGGTCCAGACTCGATTATTTACAGACCGCCGTCATATAGCCATATGACCAAACCAACCAACCAACTGTAAATAATCGAGTCTGGACCAGACATTCCAGTGATTAATATCATGAGTATCGATCCACGCAATCGGGATCGATGACCGTGCATCAACCAAGTCAGCGAGCCTGACCACCAGATCCCGTTTTACGACAAGCATAGTCATAATCACGACATAGCATGGGTGATTGTGATAGGAAAGTAATAAATACTACAATTAACTAACAGTTCACCAATTTACTGACCTCTTCTTCAATGACAAGAATTTATTACTTTCCGATTGTGATAGGAAAGTAATAGATTCTTGTCACTGAAGAAGAGGTCAGTAAATTGGTGAACTGTTAGTTAATTGTAGTATTTTGACAGGAAAGTGATACAAAAAGCACATTTCAAATGGATTTTGTGGAACGATGGAAAAGATTTCTCATCAGTGGAATTCCTTTTCACATTTAAAAACAAGCATTTGTTTACGCATTCAAACCCAGGTAGACGGCTCATGTTTTGACCTAAAAGTAAAATAAAATCTGCAGAGTATTGACACCTCAGAAATGAGGGTTTTTAAAGTTATGATTCTATCTAACTTGTCAGATGGTTTGACGTTGGTCTATCAAAGAAAGTCCTAATGAAATTTCAAAAAAATAATTCATGACACTGAAAATGTCAAGCACTTAACCTGAGTTTCTTCAAGGAAAGACAAATGTGTTTTTTTTTATTGCAAATACTTTTGTTTTTGGCAATTGTTGTCTCAAGATGGCAAGGGCACTATTGTACACACCAACTGAGGAACCAGTAACACACCAGCTGATGACGTTTGATACTGTGATTGCATACAAGGAGAAAACAGGTTTGCAGCAGTACATGTTTGCGAAAATGAACCACATAAGGTGACATAAAGTCAGGGGGTGTGGCTGGCAGGATCAAATACATTTGACAAGGGTAATAATGTTTACAGGGACATTTCTTTTCACTCCACCCAGAAGGCTGAGACACATAGAACACGATAAGGACCTCTACTGACTGGATATTCAGAAACCAATCAAATGATCAAAGATGTCAGATCCAAAGCTGGTGATGATCTGCATCTATTTTGAATTGTTGTACATCACATTGACTGACAGACTGAATTCTGTTCATCACATTTCACAATGGTTCATGTTCCTTTAGGGGACATGGATGAGCGTCACTGTCAAACACCTGAGCATACTGCAACAAACCTGGAAAGTCCTGCCAGACTAATCCAGACTAATTAAACATTATTTCATTGGTGAGAACCCTGAAAAAATGTCAATGTACGAATATATGTGCCCTATTCCTTTTTCAAAAGATAAAATTCTCTTATTCCTTTATAGATATATGACAAACTCACCAGCTTAAGTGCCCCCCCCCCCCCCCCTTGAATAACGACATCAAATAGTTTTTTATTCACATATTTGATGTTCAGGTGAAAGTTAATAATTGTTGAATAAACTGTCTTAAACTGCTGATGCAAAGACCAATATGTAGTGTCCATACACATAATCATTGTGGAAAAAAGTTTTTAGAAGCTGTGAACAGCTGTAAATAATTAAACATTAACAAATCTATCATCAATATGCAATCATTGGAGGTCTTCATATTTATGGAATTCATTATAAAATGCTCCGTGAAATTGTTCTAAAATCACGCTAGAATCGATATATGTATTATAAAAGGAACATTTCTTTAACTATCCCACATGGAATTAGAAACTAACACTGAAAATATGTATGTGGTATTTTATTGATATATACATCACGCACCTGCGTATATTCTATCATATTCGGCATCACTTGAATGCTATTTTGAAACACGTTTTGTCACGCCTATTTTCACGCACCTGTTGTGGAGGGCGATCATTGCCGGTCGACGATATCTATAGACGTATTGCCTGGTACACAATTATTGTAGTGAAAACACAATCACCAGCGTGTACATCGCAGATACATGAATCATATCCATTTATCATCAATGTAACATCGAATGGTGATCCTTTTATATCAAAAAAAGTTCAAATAATAGATACCTAGAAACTTGCATGGGCGTGTTGATTAATCTACTACCTTTTCCGGGTCACGGGAGCATGCAAGGTCAAATGGATGAAGAAATACGCCAATTATATCGTGAAAATCACATTGTTATTTCATATTGGTGGTGATTACTGATAATATGTGTTGATTTGTGTTTATTCTGTACGTGACAGACGAATTATTTCAAAATTGACAGTAATTGTTTTGTAACGAAAGATTATCAACCGACTACCCCTGTCTCTGACATCACATCCGGTGACCTTTGCACTTACTGAAATATTGCTGTCAGAATTCACGATCTATATTTTTTGTTTTTCTCTCGTCATATTAAACGGAAAATGACAAATGAACATTCTTCGATTTAGAAGATCGTCAACTTCCGCCAAGGCATGTATATGAAGGCAATGTAAACTTTGTTGATATTAAAATAGCAATAAGTTATGCCGAGGTCGGGCGAAGTGCGCCATGTTTGATTTTCGAACGTCTGCTAGCATCATGACACGAGATTTGTATTTTCGCATATCGTAAATATTCCACCAAAACATTTGAAATTAGGATTATTTATGAATATTTATGAGTCATTAATTGTTTCCTGCAATTTTAGATTAACCCGAATGTCGGAATGTTTTTTTTTATGAAGTACGATATCATCATTTCTCATGAGTTTTTTAATACCTAAATGTTTCAGTATCGATATTTGTGTTGGACAATTTTGGTTCCTCATGAACAAAACACCACGAAAATATATTGGCCTTACCCACAGATAATTCACACCAAGTGACCTGAATAGTGCTAAGCATAGCGGAGTTATGCCCCCTTTTATTTGTACGCGTGTAACCTCTCTGTCGCCTTTTGAGGTCATACAGGAAAATTAGTTTTCGTCATTTGCGGCAGGCTATTTTTTACATTGAATGTATGTCCTTATACATTTGCATATAGCTCCATTTCAGATATATTTATATCGTTCAGATATTAGGCAGTGTTTTGTTCGCTCACAAGTTAACGTAATGCTGCTAAATAAAAAACAATATAAAGCGGAGACATTTCCTGTTTTTCAACGCAGAATAAATTCTCGGATAACACTCAGCAGTGTGTTTTTTCAAACGGGTGTAATATTTGAAGTAAAATTTACACTATCAGATAGGAAATTTAATATTCTACATCAATATGTAATTTTATAGCCGGAGGTAGATCCAGTCCCATGTGAGCGCAATTTTCACAAAACGTTCACTTTTCCGATCTTAGGACAATGTGCGGCAGAAACAACAGCTCGGCATCCAGTTGGTAAACAGCAAAAAAAAAAAACTTGAGCTAACTGTGAGTGAGTGAAAATATAAATTCACATGGGCAGTATCTCAGCCATGTCATTTCAATGATTATACGTAATAATTAAACGCAGACTGTAAAAACCTGTCACAAACGATAGTAAACATATTAACTTTCACAGATCTGTATTTAAAACTCTCTGCTTCAGGTAAACGTTGTTATTCGTCAGAATTTCATTATACAACTGACCAACGATCATCTCCATACACACACAATCATTCCAAAATTCTATGACAACACAAAACACAATCGAGGTAACATTCTGTACTTACAACTGTCAGCTTTACCGATACAATTCACGTGCTATCATAACAACACCAGCACTTCCGGAATGAGAGATATTGCCCTTAACTTACTAGCATATAACCATAAAAATATACCACTATTCATAACAATACATTATAAAAAGAGTTTTAGATATCTAGCAATCCAAATAAAATGAGAATAAACATTATTAAAAAGGTCCTTGCCAGTTTTTACACTGGAATATTTAGGATACTCTTTACCGTGATTCTCTCATCACAGGGAACACAAAACGGAGGATCGTTACCTTTCAATAAATAAAAGTGTATGTCTAGTATGGAAAATACGACATCGACAGTAAGCCTGAGTCTTTTTCAGTGCCTAGGTAACTCTATTCTTTGGCTGGGGCGGTCGGGTAGCCAAGTGGTTTAAGCGTTCGCTCGTCACGTCCAACACCTGGGTTCGATTCCCGACATAGGTACAATGTGTGAAGCCCATTCCTGGTGTTCCCAGCCGTGATATTGCTTGAATATTACTAAAAGCAGTGTAAAACCTCACTCACTTACTCACTCACTATTCTTTGGTTGGTGTATATATCAAAGTATTTATGTCACTGGTGTTATGTCAAATATTCTTATTAAGGGGATGAAACACTGCATTTTACATCATTAACTTATATTTTATATCTCTTAATATGCGTATAAATTCGATTTAATAATTTTCTGTTGCAGCCGCATGACGTTAATTTCCTCTCTGTCGGGACAGCGTGGTCTTCACCTTTCTAAACTACTACACAACTGTGTTTACACGTGACGCCACGTTAGTGAGTATGTTGCAATCAATATTTTGGTCACTTCACAAATGCGTTTGTATTAAAAAATATACACCGGAGCTAAATGTCCAGGTATTCATATTTAAATAACTATAAAAAAAAGAGAATACTTCAAAGTAAATATACCTCCCTCACTATCAATAGGATTTAGTTAACAAATTATTTGCCTGTTGCTATGATAAGTGATTCCTATTTCAAACATATTGGTGAACAGGTAAAATATGGCATCAGTTGGTCAAATAATAACAGTATATGATATATTGAAACTGATTAATGCTTACATGCGTGGGCTGTGAAGGCCAAGATGAGGGTTGTCCACATGCAAATCATTGTGTTTCATCAACTCTCCAAAGTTCACCTGCTAGTTTAAGGATGAATAGCTCAATATATCCATAATAATGTCATAAGATACGTCCCATAACGATCTCTGATTGGTTGATTCAGATCAGGCTTGTGAAAATCCAGATTTGTGTTAACCAATCAGAGATATACACACATCTGTGACAGGTGCAATGTCAGGACCTTTTACCTCAGTCATTCTTTGTGACACCTGATGCTTGGGAACAGGTGTAAATGTAACTGAACAATATTACAAAAAAGGTCTCAGCAAACCTTTCAAAACGTTTTATATCAGATGCCAATGCGACGTTACATTTTAACTCACTCACTCAGACATGTGGAGGACATTTTCAAATGTGAAGCATCAATGACAAAAATGATGTCTGGTGCAATTCCCTATTTTGACATGTAACATATGTGTTTTTCCATTTTTGTAATCGACACGGAACAGATATTTGGGATTTCTGTTTACGCCTACACTTGTATGGTGAAAGACCACAAAAGCTTTTCTTACTATTACAAATTACACAAGGAGATCTTTTAATATTCCCTGTTCAGATTTATTTAAGATCTTTCACTGAATTGTTACGCCAATTCTCTGTTATGGTTCCGAGATATAGAGAGTTAAATATTCTTAAGAAATTGAAAAAAATCATTCTGTAGCGTCATCACGTGCGGCTTGCCATGTGTGTTGCCAGTCTGTCTGTAACGTCCAAACAGTCGGAAGATGGCTGTAGGTGTACGTCTGAATGTTTTATCCCTGCCGGGCACTTAAAAGACACGGAAGCTGTTGGTCACACACACACACACACACACACACACACACACACACACACACACACACACACACACACACACGTGCAAGCTCACGCACGCACCCACACCTCGGACTGGCCAATGTTTCGCACACAAGCAAATATGCGGACCGAATTATGCCATCCTAAGAACCAAGTTGTCCGAAGTCCCATCGTCCTCAGTGCCTTAGGTTTGGTACCTTCCAATCTGTTGACTGATATTGGGAGATTACCCGGGTTTGCTTCCAGAAATGCAGCCCTTCTGACAATCTGGGCAAAGCAGAATGCACATTCTCCGAGATGTTCTGGGTGGGTTTTACTAGACAGCGCTTCCTGGGAGAAGTCCCATTCGCTGTCTGGGCTGCTGTAGAGAGGGCAAGGGTCTGAGCTGATGATGAGCGTAACCAGCCTGAATCACCCTAATCCTCTTTGGTGCATTTTATATTTTAATCTTTACATAAAAATAAGGTGTCTATCATTAATGACCCAAATCTAGAAGGTTCCCACGACCAGCTAAACCTACCGGGGAATCATTCACTGCTAGGAGAACAGAGGCATATTGCGAACAAAGTCAATTTTTTAAGGAGACGCCATATGTGTTTTAGTGTGCGGCAGGACTGATGCCCAAGAAACTCTCAGGAATCAAGTTTGCTGAATGAGATCGCCGATCCATCGGCTCTCCGCGACCATCGTTGCTAAAGTTTACCTAATTTGTGGCCAGTGTGGTGTTGACAGGATCACGTGCCACTACATGTCATTATGAAACATTAATTTAGTATGGGTGAGTGAGTGAGTTGGGTTTTACGCCCGAAGTGATGCAGGTCTCAGACGTTTACCACTTCGGTGAAACCCACGAGCATGGGTATGGTGCTGACAAACCTAGAAACATAATCAGGGTGAAACGGGATTCGAACCCACAATCATAGGTTTCCAGCGAGCCAAAGGTACGCAACTCTGCACAGCGAATCACGGCGCCTTAGACGACTGGGCCAACCGTGGCCCCTTACTTTCGCATGACAATGACAATGACAGTATTTGCATATATAACTTGATTTAAACTAAACTAAACAGAACAAAGTTTTGGATCATGACTATTTTTGGGAATATATTTTATAAAATTATATATTCACAGTTCATTATTAAACCTATAACACTGATTTGCATTATGAGTCCCACGCTGTCGGGTGCGATGATCAACCGAGTCAATGAGCCTGACGACCCGACCTAAAGCAAGTACTGTATACCCACGGCGGAAATTTAAGATTTCAAGATTTAAGATTTAAAATAAAAGTGACAAAAACATTTCCATGCATTTCGTTGCATTTGTTAAAACTTGTTCGTCAGTGTCAGTTTCATTTCGTAAGGCTATCAGAGACTGTTGTAGAGACAATCGTCAAGGCATCCTATACACTCAACCCAGCTGTGTGGTAGCCAGATGCTTTAAATCAATGAAGTAGTCAATGAAAGGCCCACAGTCACCTCGTGTTAGTACCTTAAATTTTAAAATATGTGTATGTTTAGCCCATCATGGCAGCTTTATTGAAATATCTGTTTTAGGCCATTTATTTTTTTGTAATGAAATTTGTTATATGTGGAATCTTAAAGCGCCAGCAACATAGGTCTTTAGGCCGTCATAAGTCTGGGCGAGCACAAAACAGCCACACACACACAGGTGCAGTCATGTCTCTATATAATGACAATATCGCCTCTCATTTAGCACCAGCATCTCCCTTTGTGCTTATCAAATCTCCTGTATGCACGCAAAATCTTTCTCCGCCCAATGGCTCTTCGGGTGTAATGAAATCTTGATTGTAGTCATAGGCGACGCACAACCGCAGCATATGCATGGTTCAGGCCACCTTCAATATCTACCTATTATTTATCGTACACCTTTCAACAGGTGTTAGAAACAACTATTTCGACTTCATAATTACAAATAGTTTGTATGACCCCGTTGGTACAAAGACAGATGTACACAATGTTGAATGAATTAAATTTATGTTTAACAGGAGACTGGGTAACAGGATGAACATCACAGAAGGACAGAGAGTAAAGGAATGTTAAATCAGCCAATACAACTGTTCATTGTGTGTTTATGTAGATGCTCATTGTATATTACTGAAACAAAATTCAACTTCCTTATGAATTATGCATATATGTCAAATGTTATTGTGACAAATTTCTGTCCTATCGGGATACCCTGATAATTGTGATAACATGAGATAAGTGTTTGTCAAGATGTTTGTATATATTTTTTTAACAGTGTAAGAGTGGCATCCTCAGCTCCTCTGACGGCTCTGTAGGCAAACTGAAGTGGGTCAAGTAAATGTTCTGTCTGTCTAATAAGGAAAATTTTAACAATACGTTCGAGACATTTCATAGGTATGGATGTTGAAGCAACGGGTCGGTAACCATTATTAACAGAAGGATTTGGATTTTTTTTAAACAGGGATAACATAAGACGTCCTCGAAAGTAAAAGGGAGTGAGTGAGTGAGTTGGGTTTAACACCGCTTGTAACATTATTCCAGTTAATTCACGGCTTGTCATCTTAATGTGAGAGGAATACCTGAACTGATGCAATCATAGGCCTTAGACACTGGACAAACCGTTCCAAACCCCTCAAAGCACATTAGCATTGATTCGGTAAAGGTAAAGGTACACAATTCTATATTGTCAAAGTTTGGACCAAATCTCCAAGGTTCAAGATAGCGCTATGTTTTTGTGTCTCGATGGGAGATTAACGGCCAAATGTATAATTTCTTTTATGCATTTATATAGTGAGGCGGTCGGGACCGGAGAATAGGTCTTCAGCAACACATGCTTGCCATAAAAGGCGACTATGTTTGTCGTAAAAGGTGACTAATGGGATTGGGTGGTCATGTTTGCTGTAGATTGGGTGGTCAATTGCGTAGATCGATGCTCAAGATGTCAATCACTGGATTGTCTGATCGTTCCATGACTCGCTGACAGGCTCGCTGACTTGGTTGATGCATGTCTTCGATCCAAATTGCGTGGATCGATGCTCATGATATCAGTCACTGATTTGTCTGGTTCAGACTCGATTATTTACAGACCGCCGTCATATAGCAGGAATATTGCTGAGTGCAGCGTTAAACATACCAACCAACCAACTTTATGTCGAGCAATAATCCAGCAGCTCAAGTCCTTCGTGTTTACATTTCACAACATTTGATTTACAATCAAGCATGCTCTTTCTAACAAGGTTTAAAAGAGCATCATAGGACTCTTGCTCAGAAGTTGTTTGATCAAGGTTACAACATTCAAGGCCTCAGTAAAGCTTTCAAAAAGTTTTATGATAGACATGTGGAGGACATTACCAAATTTGATGCATTAGTGACAAAAATGATGTCCGATGCAATTCCTATATTTTGACTTGTACTTTATGTTGCATGTTTGTCCAGGTGAACAATTGACTTGCCTTTGCGTGTGTTTGTGACGGTTGCCACTGGTGGTGCAAGATACGCTCATCTTTTGCGAACACCTGGTGTCATTACTATTTGAAAGTGATTCATAAACACATGCACATACTTTTGTCGGAATCGTACAATCTACTCTGCTTTATGCAGAGATTTCTATTGGATATGGAAAGGGTTGTGTCGCTTTATTAATATATTTCAAAATATTAGTATAGCATTACAATAATAATGTTGTTTGACGCCGCACTCAGCAACATTCAAGCTATATGACGGCGGTCTGTAAACAGTCGAGTCTGGACCAGACAATCCCATGATTAATATCATGAGCATCGATCCTCGCACTGGAGATCGATGACTTGCATCAACCGAGTCAGCGAGTCTGACAACCCGATCCCGTTAATCACCTCTTACGACAAGCAAAGTCACCTTTGGGTTGAGGGATGAGAGAGAGAAGGTATTGGGAGCTAGCCTACAAGCCAAAGACGAGAGAACTATGAGGTCCCTGGTTTTATTCAAGTCAGTGCCTAGACTTGTCATTCATTTCACATTAATTAACTCATTTATAATAATGAAATACAATAATGATAATAATAATAATAATAATAATAATAATAATAATAATAATAATAATAAATAATATCCCAATACAGTTTCAGTCTATGTCTGGGAATACATGCAATGTGTGTTATATTGGAATGTGAAATGTAAATGAGCATAAAGTCGTTAGAAGGGATACACATTTACTTGTGTAATAACGGTAATGGCAAACAACATAGGGTTTACAGACAAATCAGATAAATTGTGTACGGTACAACCTACATTACAATTCTGTATATGGGATATCACGCCTGTTTGGGTAAGTGTGGTGAGAATTAATGACTATCGTAAACACGAATTTTATAGAAGGAAAAAAAGGTACGTAGGGCATTTACTGTAAATAAAATAGGAGGGGGGTTAATCCGAATAAAGAAACGAATGTAGACGGTGGAAGTTAGAGCTCAGTTGTTATGACCTAGACATAAAATGTAAGGTACGAACACGAGGCGACTGCTGATCCTTTCACCGATTTCTCCATTGATTTAAAACATCTGGTTATCACGCTGCTTAGTGGGGTGTACCAGATGGCTTGGGGATTGTCTCTTCAACAGAATCTGATCGCCACATGAATAAATTGACACCGGCGATCTAGTTTTAACAAATGCACCGAAATGAATTTAGAAAGTTTTTTGTCGCTTTTATTTTTTATCTTAATTCTTTAAATCTTAATTTTCCTCCGTGGGTATCCGCACTTGCTTTGGGTCGTGTTGTCAGGCTCATTGACAAGGCTGATCATCGCACCGCGACAGCGTGGGACGCATAATGTCAGTCACTGGTTTGTCTGGCGAGTTATAGGTAGAATATTGCACAGTGAATATATATAGTCCTGACTAGAACCCGAGTTGTGTCTTCTTAGATCTTTAACGCGACATATTAATATGTAACCTATAATACGTCTTTCTCGCAAGACAAACTAGTGATAGATATTGCGAGCAAAGTACCACACCGTCGGGGTTCGATGACATCTAATCAAGACACTGACACAGCAAACACGAAAACGTCGTTTTTTCCGAACATGGTCAATGGACGGAAAAACGACGTTATTTGGACGCTTTCCAACCATCGTTTTTCCGTCCAAATAACGTCGTTATTTGACATAGGAATTTACTGGGAGAGAACGATATCATCAAGCTCCTCCCTTTCTTGATTGACATTGTCAATCAAGCAACAGCGTCTACCGGTATTCCTACTTCTCAGATTTCATTGGTCAGTTCTCGCATGTTAGATTACAGGCCCGAGTTTGATGTGTACTCGAAGCGCTTAGCGGAAGTACTGAAATCAATCGTTCTGCGCATGCGGATTACTTAATGCCTTGTCCAAATTTTCTGTTCTGTGCATGCACGGTTTCGCGTATTGTTTCCACTATGTAACCTCTATTTGACAATGATTCATAAACACAGTCTCGTGATAAGTTCGGAATCGTACAATGTCGCTTTAATTTATGGCACGTACTTCATCGGCACGATTAACTAATACAATGATAAAGGTAATAATTTAAGTCAAAATAATTAGGAAAGCACAAGGCTCAGGAACGCCTGAGTATAGGAAAAGAATTTATACTTTCGAAAGTTATATAATCGTCAAATACGCAAACGAATATCAACCGGCTTTTAAAACTTATTTTTGTAGAAGGTGATCTCTCGGTGTATATTGCCAGATATTATATGCATATACATTTTTCCGACATTGTTTATTTCAATGTTTAATAATACTTTTAAGGTTTGTCCCCCTAATTGACGGGATTCCACTTTCTCATTTGTACATGACACTTAAGCAGTGTCCTGTTACTATAAACAGATTAGTTTCAAATTCCAAACTGGACATTTCTACTACGAGATAGTAAGCCTAACGTTTACTCACCGGTAGAACGTAGACTATATCGCTAATAGAGATATCACGTATTTGAATGTTAATACTTAAGACAAACACTCATTATTTTTGCAGTGACGATATAACACTTATACACGTTTATTGGTGACTTCCATCAGTTTTGCTATTCATTTTAATAACTTTGTTTTCACATATACAAGTAGCAATACCCGACTAGCCGTTCATACTTACTTATGGGGCAGTTTTCGATCTTGTACTGACTTACTCTGTGTTCCTGAGCGAAGCTTATTGGGTTGGGTGTTATACCCCGTTTTTCTGGTAATCCTATTATTACTTCATATTTATCTAATGACACCCTCTCTTCTTCAGCTCTACTTAATTTCTGTAGATACTCCTCCTCCCTCTCTCGACGTTCTTGTTCTCGCCTTCGCGTGGCCGTTTCTCACTGATATTGTTCTCTGTATATCCTTTCCCGTTCCCACTTCAGTACCTCCAGGTCCCTTGAGTACTTGTCCAAGGGCGAACTTGGATATTCAGCCCTCTCTACTCTGTCCGAAAGAAATGGGTGGTGTCTGCCGCCTAATAAGGGGGGTGGAGCGCTGGAGCAGCCCCCTGACGTTGAAGCTTCTAGACTTGATGGCAGGTCACGACGGTGGTAATCAGGAATGGGTGAATGGTGATGGCCAGACATAAATCAGATAGATTGTGTACGGTACAACCTACATGACAATTCTGTATATGGGATATCGCGCCTGTTTGGGTAAGTGTGGTGAGAATTAATGACTATCGTAAACACGAATTATATAGAATGAAAATTATGTACGTAGGGCATTTACTGTAAAAAATAGAAGGGGGGTTGATCCGAATAAAGAAACGAATGTAGACGGTGGAAGTTAGAGCTCAGTTGTTATGACCTAGACATAAAATGTAAGGTACGAACACGAGGCGACTGCTGATCCTTTCACCGATTTCTCCATTGATCTAAAACATCTGGTTATCACGCTGCTTGGTGGGGTGTACCAGATGGTTTGGGGATTGTCTCTTCAACAGAATCTGATCGCCACATGAATAAATTGACACCGGCGATCTAGTTTTAACAAATGCACCGAAATGAATTTAGAAAGTTTTTTGTCGCTTTTATTTTTTATCTTAATTCTTTAAATCTTAATTTTCCTCCGTGGGTATCCGCACTTGCTTTAGGTCGTGTTGTCAGGCTCATTCACAAGGCTGATCATCGCACCGCGACAGCGTGGGACGCATAATGTCAGTCACTGGTTTGTCTGGCGAGTTATAGGTAGAATATTGCACAGTGAATATATATAGTCCTGACTAGAACCCGAGTTGTGTCTTCTTAGATCTTTAACGCGACATATATATTAATATGTAACCTATAATACGTCTTTCTCGCAAGACAAACTAGTGATAGATATTGCGAGCAAAGTACCACACCGTCGGGGTTCGATGACATGTAATCAAGACACTGACACTGCAAACACGAAAACGTCGTTTTTTCCGAACATGGTCATTGGACGGAAAAACGACGTTATTTGGACGCTTTCCAACCATCGTTTTTCCGTCCAAATAACGTCGTTATTTGACATAGGAATTTACTGGGAGAGAACGATATCATCAAGCTCCTCCCTTTCTTGATTGACATTGTCAATCAAGCAACAGCGTCTACCGGTATTCCTACTTCTCAGATTTCATTGGTCAGTTCTCGCATGTTAGATTACAGGCCCGAGTTTGATGTGTACTCGAAGCGCTTAGCGGAAGTACTGAAATCAATCGTTCTGCGCATGCGGATTACTTAATGCCTTGTCCAAATTTTCTGTTCTGTGCATGCGCGGTTTCGCGTATTGTTTCCACTATGTCACCACAATTTGACAATGATTCATAAACACAGTCTCGTGATAAGTTCGGAATCGTACAATGTCGCTTTAATTTATGGCACGTTCTTCATCGGCACGCATTTCCCATTAACTAATACAATGATAAAGGTAATAATTTAAGTCAAAATAATTAGGAAAGCACAAGGCTCAGGAACGCCTGAGTATAGGAAAAGAATTTATACTTACGAAAGTTATATAATCGTCAAATACGCAAACGAATATCAACCGGCTTTTAAAACTTATTTTTGTAGAAGGTGATCTCTCGGTGTATATTGCCAGATATTATATGCATATACATTTTTCCGACATTGTTTATTTCAATGTTTAATAATACTTTTAAGGTTTGTCCCCCTAATTGACGGGATTCCACTTTCTCATTTGTACATGACACTTAAGCAGTGTCCTGTTACTATAAACAGATTAGTTTCAAATTCCAAACTGGACATTTCTACTACGAGATAGTAAGCCTAACGTTTACTCACCGGTAGAACGTAGACTATATCGCTAATAGAGATATCACGTATTTGAATGTTAATACTTAAGACAAACACTCATTATTTTTGCAGTGACGATATAACACTTATACACGTTTATTGGTGACTTCCATCAGTTTTGCTATTCATTTGAATAACTTTGTTTTCACATATACAAGTAACAATACCCGACTAGCCGTTCATACTTACTTATGGGGCAGTTTTCGATCTTGTACTGACTTACTCTGGTGTTCCTGAGCGAAGCTTATTGGGTTGGGTGTTATACCCCGTTTTTCTGGTAATCCTATTATTACTTCATTTTTATCTAATGACACCCTGTTCTCTGGATCACGGTTCCGTGACTATCCATAACAATTAAGATAAACATTCAGATCAAGAACATGAATGAGTTTGTTTTGACGCCATAGTCAATCAAAGACCAATGCTGTGCGGTTTGATTACACACTTCTACCAGGTCGAACATCGTGGATCTTTTTTTTCTACTTAAAGAGAATCATAGTCCATATGCTAATCCATCTACGAAAACCGTCCCGCTCAATCAAGATGACCTTACTTGTTGTTACATCCATCATCTATCCCCTCACTCTCACCCCCACGCCCCCCCCCCCTCACGCACACACGCACCACGCACGCACACACGCACGCACGCACGCACGCACGCACGCACACACACACACACAACGGACCTAAATAACCTGGACATGAAATACAGCTGATAACCTCTGGTCAACACCGCCGCGCTGCTACAGAATGTTCGTCCAACTCTGAGGGGGCATTCTTAGTAGCTTCAAACGCGCTGAAATGTTTTCGCCTTGCATCCAAGATGGTGGATAAGTGAAATCGTATGATATTTGGCTATTTTAGGTCGATATGTCTTTTTGGATTACCCAATAAAGTCAATTACACGGTTGTGAAGAAGCTTACAACTTTATAACACTTATTCATCTCCATCTCCAATAGAGCTACTCGGGCTCACATAAAGTTGTAGTTATTATGTCACTGTTTTATTTCTTGAAAAATATATTACGAGTTCATCAATAACAATTAAGATGAACATTCAATTTCCGATACAAGTAAATGAATTAGTGTGTTTTAAGCCACAATCAGTCAAAGACCAAAGTTGTCCGGTTCGATGACACACAATCTACCAGGTACCACATTATGTTCACCCAATCCAAATTTAAGTCTCCTCTGTGTGGATATTACTGCCGAAATACTTGGGAATCACTTAAATACATTCATGCGCGGCATTTTCTACCTTAAAGTGAGGTGAGGTGAAATGGGGTTTAACGGCGCGTCCAAGATTATTGCACTTATATAGCGATGTGCATGTACGTGTGTGTGTTTGTGTGGCTACTTGTACTAGTCCGGACTGAGATACCATGCCGCAGTTTAACATGAATACCCCACTCATACACAGTATACTGACTCCGAGCCGACCAGTCCTTGTTTTAACCCCTTAATGCCGAGCGCCAGACAGGGTAACAACAAGAACTATCTTTTAACGTCTTTTGGTATGACGCGATCATATGACGACTGGTAGACCTTCCGCTCTCCGGGCGGACGCTCTACCACTAGACCACGGAGGCGGTCCTACCTTAAGAAAATCATAGTTAACATGCTTATCCAACTCGAACTACCATCCCGCACAAGATGAATGTTTTATGTAATATCCAACAGTCCCACATTTACACACACACACACACAATTTGTAATTGCGACCACCATGTTCCAATCGTCTCAGTGATCGAACGATTGGGAAGTATTTGTAACTTGTGTAAACTGCCGGGCAAAAGTAAGTATGCACCCATGTTTGATGCTGGTTAAAAATGAAACAAAAAAGAAATGGTTATTCGATGGAGATATATTTGCTTCGGGTATCTTAGACGATACTACATGCATCATATCAATGAGTGTCTCACAACAGGTGACGTGCACATGACGTCTTAAGGAACACGGGGATCGCAATTTCACTGAACACAAGAGTGATATTAGAATAGCAGGCATTTTCTTTTGCCCGGTAGTGTATGTATATATATATATCCTGGGAATATAATTTTAAACAGTTTGAGAATTGGTGTCGTTATTTTCTTTTACTGTTCTAATATATTGGATACTGTACAGCAGTAATGAATAGTTTCCTAGACAGAAAGCGTGATCTATGAAACGGTTTCTGGTAGTTCGTAACACTATTTGGACGACATCAATCTCATTAAAATCAGATCTTAGTTCTCGCTACCGCTAAACAAAGATCTGAGGACATCCCATTACGGGTCACGACGACATCCACCTCGTGTCTGCAATCCGACTAGCCCCTCTTTCTGGTAAGTTACATCATGTCAATAGGTCTTTGTGTGTCAAGGACGTAAGAAAATCAGCTGATGCCCGATGCTGAGGAACCGTGTTCACAGATGACCGACTTGTTATTTTTCTGCACTGACAGAAACTGGATATACTGACACACAGCAAAGTCTTTGTACAGGCGATGCAATGGGCTATTCATGACATTGTAAACCGGCCTCGCGATGTCTAATCCGTTGTCCTCGCATAAATATTAACATATTTTCGAGATCCGTCTGAGTGAATGGCGTGACAACATTCAAGAAGTACGTTAACGGTAATGTAAAATATAAGAATGATTCCTCCACAGAAGCCAAATCTTTAAGTTGTTTTATTCTTCGGTAGCATTTTCAGTAAATGTTGTTCACGAGAGGTTCCTGAATACATTAATCGAGATTACGCTATCCGCAGGGATGACTCAAACAACAAATAAAACAATCAATCAACTTCATAAAACAATACAACCAATATAACAAGTAAATCAATCAATAAAACAACTCATTCAAACAATTTAATCAAACAACTCAATCAAACAACTCAATCAAACAACTCAATCAATTAACTCAAACAATTTCTCAATCAAACAATCAATCGTGCTTTCTAAATGCAAGAAAATGGAAATCGAGTGACGGATGCTTGACTCATTGTAAATCTTTGTACGCCATTGTATCGTTGCTAGTGGTACCAGTTACCAGTTTGAGCAAGACGAAGCATTGACGAAGCAAAGAGTTTAATCAGACGTCTCTCTGAGGGAGACTGGTATCACAGCTGTGATCCCTGGCGATAAGAAATATGGCATTGCATAATAGGTCTTCAGGAACCCATGCTTGCCATAGAAGGCGACAATGCTTGTCGTAAAAGGCGACTAACGGGATCGGGTAGTCAGGCTCGCTGACTTGGTTGATGAATGTCATCGTATCCCAATTGCGTGGATCGCTGATCATGACATTAATCACAAGAGTGTCTGTCCAGACTTTACAGACCGCAGTTACCAATCCCTGAATTGAGGAGACATGCGTTACGAAGCTCCTTCAAGTCGTTATCAATATCCGAAAATGTCTGTGATATTATTACCCATCCAAAGCCGAATATACATTTATTGTGCTTTCTTGACAACAAATGTTATAATTGGGATAACACCTTCTTAGTAACATACAGATGCTCGTACGTTTTTGGGTTGAGTCCCGTCCGGGATTTGAACCTACACTGTGAGTGAGGCACCCAATCACCAGCACACAAAGTCAGCGATCTTACCCAGCCATCGATGCTTCCGCCAAAAATAAAAATCAGACAACTTTTAGTCCCGATCACGTACTTTGTGTAAATGGCACGGCTCCCATGGCCGAAAGCCTCGAACACACAATGCCATTAAGAACGTGGTCAAATGTAACAAATGTTATATTTGGATAACGCTTTCTTAGTAAAGTACAGATTCTCGTACTTTTTAGGGTTGAGATAATAGACGTTGATAGTTGATTATCAGTGGACAAATTAAAGCCAAAACTTATCTTATGAATGATTGGTAATGGGCAATGGACAATGGGCAAACGGGAGGCCGGGGTAATTAGCGCCAATTACTTGTTGGCTTCCCTTGTTACGTTTCCTCCTTTGCTATCTTTTTACTTTTGTTGTTCTTACAGGTACATATATATGTTCTCTGCCTCATAGCGTTAATTCACCTGATGAAGGAGTAAGTTTTTACTCCGAAACGTTGTGTTCCTCATAATAAAGACGTTGACATCCATGCATTTTCTTCCTTGTGTGTATCACTTCTTAATGCCTTCAAAGCCTCAATCTAGCTTTGTTTTTAAATGTGGAGATATTTGCTTGGAATATAATATGGTCATGCCTATAAACATTTGGATCTTTGTTTACATGTGCATTTAGACATAAATTTTATAGCTAAGGAAATTGCTAAATCTGCAGGGATGAAGTACACTTCATAGCAAGCTGTGACAATTTAGATATTCGTAATGGAGATCTGAAGTTTATCGTAATTTTCCGCAACTCTCACATTCTGACCAGCTGAACGTCTTAGTGCATTCTGATGCCATTGTAAATTTCCAGGCTGCCCTTCTTTCTGTGATGTTTTGACGGATGAAATCTATTGCGTTATAATACTCTCTGTTTGCTGATATTAAATATGTACATATTGTAAAATATTTACGATATTTTAAACGTGTAATTCGATGCATGCAATGCAATGTGAACATGAGTGCGGATGCATGAAGGCGGTTATAGTTATAGTTATAGTGCGATGGATGTAGGGGAATGGTAGGAGGGTGTATGTATGTAAGCACGAATACCGATACATGAAGGCGGATATAGTTATAGTTCGATCTATGTTTGGAAATGGTGGGAGGATTGATTATGTATGTCAGCATGCGCATGTATCCATGATGGCTGACGTAGACATAATGAGATGGTTGTAGGGATAAAGGGGAAAGATGAATGCGATGTGTGTGCGCGTGCGTGCGTTGTGATTCGAGGGTTGGCGAACATGTAGTGAGATGATTGTGTAAGTAAGTTAAGTGGTTGAGGATGTGGCAGGTATGAGTATTGATACATGCAGACTTGGTGTTGGGGAACTGGATGTGCCTGTACTGATGTCTTTTGATTCATTCACTTATAATGTTTTCTTTGACTCAATAAATGTTTTACGCAATTTAATGACTGAAAATGTGGTGTCTCAAAGGTCATACTGGCCGGGCATTCTACATATCTACCCAAACTACGTAGCCATTTTTATGCTGTACAATTCTTCTTCCACACACGCACACGCACACGCACACGCACACACACATACACACACACACACACACACACACACATTAATTGTTTTATTAATTGTATCCTCGAGAGTCAGTAAAAAACTGGAAAACTAGAAATAACTGCCTTTGTTCTGTAAATCTCAGCAAGTTTCAGCTTTCGCCTCGTCCTTTGTGGAATGAGGTTTCACATTTGTAAAATGATCTCTGTTATCTGTCTGTACCACCAACGTAACTGCCCTCACCCCCTGCAGTTTTCCCGTCCCACATTGCCAAGCAGGTGACCCACAAGGAGGAATACGGCCCTCCCTCAGTCAAGAAGCATGAGTTAAACTGTGGCTACCACAATAAGTTGTGAATACGTAGCCATGCTGTGACCAAACATTTTGTAACAATTTGGCAAACTTTGATATGTAAATAGTACATATAATTCAGTTTTATTTCATCTTAATATATCAGTTGAATCCCACTTGACCTTTGAAGATCCGGTATAGAATAGGTCTTCAGCTACCAATCATGCCGTTATAGGCGACTATGCTTGTCCAAAAATCAAGACAGCTACGCGATAAATCGCAAAGAACAAAGAAGAAGGAATCGATATATATTTCACGATAAAACATTGTTCTATCATGACGTCCTTTATGGAGAATCGAACATGCACTCGCAGCTTGAGGACGTCGTAAATTTGACGTTATTTGTGAGAGGGAAGTGTCTAGTGAGTTGTTCCCAATAGATGTAGCTGGGGAAGGTAGATAAATGCAATTGCCGGAACAATCGCATCCGAAAGTGAGAGCGAAATGACAATCGGTATTGGGAGAAAAGGTACATATAATCGACGGGAAATTGTGAGAATATGCGGGAAAGACCAAATTCAACCCCTCCTGTTCATAAAATGGATTTACCTGGCAATGACGCGGTCGGATTCTATTCAGGGAGTCATCATAATTTAAGTATGGGTAAATATTTCTAAAGCGTGTACTTTTTCCTAATTTAACACCCTTAAAGAGGCTGTACGTAATGTTGATATCTCATATAAGAAATAAACGAGTCGTGGTCGTTGTTTATCGTACAATAAACAACACCCACTCGCGGTTTGTTTTTTAATTATATGACCATATACACTGACATTATATCACATGTTTATCAGTTGACAATAACGACATAAGCCATTCCATCATCACAAGAAACCCTTGCCAAAAGTAGCGACAACTGCACGATTCCGACAACACCAGGAGCATGTTTCATTATTCACCATAAAAAATGATGACACTTGGTGCTCGCAAAAAGTCGAGCTCATCCCGATCCACTGGTGGCACCTGCCACAAACACATGCAAAGGCAAGCGAACTGATCACCTGAAAAGGCACGGAAACACACGGTACAAGTCAAAATAGAGAATTGCGTCAGACATCATTTTGGTCATTGATACGTCAAACCTGGAAATGCCGTCTAAACGTCCAACACAAAGCCCAAGTCAGGACCCGAATCCTTTGAACCCGCCCAAACAACCCCCTGAGCATGAAGCTTGCCGAATCCAAAGTTCTATTAATTACAATGTTACACCTTAAGTAATCTATACTAGTTCTGAAGTAAATCGTATTTACCCGCATGAATCGCCTTATGTCATTTATTGCCGATAAACAGAATATGCACACTTTCTGACAGTAATGTGTGATAAGTCACGCACCAAACCTTTACTCTCGATATACATGTTGCTCTTACTTAAAACACTATTGGGCTGACAAGATACGTATATTAAAGTGCCATGCTTTCCTGATGTGCTATCATTCTAATTTGAAATAATGACATAAATAGTTACCACTCATCCTTCAATATTTTTCAAGGTCGGGTTAATCACAAACATATTTGAATATATACAACAGCTATACTTACTTATCTTTATACTTAAAAGCATTAGGTTTGTCTGTCATACAGACCCCGAAACAAATATGTCCAATACAGCCCAAAATTTGGCAAAATGAAGAAAGTCTCTTGGCTCCTTTTTATTATATTTTACAACTATTGTTTAACAACTGGGTTTTTTTTCTGTAAAATATGTTCATTTCTGAGATTAGACGTTATTCTAGCATCAGGTCTGTGGTACGTTCACTTCATCAGCGTTGACATAAATACGATATTTACATATATAAATACATACAGAGGAAATGCTTAGCATTTCTCTTTTAAGGAAGAATGTGGGAATGCTTAATACATATGTATGTGAACATATATGTATGGATATTTGGATGAATATAGATATACCTCCTTATAGATAGTGATCGTAGATGATTGTAGAACATGCATGAAGAAAATGGAATACGAGGGCCATTCAATATATAACCAGCCTAACCTATTTGCTACTGCTCCTCACTTCTTCTTTTTCCACATAATCACCATTGAGGTCTATGCACTTTGTCCAGCGATGTGTGAGAGCTAAAAGCCTGTTGTAGTAGAAACCATGGGGTTGTTCGTGTAACCACCTTTCCACTGCTGTCGTGAGTTCATCATCGGATCGGAAATGACGTCCATGCAGTTCTTGGTGCCAGGTCTGGTGAGTAAGGTGGATGAGGCAATACTTTGAACCCGTTCCGCTTCACTGCGGCAACCGCAAGTCGACAGGTGTGCACTCTGGCATTATCATGTTGGAGCAGCACACCTTTTTAGATCTTTCGACGACGTTTGGCAAGAATAGCAGTCCGCAAACGGTCCAGATCGGAGTAGTACTCTCCAGTAATATTCTGGCCACGTGGCAAGTAGTCAATGAGCAAGACCCTTTGGTATCCCAAAAGATGGTTGCCATGACTTTGCCAGCCGATGGTTGAGTCTTAAACTTTTTTGGACGGGGTGAAGCAAAGCCAGTCCACTGCTTACTCTGTTCTTTGGTTTCTGGGTCATAGTGGTGTACTCAGGTTTCATCACCAGTAACAATTCTCTCCATAAAGTTGACTGCATTGCGTCAAAAGTGCCTGACACATTGACGCACGTACAGCCTTCTGATCATCACTCAGACATTTCGGGACCGATCGGGCAGACAGCTTCCTCATACCCAGACGATCATGCAAAATGGTATGGACACTTCCCTCTGAAATGTGCAAGGCCTTGGCCATTTCTGACGCATTCATTCGCCTGCCTTTGACAACCAGTTGTCTTACAGCTTCACTGGTTTGGTCATTGGTCACCTCTACTGGCCTGCCAGGGCGTGGCTCATCTTCCAGGTTCACCCGACCCCTCTTAAATTATGCAACCCAGAATTTGACCTGTGCATACAAAGGTGCACTGTCACCATAAAAATCTGATAATTCATCATGTATCTCTTTTCCCGGTTTCCCTTTTAAGTAGAGGTACCTAATAACAGTCCTGTATTCAACCTTTGACGAACAACTTCTTTGATAGGCATTTAGAAGTTGGAGTACTAAGTAAGGATAAGAATTTATGGATGAACAACTTCTTTATTACAATTAAGAGCGACGTTTCGGTGTAGGTTCTAACACCGTTATCAAGCAAGTGATTTACAGAGTACTTACTTACTTACTTATATTGGAGATTTAACGTGCGCTTTCCGACTGCAAGCGTATGTCGCACACGGGCCCGGCCAGGCCATTTAATGTGTTTCCAAAAAGGGGAAAAGTGAGTTTGTGCAACCCAGGAGGGGGGCTTTAGGGGTTGCTTATATAGTAATTTTGAAATTTTGAGATTTGGAAAGAATGCCAAGAGTGGGTGGGGGACGAACTAAGGGAGCTGTGTGTGTTGGGTGATTAAATAAGGTAGTTTTGGTTTTAATATTTTATTTGGGGTTTAAATGCGGCTAATTAGTCCTGTTTTTATTAGGTATATGCCTAAGGCTTTGAATTTTTCTAATTTATTTTGCGGATTTAGGATTGATTCTAGTGTAAGTCCGGTTTTAAGATTTAGGATGGTCTGTAGTGTTGTTCGGTGTGTTTGGTAGTGTGTGCAGTGAATGAGTACGTGTTCTGGTGTTTCTTGTTGTTTGCAATGTGGGCAGTTTCCTGTTGTGTGTAGTTTAGCTATTTTACGGTGATTATTTAGTTTGGTATGGCCTGTTTGTAGTTTGGTAATTATTCTGTCGATTTTTTTGGATGGGTGTAGTATTTTGGGTTTATTTAGGGGTTTTTTTTTAGTACTTTCCTGATTTGGCTATTTGAGTTTTGGTATATATTTTGCCATTTTTTGTTGATTTTTTTGTTTAGTGACACTTTTGATTTCTGATTTTGAGCTGGGTAAGTTTAAGCTTATTTCTGGGAGTTTAAGGGATAATTTTGCTGCTTTATCTGCCTTTTCATTTCCAAAGATTCCTACGTGGGCGGGGATACAAATGAACTCTATTTGTTTACCTTCCTTAGTTAAGTTGTTTGAGCTATTGAGTATTTGATTTATTAGTTTGGGGCGGTTTTTAGTGTTTTTATTTTTGAGGGCTTTTAGTCCACTGAGGGAGTCGGTTAGGATGAGGATTTTTTGGTGTTTTTTAGATTGCTGATTGTGTAGTGCTGAGGCCATGCCCATTAGTTCGGCCGTGAATATGGATTGGTTGTTTGGGAGTCGGTAAGATTGTGTGTCTTGGGTTGGTTGTGCGATGTGGACTCCGAAACCTGTGTGTTTTGAGATCGGATCTGAGGATCCGTCTGTGTATATGTGACACCAATTTGGCCAATTTTCATGTATGTATGCTAGTGTGGTGGTTCTAGCGATGTTAGGATCGGTCTGTTTATTTAGTGTATCGGCTAGTGTTGTGTCTATTTTTGGTATTTTAAGTTTTGGAGTGAAGATATTGGATGATTTATTGTTTTGTTTAAGATTATTTATTTTGTGTTCATTTAGGTAATTGGTTATTCTTTGGGAAATTGGAGTAAGTAGTGGATGTTTCCGGGCTAGGGCTTGGTTTCTAGGGCTAATATTTTGTTTTATTAAGTTTTCGATTAGTGGGTGCACTAATGGAGTTCACCATGGAGGAAGAAACCAATCGACAGCTCCCTTTCCTTGATGTACTCGCACAGAAAGATAAAAACGACAGACTCCAGACCACTGTTTATAGGAAACCCACCCACACAGATCAATACTTACACTATGCATCCAACCATCCACCTCAAGTCAAGAAAGGAATTGTGTCAACCCTAGCAAGACGAGCCCACAGCATCTGTTCCACGAAGCAACATCTAACTACTGAACTTAGCCACCTCAAACAAGTATTTACACAGCATAACTGCTATCCTGAGCAACTAGTACAACAGACGATAAAGACCATCACCAAGAAATCCCAGAAATCCCCACGACCACAGTCTGCACCCTTTGTGATCAGCCTCCCCTACTTTGGAACAGTTAGCCACAAAATCCAGAGACTCTTAAAGAAACAGGCCAACATTGATGTAGTCTTCAAAAGAAGTCAGACTATTCAGAACTCTATTAAAGCCATAGGGAAACCACCATCCCATTTTTCAGATATGCCCTTCAGTTGTATTATGGTATATATCTCCAGATAGATGTTTACATTGTAGTTCTCATTATTTGTGGATAATTAAAAAAGCAACATAGAAAATATATATTCTACCATGACGAAAGAATACAGAGTATACAATAACTCGCAATTGTTCAAAACGATATTTCAAATCACAATAACATATCTGATGTAAACAGAGGTGGTGATGCTTTAATCTCTACATTGTGCCCTTGTCCGTGAGCCCTTGTTCTATTCAGCAAACAGCCCAAACCCGAAACAATATATCCGATTACACTAACCATGATGGCCCCTGCTGCATTCTCCCAAACGTCAGTTCTCCATGCGATACTGATACCCTTGTACGTCTCCCAGATCATAGAGAATACATTTAAAAGGATTCCAGCTCAAGTCTAGAACGATTTGGCAAGCCCAGATTGCCTCAATTCTATCCATGGAAGAAAGCATTAATAAAACAATATTGTTCTTGGCTCCTTAAGATTATATTTTAACTACGAAAATTTTACTGACGCCGGTACTGTCCCTGTTTAATTTCGAATTATCGTCCATTGTTCGATGTCAATACATCGATGACACGTTAGGATATCATATAGTAATCGTTGATGACGCGCTACACATTATAATCAAGTTGACTAGTATGTGCATTACTACAGTGAACATGTACCTGATCATGCCCTTCGTAATTTCAAATACTAATATGTTATTGTGTGATGAATTTAACTGGATTATTGGTGACATGTGATATTAATATTCCATCATTTTCTTTCCTGGTTGGTCTATCCATGTCTACAAATTAAAATTAAAAAAATTAAAAGGAGGACAGAACAATTTTTAATTTCAGGCTAGAGCTGTGGAAATATAGACTTTTTCAATCATTGTAGCCTTGCGTTGGTCTCATTTATTACTTTATTCTCTTGGGTCTACGTCACAGCTCATACCACACAATAACAAGACCAGTTTGACCAACACCTTACATGGGCTCCCCACATCAATAACGTGGTCAACTCCTGCCAAAAAGATATCAATCTAATGAGAGCCATCAGCGGCTCTCACTGGGGAGCTGACAAACAAACACTATTAAACATATACAAAACTCTTATCCAAGCAAAAATGGAATATACCGCTCCGGTTCTCCACTCTCTAACAGATAAACTGGAAAAAAGCTCAATTCAGTACAATATAAAGCCCTCAAGATAGCCCAGGGGACTAGAAATGGCACCTCCCTAAATACCCTACAAATCATCACAGGCATTACATCAATCCAACTCAAACGCCACCAATCTATACTTAGTTACTGGTCTGGGGCACAACAAAACCCTATTTACAAAGAAATACTCCATAAATACAAAAACTCAAGACCAGCTACCCTAAAAAAGTTCAAAAACAAGACAAACATAGCACCCTTCATAACACATCTGCAAAATCTCATTAGAACATACAACCTAGAACATATAACTCACTCGCCCCCAGACAACTCATACATTCTTGACCTCCCCCTTCCCCCCGAAACAGACACATCCCTAACCAAAATATTCAGCAAGCAAAACAAACTCACAAACATAGAAAAAGGAACAATATCACTTAACTATATCCATGACAACTGGCGGGACATACACACATCTATACAGATGCATCTTATAACAGTAATAACAAAAAATCAGGGCTGGGTATCCATACACCACAACCCACACCAAGCACAACGAAATACCAATATGCAAACTACTCACATACAAACACAGCAGAGCTTTTAGCCATTCTCCCACTTTACAACCATGCAGAAACAACAAACCATAACAAAATCATCATTATTTCTGATTCATTAAACTCAATAAAACAAATTGCAGACAATTTCTCCAAATCCAGACCCGACTTAATCAAACAAATAATAAATACCCACTCAAAACTCAAAATAGCAAATAAAACAATAACACTAGTATGGATACCCAGCCACACAGGCATACCAGGAAACGAAATCGCAGATCAAACAGCAAAAATAGCTACAACTGACCAAATACCCACTCTACAAATTCATACAAGCAAAACCGAAATAAAAACACTAATAAAACACAATATAATACAACAAAACTTTAACAATAACATCCAAAAATGTAAGTCTCAATGGATCAAAACACTGTTCATCAAACCAACAACAAAATGCAAAAACTATACAAACTCCATCCTAGCAGACAAAATTATAAACAGAATACAAAGCAACCAAACTAAATTAAATGCAACACTATTCAAGCAAAACAGACATACAAGCCCAAACTGCATTCACTGCAATACAATAGAAGACATAAAACACATATTCACCACCTGCAGCAAATATAAACAACAACAGTTAACACTATACAACTCTCAACCACCCAGATACAAAAACAATATTACAATGCTATTTAAACCCGATAACCCACCAGCCACCTACCTACAAATAGCCACCTTTCTCAAGGACACCAACTTAATAGAAAGAATTTAGACCCTCTTACTTACTTACTTATATTAGGAGATTTTACGTGCGCTTTCCGACTGAAGCGTATTTCGCACACGGGCCCGGTCGGGCCATTTAGTGAGGTTCTAGACGGGACGAGAGGTGTGCAACCTGAGTGGGGTTTTTTAGAGGTTGCTTAAATAAATTTTTGAAAATTTGGAAATTTGGAATATATGCCTTGGGGGTGTGGTTAGGACTAAGGGAGAGTGTAGGGGTGGGTTGGTGTATTACATGCTAGTGTTTATTAATTGGTTGTGTTTAGATTCGGTTGATGAGGTCCGTTTTAGTTAGGTATATGCCTAGGGCTTTGAATATTTCTAGGTTATTTAGGGGGTTTAGTAATGCTTCTAAGGTAAGAGCTGTATTTATTTTCAGTTTGGTTTTTAGTGTTGTTCTGTGGTTGTTGTAGTGGGTGCAGTGTAGGAGGGCGTGTTCTATTGTTTCTGAATGTTTGCAGTGTGGGCACTTCCCGTTTGCGTGTTTTTTTAGTTTTTGGAGATGGCTATTTAGTTTGGTGTGACCTGTTTGGAGTTTGGTGATTAACCTGTCGATTTTTTTGGAGGGGTGGAGGATTTTTGGTTTGGGAAGGGGTTTATTGAGGATTTTAATGATTTGGGTGTTTGTGTTTTGATAGAGGTTATGCCATTTTTGGGAGATTTTGCGTTTGTTGATACTTTTGATCTCTGCTTTGGATATTGGTAGCTTTAGGCTGATTTCCGGGATTTTAAGTGATTTTTTAGCGGCTAGGTCAGCGTTTTCGTTCCCGTATATTCCTACGTGGGCTGGGATCCATATAAGTACTATTTCCTTGCCTGCCTCTCTTAAGTTATTTATACTTTTGAGAATTTGGTTAATTAATTTGGGTCGATTTTTGGTGTTTTTGCTTTGGAGGGCCTGTAGTCCACTTAGCGAGTCTGTAAGTATTAGGATTTTTTTTTGGTTTTTAGTGTGCTGGTTATGGAGGGCTGTGACCATACCCATGAGCTCTGCAGTGAATATGGATTGGTTGTTTGGGAGTCGGTAGGATTGCGTATTTCTGGTTGGTTGGGCTATGTGGACTCCGAAACCTGTATGATTTGTGATCGGATCAGCGGATCCGTCTGTATATATGTGACACCAATTTGGCCAGTTTTGATGTATGTAAGCTAGTGAGGTGGATTTAGCTATATTTGGATCTGTTTCTTTGTTGATTTTGTTTGCTAGTGATGTGTCTATTTTTGGAATTTTGAGTTTAGGGGTGAATACATTGGAGTTTTTGCAGTTTTGTTTTAGGTTTCCTATTTGGTGTTCGTTACGGTAGTTTAATATTCGTTGGGATATCGGTGTGAGGAGGGGGTGTTTCCTGGTTAGAGCCTGGTTTTGGGGACGGATATTTTGATCTAATAGGTTTTGGAGGAGAGGATTTGATTGGGCCGCTGCCCAGAAATTTAGTGTTAGATATTGTCTACGAAGATTTAGTGGCATTTCTCCTGTTAAGGCCTGAAGTGAAGTGAGGGAGGTGCCTTGTTGAGTACGTGTGACTAGTTTTAGAGTTTGGTACTGTATTGAGTCTAGTTTTTGGGCTAAGCTTTTGTTTAAGGTGTCGTATATGGCGCAGCCATAGTCTAATTTGGATCTGATTAGGGATGTATAGAGGCTGAGGAGAGTATCTTTGGAGGCACCCCAGTTGGAGCCGGTTAAACATCTTAGTGTGTTTAGGTCTTTGCTACATTTGGTAATTAGGTTTGCGACATGGGCATCCCAGGAGAGATGTTCGTCGAAGATTAGGCCTAGGAATTTGGTTTGTTTTTGGAACTGGATTGGTTTGTTATTTAGTTTGAGATTTGGGGTGGTCTTTCTCATACTTTTATGTTTAAATACTATTCCTGTGGTTTTTTCTGAGTTGAGGGAGAAGCCCCATTTATCTGCCCATTGTTGAATTTTGTTTAGGGATTTTTGGAGTAAGTCCTGGGATGTTAGGATGCTTTTGGAGCGGATCCAGAGGGCGCCGTCGTCAGCAAATTTAGAAGTGTTTATTTTAGGGGATAAGCCATCAAAGAGATCGTTTATCATAATGTTAAAAAGTGTGGGGCTAAGAATGCTGCCTTGTGGGGTGCCGTTTTCTAGGGGACACTGCTCCGACAAGGCCTGGTCTATACCCACTGTAATTTTGCGGTTTTGGAGGAAGCTTTGGATGTAGTTAACGATTTGACCTTTAAGTCCTATTTTTTTAAGTTTTTGGATTAGCCCATTGTGCCATACCATATCAAATGCTTTAGAGAAGTCCAGAAAGATGCCTGTAGTGTATTGTTTATTTAGTTGACCGGTTTTAATATCCTGTTCGAGACGGGCCAGGTTATCTAAGGTTGAGCGGCCAGGAGTGAAACCGCTTTGATCTGAGTTTATTATGTTATTTTGGGATAAATAGTGTTGAAGTCTATTTTTGGCCATGGATTCCATTACTTTGCATAGGTTGGAGGTTAGAGAGATTGGTCTATAAGAGTTGGCTTGGTTGGTTGGTTTACCGGGTTTAGGGATGGGTATGATTAGTGCCTCTTTCCAGGGGGTTGGTACATGACCTTTTAGATAGATTAGATTATATAGTTTAAGTAGTGTCTGAAGTAGTTGGGGAGGGAGTTTTTTAATTATTTGGTAGGAGGTTAGGTCTAGTCCTGGGGCTGTTCCCTTTTTCCTGTTTTGAAGTACATAGTTGAGTTCTTCTATTGTGTACGGTTGATTTATTTCTAGGGCATCATTATTTGGTTCTTGGGTAGGTTTGGTTTCTGTTTTGAGTTTTAGTTGAAACTTATCACTGAAATTGTTATTACTGCTTGTGGCCGAGAAGTGGTTTGCTAGGTTGTCTGCTTTTTCGCTAGGGGTTGTTGAGTTGTTTATGTTAGGTGTCTTTTTGTGACGTTTTAGGCCTCTAACGGCGTGGATTTTACGCCAGACCGTTCTGGCGTCTGTGCGGTTGTTTAGTCCCTCACAGAATTTTTTCCAGTCTCTAGTTTTAGCTATTTTAACTAGTTTTTGTACCTGGTGGTTTAGTTGGTGAGCTACTGGTATGTGGTTATGGTCGCGTTTGGCCTTGTTGAAGGCTGTTTTACGTTTTTGTCTAGTTAATTCTATTTCCTCGTTCCACCAGGGTACAGAGGGCCTACCCGATTTATTGGGTTTATTGAAGGGGATTGCGCTTTTGGCTGCGTTTACTATAAAGTCCGTTAGGTTTTGGCAGTATATTTCTGGGTCACTATTCTCTAGTTCTAGTAGGTTAGCTTGGTTGCAGATATTTTGGAATTTATCCCAGTTAGCCTGGTTATAGTTAAATTTGGGTTCTGAGCTTTCGGTTTGGTTTGGGACGTTAGTGTTTCCTACGGTTATGTTTATGGGGAAGTGATCACTTCCTAGGGGGGCGTCGTGAACTTCCCATTGGGTACTTTGAGCTAGGTCTGCTGTACATATGGTTAGGTCGATAGCCGACATGTCTCTATTGCTTTTATCGTATCTGGTGGGATGATTGTTATTTAGAAGTACTAGATCGTTAGCTTCTATCCATTCTGATATTAATTTGCCGTGATTATCTAGTTTATCCCCCGTGCCCCAGGAAGGGTGGTGGGCGTTGAAATCTCCTAGGAAAATGGTAGATTTGTTGCCTAACTGTTTGAGTGTGTTTAGATCCTCCGGTTGGATTTTCTGTTGTTGCCAGTGGTAGATGTTTATGATGTTTATTTTTTGTTTTTTTAGGGTGATTTGGATACCATTGGCTTCTAGGTTTGGGGTATTTACTTGGATTTGCTCGTAGCTTATATCTTCTCTAATTAGTATTAGTAGGCCACCCGATGCTCTAGTTGTTTTGGATTTAGGTCGATCTTGTCTGACTATGTTATAGTTTGGTAGGTAGAATTTGGATTTATTGGAGAATTTAGTTTCCTGGATGCACGCTATATGTGGTCCTTGTTTTAGTTTAAATCTAGCTTTTAATTCGTGGCTGTGGGAGTTAAGCCCGTCCGCATTCCACTGAAAGATATTTAGGCCTGTCATTATTTGGGTTTTTAGTGTTTGGAGATTATGGTTTTTATGGTTGTTTGGATTGTCTATAGTCCTGCGGTTGCTGTGGAGTAGTTTATTAGGAACTCATTGTAACTTTGAGTGGTGAGTTTTAGGTTTAGGGCTACTTTGTGAAGATTTTTGGAGCTAGCCACAGGTTTGATTTGTTTGAGCATGTAGGCCAATAAGATTGTGATGTTGTTTAGTTTGGAAGTTATGGGGGGTTGTGGTTGAGGTTGATTTTTGCGTTTGCGGTTTTTGAGTTTTTTAGGGGCTGATCGAGTAATTTCGTTTACGTCATCTTCAGTTTCGAATTCGTTTTCGTCTAGTTTGCTTTGGTTTATTTCCTCACTCTCCATGGGGGTTGCTTGTGTGTTTGGTGGTGCTTGCGTGTGCGTGCTGGGCATGTCCATGGGTTGGATGCTGTTTGCGTCTTCGGGTAGTGCTTGCTCGTGTGTGGTTGTTGTTGCCCTGATGGCTGAGGGTTGTATGGTGTTGGTTAAGGGTAAGGTGTGTATGTTGCGGTTTGTTTTGCGTGCGGGTGTGGATGCAGAGAGTGGCTGCGGTGTGGCGAATGTTTGGGGGTTGTGTGGGTGGTGGATGAGTGTGGTTGTTGCTTGGGGTATTTCCTTGGGGATGCCATCCCATGCGGATTGTAGGTGTCGGTCGTTGTTTGGTTGCGGTGTGGGTAAGAGTGGTTTGTTTGTATGCTGTGTTTGTTTTCTTGTTTGGAGTTTGGCCGAATCAATGTCGATGTGTTTGTTGGCCTGTTGGGTGAGGGTGTGTCTGTGGGGGCATTTGTTGGAGAGTGAGGAGTGGTTAGTTGTTTTACAATGTATACACCAGGGAGCGCAGGCTCCTGGGCATTGGGTTTGGGCACAAGTCCTACATTTGGTTTTTTTGAATGTACAAACGTTAGCAGTATGATTGTATTGTAGACAGTTTGAGCATTGTTTGACTTGTTTAATGTAGGGTTTAACCTCTAGTTTGGTTGAAGCGCCGAAAGAGATGAAATTGGGGGCTTGAGGGTACTTTGCTGACTTCTGGAAGTTTATGATAACAATTGGTGTGTTTGTAGTTTTGCCGTTTCTATTTGATGTTATTCTTCTGGTGCTGGTTATTTTGGGTTGAGGAAAGGTGTCAGTATTTAGGTTGGCTTCATCTATGTAGAGTGCTAAGTCTTCGTCTGATTCCCTAGGGTTAACTCTGATTACGCCTCTAGTGTAAAGTTGCCAGTTTGGGGTTTGATGTGTTACTGTAAATTGGAATATCTCCGTTACTTTTTTAGCTAAGTTTAGGGATTCTAGGTCCGGAAAGATGATTTGGTAGCCTTTGTGAGCTTCTCTGATTTTGTCATAGTGAATTTTTTGTTTTTTAAACCAGAGTCCTACTTTGTTAATTGAGAGTACCTTAGTTAGATTGATGACAGGGCCTGCCGCACAGAAGTAGAGGGCAAAGGTGACCAGTGATGCAGTTTGTGATGTAAATGAGGTGTTGGAAGAGTCCAGCTTCCGTTTTTTAGGGTTTGTCGTGGTTGCAGTCGATTCGGAAGTTTTTGGAGGGTTGACTGTGGTTTTGTTTCCGAAATCGTGTGGTATGAGGGTTTCGGGTGTCCGATCGGAGGTGTTGTGGGCTTCCGATGGTGTAGGAGTGTCAGTCTGGTGTATGTCTGCCTGGGTGACGGTGCGTGTGTTGGACATGGTGAGTTTGTGTGTGGGTGCGTTTGTTGTGTTGGGGTTTTGTTTGGGGGTGTTTGTAGAGAGTGCCTGGGTGAGTTGTGTTCGACTGGTTTCTACTCTATTTGCGTTTGGTTTGAGTGGTTGTTTGTTTTGGTTAAGAGATTTTAGGAGTTTGTAGTTTTAAGTGGGCTTGGGTGTGAGATACTTTGGTCTAGTATTGAAAGGGTGTGTTGTGATAGTCACGGATTGGTTTGGGTAGTGGTTTGTTTTAGCTAGGGGTTTAAGGTGGTTTGGTGTTTTGAGTGGGCTTGGGTGTGAGTAATTTTGACCTAAGTTGAAAGGGTGTGTTTTGATAATTACCGAGGTGTTGCTCTTGGGCTGGCTATCAGTGGGAACTGTGCTGGCTTGGGAGGCTTGCTAGGTGAGGTTGGCTTGGTGGCTGGATGGCTTGGGTTGCTTCGTAGGCTGAGGAGGTGTTGCTAGCTTGGAGTACAAACTGCAGATGGGTTTAGACCCTCCCAAACAACATCAGCAAGTAAACTCCTACATTCACAGCAAAACTCTAGATTCGGATCGGGATCGAAATTCTCAGCGCGGACCGTCTTCTACGACGTCCGCGCCTAAAAATTCTATAGCGGATTGTCTACAATGACGTCCGCGCCCCCAACCCGTAGCGCGGATTGTCTACTCCGACGTCCGCGCCACAAACCCACATATCCATCCATTAAAATAATATAGCCGTTTAACCAGCCACCCACCCATAGCCAACAACAACCGCCCACTGCCAATCACGCTGACACACAGCCTTGCCCCCACCACCCACCCCCCGCGCTAGGCCCCTGTTTTTAACTTAGGGTACTTACCCATATCCACTTTATAATTTATTTTAATTTATTTTTTATTTTATTATTAGTAGTTACACACCAGCTTAACTGATTACTTCTGTCACTCTACCTATCTTAGTTATTACACCCCAATAAAACTTAATATAGGACTTTTTTATCCCTCCTCGGCTCTCTACGGCCACTAAAACCTCAACCTCTCTTCTCATTACTTTATCCCCCTTCACTTACAGTTTTTTGGGCTAGACGTTTATTATCATTCCCACTATTTTATATTTTATAAAAACCGTCTGCCCCGAGTGCGAAATAGCCAGAGGTTGAAGCGCTCGTAAAATCTCCAAAATATCTATCTATCTGTTCCACCAGTTGTGTCACAGGTCCCGTACTGTACGTTTCCATGGCAACAAGATGGACTTAGGTTCGAAACTCTTCTCTTTTTTTACAATTTCAACCTCGGTTAAAAAAGGTTAGGGTTTGTTTAGATGTCATAAATTCTGCAACAGGAGCGGGGGATATAGCCACGTTAGTGGCAAACTCTTTTTCTGTGTTGTACGACATTGGATATATGCTCTTGTACCGCCGCTGATCGACTGAGAAAAAAAGCTAGACGAACATGCAATGAACGCGATTTATCTAAATATGGAAAACAGAGAAATAAAGTAAACAATTTGAAGAAAGCTGCCAAGGAAAACTCTTATCTTAACTATTATTATCAACACAAATCAAGGAAAACAGTTTGTTAAACTATGTGAACATGAATTGGATTATACCATTATTGAAAGTCAAGAAATAACAGATCTCATAAAGTCCCTACCGGTAAATAAAGCAAGCGGACCCGACAACCTGAATCACAGATTACGTAAATATATATCACTATCTATAGCCAATCCCTTACGCTTGTTATTTAATTTGTCTCTTGAACATAGCACATTCCCATCACAGTGGAAACTTGCTAATGTAATGCCTTTGTACAAAAAGGGACATAAATCCAACCCTTCCGGTCCAGCTACAGGCCTATTTCACTGTTGTCTTGTCTTGGGAAATTATTTGAAAGACTCATTTTTAAAAGAATGTATAATTACTTTCTGGAGAATAAGCTACTTTCCAAATATCAATCGGGATTCATGCATAACAATTGTACTACATATCAATTAATTGAAATTTACCATCACATTTGTAATTCACTTGATGATCATAAATATTTTTGTATGATATTCTGTGAAATTTCTAAGGCATTCGACAGGGTATAGCACAAAGGTATATTGCATAAACTTCAACAATATGGTATAACTGGTAAATTATTAGCTTGGTGTCGTAGTTATCTGTCAGCCTGTTGCCAAAGAGTATTTATTAATGGTAGTTCATCAAGTAAAATATTCACTAAAGCAGGTGTCCCGCAGGGCTCTGTGCTGGGGCCGTTCCTATTTCTAGTTTACATAAATGATATTACTGATCAGCTTCAAAGTATTACTAGGTTATTCGCCGACGATACATGTATAGGAACTTCATCTACTGATATGGTCGTAATTGAAGACAGACTAAATGAATACCTTCTCTCTCTCCACCAGTGGGCAAGCACATGGCTTGTAAACTTTAATCCAAACAAGAAAAAAATACATGCTTTTTAGACACAAACAGGTACAGGATTATCCAACTATTTGCTATGCTAACAGTGCCATTGAACATGTTGAAACCCACAAACATCTGGGGGTCACGTTATCTCAAGATACGAAATGGACTAAACATGTTTCAATTATTGCTAGGTCAACAGAGAAAATGGTTTCAGCTATGGGTAAACTTAAATATAAATTAAATAGATATAATCTGTCAAAAATCTATCTGACATTTACAAGACCTATTCTGGAATACTCGTCGGAAGTATGGGACAACTGTTCTGCTTATAACGAAAATAAACTTGAATTAATACAACTTGACGCAGTCAGAATTGTGACTGGCTTGACCAAATTTGCCTCGAGAGAAAGTTTATATTTCGAAACCGACTGGCTACCACTTAAAGAGAGACGAAAAATTAATTATCATTTATAATAGACTCTTTAAAACAATGGAAATCACAAAATGAAAATATTAAAAACAGTTTCTCTGTATCTGAATTAAAAACTAAAATTTATCCAATTGTTATTATCTCCAAATTATTTCAATTATGGAAAGCGTCAAATTAATATTATCCACACAAGACTTAGACATAGATGTAGCAATCTAAATGATAATTTATTTATGGTTGATTTGTCAGACACTAGTTCTTGCCTTTGACCCGCAAAGGGAAGAAAAACCATGCGAAAATGCTTTTCACTATTTTCTTGAAAGTACAAAATATTCTTTAATAAGACAATCTTTGTTTATCAACTTTAGGAATATAGGAAACAATTGAAGAACAAAATAACTTAATTTCCAAATATGTCCATAAATTTATTGCAGAAACAAACAGATTTTAAATTGTATCCTTATACAACAAGAACTATAACAAGAATTATATTTCACGAGCTACTTTCAAATTATCTGGATTTTACAAGTGATTGGTACATATAATAAATACATGATTGTTTCAACACTCTGATTTTGATGTAAAACAATAGCATTCCCTGTAACTATCACAGCTTAGTTACATTCTAGATTTCCCGCCCTTCACATAAATTTAACATGTCTATTACATGTAGTTTATTAACTACTGTTATTTTATAAATATACTAGCCACATAAAGAAACTGTGCACGGAGAAAATATATTCTGGATTGAAATACAACACAGCAAGAACAAAAGGATGCAGACGCTGTAGCAGCTGAATGATCGGACCATAAGAAAATGTCAACGGTACCTGAACAACATCTGTTACGACGACGTCAGAAGATCAAAATGGAGTAGGGGGTCATACGACAACGTCACAAAGTCAATAACGGGTATGACCACCCTGTGCGTGAATCACAGCAGGGCATCGGCGACGCATGGAGTCCACCAAATGGGCATGGAAGGCCTGGGGAATGGCCTGCCATATCCTCCTCAAATCCTGTGCCAAGTCACGGACGTTATCGGGAGGATGTGGAAGACAACGCAGACGGCGCTCCATTTCATCCCACACATGCTCTATTGGGGAGAGATCTGGAGAAATTGCAGGCCATGGCAGTAACATGACATTGTTATGGTGAAGGAAATCCATTGCGACCCTAGCCGTGTGAGGACGAGCGTTGTCCTGTTGAAATGTCAATCCCGGGCCATGACGTTGCAGGAAAGGAATGACCACAGGCCTCAGAATCTGATCTCTGTAGCCAACACTGGTGAGATTGCCCTGAACAACCACCAAAGGGGTTCGGCGCCGTGCTGTTATCCCACCCCAAATCATCACAGAGCCACCTCCAAAACGGAGATGTGTAACTCGAATCCATCTATCCTGTCTTGGCGTCGTTACCCGGGGACGTCCTGAACGTGGGTGGTCGGCAACGTCATTTGTGTTCTGATAACGCCTCACCAATGCCGATATCGTGTTACGATAGCATTGGAAATGTGTTGCCACCTGTTGTGGCCTCATTCCCGCTCGGATCATTCCAATGGCTTCATGACGCTGTGCAGCTGTCAATCTTGGCATGATTTGCTTGTGATATGCTTGTGTCTGCGCCTGAGAAGTTTTGAATTTTTGAATAACCACAGATCATGCTTTCCAAAGTGACAGCGAATTTTGAGTTGCACATGCTGTATACAACTACACAGGATGCACGTGCAGTAACACATTGCACGTCCATAGGCCCCCATCCATGACGTCATATCACATGGCACGTGCATGAGCGTTTGAATGTCTCCAATAATTGCTGTGTTCAAACCTATATTTCTTATATGAACGGTGTGCCCTTATATCTATATTTTCTCCGTGCACAGTTTGTTAATGTGGCTAGTATATATCAGGTACCATTGTATACCAAAAATGTAAATTCATCATACGTTTATATGTAGATGTATGTGTGAGTGTATGTAGGTATATGTGTTTGTTTGTAATACTGTATATATATGAACATGTGTGTGTTATCATATTTTCTCATTACTTGTAATTCCTATGCACTGTACATATATTCTGCACCACAAAATTCACATACCACAAGGTAATGAAGTGTATATAGGAGAAGGCCTCGTAAGTGTGTCACTTGCGCCTAATCCATTTGGTTTTCTGAAATAAAATATGTTTAAATCAATACCGAAGCTGGTAGTTTAATTTGTGAAAAATAGCAGGACTTTCAACTGTCGGGGTTATGGGGCAGTGCGTGATTGAAGGTTTGTGATTGATTGTTACCAGCCAGCGGGGGTAGTAGATGACACACTTTCCAACTATGCTAAATATGAGTAGGCTGGTTATCCTCGAAGACTAGCTTGGCTAACAGATGACTCACCAGTCTAAGATGTATTGAAAAAAACCACAATTCATTCCCAACCTTATCTAATGCTAATTCAACAAATGACAGAGAGACACATAGTTGTTGATAGGGGCTACTTGTTATAATATGTTGTTGATTAAAATATGTATGTATCTCTGGCTGTCTTGTCATCCCTTCATTCAGTAAAGTGGACTGTTCCCATTACCCACATTACCTAGTTATAAATCTCATCCAGGCATGGCATAGCCACATCACCTAATTGTATTTTGGTACCTTTTGGGGAGAAATTAGGCGATCTGGGAAGACCCCGTTATATCATCTACCATGGCCAACTCTGCTCTTAAGTAAACAAGAACCTAATCAGTGAGGGGTCCTTTATCATCCATATTTGACTGCTTATAAAAATCTTTTATCTCTCCTCGCAGCTGGTTATTATATATTTTTGCTGCTGAATATTCGAAACAGAGTGATTGAGTTGGTACTACGCATGTATACGGTTCCATTTTAAATGACTGCAGCGCTCCATTATGAAAACAAATTGATTTAACGCCGCTCTCATCAGCATTCCAGATATATATGACGGCGGTCTGTTGTATATGAAATAAATGCAAATTGAATCTTGACTCTTGATTGTCGCAGCTTTTCCGCAAATCAGTATCACATGCCGTTTACAGTATATCAACTGCAATATACTGTATACAACATGCAGTATACAGTGTGTCGCGAGCTCAGCGCTGGGCTGGAGCACACATTTCCTGCCCCTCTCCCTTCGGCAAACACCTCATTGGGGTGTAACGAGGTCACAGGTCAGGCGTGAACTCGTCAGTTGTCTAATACGGTCAAGAGTAAGATCTTCCGGACGATCACTGCACTAGAGAAATGTGGATTGTTGATGAGGTACAACGTGTTTGGAACTGGGAGTTGAACACTAAGCACTTATAGAGAAGAGCTCACCATAAAACGTTATGGACTCGCGGACGGACTTGTGTTTTCAATTCAAGACGTACATGTATCAAGTTGAACTTCTACGACAGATAACTTGGTTACCGCTTCCTAACTGTAACATTAACTGAACTTTACGCCTTTTATACATATTTGTGATGGGGCGACAATGCGACAACGAGGACATATTTTGACATTGAAAAATGTCGCTTTACGGCATTGTCGCCCTTTTGTAAAATATAGAAAAAGATTATTCAAAGAGCGACAATGCGACAACGCGACAATGCGACAAATGGCCAAAATATCGCGCTGTCGAATTTTCGCGCTTTGGTTAATTTCGACACGTTTTGCTTGTTTTTGTAAGGGCGTCAATACGGCAATACGACAACGCGACAATGTCCAAACCAAGATTCCATAGTGATCCGTGCAATAAAACTGAGTTATGAAATTGAAGTTTAACATGCCAGTTAAAAGATAAAGTGTAAAAATGCACTGATGAGTTCATCTGCATGCCGAGTCTATACGCTGTGATCAACAATAATGCTCTGAGCCAATACATTTTGTCAAATGTATGACATGTATTACCTGTAGAAACATATTGCTTATACTCGTCCATGTTTTTGACGGACAATATAATTTACATGCTCGGTAATAGTGAGGACGGGCATCATTGTGTGTTTCCGTGCTTTGTTCAGGTGAACAATTGACTTGTCCGTGCATGTGTTTGTGACGGGTGCCACATGTATGACAGAATACGCTCACCTTTCGCGAACACCCGTTGGATGGCCTGAACCACTTCGTTTTTTTATTCCACATCAGTCTGATACAACGTGATATAACTAAAATACTGTTCAAAGTGGTGTTTAATGCGATCACCGTAGTGTGTTACTGCAACTGTCTAAATTTTGTGTAGTGATGTTTTGTAATATATAAAATAAAGCATATTCAATTATCCAATTGATTTGATTAGAATATACTTGCGTCAGTGTATTTTATTAACGCCCAAAACCGTATTTGTTAAACACATATAATAACAGATCATATACACGCATGGTGCCTTGACTTACTATTAGCTTTAATAGGCCATTCCGGAATAAAATAGTTCCCCCCAAAGCGAGGAACATGTTTTAGTTTGTTTACAAGAAATGTATTCCAAAAAATATCCTTATTAGATGAGAAGGTCTGTTAAGAACTACCTCAGTAAGTCAATCACAATGACAGAGCGTCGTAATACATTTACATCAAGTACAAAATGGCCGACACGATAAACGTGACGGGAGATATTTCCGAAGTTGATAATTAACCTGTGGCGATTTCAAGCCTTTGTCATCACTGATCAATTGGCCGATCATTGAAAGGTGATTGTAAAGATGTGTCAAATAGATACTAAGGTAAATTCATAGATTGCTGTAGATTGTCACTACGATATTTTGGATTATTTTTTTTCTCCAGGATAGGTATCCTTGAACGGGCATGCAACCAAACTCTATGACTTATCCCAGAGTATGCTAAGACGCTACGTTCAAAATTAAAGGGTCTAAATGATGAAAAACAACGCTTCTGTAGGAAGCTTCTTGGGAATTCCCAGGGTTTTCCCCAGGAATGTGGAAGTAGTCAGTGTTTACGTAATTTCAAGAATACAGTCACGTGATAAACGTCATGTGACCCACCTCTCGTCCTATGGAAAAGCCGTATATCGTGTAAACTTCACATTACAAAATTAGTTACTGTTATAACCAAATGAAACGCAACCCATTATCCGATAGAGGTAACTGTGCATAGCGGAGGGATATGTTATCTCAATAATCTTGGTAACATGGTTTGGTTTGACTTCTTGGCATGTGTCTGAATTACATTAACATGTTACATATCCTAAAACTGACTAATCAGCAAATCTCGCTGCACTGCGCGCGACAGATACGAGAGCAAGGCATGCCAGAAATACGAAACCTAATGCTTCCGAAAGGAAGCCTAGGGCATCACGTGCGTCGGGGGACCAGCGCCATCTGATTGGCCGTTAACAGTTGTACAAGGCGGAGCAAAAAGCATCGTTTTCCCGTCCATTTTACGCTTGAAAAACTCGACGCTTTTCTGGACACTTTCTAGACGCTAACCAATTAATCAATTTTATTGAATTTTTAGTCGTTTTTCCGTCCAATGACCATAAACCGAAAAAACGACGTTTTCGTGTTTGCAGTGTGAGCCTGACAGCTGACAGCCCGACCTAACCTCAGAAGGTGACCCACAGCGGAAATGTGAGATTTAAAAGTATGTTTCTAGGTTTGTAAGCACCATACCCGTGCTCGTGGGTTTTACCGAGGTGGTAAACGTCTGAGACCTGCATCACTTCGGGCTTTCCTTCCACATTTAGCTGACACGCTGTGATATGACTTGAATACTGTTAGGAGCTGCGTTAAACTCACTCACTCACTATACTATACTGAACAAAAAGTTAGGGATCATGTATATGTTTGGGGATTTTTAAAAATATATCCCCCAAAATAGTCATGATCCCTAACTTTTTTATTCAGTATAGTTTAACTAAATTGATATATCCAAATCCTGACATTGTCAAATGTATACGAAATAAATATTTTATTATGTAGTGGTTTGTTTGTTTGTTTGTTTGTTTGTCGTTTAACGTTAACAATGTTCCTGTTATATGACCCCGGTTTGTAAATAATCGAGTCTGGACCAGACAATCCAGTGAATGGCGCAATTGGTTTACGATGACATGCACCAACCAAGTCAGCGAGCATGACCACCAGATCCCCTCAGTCGCCTCTTACGACAAGCATAATCGACACTTTAAACTGTTGACCACATATTCAGGTGAGTTACAGTGTCTGGGCACTATCTTATTTTTATGAAAGGAGGAGGCGAACACAATGTTCCGTCATGGGAAATCCTACATTATCCTCCGTGGTCTATTGCATGGTCCAGTGTATAGAAAGTCTCCCCGGTACGAATCCGGCCGCGTCATACTTGTTGTTACCCAGCCTGGCGATCGGCACTGAAGGGATAGAACAAGCACTTGTCGGTTCTAAAGGTTCTATGCTTGTGGGCTAGCACTATAAACCTGGCATTAGCCTGGACTGATACAAGTCAGACACGCGTCACCTCACCTGTATTATTCAACAGAACTACATCATTCAAACAGTTTGTTTGTAAGCTTTTATTGGTCCTGTTACACACATGAAAACGACGAAGTTTCGTGACAACAACATGATGTTTTAGAAACATCGCAGTGACTGCCTGCATGTACTGGACGGCAATTCCAGAATCAGCAATCTAAATAGAGAGATGTATGTAAATGTGGGGTACACGAATTGGGAAAAACTTACAATCTCATTAAAATCAGATCTGAGTTCTCGCTGCCGCTAAACAAAGATCTGAGGACATCCCATTAGGGGTCACGTCAGAACGACCTTTTGCGACCACTGAAATGACTAACAAGAAGTCGACATCAGTCAATTAGAAAGCAGCTTTCTCGAGTTTTACGACAGTCGTTTCAACCTGGCGACTTCCATTTCAGACTACGCTTGAAAAATATGTTGACACAGTTCTCGATTAAAATATTGAAAACTGAACATTACGGAACGTCTAATATATGGTTGAGATTGTATGGCAGTGCTTCCACGGAAGCGAGAGATGGACGATAGTTTTGACGGAATCAGTCGAACGGCCGCAACTGTAATTCGGAATACCCCATGTTAACGTTTGAGGTTGCATGATTAGACAACATTCCGACCATCACTTTCATGATCTGTTAAGCGACGCTTTGATTGGTCGGATGAAAGGTCGTTCTGACATGACCGGTAATGGGATGTCCTCAGATCTTTGTTTAGTGATAGCAAGAACTAAAATCTGATTTAAATGAGATTGGAAAAACTTATGAATTAATCTCATTAATTAAATCTAAAACTGTGCACTGAAACGATGGGATAGCAAGACTCTCACTCGCCTCGCATTGCCTTATGAGTATTTAGCATAAAGCACTGTTTTTTAATCAGCAAATGTGTCTACTACAGGCACATTGAATATTGTCCAACCTGCACGGTGCAAAATAAATATTTAAGGCTGCTTATCCTTCCCCATCTACAATAACTACGTTTATAACGAACACGCTTATAACGAACTGACGGATATTACGAACTTATTTTTTTGTTCCTGTCATTTGCTATATAGATGTTGTATATATGCTCATAACGAACTACGGTTATAACGAACTAAAATTAGAGGTCCATTTGAGTTCGTTATAACCGTAGTTTACAGTATGTTGACAGTTCCGGTGATTTGGTGATGTATGCAGTGATTCAGTCAGCTGTAAAGTAACAAAAACTGTCTCGTTACAAAAGAAAAACAATGCGCTTTAAGCGAGAAGTCGCCATGGCACCATTGTAAACCGTCACTTCATTGGCGGTTTCAAATGACGGGTGCCAACACATGCCAAGGGGTTGGTGCATAATTTACAGTTAATGCTCCTGGTAAACGATCATTTTGTGCCAATACAGAATCAGGAGTACCATTTTCTCACTTCCATAACAACTGCTCTCTCACTTCCATAACAACTGCTCTCTCACTTCCATAACAACTGCTCTCTCACTTCCATAACCACTGCTCTCTCACTTCCATAACAACTGCTCTCTCACTTCCATAACAACTGCTCTCTCACTTCCATAACAACTGCTCTCTCACTTCCATAACCACTGCTCTATCACTTCCATAACAACTGCTCTCTCACTTCCATAACAACTGCTCTCTCACTTCCATAACAACTGCTCTCTCACTTCCTCTTATGTAAGCCACAATTTGTACACTTACCGTTTTCGAGAATTGTGACGGGAACAACTACGTCTCCTGCCACTGAAAACCCTGTGTCCACACTGAGGCTAAACGTCTTGTCAGAAGTACGTTCCTGGAACCAGAGTAAAATGCTTTTGGTGAGAATAATTGAATAGACTGTGACAGAATTCGTGTTCATTTTAAATTACATTTAAAATAATTCTTTATTTGTTACGAGAGCCTCCGTCCTCACCTAAGTACCTTCTGTCTTAAGAAATAGACCTCTGAAGATTCCAGGGAAGAATAGGTCTTCAGCAACCCATGCTTGCCGTAAAAGGCCACTATGCTTGTCGTAAAAGGCGACCAACGGGATCGGGTGGTCAGGCTCGCTGACTTGGTTGATGCATGTCATCGGTCCCACATTGCGTGGATCGATGCTCATGATGTCAATCACTGGATTGTCTGGTCCAGACTCGATTATTTACAGACCGCCGTCATATAGCTGGAATATTGCTGAGTGCGGCGTTAAACAACAAACCAACCAACCAACTAAAGAAATAATTTTGGTCTTTCGAAAAAGCTTGGTGTTGATCATGTCACTTTTTCCAAAGCTGGATCATGTCAATTCTCAAAGCTTCTCTTTCCAAACATGCAAGCGTGACTCGCCTGACTACAGATGGGACAGGCGCCAAGTGTCGTCACTGAGATCCATGCAAATCATGTTCACTGCTATTTTGCCTTTTACCCCGAATGGAATCTGTTTCGGCGGATATTTGAGGCTGCTTATTCTCTGGCGTTGACATTTTATATTTAAAAATAAGATGAGGCTCAAGAAATATCTTAAAGGTGGAATAATAATACTCACGGCGTCATCAGTCAGTGGTATTATAACAGACACAATACTGGAAACCAAAGTACAAGTGTATTGCGTCGGTGAGTACATATAATCCACACCTGCTGTAGCAGTGCCGCCTGAAGCCGAAACATTAAAAGTCAAACTACTCGACCCAGATGGAAATGCACAGGTGAGGTTGATCATAGCTAGGGTGCCCTCCTCGAAGACAGAATCCGAAGCGGTGAAGGTAACAGCTGAAAGTAATAAGGATAATGAGAATGCAACTCAAATGCAAGGTAGATGAAGAATCAATCTGTTATATCCAATTTTCCTTTCATGCAGCGTTGGTAGAATTAAATTAGATTCGTGGTTGACAATATTTTGGGAAAGCCTGCTTTATTTAACAAAATAAACGACGAGTGGGAGTTATTTATCGTTCAACACTACAGGGAGAAAGAGGTGAGGTCAGGTGAAATTCGGTTTAACGTCGCGTCCAAGATTATTGCACTCATATAGCGACGTGCATGCACGTGTGTGTATGGCTTCTTGTACTAGTCCGGAGAAATGCCGATTTATAGTGCTAGCTCACTGAGATACCATGCCGCAGTTTAACATGATTACCCCACTCAGAATATTGACTCCGACCCGACCAGCCCTCGTTTTAGCCCCTTAATGCCATGCGCCAGACAGGGTAACAATAAGTACCATATTTTTACGTCGTTTGGAATAACGCGGCCGGGGATCGAACCCCGGACCTTCCACTCTCCGGGCAGACGCTCTACCACTAGACCACAGAGGCGGTACAGGGAATAAAAACATGAAGGGTGCAGCGCAATGACCGAACGATCGCACCCAGAATTGGGAGAGAAATGACAATTGCTATTGGGAGCAAATGAAGATAATCGTAGTGAAAATTGTGAGAATACCACACTTAAACCCCTTGTATATAAAATGGACTTGTCCGACATCGCCGATTGCGGATTGTATTCAGGGAGTCATTATAATTTCAATACGGGTAAATGTTTCAAAACCATTTACAATTTATTGACATCCTTAAAAAGGCTGTACAAAATGTTAATATCTCATATAAGAAATAAACGACTTGTGGTCATTGTTTATCGTACTTATAATAAAACACTGCAGGGGGAATAAACCACTTTATAAAAGACTTGATCTGGCCACACGGTCTTTGAATTTGAATGTGCAACCAATACAGTCTATAGTCCGGCCTGGGTACACCAGTGACAGAATAGAAACCAATCCACACCATTGTGGTACATCTATACACGCCACGAGCGAAGATCCAGGTTAGAGTAGGTCTTCCGCAAGCCATGCTTGTCGTAAGAGGCGACTAACGGGATCGGGTGGTCAAGCTCGCTGAGTTGGATGATGCATGTCATGGTATCCAAATTGCGTAGATCGATACTCATGGTGTCATTCACTGGATTGTCTGGTCCAGACTCGATTATTTTTCAGACCGCCGTCACATAGTTAGAATATTGCTGAATGCTGCGTTAACCAAGGCAGCGAGCGTGACAATCTGACTCCGTTAGTCGCCTCATACGACAAGCATGGATTGCTGAATACCTATTCTTACCCGGATCTTCAAGGGTTGAATCCGACTCAATAAGTCGTATCTTACAACAAAGACGCATTATATAACCTACATATCATTAATGAATGTGTCTAAAATGTTTCGTAGATTTTAGACCATACCATTATAGGGACAACAAATAAAAGTATGTGTATGGACACTGACATTATCATTTGTCCTTCTGCGCTTATTACCGAGGTGCTGACATTAGGATGATCGATATTTTAGTGTTTGCAAATGACTCATTTATTTCTTAAGACTGACATTTCTGTTTAAAAATGTTCATAGACCTAATTTATTGATTTTTGGATTAAAACAATGTATGAGGCATGACACCTCATCTGATAATTGTCATCCATGTAACGGGGACTGCATGTAGGTGTTTAGAAAATCGCAACATGAATGGATTAGGAGCCTACAGTGAAAATAGTTTGTTGGGACTGAAAAAAGGTATATTCACTTACGATCATCATCTTCGATAGTGAACTCAACGGTTATGTCGACTCCTTTGGCCTGGTCCCTTAGGTTAATAATCAGGGTCTCCGGTTCCTCATTTTCCTTCAAATTACACAGTTAATAAGCCAAAGGCAACATATAGACCAGTTATAAACTGACAACAATATGATCAAATGACAGATGGTGTTCAGTTTTAATAGTGCCAGCTTCACGTGAAAGTTAAGCCACACGTCCTGGCACGTATTTATACAATCGACAAAACCCTTTCCATATTCATAAGAAATCTATGCTGAAAGCAGAGTCCATTGTACGATTCCGGTTATCTGATAAGCATGTGTGTGTGTGCATCACTGCCAAATGGGGGCGATACCAGGTGCCCGCGAATAGGTCAGCGTATACTGCTCCACCGGTGGCACCGATCACAAACACATGCAAAGTTTAGTCAAATGGTCGCATGAATAAATACAATAAACTACGGTTATAACGAACTCAAAGGGACCACTAATTTTAGTTCATTATAACCTTATTTTTATAAGCATTTACATACAGCATTACTACAGCAACTAGCGACAAACGCCACTTTTAACAGTATTCCAGTTATATCACGGCTTGTCAGCTTAATGTGGGAGGAAAGCCCGAAGTGATGCAGGTCTCAGACGTTTACCACTTCGGTGAAACCCATGAGCACGGGTAGGTGCTGACAAACCTAGAAACATAATCGGGGCGAACCGGGATTCGAACCCACAATCATAGGTTTCTGGCGTGCCCAAGGGACGCAACTCTGCACAGCGAATTGCGGCGCCTTAGACGACTGGGCCACCCGCGCCCCCTAGTTCGTCATAAGCGTTCTCGTTATAAACGTAGTTTACTATAAGTGTCAAGTTAAAATAGATTGCTTTGGACATCTTTTGTGTCACTGATGCGCAGAATTTGGAAATGTCCTCCGCATGTCTACGGTTAAACGTTTTAAGAGCTTTACTGAGGCTATTTATATAAGGCATGCAATATTTATTACATACAATTCAGCTGAAAGGTTTCAGTAAATATAAGAAGACTCTAAATCGGCATACAAGGTTTACAGGGTATATATACACAGATCAGATACTCACATCGTCATTGATTAGTGAAACCGTAACATTAAGCTGTCCATCAGTTACATTGAGAACATTAGGCAATGGTACATAGTCTGCACCGGCTGTTGCAGTTCCAGCAGTTGTTACGACCAATGTAAAGTTCTCATTGGCCTGTATTAGCAGTTGTATGTTGCCTCCGCCCTCGTTTCCACTCAAACCTGGACTGACATTAAATTCAGTCGCTGAAATATGTAGTATAAATAAAACTTCACACTTGGGTGAGGTACCATGCCACGCCTTGTCAGTGCGAGAGAATAACTAGCCTAGATTTTCTGCCGAAACAGATTCCATTGGGCGTAAAGGGCAAATAGCTGTGGAAATTGTTTGTTTGTTTGTTGTTTAACGCCGCGCTCAGCAATATTCCAGCTATATGGCGGCGGTCTGTAAAATATTCGAGCCTAGACCAGACAATCCAGTGATTGACATCATGAGCATCGATCCACGTAATTGAGATCGTTGACAGTATCAACCAAGTCACAGAGCCTGACCACCCGATCTCGTTAGTCGCCTTTTACGACAAGCATAGTCGCCTTTTACGGCAAGTATGGGTTGCTGAAGACCTTTTCTACCCCGGAATCTTCACGGGTCCTTTGGAAATTATATGAATGGAAATTATATGAATGGACCACTGACACTCAGTACTAGTGATGACACCAGGTGCTCGCGAAAAAAGTAAGTGTCCTTCCCTACCAGTAACACGCGCCATTCATACAATTTGCCTAAAAGAGTAAGTATACAGCAGTACTCCGGCAATGCGACGTCAGCCTGACCCGTGAAGATTCCGGGGTAGAATAGGTCTTCAGCAACCCATACTTCATAAGGACTTTGACCAAGATTTAAATGTGTATCGAAAGGAAAGAAGGTATTTTAAGAAGTTATTTTCACATAAAAAGAGCATATATGTGAGTAAGCAAAGAGATTTATTATCTTCTTCCAGTTCAGACCCTAAGCAATTTTGGAAGCTATTGAAGAATCAGAGACAAAAAGGTAGTTCATCTAACATCACCACTGGCACATGGTATAACTATTTTAAGAACTTACTTAATCCTACAGTTTATAATTTTTCATCTTTCCCTAATAAAGAGCTGCAATTAGAATAGGACACTGGAGAAGATATACTATGCTTGGACTTAAACAAACCCATGTCAGAAGAAGAAGTTTATCACTGCATTAGAAGTCTAAAAAATAATAAAACTCCTGCACCAGATGGGATTGCAAATGAATTTTTGAAGTCAACCAGAGACTATATCACTCCACTACTTACAAAACTCTTAAATCAGATATCTTTTACTAACACATTCCCAGATCTTAGGGGTCAGAGCATTATATGTCCGCTTCATAAAAGTGGATCGGTGCAGGAGCCTGGAAACTATAGAGGCATATCTCTCATTGACTCCTTTTTTAAGGTTAATAGCAGTGTTAAACAATAGACTCAAAGACTGGTGTGACTGTCACAACATACTATCAGAAACGCAAGCCGGCATTAGATCTACACATTCAACAGCGGACCATATTTTCACTCTGCAAGCAATGATAACAAAATATCTTTTGAAGAAAGGGGGGGGGGGGGGGGGGGGGGGGGGGGGGGGGATTTTACTGCATCTTCATAGATTTTAGTAAAGCGTTTGACTGTATAAATCATGATGTTCTTTTTCAAAGTCTTCATGATGTAGGGCTCAGAGGAAACTTCTTAAATTTTATTACATCTATGTACACCAAACTTTCTGCTTGTGTGAGGACAGATTCTGGTTTGTCTGATTATTTTAAATGCAGCACTGGTACCCGTGGTAGGCTGTATAATGCGTCCTCAAATCTTTGTGATTTTCATAAACCAACTTGTGATAAAATTGGAGGAAAAGCGTGGAAGAGGAATTTTTATAACTAATGATATTCAAGATATATTCGCATTGATGTATGCACATGATGTGTCAGCTGTTTCAGACTCAACAAATCAACTTCAACAGAAAATTAATGTACTAGAAGAATTTTGTAATTCAACAGGAATGAAGATAAATCTCGATAAGACTACACTTATGGTGTTTAGGAATGGTGGCCCACTGGGGAAATGTGAGAAATGGTATTTTAAAGGTGAACAAATAGAAACAGTGAGTTGTTATAAATATCTGGGAACTCTCTTCATAACGAAACTTTCATGGACTAAAACACAGATATGTCTAGCCGCTCAGGCCACTAAAGCTTTATTCTCACTTCAACAATTTCAACCAAAGTTTGGATATATTCCTGTTGGAGAAGTTTTTAAATTTTTTGACTCAATGATAACTCCCATTTTATGCTATGGATCTGAAGTATGGGGAATTAACTACTGTAACACTATTGAGCAAGTGCATCACAGATTTTGCAAAAGATTTTTGAAACTTAATAAATATAGTAATTACAACATGGCTCTAGGAGAATGTGGGAGAGTGCCACTTCAATATCAGTATATGTCCAGAGCAGTGAGTTACTGGTGCAGAGTGATCCATATGGAGCATCAAAGATTACCATATTAGTCCTATTGTATGCTCAAGTCACTTGATGACTCTGGTAAAACCACATGGGCATCACACATCAGGTATATCCTGTTTCAACATGGATTTTATTTTATTTGGATAGCAATTATTGATGATGAAATTTAAACAGAGGCTGTATGACTGTCTTTCTCAAAACTGGCATCTCTCCATAGAGCTCTCATCTAAATGCAAATATTTCTCACAGTACAAATCTCTCCTTAATGTAGAAAAATACTTATTATCATGTGAAACCTCTGCTTATCATAAAAGATTAATATGTATGTTCAGGTGTACCAACTTTAAACTTGCAGTTGAAACTGGAAGACATTCTAAAATCCCATATGAAGAACGTGTGTGCGTGTATTGCCACTCCAAAGGTTTAACTCTAATTGAGGATGAGTATCATGTATTGCCACTCCAAAGGTTTAACTCTAATTGAGGATGAGTATCATGTATTGGCAATCTGTGACAGATACCGAACTGCAAGAAGAGAATGCTTTGCTGAAAGTGAAAACAACTTTAGCACATTTCAACAGTTTTTAAACCTTATGTCAACAAACTCCACAAGAACTTTAAAACACATTGGACTATTTCTATCTAAAGTTATGAATATACGTAACTCATCACTGTTCTAACGTATTCTAAAACTATTTGTTTTAACATAACGCCGTAGTATATAAACATGTATGATCTACATTATGTTAACATGTATTATGGGCTGGAGGCCTGTCTGTCTGTCCATTGTTATTGGATATAGCTATGGGCATGTCCGTCCGTGTGTCCGTCTGTTTGAATCGTTTCCGGAGCAGAACTCACAAACCGTTCAATATGTTTTTATGAAACTTTGCAGATCTGCCAGGTACATGCTGAAGTGGTGCCTTTTGCTATTTAAAGCTTTTAGAAACATTTATTTTATACGTTTCCATGGCAACAAGATCGACTTAGGTTCTGTGAGGGGAGGGTTCGTTTCCGGAGAATAAATCATAAACTGTTCAATATTTCTTCATCAAACTTTGCATTTATATCACTTAAGTGGTGAAGTTGTGCTTTTTGCTATTTTGGAATTTTTCGAATTTTTTACTTTTCATAGGTTTAAACTACATACAGAACTGGTGCCTTTTCTCCGCGGAAGCAAATTCAACTTAGGTTCAATTTGGGATGGGGTTCATTTCTAGAACAGAACTGAGAAACTGTTCTATAGTTCTCCACAAAACTTCATCTAGATACTGAGCTAGTCACTTTTGCTATTTTGCTCTTTTTCACATTTAAAAAAAAATTATATGAATTATATTTAACTTGATTGATATTTTTCTGTCAATCATTTGATCAAGGAATATTTGTCAGTTTTAATGTTTGAGTCAATAAAGGTGTCTGAGAGTGGCAAAAGGGCTGTTTTACAGAAGGTATTACAATACTGCATGTTCCACTGAGTATTATGACATGATAACATGTAAAATGATAATGAATTTGTATGTATTTAACCAAATTGTATAGTTCTGTGAAATAAAATGATTTTTATGACTTTCAACATACTAAATATTTGCTTCCGATTTTCGTCATTGGTTATCTGTTAATTTGATCTGTATGTATATGGAGATATTGCTGGCACTCGAGCAGCCTACTTCCTCGTAGTGAGAGCTGGTAACATGAACTGCAAGATGCGACCAAAGTGTATTATACTTATATTTACATTACTTTTCTTTGGTGGTGGTTGGTTTTTGTTTGTTGTTTAACGCTGCACTCAGCAATATTCCAGCTATATGACGGCGGTCTGTAAATAATCGAGTCTGGACCAGACAATCCAGTGATTAATATCATGAGCATCGATCCACGTAATTGGGATCGATGACATGCATCAACCAAGTCAGCGAGCCTGACCACCCGATCCCGTTAGTCGCCTCTTACGACAAGCATAGTCGCTTTTTACAGGAAGTCTCGGTTCAAATATTTCTTTTGTTGTTGACTCAGCATGGTTGTTTGGTTTGTTGTTTTACGCCGCACTCAGCAATATTCCAGCTATATGACGGTGGTCTGTAAATAATCGAGTCTGGACCAGACAATCCAGTGATTAATATCCTGAGCATCCATCCACGAAATTGGGATCGATGACATGCATCAACCAAGTCAGCGAGCCTGGCCACCCGATTCCGTTAGTCGCCTTTTACGACAAGCATAGTTGCCTTTTACGGCAAGCATGGGTTGCTGAAGACCTATTCTACCCCGGATCTTCAAGGGCCTGACTCAGCATAGATAAACCAGGTCACCAAGCCAAACCATGCAATCACATTGTGGTGCAAGCCTGACCACCCGATCCCGTTAGTCGCCTTTTACGGCAAGCATGGGTTGCTGAAGACCTATTCTACCCCGGATCTTCACGGGTCGTAATTTGAAGAGATGACAGAATGTGAACTTTTGACTCGTTGTTTACATATGCATGAATATTAATCCTTATATGTATCTGACATTATAGTACTTTGCATCTGTGTAAAGATTTCTTTGATTGTTTCAATACGCTCACTCACTCACATTTCCCTTCACGTCACAGTAGTAGAGAATGTTGTCTCATTATTTAGAATTTAAAAAATAGTTTCACATGTTTTTATGAACCTACTCTAACAATTTTAAAAGCGAAACTTAGATTTACTGAGCTAGTCATTTTACTAAATGCGTATTTCATGCATTGGTTTATTATGAAGCTTGAATGGATATTGCATCTCTGAGAACTTAAACTTGTAATCCTGCCTATGTCACTGTCAGAACGCATTCTGACAATACTGATATATTTGTTTATTGTTGTGTATTTTTGATCTAATAACCTTTGGTTTTTTCAGAATTGGTTATAATCAACAGACGTCTACCTCATAAAGTAGGTGTATAAATAAGAACTTTTTGAGATTTGCTTGATTCCCTTCAGTAATGGAATATCTTCTCTACCGGTATATCAAATATTTCATTTAGTTGAGTAACTTCAAGAAGTCATAAAATAAAGCAAAATCAAATATGATGGTTTTTTTTATCTGACATTAATGCCAACCAAGGACCGTCAGAAGAGGGACAAAGCGAGAAAGGCTACATTACCTGTGGGATGTGACAGACAGGCAGAATCAACATTCACTGAACAGACTGAAGTATATCAGGAACAATAGAGCGCAGACATACAGAATCTCATCAGTTTAATCCACAGGGTTTGTACTCCCTATTTGTCTTTAATAAGCTTAATCCTGCTTATTCGACATAGACAGAGTTATAACCGTGAATCGTAGGAAAGTAACTGAAAGTTGTGACCATAAAATACTCTTTCCTACCTAACATTCATTTTGTTATCAGAGATGACATAAGTAGAGAGGTCTGTGGATGTTTCCTTGTCTGAAATACATCCAGTGATTGTTATTTCATTGCAGGATGTAGGTGTACATGAACAGTCATTCCACAACTTTAATCCTGATGATGTCATGGAGGGTATGGTTACCATTGAGACAATGGACTATGTATCACAGTTATTGAAGGCTCAATTCACTACTTCTCATGGACTTAACATTCCCTCATGTCTTTATACACTAAGTCTCACCAATCAACAGTTACCAGGACCAAAAGTCCCAAAAGATATTGATTGTGTACAGATTCACTTTTGCATGCACACTTTGTAGTGTCAGCTCAGCAAAGTGGATTCTTATATGTCTAAGACAGTCTAAGAAATGGATCTCGAGTTCAGTCATTGGTAAGCCAATTACAACTTCTCTATGAAGTTATTGCCATTTCCCAAGTACGTTATGAAGTACCACAGTCACAGGGACGCACTAATCTATGTGCAATGTTTGCCACCTCAAGTGCCCTGATTTTGCTGATGGGGAGAGACCCAAGATATAATCAATATGATAAAGGAAGAATGAGAGAACATCTTAGAGATTGTTTACGAAATGGAAATATACTTCCTTTTCCAGAGAACATAACTGCTGAGCAGACAAGACAGGTATCGAATCACACAAGGAAAAAAAACTACCGTGACAGTGAGAGACAGACATTAGGCAGAAAACAGAAGAGAAAAGATAGTGACTATCAACCGGCTGAAACACAGAGACAGACATTGTGGAGAAATCAGAAGAGAAAATATAGTGACTATCGTAATACTGAAAAGGAAAAACACCAACTTGCAAGGAAACGGAAAGAGAAGATAGTGAATATCAACAAGCTGAAACACAGAGAGAGACATTATGCACAAAACAGAAGAGAAAAGATAGTGACTATCAACAGGCAGAAACAGAAAGAGAAACATTATGTCGAAAAGAAAAGAATATCGCCAAAAAGAAAGAAACGACAAAGCAAGCCAAAAGAAAATTATTGGCACCGTCTAGTTTCTCTGACCATGTAAAACAGTTTCATTACAATGTGTCACAGAGACCTTCATATGTTTGTAGATGTTGTGAGCAAATGTGGTACGGACATTCCGTACTTCAAGCCTCAAATTGCTTATCAAGCAAAGCTGATGTATGCCTCAATGGTATTATTTCCCACGATGGAAAAGAGTGGCTCTGCAAGACTTGTCATAACTACTTAAAAGAGAGATAAGATGCCTCCTTGTGCCATTGCCAATGGATTGTCTTTCTATCCAGTTCCTGAAGAGCTGCAAGAATTGCATTCCATAGAGTTACGTTTAATTGGCTCCAAGAATTCCATTTATAAAAATATATCAAGTACCTCGTGGTCGCCAGCTGAAACTGCATGGAAATGTGGTGAATGTACCTTGTAATGTGGTTAGCACTGTCTCGACTTTTCCAAGAATGCAGAGTGTTGATGGGACAATAAAGGTCAGTCTGAAGTGCAAACTCACATACACTTCAAGTGTCATGGATGAAATTATCAGACCTAAAAAAGTTAAGAAAGCAGCTCAATGGCTCGTTCAGCATAGAACATTATATCAAAGAGAGAAGATAACTTTTGATGAACACTGGACGTACACATCAGATAAATCACCGTCAGAAAATGACAGTCAGATGTAGACAATGAGTCAAACCATCAGTGCCAACAAAATCAAGACACAGAAATCACTGAACAGAACAGTGAAAGACTTGTAGGTGATGATCAAGAGTTTGAAACAGAAGAGGCCCATGTTCACAGAGGAACTACAGATACTATGTTTTCTGATCCATCCTTTATTGAGGCAGAAGAAAGAGATTACATCTGGTCATTTGCTCCAGGTCAGCATAATCAACTATTATCAATATTTAAAGACTTGTACAGTGAAGAACTGTCGTTTCCTTCCATTTTCTGTGGGCAAGCTCGAAATGATAAAGAAAGAGAAACAAGAGTATTTTACAGTGATATTGTGAAATCTGAATTAAGACGGAAAGACAGGAGGGCTGCCAAAAAAACACAAAAGAAATGCCACGACTCACAGCCGAACAACGTGAACGAGCCTTGGGTATGGTACAGATGGGAGCCACCCACGCCCACATTGCACGAACCTTCGGTTGCTCCCGTACGCGTGTTGCCGTTACCAACTTGATGCAACGTTACAGACAGACAGGGCGGACCGCTGACAGGCCAAGAACAGGCTGACCCAGGGTGACCACGCCCCATGATGACCGGTACTTGCGTACCTTGCACCTCCGAAATCGCTTCCTGACAGTGACATCATCGGCGACAAATGCCTTAGGTAACAGGGTTAGTCGACAGACAGTGGCCAGGAGACTCTGGGCTCAAGGAATCAGGGCTTTTAGACCATGCAGAGGACAGCTATTGACAGCACAACATCGTCGTCTGCGATTGAGATGGACCCGTACTGTACGACGTTGGCAACGACGTGACTGGCAGAGGGTTGTCTTCACTGACGAAAGTCGATTCTGTATGTTTAGAGCTGATGGAAGACAACGTGTTTTCCGCCGAAGGGGAGAACGAACGGCGGCGTGTTGCGTGCAGGAGGTCGTGACATATGGTGGAGGGAGTGTCATGGTGTGGGGAGGGATCTGTGGGCAGGAGAGGACACCGCTGCTCATCGTTGACGGAAACTTGACAGCTCAGCTTTACATGGATAACATTCTTCGTCCAGTTGTCCTACCATTTCTCCAACAGCAGCCACGTGGTGTCATTTATCAGCATGACAACGCTAGAGCCCATACAGCCAGAATTGTCACTAACTTCCTCGCAGTCAACAACGTCAACGTCCTGCCGTGGCCTGCACGCTCACCCGACATGTCCCCAATAAAACACCTCTGGGACTTGATGGATCGTCGTGTTCGACAACGACCACATTCTCCAGCCAACCGGCAAGAACTGATCTTGGCCCTCCAAGAAGAATGGCGTCAAATCCCACGTGACCTCATCAGACGACTGACTTTTTCTGTGCGCCGAAGAGTTTTTGCTAGTATTGAGACATTTGGTGGTCACACACGCTACTAATGACTTGTTATTGAACGTGAGCGATTGTTTATATACTCTGCCTATTGTCCATGATTCTGAAAGCTCGAGTTTTGTACCATACCCAACTTTGTGGGGTCTCTGACGTCATTCTCGGTCGCGGTATGATTGTCATTTTCAGTGTTGATTATGTTGATATATTGATATTTTTTCAATACACTCTACTTCATGCATGTATGTTTTGTTGTTTTTGAGCAAGAGTGATTTCAAACTCTGGTAAAGTTTCTTTTGGACGTCAGTTTATCTGTACCTCTGATCTCGCCCAAAGCACTTGTGGGAAGTGCATGAAGAGTCACTCGGCAGCGACCACTTTCCAATCCACATAACCATAGGAAACATAAATATCCAAACCCCAAATGAACCCCAAGAACCAAAATTCAATTACAGCAAGGTAGACTGGGACAAATTCAAAGCACTATGCAAACAGATCAACCCAGCGGATCTCGAAAATAAAGACCCCGAACAATACTTAATAGAATGCATAGTCAACATAGCAAAAAACTCTATCCCCTTCACAACACCAATAATAGGCAAAACCACAGTACCCTGGTGGACCGAAGAAATTTAAAAAACTAGGAAAAAACGCAAAAGCGCATATAATAAAGCAAAACGAGACTACACATATCTAAAGATAGCACATCAATTAAATCATGAAGTAAAGCTTAGTCAAAACGCCAAAAGCCAAAAACTGGAAAAAATACGGCGAAGAAATAAACCATCACACAGTCGCAAGAACAGCATGGTACAAGATACACGCAATCCGAGGCATTAAACGAACGAAAAAAACACCAAATATAAATAAGTCGACAAACCCTAAACAAAAAGCAAATAACCTCGCAGACCACTTCTCAGCCATTAGTAGTAATAGTAACTTCCCTGAGGAATTCCAAAACCAATTAAAAAATCAAAATAAATTCTTATAAATTACCCAAAGATGAAAACCTAGAAATTAACCAACAATATACACAAGAGGAACTACGCCATGTACTAAATAAAAGAAAAAAAGGAACAGACCCAGGACTTGACCTTACCTCATACCAAATAATTAAACAGCTACCCCAAAATCTTCTGGAATCACTTCTTTAACTATACAATCCCATCTACCAAAACGGCCAGGTTCCTACTTCATGGAAAGAGGCATTGGTCATCCCAATACCAAAGCCGAACAAACCAGCAACGAAGCAAACTCCTACAGACTAATCTCCCTAACCTCAAACCTTTGCAAAATCATGGAGGCAATGGTCAAAAACTAGACTCAAACACTATCTAGACCAAAACAATACAATAAACCAAGATCAAGGTGGATTCGCCCCAGGCCGATCAACCTTAGACAACCTCGCCCGGTTAGAACAAAACGTCAAAACGGGACAACTAAACCGACAATAAAGAATAGACATATTTCTAGACTTCTTTAAAGCTTTCAATATGGTATGGCATAACGGGCTAATACAAAAACTAAAAAAGGCAGGACTTAAAGGCCAAATAATAAACTATATCCAAGACTTCCTAACTAATCGCAAAATAACCGTGGGTATCGACCAAACGCTATCGGACCAGTGTCCCTTAGAAAATGGCACACACCAAGGCAGCATTCTAAGCCCAACACTTTTCAACATTATGATCAATGACCTATTCGTGGGAATACCCAATAAAATTCAATCTTCCAATTACGCGGATGATGGGACACAACCGTCACTTTACAAATGACTAATTAGATAAAAAATAGACTATGGGTGCCAAAAATACAACACCTTAAACTCCTCATTAAGCGATAAACTAAACTCAATTCAGTATCAAGCACTCAAGATAATCACACGCACTCAGCATGGCACGCCGCGCATATCGCTACAAGCACTAACAGGCAAATACCCCTGGATCTACGCCGAGAACATCTAACAATAAATTACTGGGCCTCAACCCAACAAGACACAACACTAGCCAATACACTAAATAAACGGACTGACCCTAACATCGCTAAAACCACCACACTAGCATACATACACGAAAATTGGCCAAATTGGTGTCACATATACACAGACGGATCCTCAGATCCGATCTCCAAACACACAGGTTTCGGTGTCCACATCACACAACCAACTAAAATCACCAAATCCTACCGACTACCAAACAACCAATCCATATTCACGGCCGAACTCATGGGCATGGCCTCAGCCCTACACAATCAGCAATCTAAAAAAAACAACCCCACATCCTTATTCTAACCGACTCCCTCAGTGGACTGCATGCCCTCAGAAATAAAAACACTAGAAAACTGCCCCAAACTAATAGACCAAATACTCAAAAGCTCAAACGACTTAACTATGGCAGGCAAACAAATAGAATTCATTTGGATCCCCGCCCACGTAGGAATCTTTGGCAATGAAAACGCCGATAAAGCCATATTATCCCTTAAACTCGCAGAAATAAGCTTAAACCTACCTATCTCAAAAGCAGAAATTAAAAGTATCACTAAACAAAAAATCACCAAACAATGGCAAAATATATACCTAAACTCAAATAGCCAAATCAGAAATGTTCTTTAAAAAAAAACTAACTAAACCATAAACAGGCCACACCAAACTAAATAACCAGCTTAGCTAATAGCTCAACTACACGCAACAGGAACCTGCCCACACTGCAAAAACAACAAGAAACACCAGAACACGTACTCATTCACTGCACACACTACCAAACGCACCGAACCACACTACAAAGCACCCTAAATCTTAATACTGCACTTACTCTAGAATCAATCCAAAATCCACAAAATAAATTAGAAAAATTCAAAGCCTTAGGCATATATTTAATTAAAACAGGACTAATTGGTCGCATTTAAACCCCAAATTAACTAATAAAATCAAAATCACATAAACTAGCAAACCACCCTCCACACACAGCTCCCTTAGTTCGCTCTCTACCCACTCTTGGCATTCATTCCAAATCTCAAAATCTCAAAATTACTATATAAGCAGCCCTTAACACCCCTGACCACCCGATCCCGTTAGTCGCCTTTTACGACAAGCATAGTCGCGTTTTACGGCAAGCATGGGTTGCTGAAGATCTATTCTACCCCGGATCTTCACGGGTCGTCAAGACACTGACTTTTTTCTACGGGGACTCTCGGTATGTTGTTATAAATATCAGTTTATTACATTGTGGAAGATATTTTTTGATTCAAACTCAATGAAATGTGCAAAACTATACGTTTGTGGACATTTGAAATCTGCCTGGATATGCACGTTTCGTTTTAATATTCTGCAATCCATGTTTAGTATTTACCGCTGGCCCGGCCCGACTTTTCTTGGCCCGACAATTAGGCAATCCGGTGGACTGTGGCGAAATGGATTACACGGGATAACACCCGAACAATTCCATGGCGGCTTTACGCTGTACATTATCGATTTTAGTAATGATCTAGGCGCGAATGAAGGACATCACTACCCTAAACAATCGGGCAAAGTAGGAATCGAACTGTACTTTTCACAACCGCTAGATCACCCTTTGACCAGTTGGTTGGTTGGTTTATTGTTTAACGCCGCACTCAACAATATTCCAGCTATATGACGGCGGTCTGTCAATAATCGAGTCTGGACCAGACAACCCAGTGATTAATATCATGAGCATCGATCCACGCTATTGGGGTCGATGACATGCATCAACCAAGTCAGCGAGCCTGACCATCCGATCCCGTTAGTCGCCTCTTACGACAAGCATAGTAACCTTTTATGGCAAGCTTGGGTTGCTGAAGACCTATTCTACCCTGGATCTTCACGGGTCCCCTTTGACCATGATTACCTATTTGGAAATGAATAACTGCATTGAAGTGGACGCGTACCGTAACGTTATGATGACGTAAAGAGGTTGTACACCTCGGATATAGACGCTTTCGTGCGAGGACGTAAACAAAGGCACATTACCAAGGGATTATTTACTATGTACGCATAAACGAGAGACTTTACCGGCAGCCTATATCGTGAACACTGCGCCAGCTTCCATCGGGATTACAGTGGATTTGCTTTTACTACCGAATAAGGATACCGTAGAAAGTTTTGATTCATTCGGTTTGAATAATTCTCTTATGTATGGTGAATTCAATAGTTTTAAATATCTATACGGTAGACGCGTGTTGAAATATTCTAGTAGAAAGCTTCAATGTTACGATAGCGTTATTTGCGGTTGTTAATGTCTCTATTTTCTAAACTAGTGTCCAAAAGAAACGATACCAACTTATTTTCAAAATTGTTTTTTACTAAGTGAATTGTCTAGTATGAAGACATGCCAATTCGTATTGCACATCCCAAACACAGCATAGTCGATAAAAAATACCGGGAACACGTGATCACTTCCGGGGAAAAAACGTAAATTCCGTGAAAGTGACATTTCCCTCTCTAGCATGTTCTGCACGTGCATAAAAACTGTATAAAACGGCTGATCAGACACGTTGATATCACAGCAACAAAAAGAACACAAGATATGCCACGTTTGACAGCCATCTAGAGAGAGAGAGCCGTTGGAATGGTCCAACAAGGAGCGTCACACGTCGACGTCGCCAGAAGGTTGGGCTGCGCACGCATCACTATCACCAGGTTGATGCAGCGGTTACGTCAGACAGGTCAGACGTCAGACAGGTCCGGGAGTGGAAGACCACGAGTAACCACGCCCCGTGAAGATCGTTACATCCGGGTATTACACCTGAGGAACCGCACCGTAACAGTGACGTCCACGGCGGCTACAGCACTGGGACACAGGATCAGTCGACAGACCGTCTACAGGAGACTACGGCAGTATGGTATCCGGCCACGTCATCCCTACCGCGGACCGCTCCTGACGCCTCGACACCGGAACAACAGACTGATCTGGGCCAGGCGAGTTCGACGTTGGCAACGGCGGGACTTGGCACGTGTTATGTTCTCTGATGAGAGCAGATTCCTCATCTTCAGAAACGATGGACGGCAGCTTGTATACCGACGATTTGGTGAACGTTTGGCGCCTAACTGTATCCAACAGGTCCGGCCGTTTGGAGGTGGAGGGTTAATGGTTTGGGGTGGCATATGTGGTGACGTCAAAACGATGCTTGTCGTAATTCGTGGAAACTTGAATGCACAGCGTTATCTTGATGACATCCTACGGCCTGTTGTGGTGCCCTTTATTCAGCAACAGCCTCGTGGACTCCTTTTCCAACATGACAATGCAAGGCCACACACAGCAAGATTGACACAGAACTTCCTTGCCAACGCCAACGTACAGGTTTTGCCATGGCCCGCATGTTCACAGGACATGAATCCCATCGAGCACTTATGGGACCACCTCGATCGGCAAATCCGACGTCGCCGTGTGCCTCCAGTCAACGTCCAGGACTTGGAACGATGTCTCCTCGAGGAATGGCAACGCATCACTCCCAACGTCATCAGACGTTTGACGTCATCAGTCCGTAGGCGTGTTCTGGCATGTATTGATGCTCACGGTGGACATACCCGCTACTGACTTGACTTTGAGACGTGTGGTGTGACATTTCCCGTTGTTTCTGTGATCAGTGCTCTAACGAAATGTTCATTTTTCGACCCCACCCATCTTTAAAGGCTTGTCATATTGGTTGTACAGATTTTATTGAAATGAGATTTTTGTACAGATGTTGTGAAAGGATTTCTCAAAAGCATAACACCAATCCTAAACTTCTGCATTGTTTAGTTTTTCTTTTATGTCGTTGCAAACAGGTGGTATCGTTTCTTTTGGACACTAGTTTATATTATCGGTGTCGACACAACTCGATGAGTCGCATTTTAAACAATTTCACCGATGATTGTACTATAAACGATGATATCGTACACTCTTGGTATTGGAATAAAAAGCGTTAAAAACGTAGATGCTACTTTTTTGTTGTTTATTCGGATATTAAAGCGACGTACGGCTATAAGTTAAACAGCTGATAATAAGTATGACATATTCGTACATTCGATGTGATTGGGTGTGAATAGCTCCTGTCAACGGGTCGGTCAGACGTACGAAGGGCGATTGATAAGTTCTAAGCCTAACAAAGAAAACAAAGTCAGTTTGATACCAAAGCTTTTTATTTTTTGACATAGTCCCCTTTAAGGTCAACACACTTTCTCCGCGATGTTGCAATGCCATTATGCCATTTTTGTAGAAGTCAACTTCTTGGACACTCAAAAAGTTGTTGACCGCTGTAATGACGTCATCATCTGACTGGAAATGAGTTCCAGCTAAATGCCTTTTCACCTGTGGGAACAGATGATAGTCCGACGGAGCCAAATCAGGTGAAAAAGGTGGATGTTGGAGAAGTTCAAAGCCACACTCATGGATTTTGGCCATTGCTATCAGTGATTTGTGTGCTGGAGCACTGTCGTGATGATAAAGCACACATTTCGTCAACTTTTCACGTCGCGTAACTTTGATTTTCTCTCTTAACTGTCTCAGAAGTTCAACATAGTAAGCTCCTGTAACAGTACGGCCTTTAGGAAGCTAGTCCACCATGATCACACCTTCAGAATCCCCAAACACGGATGCCATGACTTTCCCAGCTGAAGACACAGACTTTGCTTTCTTTGGAGTGGGAGATGTGACATGTTTCCACTGTTTAAACTGTTGTTTTGATTCAGGTTCAAAGTGGTGGACCCATGTTTCGTCCATTGTAACAAATCGTTTGAGAAAGTTATCTGGATCACCTTCAAAAAGCTTGGGGTTCTCCCTTGAGAGATTCTCTCTTTGACGTTTCTGATCAGCTGTCAACAGTTTGGGGACCCATCGAGCAGAAACCTTGTGCATTCCTAGAATTTGTGTGAATGAAATGCACTCGCTCCTGAGAGATGTCCACTAAGTTGGCTATCTGTCGCTGTGTCACTCGTCGGTCGTCCATGACTATGTCCAGGATTCGCTGTACCATTTCAGATGTTGAAGACACAACAGGTCGACCAGGACGGCGTTCATCATCAGAGCTCGATCGCCCACGTTTAAACTCTGCCACCCATCTTTTCACTGCTGCATATGACGGGGCACCTTACCCTAGTGTGGATAACATATCCTCATATATGGCATTGGGTGTTAAGCCTTTCTTGTAAAGGTATTTGATAACAGCTCGCTTTTCCTGTTTCTCCATTTTAAGTCATCTCATAACCCCCCTTGCACTCAATAGCTTATTCTAAACTAAATAATCTGTCCAATACAACAATCATCCTGTGTATGTCAATGTACTTGATCAGTCTATCGCCACCACAACGGAATTCATCCATACCACACTCCTTCAGAGGTAGGCTCACAACTTATCAATCGCCCCTCGTATTCAGCGTCAGCGACCCGTAATCACCAATCTCGGGCGATTAACGGGTTAACAACGGCAATGCGGCCAGGGCCAATGTTGCTTACGCACGGTGTCATAACTATTGTTTAGAATTTCTAGTGTTAGTTTCAAATTGTTCGCAGCTATCGAAGGTAATGAAAACAGTAACATATTTCTTAATACATAAACATGCTTAAATACGACACTCGAAAGCTCAAGTATAAAGACAGTATCTATTCACGACATATTGTACGTAGTCTCGCCTATTATGGAAGGTCCATGCTTTCCTTACGCAGTAACGTTAAACAATCCGAGTTCAGACTTTATCAAAGGTAGCAACTGTAGCATTGTTCTACATTCTTCCATAGACATTGCTCTTCCTTTAATGGTCGCCTTACCGGCCAGAAACATTCTCACGTCCAAAAGAGTACGGTTTAGTCTGGTCACTGCCGACAATTTGAACTGAATAAGCGAACACTTTTCGCCACGGGTGTTCAGACTTTTTATAGCCTCAGATCTGGGTAGAAATTTTAATGTCTGGAAAATAGCGTCAGAGGATTCGATCGTAGAATTATTAGTTGTCCTAGTGATCCATTCGGCTACCGAAGAACCGGTTAGAAGACACATCAGGATAGATGTACCTATAATCATAATATGTTTCTTTCCTTTAATGGTCAAATTTCCACCCAACAATCCGCAGTTAGCGGTAGCGACCATGGAAGTTCGTCAAAAGGCTGTTCCATGTTTTCTCAACTGTTGAATTAGTTAGTCGTTCGCCGGTTCCGTGTATACTGTTCAATTCCACAAACCGGTCTTATATAAATCTAAGTTACCGGGTTTGAGTGCGGGTCATTGACCCGGAACTGCGACGTGATTGTCCGGTGTTCACTGATTATCCGGCTGGTCACGTGATTTGATCGCCGGACTGTCATCACGGTTGTATCATTTGCGGCTCAAGCTGTTCGAGATATCGGACGTGAAAATTGATTTAAGCACCGATTGCGACGCTAGTGTCGACTACGGATGTAAATGTTTGGATGCGGATAGCTGTCGGAGTTCGTGGACAGCAGGATCGGATATTATGGACATTCCCGATCATCCTTCCTACAGGTATTTAAAAAAGCGATACCTACTACAAATTTCCTATTCAAATTAAGCAGACTCCTCGAGCTGGCCAGGTGCGGGTTTTTCTACACGGGAATGAACGATTGCGTTCAGTGCTATATGTGCGGTATTAAACTGTACAAATGGAAATTTGAAGACAAAATATTACAAGAACATAGAAGACATTCCCCCAACTGCGGTTACCTGAAGACCGTATTTGGCTCACCATCCACGACGACCTAAGACGTCGTCAACATCCCCGTATACATCCACGAAACACAGGTTTCCTTTTGGAACCACCAAATCTCACAAAAGAAAACTTTAAACATTTTGCTTAGAAGCTTTCATTAAAGATATCCTTTCTCTATTTCTTTTTTTTAGCTGGAGAATTTCACTTTGTAATTTTAGAACTTCTGCGGGCAGAAATCAGCCAATGAGAGGACAGCAATTAAAAAAACGGGCAAAAGTGCATGTTATACTTTTTTTTATTATTGTATCCACTAAGCGTAGTATATGGTGTACTCTTTATAAATCAAGAAATAAAAAATAATTGTCTACCCTGGTTAAGGAGATACATCTGATTATTTTGCGGGCAAAAATCAGCCAATCACAGGTCAGGGTAAAATATACGTCATCGTTACTCTGAGGTGGGGATAATTGTTGTTGCGGGCAGAAATCAGCCAATGAGAGGGCAGAAATATATGACGCCATTACTCTGGGTTTGGGGGGAGGGGGGGCCTGCTGGCAGAAATCAGCCAATGAGAGGACAGCGTAATCGAGGTTACGCACGGTGTCATAACTATTGTTTAGAATTTTTAGTGTCAGTTTCATACTGCTCGCAGCTATCGAAGGTAATGAAAACAGTAACATATTTCTTACTACATAAGAACAACGGGCAAAAAAAAACGGGCAAAAGTGCATGTTATACTACTAACACTATCAGATAGGAAATTTAATATTCTACATCAATATGTAATTTTATTGCCGGAGGTAGATCCAGTCCCATGTGAGCGCAATTTTTACAAAACTTTCACTTTTCCGATCTTAGGAAAATGTGCGGCAGAAAAAAACAACTCGGTATCCAGTGGATAAAAAGCAAACAAACAAAACTTGAAAGCTGAGCTAACTGTGAGTGAGTGAAAATATATATTCACATGGGCAGTATCTCAGCCATGTCATTTCAATGATTATACGTAATAATTATACGTAGACTGTAAAAACCTGTCACAAACCATAGTAAACATATTAACTTTCACAGATCTGTATTTAAAACTCTTTGCTTCAGGTAAACGTTGTTATTCGTCTGAATTTCATTATGCAACTGACAAACGATCATCTCCATACACACACAGTCATTCCAAAATTCTATGACAACACAAAACACAATCAAGGTAACATTCTGTACTTACAACTGTCAACTTTACCGATACAATTCACACGCCATCACAACACCAGAACTTCCGGAATGAGAGATATTGCCCTTAACTTACTACCATATAACCATAAAAATATACCACTATTCATAACAATACATTATAAAAAGGGTTTTAGATATCCAGCAATCCAAATAAAATGAGAATAAACATTATTAAAAATGTCCTTGACAGTTTTTACACTGGAATATTTCGGACATACTTGACCGTGATTCTCTCATCACAGAGAATACAAAACGGAGGATCCTTACCTTTCAATAAATACCCATGTGTATGTCTAGTATGGCCAATACGACATCGACAGTAAGCCAAAGTTGCAAGTCTTTTTCAGTACCAAGCAAACTCTATTGTTTGGTTGGGGCCGTCGGGTAGCCAACAACATTAACTTATTTTTATATCTCTCAATATGCGCATTAATCAGATTTAATAATTTTCTGTTGCAGCCGCATGACGTTAAGTTCCTTTCTGTCGGGACAGCGTGGTCTTCACCTTTTTAAACTACTACACAACTGTGTTTACACGTGACGCCACGTTAGTGGGTATGTTGCAATCAATATTTTGGTCACTTCACAAATGCGTTTGTATTAAAAAATAAACACCGGAGCTAAATGTCCAGATTTTCATATTTAAATGAACATAAAAAAGAGAATTAATACTTTAAAGTAAATATAACTCCCTCACTATCAATAGGATTTAGTTAACAAATTATTTGCCTGTTGCTATGATAAGTGATTCCTATTTCAAACATATTGGTGAACAGGTAAAATATGGCATCAGTTGGTCAAATAATAACAGTATATGATATATTGAAACTGATTAATGCTTACATGCGTGGGCTGTGAAGGCCAAGATGAGGGTTGTCCAGATGCAAATCATTGTGTTTCATCAACTCGCCAAAGTTCACCTGCTAGTTTAAGGATGAATAGCTCAATATATACATATTAATGCCATATCACATGTCCCATAACGATCTCTGATTGGTTGATTCAGATCAGGATTGTTAAAATTCAGATTTGTGAGATATAACCACATCTGTGACAGGTGCAATGTCAGGACCTTATATGTCATTCTTGGTGACATCTGATGCTTGAGTGAGTGAGTGAGTGAGTTGGGAGTGAGTGAGTGAGTTGGGTTTAACGCCGCTTTTAACATTATTCCCGCTAAATCACGGCGTGTCAGCTTAATGTGGGAGGAAAGCCCGAAGTGATGGTCTCAGACGTTTACCACTTCGGTTCAACCCACGAGCACGGGTATGGTGCTGACAAACCTAGAAACATAATCGGGGCGAACCGGGATTCAAACCCACAATCATAGGTTTCTGGCGTGCCCAAGGGACGCATCTCTGCACAGCAAATTGCGGCGCCTTAGACAACTGGGCAACCCGTGCCCCGTCATGATGCTTGAGAACAGGTGTAAATGTAACTGAACAATCTTACAAAAAGGCCTCAGCAAACCTTTCAAAACGTTTTGTCAGACATGTGGAGGAAATTTTCAAAATTGAAGCATCAATGACAAAAATGATGTCTGGTGCAATTCCCTATTTTGACTTGTAACATTTGTGTTTTTTCAAGTGAACATTTGACTTGCCTTTGCGTGTGTTTGTGGCGGGTGTCACTGGTGGGGGCAGCATAAGCTCAACTTTTCGCAAACATCTGGTATCATCAGCATTTGATAGTGATTCATAAGCATATTATTTTCATGTAATAGATGCTAAACTGGGGAAATTTGATGGACAAGTTCATGTACCTTAAATGAAATAAAAACCCATTTTTGGAATCGACACGTAACAGATATTTGGGATTTCTCTTTACGCCTACACAAAAGCTTTTCTTATTACAAATTACACAAGAACATCTGGTAATATTCCCAGTTCAGATTTATTTAAGATCTTTCATTGAATGGTTACGCCAATTCTCTGTTATAGTTCCGAGATATAGAGAGTTAAATATTCTAAAGAAATTGAAAAAAATCATGTTAAATTTTGAAAGTTGCTTCTTGGAGTGCGTTGTAATACCACAAACTTTATAGTTCTTTGTGATTGTGCGGCGACTGATGCAGCCGTTGGTGCCGTTACCGTCGCTGTGACGAACGTATTGTGCAAATGCAAAGTGCGCAAGTACCGGTCAATCTGTAGCGTCATCAGCGCGGATTGCCATGTGTGTTGCCATTCTATCTGTAACGCCCAGACAGTCGGAAGATGGCTGTAGGTGTACGGCTGAATGTTTTATCCCTGCTGGGCACATAAAAGACACTGAAGCTGTTGGTCAAACAATTATACAACCACACACACGCACGCACGCAAGCTCACGCGCCTCGGACTTGCCGACGTTTTGCACACAAACAAATAACTCCAATATGCCTGAATGATTTAGTAGTCCGACATAATAATATATTAGGAATATAGTTGCTGTGGTCATGGTGACCCTTGCCTGAAAACCAGAAATAGGTGCTGTTATCAGCAGACTGAAAATAGCTCATATAAACTTTTAGTCAGGTGAGCTAAAATGTATTTTGGTGACGAGATATCGTAGATTGAAAGTTATCGTTAACGTTACTTGCTGTTTAATTTATATTTTTGTTTATTGAGAAAATAAATATATATTTCAAATGGATAAATATCTAAACGAACAATTTGCGAACATTCTGTAAGGGTTATTAAACTTTTTGAGACGAAAGGGACTATATTTTCAAAGGTATAACGATTTGTAAAACTCTACGAGTTGCAAAAGTTACAACTGTAACAACGTGTAAAAACTGGTAAATTATGAGGTATATGTTGTAAAATACAGTAAGGTTTCAGTAGAAAATAAAATTGTACAAAAATATTCAAATAAATATTCAATCAGTTAGGAGAGAAGACTTTATACAAGTCGGGAGTCAAATAGTTAATGAAATTAACACAGTCTCATGCGTGAGTATTATGTGTATTATATTGTTCTGACACGTGTTTTCAACTTCAAAGAAAGCATTGGGACACAAATAACCCAATCGTCTGAACGGCACATTTTTCAGATCCTCACAGAGAGAGGTATAGTAGTCCAGAACAGGAGATAGGTTTATAGATGAAATATTTGTTGGACATGTAACTGCTAAAAGTATGAATGGTGCATCACATCACCACCAAGCCTTTTACTGACTTCTTCATTGACTTGAATCATCTGTTTATCAAACAGCCTATACGGGGAGTATAGGAAGGGTTGGAGGATTGGGTGTCCAGCAGCTTTGATCGCTTCATGTGTCATTACTCTGAAAGCTTTTATTTATATTAACGATTAATTTCGATTTGAATAATACATCACTACCATCAAAACCTTTATACTAAAGTGATGCCATGAATTTGAGTTTAGTTTTGTTTTTCTTCCTTTCTTCGCGACACGTTTAACCTATATCTGTAAATTATCGAGTCTAGGCAAGACAAAACAGGTGGATAATATGAGGAAAGCCCACGCTGTCGGGGTACGATGGTCAGTAACCAATCAAATCTATGAACCTGACTGAGCTCTACCTATACGGGATCATCATTCAAATAACCCATTACATCATCCAAACAACCACCACCCAACGACTCCCATCTCTATTTATTTATTGAGAGAGAGAGAGAGAGAGAGAGAGAGAGAGAGAGAGAACGAACGAACAAAATAGAAACAGTTTGGACTGAGACAGTAAAACTGTCCCCTGCTGTGTTGCAGACGGGACTGCTGCAACATATGGTTTAGATTGCAATCCTCGGGTGGTCCTTGGGGCATAAGTTCAACATGAAGGCAATTAACAAACATCTTTCCAATCGTGTCTACCAACATTACAATTCTTTAATATCACTCAACCCTTTGCATGAAAGTCGACCTTATAGAATGTCTAGAGAAAATAATTGGATTCGACATTTGTAATGATAAAATAAAAGACGTTGGCAGTCTTTCTAAACAACGAACTGCTAATGTCATTGTATTGAGTCTGTTTCCGGCTCCACAGAGAAAGGAAGAAGGCCATATGAGGACATTCATTTGAAAGATTTGTTGCCTCTCCTTCAGGAACCATTGGGACAGCACAAAGTAAGAACAAGACTGTACTCTGTGTCATTGAAAGAAATTAAACGACTCCAGCAACGTTTGCTAATGGGTGGATCTACAAACGGTAAGAGCCCACAGTATCGACTGGAGAGTATAGTTCTTGATATCGCTTTGAAACGTTTGACCAAACCAGAAACAGACCCCACTAAATCCGACAAAGACCGCAATGTCTTAAATTTAAGTAACATTCTCAGACAGAGATCACTTTCACAAAATGTCCCGCAATATTTAAAATTACAGGAACCACAAACAATTTCATTTTCCTATACGAACACAATTTTATTCAGGTTGTTGAATTTATTAACGTGTTGCAGAACGTGGACTGGGCAGCTCATGATGTAAATTCCACTACTTGTGGCTGCCAAGACTCATCATACTGCTCTTAACCTGCAGGTCATATAATCACAGGTCTATATTGTTGGCAATAACAACTTTAATCAAACATAGACCAAAATACCGTGAGCAAACTCCTACCAAATAAGATCACTACTTTAAAATCATTACGGGTGCTTTCGAAGAATATGCCAAAATGGGCCAAAAGAGGAGAGGACTGGATTATGCCAGTGCGTGATGTTGTCATTGGTAGAATGCACAAACTTAAAAAGAGGAAACGGAATTGGAATAACCCAATCTGTCCAAGCGAGCGAGTCTGGCTGCTCTACATGAAAAGTTTGTAGTTGTTCCCACTGACAAGGCCTCAAATAAGATAACCATTCTATGTAAGCATCACTACATTAACTGTTCTTGGCGCTAAAGTTGGCTGTGTGTGACAAATTCCATCTGTATCTGTATGGAAGTTGTTTTGAAGTAAGAACGGACAACAATCCTCTTACATATGTTTTGTCAACAGCCAAGCTAGATGCAACTGGTCATAGGTGGCTAGCTGCTTTATCCACTTATGATTTCAAGATTGTCTGTCGTGCAGGGAAAATCAACAAGGATGCTGATGCATTATCTCGTCACCCTCAGTTTTCTCAGCATATTCAGGCAGATGTAGTAAAAGCAGTTTGTTGTTGTCAGACCGTGAATGCTGTTGAGTGCTTGACTGTTAGTCCAGCTGTTGAGGAAAGCAAAGTCCCTTTTAATCATGTTGATTGGGCATTTGAACAATCTAAGGATCCGGATATAGCTAGGACAATGGTACAAGTTTGTGTTTGAGGGATGGTGTCCTCTTCAGGAAGAGGTGGCATCAAAACAGTTTAGGACACCAGCTTGTCTTACCAAAGCAATGGCAAAAACTTGTTCTTGATGCACTGCATGATGATATGGGTCACTAAGGACGCGATAGAACATTGGATTTAGCACAGTCACGATTCTATTGGCCTGGTTTAACCAGTGATGTGGATAGAAAGGTACGTTGTTGTGGGAGATGCATCAGACGAAAAAAACAAACCAAGTTGCTGCTCCATTAGTTAATGTGACTACTAGTCAACCCATGGAGTTGGTTTGTATAGATTATCTCTCACTAGAGGACGCTAGGGGCTGTGATAATATCCTAGTTATCACTGATCATTTTACTAGGTTTGCACAGGCTATTCCTACCAGAAATCAGACTGCTAACACAAGAGCGAAGGCATTGTTTGAATTTTTCCTTTATTATGGATTTCCAGATCGGCTGCATAGTGACAAAGGACGCAACTTTGAATCTAAGGTCATTAGAGCTTTGTGAAGGCTTGCAGGTACAGTTAAGACTAGCACCTCAACATATCATCCTATGGGAAATGGTATGGTAGAACGGTTTAATCAGACTCTCCTCAAAATGCTAGGTACTTTGGAGGACAATCAGAAGGAAAATTGGACAATATATGTTTGAAGGAAAGGTTGAATTTTGCTTACAAGGTTGCTTCCGCAGAATCGGGAAAGGCTGCCAGTCGGCACAAGAAGAGATATGACCGTAGAGTGAGGGAAGCTGTTCTTTCTAAAGGTGACAGGGTTCTTGTGAGAAATGTAGGTTTTAAGGGAAAACATAAGTTAGCAGATTTTTGGTCTCGTGAGTCTTATGTTGTTCTTCACCAGCCCAACCGAGACATCCCAGTATACATCGTCAAAAGAGAAGATGGACAAGGCCCCAGAAAAACTTTGCACAGAAACATGTTGCTTCCTTACATGTCTCTTCCAGTTCCACATGAGCAGGAACCTAGGCAAAGTCAACCAAGTCAATGTGAGATACCTGAATCCGATCATTCCTCGTCGGAGGACAGTGATTGCGAGGACATGGTAGTTTTCTCTGTTGGGAGTGGTCATGGAAACCATGATATTTCAATCACTTCATCTTCCACTGAGACGGATAATACTGCGTCACAGATTTCCAATGATGTTAATGTTGAAAATACAACTCAAGAACAGAATATGGCTCTTGATCCAAATGTAAGCCCATTTGTTCCACGGCGATCCAGTCGTGAAAGAAGACCACCTGTCCGGTTCAATGATGGCAACTGGGTCATGCAGCACCAGGCTGATACTGAAATCTATGTCTGATTTCTCAAGTTGTTCAGACAATTTTTGTATCTATGTGCTAATTTGTTGCTTTTTATTTTCAGATGCTGTTCGTAATTGAAATGTCAGGGACGACATTTTACAGAAGGGGCGAAGGTGTCGCAGGTTAAGTTTTACTAATCTGTTAATCAATTATGTCACCAACTTTTTTCCATTTCTATCTAATATTGGCTTGAACAGCCATCCTTAACTGTGGTCTGTCAGGTACATCCTGGGCCCTGGCACATGCAGTCCCTGCAAATGATGTAGAGGCAGATCCCATGACTGTCCTCTATAAAGACTGCAAGTGTTAGGAACCCAGCACACAACCATGCCGGACCACCAAGCCACAAAACATGTCATTTTGTTATAATTACAGGTATGCTGAATGAGTTGCATGAATGCTCTTTTAATCTTTTTTTATCTAAATTGAAATAGGTTAAATCTTCATGTGTGAATTATAATAGTCCAGATAACTGTTTAATTATTGAAATGAATATCAATAATAAAAAATAAAATAAAAACAAGTACATGGTCAGTGTGAGTACACACCATGCCGGACACACCATGCCATATAACATTTAATTTTGTTATAATTACAGGACTCTTCATCATCAATAAAACATCAGCCCAGAGCACGAACTTTGTTGTTCCTGTGACAGAAATGTTTTGCAAAAGAAAGGAATAACATTTATTTTGTTCGACTGTTTCAGGTATGATTAATTTTGATTATGGCTTTTCCGTTCTCACCAATTCTTATCAGTCTAACAGCGATGCAAGCACTCTCACTACAGGTACCTGAACACAACACATATCAATGAACAGTAAAAGGAATTTATTCCAGATAAGATGTTAGGACAGTCTCACCTTTTCGCAAACGCCTATAACATATTGTTTCGCATAATTATATAGATATGCTACTACAACTGCGACAGTGAGTTGCATGGCAATATATATTTATACATCAAGATGACCGTATCGCTAGCTCTCCGTTGGGATTCGATGACAGCACGTGGAACCGTACAACCAATGTAAACAAAGGATAACTACGCAAAAACAAGTAGATGTTCACGTATTAGGATACTTTCTTAATGAACCGTAACCATTCTTTGACATTTGTTTATGAAAATGTGTAGACTTGTCAAACATGAAACGGATGAAAAGCATATGCAATATCTTGAATGGACTGTGAAAGATGTGACGAATCGTCACATAGCGCTGGCCTGTGGCAGAGGTACTATGCCGGCTGGCTGCCTGCCGCATGGAACTCTGGGTAAGAGAGTGGCGCGCGTGATAGGGCCGTTTTATCTGTTTTCGAAAGAGTTCGCAAGGGGGGGATAATAAATCAGGGGGAGATAAGAACTTATTGGAAAGGACTATTAGTATCTTACTGAGAAGCGTCCGTAAAATCCTCTCGGGGTGATACCGCGCGTCTTTTGTCCTGTGAACTTTCTGACCTGTGACGTGTATCTAAATGGGTCTTTTGTTTGCTATCTGAATCATGTGATCTAGATCTGGTCGTATCCTTCAGATTTGCATGTTGTTTTAGCTTATTTATATCCTGTGATATAGCTTGGAAACGTTTGTCAAATATTTCGGACATGGTTTTTGTCAACGATTGAGACCATTCACTCATACTCAAGGGTGGGTGGGGGGACGGAACAGGTTTGGGCTCCGATGTTTCTTTAAAACCATGAGTGACCAAACTACCCGTAGCACCCGGGCATAAGGCTGCGGCCCCAAGACCAGAGCTGGATGCCTGCTCCTTAGTTTTGGGCGGGTGGGTTGAGCAACGTGATTTTTCCTATAAAAAAAGACGGGTTCTCTTTATACAACACCCCTTTTGTGCCCGTGTGTTTCTCTGAAGAAGTCAGTTTACCTAAGAGACAACACTTTTCCAAATTTGATTAAGATTTAGTTTTGGTTTTGGGAGAAAACGATGTAGACTTTTTGTCCGATGATCTAGTCTTCCTCTTGGATTTAGACTTAGGACAATTTAGGGCTTAATAGAACTTGTCAAACTTTTCCTTTGATAAGTCCTTGCAATACGTGCATCTTGATCTTGGAGTGCACGTGCTCTTTCTATAAGTACTACATTTAGAGTGAGGACCCCCGACGACGGTAGTGGGGAGACATCCATACCCCACAATACGTAAACTAAATCTTCCTACTTGCGTCAACGATCTTTCTTCTTATACCACCGTTCTCAGCAAGCTTGACGGTCGTAGGTCGACTGCTACAAACTTGACGATCGTAGGTTGTCTGCTATAATCCAGTGATGATCGTAGGTTGTCTGCTATAATCCAATGGTGATCGTAGGTTGTCTGCTTTAATCCAATGATGATCGTAGGTTGTTTGCTATAAACCAGTGATGATCGTAGGTTGACTGCTTTAATCCAATGATGATCGTAGGTTGTCTGCTATAATCCAATGGTGATCGTAGGTTGTCTGCTATAATCCAATGATGATCGTAGGTTGTCTGCTATAATCCAGTGATGATCGTAAGTTGTCTGCTATAATCCAATGGTGATCGTAGGTTGTCTGCTATAATCCAATGATGATCGTAGGTTGTCTGCTATAATCCAGTGTTTATCGTAGGTTGTCTGCTTTAATCCAGTGATGATCGTAGGTTGTCTGCTATAATCCAATGATGATCGTAGGTTGACTGCTTTAATCCAACGATGATCGTAGGTTGACTGCTTTAATCTTTTAGATCTATACTAGCTGTGAATTATTATCCGATACATGTTTGGATTGATGAGCAAATACTTTTGCATGTTGATCCAACACACAGAGGCAAGAAGTGATGTTTTCCCGACTTGCCAATGCGCAGATGCAGTTTGACAAGGTATAGGGTTTACCTCAAAACTATTGGGATAATTGGCAGTGAAGAGGACGTCTGTTGAAAACATCCTAAGATTTTATGGTTAGATAATTGCCAAAATAGGAATTTATGGCTATGATGTAATAGAGGTAGGATATTCGTAGGAATTATGGAATTTATCTGTCAACAAGAATAAGACAAAAGTTATTGTTTTTAAAAATGGTGGTACACTAGCTAGAAGGGAGATATGGTTTTATCAAGGGCATTCATTAGATGTTGTATCATTCTATAAGTACTTAGGTGTATAATTTACAAACCGATTGTCATGGAAGATGTATGCTAACCAAGCTTCTGTACAAGCTAAGAAGATGCTAATTGGAATTCTTCAACATATGAAAGTTCTTGGAAATATATCTTATAATACATTCTTTAAGATTTTCGATACAAAAATACGCCCATTTTCGTTATATGTAGCAGAGGTTTGGGGATAGGAAATGATTGACGGTATAGAAAAAGTACATTTATATGCATGCAAAAGATTCCTTGGTGTGAAACCTAGCACGTCTAATCTCATGGTCTACGGAGAATGTGGACGATACCCTTTAACTATGTTTGCAAAGTTAAAGACGATACAATACTGGATTAAATTAGTTAAAATGCCTGTAACAAGATATCCAATGAGTGAGTGAGTGAATTAAGTGAAGTAAGTGGGTTTAACTACGCTTTTAACATTATTACAGTTATATTACGGCGTGTCAGCTTAATGTGAGAGGAAAGCCCGAAGTGATGCAGACGTTTACCACTTCGGTGAAACCCACGAACACGGGTATGGCGCTGTCAAACATAATCGGGGCGAATCGGGATTCGAACCCACAATCATAGATTTCTGGCGTGCCCAAGGGACGCAACTCTGCACAGCGTATCGCGGCGCCTTAGACGACTGGGCCGCCCGTGCCCCCTGATATCCAAAGAAATGTTATAACATGTTATCACTATACGATCAACAAGGACACACTAACTGGGCATCTTCTGTTAAGCATCAACTTTATTCATGTGGTTATGGTAATATATGGACAGAACAGGATACGTATATGCCAGATCATTTCATAGATGCTTTCACTCAGACCCTGAAAGATATGTTCATTAAAAAATAGCATTTTTCCTTATCAGTATCAACGAAACTATCAAGTTATTCCCTCTTTAAAAACAGCTTCTGTGGAGAGCAAAACTTATTAGATGTGACACTAAAAACATTTCGAATTGCACTTGCAAGATTCAGAGGTGGTTCACACCAACTCTTTATCGAGAAGGGAAGATATATGGGGATCGTGAGAGAACACATAATGTGTCAGTTTTGTGATTTAAACATTGATGAAAGTGAATACCATTTCTCACTACTTTGTCCGTTGTATGCTGAACTCAGAAAACAGTTCATTGATAAATTTGTTACCTTAAAGTAAGAATGTAGTAATAACGAAAAAGTTGTCAATGTACATATTGCATGCTATGAAGGTAAGAAGCTCCTAATTTGTTACCTTATAAATGTATACGCCCATTACTATATAACATGTACCATAGGCCTGTGGGGCATTATGAATAAACACATAGAACACATCATGAGCATCGATCCATGTAATTGGGATACGATGACATGTATCAACCAAGTCGGCGAGCCTGGCCAGCCAATCCCTCTTACGACAAACATAGTCCCCTTTTACGGCAAGCATTGGTTGCTGAAGACCTATTCTAACCCAGATCTTCACGGGACGGTAGATGTATTGATTAGGTTGGTTAACAGGGTTGTCAATATGTATCCAGTATTCAACGTCTGCTGTTCTCCCACTTCCATGTTTTTTTTTCAGTACAGCAACATTTAACGCTATTTAGCAGAAATAATCCCCAATAATACATCTCAAAACAATTCACACAAAGAAAAAGCTATGCACATAGGTGAAAATACAATTGGGTGTCGACAGAAAACGGGGACTTCCTTGTTATATGAACAATATTATAAATCACAAAACATCTGTACCACTGTCGGCGTTATTTTTTGTTGTTTTCTCCACAACAAACTTACACTAGTTCAGGTAGGCGAGGCTGGTATTACTACGTGTAATGAACACAATATCTCCTGCATCGAACGACCTCGTCTGTTGGCCTGTCAACGTTAGGGTATAATGAGGTGACACTAAAATGCAATTGAAGCGCTCATACAATCACAAACTTAAACTGTATCATCCATGTTATTGGCTGTAAGAATCCCTTTGGACTCTATATTATAGCTAATACTATATATTATAGATATGGAGAAGGCTATAATTGCACATCTCTGTTACAAATTCAGTTCAGTAGTGTAATAAAACCTAACTCTGAGAAATTTATTGAATAATATTGAATTTGGGAAATAGTCAACCCTAAGAAAGAAATTGAGAAAATGTCAATGTCTCCACCTTGTATAAGGGCCAGAGAAAGTATACCGAACATCTTGTTTAGTCTTGGTATCCTTGTATTTTGAAAGTTATACTCCTCAAAAAGAGTGTGTGAGTACAGTTTTACGCCGCAATTACAAGCAATATCAAGACGGGGGGACATCGGAAACGGGCTTCACATATCGTACCCATGTGTGGAATCGAACCCGGGACTTCGACATGTCGAGCAAACGCTTTAACCACTAGACGACCCCTCTGCAAATCCTCAAAAATGAAAGGCAGAAGTAGATGTGTGGTGTTGGCATTGACACACATTTACTGCACATCTGAACAATTGATAATATTGACATGAAGCCAATAAAGCGTGTCAGTGGACACGCAAATGACAAAGGTCAAGGTTATCAGGCTCCCTCATCATCTCGATGCAGGATAAATATTGACTTGTCGCTGAACCAGTCAGTCTCCATCGCCGGTAAGGATATACCCTGCGTTCTTGATACCACGCATTTCGCAGTAGACGATGTTGTTGCATCAACAAATAATCATGTCTGACCAGCGCGGAGACTTGCCACACGAAGGCGGTGCATCAACCTGGGAATGCAACTGTTTTAAGGATGTCGTTGTAAGCGCTTCATTAACCAAGATAAGAACCTGTCTCATGAGTGCTTCAACAGCCCAAACAAGAGCCTGTTTCATGAGTGCCTCAACAACCAATCCAAGAGCCTGTTTCATGAGTGCTTCAACAACCAATCCAAGAGCCTGTTTCATGAGTGCTTCTACAGCCAAGATCTGAGTTGTCTCAGGTGCACTTCGACGGCCAAAACAAGAGCCCGTTTCATGAGCAGCCACGAAAGCCTGTTTCAAGAGTGTTTTTAAAAGGCAAAATAAGAGCCTGTTTCATGAGCGCTTAAAACAGCCAACACAAGAGCTTGTACCAGGAGCATGCCTCAGGAGACAATAGTAGTGCGCTTTTAACAGTATTCCAGTTGTATCGCAGCGTGTCAGCTTAATGTGGGAGGAAAGCCCGAGGTGATGCATATCTCAGACGTTAACCACTTCGGTGAAACCCACGAGCATGGGTATGGTGCTGACAAACCTAGAAACATAATCAGGGCGAACCGGGATTCGAACCCACAATCATAGGTTTCGTGTGTGCCCAAGAGACGCAACTCTGTACAGGAAAATGCGGCGCCTTAGACGACTGGGCCACCCGTGACCCTCATTATAATAGAAATAAAACAAATTCAAAATTGCCCCTGGAGACAATGGTTAAGTCTTCTACAGCTACAAGAGCCTTTTTCATGAGTGCTTCAACAGCCTCAAGAGCCTCTTCATGAGTGCTTCAACAGCCACAAGAGCCTGTTTCATGAGTGCTTCTACAGACACAAGAGCCTGTTTCATGAGTGCTTCTACAGCCACAAGAGCCTCTTCATGAGTGCTTCAACAGCCACAAGAGCCTGTTTCATGAGTGCTTCTACAGCCACAAGAGCCTCTTCATGAGTGCTTCAACAGCCACAAGAGCCTGTTTCATGAGTGCTTCTACAGCCACAAGAGCCTGTTTCATGAGTGCTTCTACAGCCACAAGAGCCTGTTTCATGAGTGCTTCAACAGCCACAAGAGCCTGTTTCATGAGTGCTTCAACAGCCACAAGAGCCTGTTTAATGAGTGCTTCAACAGCTTCAAGAGCCTGTTTCATGAGTGCTTCAACAGCTGCAAGAGCCTGTTTCATGAATGCTTCAACAGCTACAAGAGCCTGTTTCATGAGCGCCTTAACAGGCAAAATAAGAGCCTGTATCTTGGGCGCTTAAAACAGCCAGTACAAGAGCTGCCTAAGGAGACAACGGCGAAAACAAGAGTTTGTCATATGTTTACAAAAAGAGCTTTTCAACTGAAATTTTACCATCAATGGCCTGGTTAAATAAAACTCTAGAAGTGTCCTGGTAGGCACTAAATATGACATCACATGATGCTAGTCACACCTTATTCACTGGCACTTACTTTCTCAATTAATAGTGTGTAAGCAGTGTGATCTATTGGCAGTGCAGGACATGCTTACCCATTTTCGGAAAACACTTTGAGTCACCACAGACTTTTAATAATCCATTCATATAATTTTCATCACTATTTTGCCTTCGACAGAATATTCTCTGTCATCGAGCTTTTGAATAAATGAACACTTCAGCAGCCTGATGGCTACACAGGTTCAATTATCCAGACAGGTGCTTCCTCATGAGAGCTGCAACAGGTTCAATTATCCAGACAGGTGCTTCCTCACGAGAGCTGCAACAGGTTCAATTATCCAGACAGGTGCTTCCTCATGAGAGCTGCAACAGGTTCAATTATCAAGACAAGAGCCTGAATTTCAAATCTTACCTACACCTTTAACAGCTTATGGTTGTGTCTTATCAATAAAACAAAATAAAACATTTACAATTACGATGTTTTATTTTCAAGTATTCAGAAACTCACAAAACATATTCAGTCAATATAACCTTTTCGAAAAGAAAATAATATTAACATCAACAAGAATACAAATGGTTTCAAAACAATTTTATGAATCACCAAGCTTGCACCAGTTCAGGAACCAAACCAGATCTTCTGAATGACACACTCACCCTTAAACTACCACCAGCTCTTCTTTCGCAGAAGGCAGACAAAACCTTATATAAGACAAAATGGAGGATGGAACCTATGTAATAGTTTCGGTAGAGTATATCAGATACGTTGTACTTTTTGCCCCTTGTTATCTCAAACTTCAAATTGACAAGTAAGCCAAATAGTCCAGGAACTATAATAACAATTATTATAATTTTTATAATAATTACCCAGTCTCATGATATTTCATTTTTTCAAAGTCACTCATTCAGGCCCAGCACATAACTATCTCAAAGTAACCAATTTAGGACCAACGCATAACTATCTCAAAGTAACCCATTCAGGGCCATGGCATAACTACCAGTATCTCAAAGTAACCCATTCAGGCCCAGCACATAACTATCTCAAAGTAACCCATTTAGGACCAACGCATAACTACCGGTATCTCAAAGTAATCCATTCAGGCCCAGCACATAACTATCTCAAAGTAACCCATTCAGGGCCATGGCATAACTACCAGTATCTCAAAGTAACCCATTCAGGCCCAGCACATAACTATTTCAAAGTAACCCTTTCAGGCCCAGCACATAACTATCTCAAAGTAACCCATTCAGGCCCAGCACATAACTATTTCAAAGTAACCCATTCAGGCCAAGCACATAACTATTTCAAAGTAACCCTTTCAGGCCCAGCACATAACTATCTCAAAGTAACCAATTCAGGCCCAGCACATAACTATCTCAAAGTAACCCATTCAGGCCCAGCACATAACTATCTCAAAGTAACCCATTCAGGCCCAGCACATAACTATTTCAAAGTAACCCTTTCAGGCCCAGCACATAACTATCTCAAAGTAACCCATTCAGGCCCAGCACATAACTATTTCAAAGTAACCCTTTCAGGCCCAGCACATAACTATCTCTAAGTAACCCTTTCAGGCCCAACAGTATACTATTTCTCAAATGGCCGAGGAACGCCATTGCCTTTATTGAAACACTGACAACTTTTAAATGCCATATGTAATGAGTCTGAGAAGCCATGCTTGATACACTTCCTCCGATACCGTCCCCTTCAAATATATAAAAGCTAAATGATCCTACATCATTCAGTGTCTACCTCTACAAGTGATTTGGCAAATATAAGATTGTAGCACTTTCATAAATAAATAAGTTTTAGAGTTCTAGATTAATATCCAACTGACATCTTGCGGCGCCTTAGACGACAGGGCCACCCGTGACCCTCATTGTAATAGAAATAAAACAAATTCAAAATTGATAGAAAACATTAGTTTGATTGAGGTGAGGTTTACTTGCACTATGTCACGTGACTTTCATCGAATCGGAAAAAGTGTGCGCCTTCCTGCTTAGAAGCTGGGATAAAAGGGACTTAATATGCCTCTCAGAAACCCACGTGCAGCCTGTCTTGTTCGTGGCGGGACATAAGGAATTTATTCTCCCGCTAAGAAATATATTTCCCTCCAAGGCAGGATACATAGTGTTTAATCAAGATCAAGTGAACAAATCAGATCCAGGGATGAGAATGGATATTTTACTTTTCAGCTGAAACTTCTTTGCAATGGAGTGTGGTCCATAATTTGGGGGTGTTTATGAGGGAAGCCATCAGATTTTCACAAATTTGTGGTCACTAAAATTTGCGGATCCACGGAAGATTCTCATCCCTGCAGATCTCATCATTCATCACATCTCATCACATGGTGGTATGATAAATGACTTTATGTCTCTCATCACCCGTGAATACATGCAGACAATTTACCACGTAGCAGTGATATATCTGTCTTTCTTCAACTGACACAATGAGAAGTCTACATAACTTCCGGACATCACATGACCCTTGCATGAACGTTGTACGAAACCTACGATTGCCTGATATTGCCAATTATCTATTTTCCACAAATTTCATGTGGCTGTTTATAACTCACGGAAGTCAATGAACCCGACCCCATGAGAGAACCCTACGATTGCCTGATATTGCTGTTCATTATCTTTATTCCACAAATTTCATGTGGCTGTTTATAACTCACGGAAGTCAATGAACCCAACCCCATGAGAGAACCCTACGATTGCCTGATATTGCTGTTCATTATCTTTATTCCACAAATTTCATGTGGCTGTTTATAACTCACGGAAGTCAATGAACCTGTGCCTTGCCTGTAGCAATGTGTAGAGAAGATGGCAAAAAGGCTGTGGCACACGTTGCACAAGAAATATTGTCGTGTCCAGAATTTGAAATAATTCAAAAGCCCAACTAGACAATGGGGCAGGTGACCCATAAGTGTTGCCTGCCCATCTTCAAAGTCACCTGCCAACATTCAGGCATTATGAATACTGAAAAATGGCGTCCTGATTCGGTTGAAATAATGCAAACGAATACTTGAGATAGAAAAGAGTCATCAGAAGATGACAAATTCCCCCAGCAAAAGGCACAACTTCATGTGCCAAGTTTGGATGAAAATGTTTTCACAGTTTTCAAGTTATGCTCCGGAAACAAAATACAGACAGACGGACCTGGTGATGACAATAATAAATCTGAATAAAATTGAGTGAGTGAGTGAGTATGGTTTTACGCCGCTTTTGGCAATATTCCAGCAATATCACGGCGGGGGACACCAGAAATGGGCTTCACACATTGTACCCATGGCGGGAATCGAACCCGGGTCTTCGGCGTGACGAGCGAACGCTTAAACCACTAGGCTACCCGACCGCCCCTCTGAATAAAATTGAATACATAAGTAGTCTTAACAGTTGGGAAGGTTGAGGAAAATTTCATGCAGCCCAATAGAAATGTTATCAGCCATGGGCAGGCAGGCAGGTGGTTTGGACACTGGTCTTGTTTGTGATGAATGTGAATGCTTATTGGTTTGAGCACTCACTGGTTTCCCTCTTGCTCGAACCAGGCCATGTCTTAATTCACTGGTTAAAAATAGCATCTACAAGCCAATTCGACTGCATGTATTCAGAGGTGATCACAGGATAACTATTGACGACGACTTATCATTGGATGAATATGGGTACTAATACTCAATCTTAACAACAACCGTTTCCCCGTTAACATCACTCTCAGTTGTAATAATCCGCACATTATCGAGAGAGACGGCATCGAGGAAAGACGCTTGTGACACTTCTACTCCGCTTATAGAAGATACTTGTACAGGCTGGGCATCTACCACTTGACCATGTTGCCCAGCGACCATAGCCTGGTTCCAGGCCTCATGTTCCTGTATCACGGCAACCACCTCTGATGCTTCCTCTGTCGTCATGACAGTCACTCTGTCTGGTCCAGGAACTGCAGATTGTGTGTCTACAGAAGTTGTCTCCATGACAACACTATCAGCAGTTTCTTCCAAGAAGTTAAGGGTTGAATCACTGCTGATATTCCTCGTCCCTTGCGGCCCTATATCACACGGTATGTGGATGACTTGAGTTCCTGCAACTGGTGCTGATGACTTGCCCAATTTGAAGTGATCGTCTTCAGACCCTAAATATACAATACTGTATTCAGCAGAATCGGGAACAACAGAGTCTAGTCCTGGCTTGTCTTGTACAGCCAGGTTAAGGAGAACTCTTTCACCCATTGCATTGTGGGACTGTTGCACAGCCTGGTCAATACATTCCTCTCCACCAGCTTCAACTGGCTCGGTTTTAATCATGGTAATTTCTGGTGCAGCAGCATGCTTTTGAGTCGATGAATACCCTTCAAAATAATGCTGTGGATGGATTACCCGTAAGTGACTTGAGAGCTTAGGTTTGCTTACAAACACTTTGTTACAGTGAGGACACTTATCATGAGCCACCTTGTGCATTTGCATGTGGATTCTGTAAGCCTTGGGATGAGGGAAAGAAGTGGAACATATTGCACATTGGTAGGGCTTGTCTTTGGTGTGCGTCTTCATGTGAATTGACAAATGTTTTGACTGTGAGAAGGTTTTCTGGCAGATTCCACACTTAAACGGTCTCTCCCCTGTGTGGAATATCACGTGTCTTTTTAACAACTGAGACGAAGGGAAAGTCTTCTGGCAAGTTTCACACGGATAGTCCTTTTGTCGTATCTCATTCTGTCTAGCAGATGTTCTGGGTACATCTACCACCTCTTTCTGCACATTTTTCTCATCAACCACTCTGCCTGAAGAGGCTTCACTCTCTTTCTCTGTAGAAGCCTCGGCAGCTTCAAGGATTATGTCAACAAGCTCCAAGGAACTTTTCACTTTCTTGCACTCTACAGATGTTTTTTCATCCATTGATGATTCAATGTGTTTTTTCTGTCCTGAATTATCTGACTCATAAGTTGTAGTCATGTTGCTCTCCATGTTGTTTTCAGTACCTTCACTGCCTTGTAAATCTTCGGAATTGGGTTCCTTTTTCACTGCAATTTCCTTACTCTTGCCACCACCAGCAGTTCCTTGCAGGCTTACCTTGCTATAACTATGTGTGAGAAACACCTCAGAGTCTCCTGCCATATCTTCCACTCTGGTATCAGACTCCATACCAGCCTCACTTTCAGAATGACCAGCCTCAGTTTCAGAATGGCCAGCCTCAGTTTCAGAATGGCCAGCCTCAGTTTCAGAATGGCCAGCCTCAGTTTCAGAATGGCCAGCCTCAGTTTCAGAATGGCCAGCCTCAGTTTCAGAATGATCAGCCTCACTTTCAGAATGATCAGCCTCACTTTCAGATTGACCTTTGACATGTTCCTTCTCATTGCCATTACACCCACAGGGGCATATCAACTTCTTATTGCAGGTTTTGCTTTCAATATGAGACTTGAAGTTTTTCTCTCTTCTGAATCTCTTCCTACAAATGTCACACCTGTACGGTTTGGGCACTTGGTGAGGCTTGCTACCATCACCACAGCCACAGGGACAATTAATTCTGAATTGGCCCTTCCTACACATCTCCACATGGATTCGCAGCGATCGAGGATGAGTAAATCTCTTGTCACATATGTTACACATGTAAGGCTTTTCCCCAGTATGTGTCTTCAAATGATCCTTCAGATGAGCACATTGAGAGAACCCTTTCGCACACACTCTACACTTATATGGCTTCTCCCCTGTGTGCATAAAGTTATGTCTCTCCAAACGCTGACTGTTAAGAAATTTCTTTCCACACAACCTGCAAACATGTGGTTTATGAAGAAGATCCTCCATCTTGTTCCGATGGTCCAGCTTCTCTTTCAGTGTAGAAAACCCCTGCTTGCATGCCCTACACGTGTGTGCGTCAGACTTGGTGTGGGTTCGTTTATGTAACTGCAGCTTTACTCTCTTGGTGTACGCCTTCTCACAGAGGTCACACTGGAAAGGGTTCTCTACGCCGTGTTGAATCTGGTGTTCCAGAAGAGCGTCCTGCTTACAGAAGCTACTGTCACATTTGTCACACTTAAAGATGTCTGGGTGACACGCTGCAATGTGCTTCTCCAGATGACTGAGTCTCAAGAACAACTCTGGACAAAACCCACATTGAAACATTGCAATGTCAGGATGGTTCTGTTTTACATGGTTGTCCAACATACGAAGACCGGTGAAACCAGTATCACAAAGCTGACACCTCACATCTTTGGATTTGGAATGGAGTTTGACATGAGATCTGTAATTGCCAAGTTTCAAAAAGCGTTTCTTGCAAATTTGGCACTGGTACGCTTCCTTCTGTTCCTGAGCATGCATGGTCATGTGACGCCCAAGAAAGACGGATGATGCAAATCTTTTGTTGCATAACTTACAGAAAAATCGTTTCTCTGCATGGGCCCACATATGGCCTTTGAGAATGGAGGCTGTGGCATATTTCCTATGACAGAAGCGACACTGGAAATTCTTGGTGTTGTTATGGTCCTCAAGATGCATTTTCATCTCAGAGATTGTCCTGAACATTCTTCCGCATACTGCACATGGAAACTTCAAGGTCACAAAATGAGTAGCCTTGTGACGCTTCAGGTTTCCTGATTGGTTGAAAGTCATCGGGCACAAATCACATTTGAATTTTTTCTCACCCGAGTGGACAATCATGTGTCGCTTGACATGCATCTCTTGGGAGAACTTTTTGTGACAGACCTCGCACTGGAACGGCTTAATATTATTGTGTTCCCACATGTGGGTCTTTAAGGCACCAATGGTTTTGTACGACTTGTCACACATAGAACATTGATATGGATTTGCTCGACTGTGGAGCTTCATGTGTCTTCGTAGGTTAGTCTGAGTTTGGAATGTGCTTCCACAACTATCACATTGATATGGCCGTGCGCCATTATGCAGCCGCAGATGCTGGTTGCGGATCCGTACAGTCTTGAATGTTTTACCACATTCGTCACAGGGAAACCTCTTGTTTGGCTCGTACACGTAGTGAATTTCTTGGTCATCCTCTTCTTCAGGCAGATTTTCCTCTTCCACGCCATCAAATGATTTCTCATCATTTTCCGTCTTTGCACTTGGTTCAGTGATGTGCAAACGGAGATTCTTTTTACTCCTTGGGGGTTCAGGTATCTCTCCATGAACACTAATCTTGTGTTCCCTAAGCTGCTTTGACAAAGGAAATCTCTGTTTACAGGTTTTACAGAAATATGGCTCCTTGTCGCGGCGGTGGATCCACGCATGAGCCTTAAGGAGCACCTCTGAGGCGAACCTCCGCTCACACATGTCGCACTGGAACGGTTTGTGTTCCATGTGGTCTGTGACATGTTCCTTTAGCTGATTGAGCTTCACAAACTGCTTGCCGCACACGTGGCACTCGTACACGATGTGGGTCAGCTTGTGCCGCTTCAGATTGCCCAGTGATGTAAACTGTTTGCCGCATATATCGCACTGGTGAGACTTCACATCAGAGTGCACAGACTTGTGACGTTTCAAATGAACAAGCAGGGGGAACTTTTTCTGACAGATTTCACATTCAAACGGCTTCTCGGGAACATGCTCCCACATATGAGCCTTCAGATAAGCCTCTGTGCTGTACGACTTCTGACAAATATCACAAGGGTAGGGCTTGGAGGTGTCATGGAGTTTTTTGTGACGGTACAGATTGGCCATGGAAAAGAACTGCTTGTGGCACACATCACACTTAAAGCGGTTCTCCAGGTTCTCCTGAATGCGAGTGTCTTGGTTCTCCAAGTGGGTTTCCATGTGTAGGCGAAGAGCTGCTGGAGACACATAGTTCATGTTACACCGGCTACACTGGTAAGGCTTCTCAGTCGTGTGGACAACGATATGTCCCGTGAGATTAGGAGCACAGGTGAACTGCTTACCGCACATGTCACACTTGACGACCTTGGCTCCAGTGTCGACAATCACCTGGACCTTCATCCCTGCGTCTGGTGTTGTGATCCTGTTGTCGCACTGCTCACACAGGAAGGGCTTGTCGCCAGTGTGAACCTCCAAATGCTCCATGTTCAAGACGTGGTGCTTGAAAACAGAACAATATGGCTGTCACTTCATTTTTCCGGCACACCACATTCCACGTAAACTTGCAATAGGTCACGATTCTTTTCCACTATTCAAATACCACATTTTCCTCAAGGTATCCATCTGAGTTATCTCCCTTCTTTTGAGCTTCTTTGTGAGCACAGGCATGAATCTGAAAATAACAATGAAACAAGCATGTTAACAAATATAAGTTAATTAATTTTGGCATTAACAAAATGTTTCAAGGCATCTGTGAAGATCAACTATTGATGGCAGTGCTTCACATGAGGCATGAATGTCTAGTGGGACTACGGAAACCGTCACGTAAAGAAAGAAAGCAAGACATGTCATGATTTTCATCTTCTCTTAGTTTTTAAGAGACATATGGGGACTTTTGGTAGTGAGGTGGGAAGGGATAAATTTTGAATTATTAAGTTATAATATTATTATTTTAATCATGACTTTGGATTCCTGTGTTCAATCTCACCTACAATCAGCTTTCACAAGCGTGAACATCAATTTGAGGTGACTGCAAATGGGGTTTAAAGTTGCATAAAAGATTATTGCACTTTAATAGCGGAGTGCGTGCGTGCGTGCGCGCATGCTCAAACTCATCTGCACTAAGGCCAGTTTTATAGTGCTAGCCCACTAAGATACCATGCCATAGTTTAACAGAGATGGACACAGTATACTAAATCCATGCTGACCAGTACTTGTTTATCCGCTTAATGCCTACTGTTAGACAGGAAACAGCTTGTAAAATCTTAAACGCTCTTAGGTATGACACGCCCGGGGATTGAACCACTGTCATTCTGCTCTAGGGTCAGACACTGGAGACAGTAATCAGTTAGAGTAAACAATTAAAACACTTAGAGCCATCATATCAGTGAATGCGAACTGAATAAAGGGAGACATCTACACATCCACTGTTCAGTCACCAACAATCAATATTAGGTCCTACACTACATAAAGCGCACTCCAGGGGTGATAACTCTTACAGACTGAGCACACTGTAACCAACTGCAAACAAATAAACAGCCTGATCGGATCTGATCTGATTCTAGACACGGCGAATTGCAGCGCCTTTGACAACTTGGCCACCCGTGCCCCCTGGTTTTTAACTTACTCAATCTCATTAAAATCAGATCTTATTTCTAGCTACCGCTAAACAAAGATCTGAGGACATCCCATCAGGGATCACGTCAGACCAACTTTGAGCAAACATTGACCGACCGATAGAAGGACTGAGAAGAAGTCGACATTAGCCAATCAGAAGGCAGCTTTCTTGTGCTTTACGGCACTAATTTCAAATTAGCGACTACACCTCGAAACATATTTTTGATAAAATTCTCGATTACAAATTTGAAACCTGAGCAAAAGAACATTCTGGAATGGCTAATAGAAGGTCTTCATTGTATGGATTTAGTCGTTAAACTCGTAGCTATTGTTTGAAATATCCCGTGTTAAAGTTTTGAGGTTGCATTATCAGAATTCACGTTCCAAATGTCACTTTCATGATCTGGTAAGCGACGCTCTGATTGGTCGGATGAAAGGTCGTTCTGACGTGACCCCTAATGGGATGTTCTCAGATCTTTGTTTGGCGGTAGCGAGAACTAAGATCTGATTTTAATGAGATTGTAACTTACTGAGTAAGAGGAGAAATTAATATATTATCATTCACCAGCTAGAAATACAAACCAGTAGGTCAGGCTAATTAGATTTTATTATCACTGGCCAGAAACAAAATAAAATTCTAGCCTACTGGGCCGGCACGACCGGTAATTTAATTCTTATTTGCTTGAACAAATAGAAAACATTGAAAACCATTGATAAAAAAAGATATTTTCATGTATTAGAATATATAGATCCTGGCAGCCAAAAAGAGGCATTCTACCTTATAGTGAGTGAGTGAGTGAGTATGGTTTTATGCTGCTTTTGGCAATATTCCAGCAATATCACGGCGGGGGACACCAGAAATGGGCTTCACACATTGTACCCATGTCGGGAATCGAACCTGGGTTTTCGGTGTGACGAGCGAACACTTTAACCACTGGACTACCCAACCGCCCCTCTACCTTATACATGTAATTGGTTCTCTAAAACAAACAAAGTTTCATGTTTTGCCCATGATAAGTGTGAATAATCAAAATATTTTCGACGTCATATTGCTGTAACTATGAAAATCATACACTGTATCCAAGTAATGTTATTACGATCAATCATTATGAATGATTGATTGGTTACCAGTGACAGATTGGTTACCCCAAACCAATGCCATGATCTATTATCAGTGCCATTAATCAATAGCGAATACTACAATATCACTTCTTCTTTCAAAATGTTCAACCACTTCTCTGATCTTTAGACTAAATAATTACCAGTTATCCAGGCCTCAAAGTTTAAATTTTTACCAAGTGGTCATATGGCTACAAGTATTTTTTACCAGGTAGCCAGTGGTAAAATCAAGAAGTCAAGCCAATATTGTAGGTAGCCAAAAGCATTTTTATCAAATAACTATTATATGTACAAGTCATAGCATTACTCTTGGAATTGTATATTAGTTGTTATTTGTGACTCGAACAATGATGCAATTTATGTTACTAGATCATAAAGGTATACCCTTGCTATCCAATAAACTTACCCTTGCTATCTAATAAACTATCAACTAAAATAAAATACTAATTTCATTAATATTTATGTATTTCGGTTCATTGTTGACTTTATGAGGAATTATTTACGAGTACAATTAGTAGCAGACATGTTTATTTTTGTGTGTACACATGTGTAGCAATAGAATTTAGTCACCACAAGATATTTTCCAAGGTAGTCATATCTCTGAATTTTAGACAGTACACAAATTGAAATTTAGGTCACATTGGCGACCGTTTAAATCGCAACTTTGAGGCCTGTCATCTCCAACATACAATCAATCAAGTGTCTTAACTTACAACAAAGAATTCTTCTTACTTTAAATAACGGCAAAAACAAGTTGTTTCTAGGGTTGTGTATTGGCAATACAATTGCAACATGCTATACAGGTATCAGTATTGGGATGTGTATTGCGATATACTGCAAGCGAAAGTGTTTGACACTGATTGACAGTGATCGTACATGCAGATCCTATTTTCAACACACTGAAGTAAATACTGTGATGTCAGAATAAATATGGTCAGTCACTGCCATGAGAGAAAAATCACTTCTGCGTTTCCATGGGCTCGTCAATCCATTTCGAAGAAAACATTATTTGTGAACAAATTTGTGTTGATTTTAGGTTAAACAATACAAATAATAACAAAACTTTACATTAAATTGTATATTTATATCCTAATCCTATCTCACACTATGCATGTCTTCCTATTTCTTTCAATCCTTATGTGGAAATGTGCTTGAAGTTTTACAGCTTCCAAAAACATTTCACCCAAACACATCCCAGCATCACCACGGTTACCACACAAACAAATGGGCCACGCACTCAATCTCATTAAAATCAGATCTTAGTTTTCGCTGCCGCTAAACAAAGATCTGAGGACATCCCATTACGGGTCACGTCAGAATGACCTTTCGCGAATTTTGACCTACCAATGAAATGACTGACAAGAAATCGACAGTAGCCAATCAGAAGGCAGCTTTCTTGAGCTTTACGACACTAGTTTCAAACTGGCGACTACGCTTCGAAACATATTTTGACGTATTCTCGATTAAAACCCATAACGGTAGGTCGGAATACCCCGTGTTAAATATATCGTGGTTGCATGATAAGAAAACACATTCCAACTGTCTCTTTCATGATCTGGAAAGCGGCGCTCTGATTGGTAGGATGAAAGGTCGTTCTGAGGTGACCCTTAATGGGATGTCCTCAGATCTTTGTTTAGCATAGCGAGAACTAGGATCTGATTTTAATGAATTTGGCCACGCACTATATTCCGTGCACAGCAACCTACACGACCTGATCACCTGCCACTTCATTCTCTTTCTTAGAGCTGACAGGCTAGAGGAGCTGTGATGCAGTGATAGTCGGGTGGGCATATAGCGTGTGAAATAGTATAAGTATATGAATATACAATTTAATGTACATTTTAAACTTATCCTATCTCACACTATGCATTTATTCCAGGGTTGGACAGTGGGCGCAGATATGTGAGACCGTGGAGACTACAACCGTGAGACAGACACGAGGAAGCTGGTGCTTAAAGAGTGATAAAAATACAGAACCTATAACACTGCCTTGTGTCAGAAAGACAACAACTCGTGAGTGGGTAAGAAATCCATAACAGACGATGTGACCCCTTCGTGATAGTTGGAATTAATATCATGAAATTAGGTGTAACATGTGTTACATGTTTTCATGCAGGACACTGTTACACAAAAGAACGTGTAGCTTTGAATAGAGATTAATTCAGCATACGATTTACAACAAATCCGTAACATGAGTACCCCACTCAGACACAGTATACTGACTCTTAGCTGACCAGTCCTTGTTTTAACGCCTCAATGCCAAGCGGCAGACAGGGTAACAACAAGTACTATCTTTCAACATCTTTTGGAATGGCGCGGTCGGGGATCAATCCCCGGACCTTCCCCTCTCTGGGCAGACTCTCTACCACTAGACCAACATAAGCGGGTTGTTTACAACCCAGAGAAAAGTCCTGACACGTGATATGCAAAACATCCCTGCACCAAGTCATTGACGACTGTATCCTTGCCTCGACTGGTATCCTCTCCTTTTAGCAGCTGCACAAAGCTTGTGGGGCGGTGATGATCACAAGTGTTCTAGGGCAGGCAAACTGGTCTATGTTCTCGCCGAAAACTTGGTGAAAAGCTCCACACGTGACAGAACAGAGAACTGTAGAACAGACCAACAAAAACGGCATCCGAAGAGTTCCTAACAGATAAGGGTGTATGCGCAGCCATTTCCCTGTAGAATGAGTGACGTGACCAGAGCATTACTAAGTTGATCTGTGATATCTGATGCATGGAGTTGGAAATGATGTAATTGTCAAATCTTTGTCGAGCACACTAGTAAAATGTGGCACACGATCCAGTCAATCTTCATTCCCTTGACAGTATATGCAATAGAATAAGCAGTCTTGATCATACAGTACGGTTGGTGGTCGGCTGAATGCAGGACGTCTGGAAGGCGATCATGTGTCCTCTTGGCAGAGGAAGGTCTGTATTCCACATCCTTAGATTTAGACTGGTTGTCAACATCACGCTTGTGGAATTTGTGTAAATATCAATGGAAAGCTTCCTCCAAAAGGTGAGAAGGCTGGGAACATCCGTGGTCCTTAGAGCAAAGGCTGCAACAATCACACATGTTCCTGAGGCAAGGGAGTTAACTGACTATATAAGTCCAGTTCCCATCCTTGCCGAACTAGGCAGGAATTATTTTGGCTGGACTAATGAGTCTATGCATAGTCCAATGTAAATCATGTAACAAAATCAACATCCAGGTTTGTAAACTGCTGTGCAGATTTTGGTCTATTGCAGGATTTGCAAGGCATGTGTACCGTTAACTTAGAGTCAACAGATATTTTCCAAATCTTTTAATGTTTTTAATCAAAGTGCTCACATAATTTCATGCACTTACATACTATTACTATAAAGATCTTGATTACCAATCAGATCGTCTTCACTGGGCTCCGCCATTTTGTTTGTTACAAATGCAAGTGATAGCATAGGTGGAATCTGATTGGTCAACAGGTTGGTTGGTTTTGTGTTTAACGCCGCACTCAGCCATATTCCAGCTATATGACGGCGGTCTGTAAATAATCAAGTCTGGACCAGACAATCCAGCGATTAATATCATGAGCATCAATCAACGCAACTGGGATCGATGACATGCATCAACCAAGACAGCAAGCCTAACCACCCGGTCCCGTTAGTTGCCTCCTACGACAAGCATACTCGCCTTTTACGGCAAGCATGGGTTGCTGAAGACGTATTCTACCCCAGATCTTCACGGGTCGATTGGTTAATAGGAGGGACATCATAGAAGGCACATAACTCATAATAGCCAGTGGTGGCACTACGACTGAACCAAGAAATTCCGTCCTTGTTCGGCAAGGGTGGAAATTGGACTGTTACAATCAGTTAACGCCCTTGCCTCAGGAAGATGACAATCACAGCAATGATCACGAGGATCAGTAGTGGAGTAAGTATGTCCGCAATTTTTACAGGCCAGGCGTTTATCATGTTCCATTCCCTTCCTCTTCATCCAGACTAGTTAATTAGTGTGGAAAATGTTATTACGAATGAGGAGGTAGCTCACATAAAAATAATAAACAAACAAAATTGTATTCTTTAGAACTCAATACACGTCAGGGTTAGAAATTAACACTTGCCAGCTAGCCCACAAGCCCGGGGCTATTGGTAATTCCTGTGGGCTAGTACAAATTTCCCAATTTCCCCATTGTTTTACCATTACAAGGGCATCTATCTTTACCCTGGCTTTTCAGTTTAGCTCTGATGCTACACGTCTCCGCAAGGTGACGGTGAGAAAGAGAATGATGTTGCAGGGGTAGTTAGGTGATCAAGTCGTGAAAGGTCCCACACACGGAATTACAGGTGTGACCCATTTGTTTGGGTGGTGACCATTGCAATGCTGGGATGTGTTCGGGTGAAATGTAAAGCTGTAAACTTTGTTCAAGCACATTTGCACGTAAGGATCGAAAAAAGAGAGGAAATGCATATATGGTGAGATTGGATAAGTTCACAAATTGGTTATTTATCTGTTACGCAATATACTGGAATTCAGAAAAACTATTGCAATACATATCATTTGAAAAGCCTATTGCAGTACACTGGTAATACCGTGCAGTCATAGTTGATACACAATTTTTTTAAATGTTTAAAAGAAAAAAAAAGAAAATTGATTTCATTCAATGACTGATTGGATGGAACAAAGCAATTTTGACTAAAGATATGCGATACAAATCTTGACACTACCGTTTAACAGGCAGTGAATATTCTAGGCATTTTAATGATTAAATCAATTTTTGATAGAACATTTAAAACGACAATGGATGTCCTAGAAAATGAACAGATCTGAAATCCTGACACGTGAACATGGTGAAGATTTCCCTATCAATAAGATATGTTCTACAGGTAATAGCATCTGATTGAAGGGTGGGGTCTATTTCTGCACATAACAAGGCTTGCAAAGCAACGCCCTGCCTCTTCTTAGTGATAGTAGAGGTTATCACTGGAACCAGGCCAGTGTCATCCATGTAAGCCCTGTGACCAGACGAAGCATTGTGACATGACAATGTAGGCTCAAGCAGGAGAATATTATCAAGACATGCTCAAATGGCTGACAGATAGGTGTTTCGTCTTTCTTATACTTACAAGTTTTGCATCAGACAATGGCTATCAAGAGTCAAAAAGTACCAAAAAATATTAACTTCTTGAGAAAATCTAACACTGAACTAGTCCATGACCCAGGTACCCAAACCACTCTTACCATGATTACCTGACCCTGCCTGGGTACCCACTGTAGGTCTCAAAGAATAGGGGGCAAAATGTCTGATTAGGAATTTATTTACTGGATCCCTGGCTAAAACTTTTTAGATACATGTATAAAACGATCTGAACATGAATTCACTGAAGCTGACTGAAGCTTTATCTGTACTCAAAACATATACAAGTCAGTAGGAATGCGTACATAGTCAGAGGGAAATGAGAACATTATCGACCTGTAGTGTAACCATGTAGTTTCATTGATTTGTCACTAAACACTATATCCTGTGACCAACCACCGGTCCTGGTATTATCGTGGGTACTTGTCCCAGCTCAGAAGACCCACCAGTGAGCGCAGACCTCAAAGTAGCAACCATTTTGGTGGCCAAATGCGACTTAAATCTATGATTGGCAAACTAAATTTATTTACTGTTCAACACTTGGCTACCTAAAAGTCAACATAACTGGTGACAATATTTGTTGGCTCCTTAAAAAATTTGTTTCACTCCTAAAATATTCATGTTAGAAACCGCTTGGCTCCCTAACACAAAAAAAGGAACTTAGAGGTCTGTAGGGGAGGTCCTGTGACAAATATAAAAACCCTGTGAACAATCCAGTGACTGATATTGTGAGCAACGCTGACCACACAATCCATCTGGCCGCATCTTGAGACCAGCACAGTTGCCGGGAAGATCCAGGGTAGAATAGGTCTTCAGCAACCCATACTTGCTGTATAAGGCGACTATGCTTCTCGTACAAGGCAACTAACGTGATCGGGTGGTCAGGCTCGCTGACTTGGTTGATGCATGTCATCGATCCTAATCTTGTGGATCGATGCTCAGGATATTAATCACTGGATTGTCTGGTCCAGGCTAGATTATTTACAGACTGCTGTCATATAGCTGGAATATTGCTGAGTGCGGCGTTAAACAACAAACCAATCAACCAGCACAGGTCGCTGGCCATCTCTTGTAAAGCACAAACCCCACCGGCCTTGCACTGTAGGAAGGGTGCGTCATGTAATCAAAAGAACACTCATTCTTTTAGGCTTCGAATGGGAACAAACCTTTTCGGGATCAAGGTTAAAATTGCTCCCCAGCACTAGGCCTTGTAAGCAATGTTGAAAAACACCTAAATTGAATGGGGGTGTCAACCTGTATGACTTCATTATCATGGCCATCACCAGATGGTTTCCCTGCCAGTGGTTTATCTGGTAGCCCACACTTTACTAACTACAGGGTGTCATAAAATTGTTAGATTATTGCTGACTGTGGCAAAAACAATGTCAAACATTGGAACATTATAGAATTCTATTTCGGGTGAGTGTCAAATATTTTCTTTGCCTGAGAACATATCATGCATCAATGAAATCCCAGTGAAGTCTGTAACTTTACTATATTACGAGTATATGACAATATATGACCAAGAAAAAACATTCATCACCAATAGGCAATACACTAATCCTTATTTATTTTAGCAGCATAATATAAATAGAACTAGAAATAGGCCTATCGCCTAGATCAGCCTAGTCAAGACGGTAAATAATTTTCAGTTATATTGTAGTGATGTGCTCTGTCAGTATGACGCGCTGTCGATGATCAACAGGTCATATAAAAGCAAGCCAAATAGCATATAGGGTTAGACCCACCATTGAACTCTCTAAAGAGACCTGAAGACTGCCGTACACATGTGTTGCGCGCCATTGACCGAGCTCTTCGAATGCGAGGCTGAACACAAAAGTCTACTGGCCATAGGTCAATAAAGGTTTTGTTGTTTCACAAGTGAGCATTACCATTTCTCAGTTCAAACAGACACTGTTGTAACCATGATCATGGCTTGTTTAGTATTCCGACATCACATGCGACATTAGCAAGGAATGAAGAAATGGGGGACATACATAAACCATGACAACACAGGCCCTATCAATCAAGCCGCGTCACTAGCCCCGCCCACATATCCCAACATGCTTCTATGCGATCAATGACGTATCCAAGATGGATTCCCTAAAGCTCGCGAAGGAAGCAACCATTCGACCATCAATTTCCATGGTTTTTAGAAGCATGTGCGTGAAAATACTGTTTCGTGCAACTTCTACGGGTGGTAATGGATCAGATAGTATTACCTGTGATCTTCAGAAAACTTCGTTTCGTTTGCAGAGCATGATAGATGATGAAGGTGGTATCGGTTGATAAATGACGTAATGACCTTGCCGGTATGCAAATTAGAAAGGTCGGGGTCACTTGACTATGCAGATTCTGGATGTCGTGACCTGAACGAAACGGAATCATAGCGTTGAGTTGACTGGATGCCTGGCTGTGTAGTCGGTGACTGCAATTTGAGTGTAATTCGCTGCTGTTTACAACAATCTGTAGCGGTGGATTTCCCTTCCAATATGACAGAAGAAGTATTCAAAGGTATTTACTTCATATTTCAGAGAAAATATTTGTATTTGGACGGAACTAGCCGAGAAAACCACAGACAGATTGAGGAACAGTGAGAACTGGCCAGCCGAAAGCAAAATCATATTGTCGAGTGGAGAATCGTTTCAGCACACGGCTACACTGTTCGTAATTTCTGGGTACAGTTGTGGTTATATGTCAGATACATCTGTTTTACTGTTATTTCTTCCAGTCTTTACGACAGATTTCGTTTATAGTTCGTGAAATCGGTCTAGGACATGATGTCTGTCCTCGTCCCTTGCTTGTCAGTGGTTGGGTCATGTTCCCGTCAAGCTCACAATGAACTATCTGCACAAAATGTTACTGACGTTTAAATGTATGTGATTTTTGTATTTTTCAGCTCCACGGAACAAACGGAGGTCATTACAGTCAAATTCTGAGGTAGGTGTAGCTTCCTTTAACTGTAAATCGGTTTCAAACTAGCTGTACTTTGTTGAATAGCAAGATGGCGGATATCTTACTCCCTCAACTTGGTCGAAACCTTCAGTGGTGACTGCGTCAAAATGGACCAGCGCAAATGAGATCTTTCAGCGTTTTATGTTCATTTGATAAAGTATATCGGATATTTACTAAAGTCGAATGTTGTGTTGTTTTGGTTGAGTGTTGGTTTCCTGGACAAAGATTCATATTTGCATTATATGATGGTGTAACTAATTATCCTGGATTGGTGGGTCATATCTCGATTTTTATGTCGACAGTCGTTTTTGTAAAGTTGTTTTATTCCATTTTGAGTTTGTTAAATGAATATCGAGACAGTAACGTGCTGATAAGTGGTGAGACTTTGACATTTGTGAAAGTTGTTTTCGGTGTCATTGAAGTGCTTCACGGATCGTCTTATATCTCGGATCGCGTATGTTGTTTGATGGGAACAAATTGTGTGATAGGCTTAGAAACCGAAACATGAGACACTAGTCCAAGATAATGTAGAAATTATTTGTAAGTAGGTCTACTGGAAGTGCAAACGTCAACTGGATAGACCCCCAAACAAATTCATTGTTCTAGTGACGAAATCAAACCAGTCGTTTTGTCAGGATTAAAAGAATACCATTTCAAGAGTGTGTATAAGCAGTTGTTTGACAGTGTCATTGTAAGGAGCGATGTTAGAGTTAATTACGTCGTCGTAGATAAAAACTTTAGGCAAGTGCCCCATTTATCCCGCTTCCCGGAAAGTCCCGGCACAAGTCCTACTATAGTTTCCACTGTTCATGAAAGAACAGTTTTAGGATTGTTTGAGTGATGTATGTGAGACAAGACTTTCATGTTATTCACAGTAGATCTACTCAAAAATACATGTCTGATGTTGATTGTAATTACGTGAACACCATGTCAAATTGTTGCTCCCTCTACTACTCGCCTGTCACCAAACAAGATGGCGGACAGCTGTGTGAATATATAATGAGATGACGTAGTGTAAACAAATGGAGGGGTAGATGGGGAGGGGGTGTTTGTCAGACAATCTCGACCAATACAGGGTTAGAGATCAGTTAATTTCCTAGGACATTGGCTGACTGTCATCCAGAATGTAGTTAGCTACTTCTCTTTGATATTTAGTAATAAAATATAGGCCCAGAGGAATGATATGTCCAGTCAACATGATCAAAGTTGATTAAATCATGAAGTTGTGAAATGTCATTAAATTTTGTCTCTTGAAATTCACTGAGATAACTTACTGCTGTTGCCCTTGAAAAGGTAATGGCATCATTTCTTTGTGCCTTATTTTCTTCCCCCAAACCCATTTCACATTCTTTGGTTGCGTCACTCTGAAATTACTTTCCAGCGTTAGAACTAACGGTTTTTGTCCACTGGTGCAGATGATGACAACATGTATCAAAGCCCTTAAAAATGGTTAATTTCTACTAGTACCTAATGATACCTTAACTATTGGGAAGTTTGGCAAGGACCAGAGGATAAGTGTCAATTTCTAACGCTGCTTTCCTTAGAGTTTTGTAATGATTGTTTTTCAATGATTTTGTGTGTATTCATCTGGAAACAAGCGTCAGTCTTGCAGTTAATGGATAGCATACATTCTGTGTTTATTCTCAGAAATTTGAACATAGTAAATATTCAGCTTTTGTTGCCAAGTTGACTATGAAACTAAAGTAATAAGGTATTGTATTCCTTAACATGTAGCATGGCAATGTTACATCAGTGTGTCCATTCCCATCAAACCCAGACAGACCAAAGTTGAATTTTAATTTTCCCTATCTGTAACTGTACCATAATGTTTTCTAAATCACACTGTTTTCCCTGCTTTGATCATAGAACTGTGTTGGAAGCTGGAAAGTCCAGAAGTCTTTGCAGTGTTCAAAATTAAGGTCGTTCTTGAGGTTTGTTCCTATAGTATTTGAAACTCGGGACCCAGTAAATCTTAAATATTTTGCATAGGGTTATGACATGACCTTGATTTTCATGCTAAATTTTGAACACTGGTCCTTGCCACAACCCTGTAAAGTTAAAAGTAAAAGATTTACAGGATCCCTAGCTCAGTTACCTTAGACCTCCAAGACCCCTTTAATTTCGAACACTCTTGGTCATTCATATACTTGAACTCTTCAAGGGATGAATTTATATTTTCATTTTTGAAAAGTGCTCATTATATCCATGTGAAATCATTTTTTTCAGATGAGCACATCACCTCATAAAAAGAAAAGGACTAAAGAAGACTTCATGGATTTCTGTGCTATGGTTTTAACATACACCCAGTATGAATCCCACCGACAAGATGTGAGTACAGTTAAATATTCATAATTTTGCATTTGGTAATTTCCTCATTTTGAAAGGTTGCATTTGTTAACATTGTTATCTATGACAGCATATAAATTGATGACTGCCATGCACGGAAACTAACTATATTTGCAGTATTGCTCGTTACAAATATTCTGAACCTTTGGCATCATTCATTGCTGGGTCATAAAATTCAATCTAAAAAAGCCATCCTTGATAAAATGCCCCAATCAAATATATTTTTGTGTAGTTTTGTATGTAAATGAAATAAGCTTACATGTTAACAATATTCAGTCAAAAAATGTTTTATTTATGTTTTTATGTTCATTGTTGGAAACCATTTTTTTTTTAATTCAGCTTGTTTCAAGCCCAGTATGGTTTGAGAAGTGTCTTGTTACTGACATGAGATATTTGGCTATAGCTAATGAAGCAATTCACATTCAACTCACGATACAATTTCACGTTTGTGACTCAGCATGTCTTTACATGTGGGCAAATTTGAAACATTTCCAGTTGACATTTTTGAAATAACTTAATTTGTGAAAGCTGTTGTTACATGAGAAAGGTTGTTTTATTTAGAGCAGTATTCTCCAAATGTTCACTGTGCAAAAACATGGCTTTGTTTTCAAAACATTCTCATTGATGACAAATAGACACATGCTGCAAGGTATGTGGCTGTTTGAAGTATAGAAAATGTCACATGCAGTGAGCAAACATTAATTACACACAGAACTTTGGGTATCCTTAAAACTTGTCAAATGTTTGAAGCAATTATTTTACTTTCAAAGTCTGCTGCAAAATGTCTACATGGTGATCTGATTGGTCAGTTCCATTTTTAAATAATAACTAAACATTGAATTGATCTAGTCTGAATATAATGATGTGAAATAGGGATCGTGTCTGTTCAGGATCTCATTCCATTTGAAAACAATATTTTCGAATGGATGTTAAATAAATATATCAATTAACATCTGTATGCGGATGACTTACGCCCATACAAGCAGAATATCATTACTATTGCTCGTAAAATCAAGAAGAAAATCATTTGGGAATAAAGGTCTTTTTCAGTATATCTATTTTAGTTTGGGTCAACAGATCTACTTTGACAATCTTAATAACATGGATATACATTGATTGAAGTGGAGAGTCATAATAACATTGACTGGTGTGGCCACCTGCTTGTCATGTCACAATTGTTCCCTGTTTTGAGGTACATTTTAAGTGTATACACATTTCGACAAAAATAACCTGTGAACTTGCAATGATAATTTTGTGACATGTCACAGACAGGGTGTACTGAATTTTAGGGAATGAAGTTTTTTGCATTCCACAATGGGATTAAGAATTATTACGCTGTTAACTGTTCTGTATGAAAGTGCACAGAACAATTTTGCTTGTTCAAACCTTAACACACTGTATATCATAATAAGTGACAAGTTTGCAGTCTGAATTTTGTGGCACTAGTCCGAAGCCTGAGTCAAGTAAAAAAATTTTTTGATCAAGTAAGATCAGCTTGTTCTGGTCCATATACTAAGTGTTCTGGTCCATATACTCAGACTAAAATCTGCTGAAGATAAACCCAGAATGCAAGTTCAGGCTAGTCAACACAAGTTAATAAGCATTGTCTTTTGAGAAAAGTAGCCATACTTATCAAAGAGCACTTGCTTAGAAGTCTTAGTAAACACAAAGAGTTTGTCTCAGAAACAAGGTTCATTTTGCATAACTGTTGGCATAATATCCCTAATGCTTTCACTTCGAATAATTTATTAATTTCAAAAACATGTTCTAGTGTAGAAAAGAGAAATCAACATGCATGTGATGCCTAAATTTGTGAAATTTTAACTTTAGTCAGTTTATTGGCAAGTTGATTTTTACATGTTCTTGTTTTGTGTTTGTCAGATAAGCATGTCAATAATTTTGTTATTGGGTTCAAAATTAGGATTCTTTTAAATTTCTCATTTTCCAAATTAAGGGGTTTTCGAACATTGATTTGTAAAACTGCATTAAAAGTGCACACGCTGAACTGAACATAAGTTTAATCCTCTTTATTGATCCTGTTATGAGTGAAATAAGAGTCACCTCTGCAAAGGCTTAACATAATTAACATCAGTTATGACATAACAACATGAATTGGGAAATTTAATTCCAATTTTGGATTTCTGCTGACATTAGCTGCAGGCTTTGAGATAAATATCAGCCTCTAAGCAGGTCAAGATAAACCCCTGGTTCAGCATACCGGTATTTGCTTTTATTTGCTTTTATGTACTGAATATTCAGACAAGTAGACTTGTTTATGTTATGTCCGGGAGTTAAGGGACCATGCTGATGTGCTGTATGTCTTTTAACATACCAGTAACCTACATCAGTGTGTTCAGTATGGTTGTGACAAGTCATAAAGTTAACACTTATTTAGAAGATGCACACAGTACGAGATAATCAGATTACTATTACTGTGGAAGAATTATGAATAGTTGTATTCCATGTATGACAAAAGATACGTGGGTGAGAGTCAGGTTGCAAATGAACTGGCCACATGGAAGAATGTTTGAACAAGTGTCACTTTGTGTCATGGACTGGAGCAGAAATCAGGCATATTGCATCATGCCTTATTATACCTTGCTAGTAACTGGCTACCCAGGTAGCAATCCCAAACAGAAAGAATGAGGGCAGTCTAAATGGTGGTTTTGATGTGTGGGAGTGGCACGACTTCATTCTCTTTTATTGAAATGATTATGTTCATGGCGTTCAGTTTTATGTGTTCATCTTTGATACACATCTGAAATAAGACTCAGTGGTAGAAACTACCGTATTCGACGTAATAAGCGCCCAGGGCGCTCTCATAATTAGAAACATGAGGCTCTTATTAGAATATTATTTCGGTGGAAAAAACAGTGTTGAAAAATAAATTTCGTGGTTTATGCTGACAGCCTGAAATGTTTATATGCGACATATATATTTTTCCAGAATTTAATTGCCTATAATTAAGGGTGCATATGACACACGAGTGTGTATTATACGCGAATAAATAAGTCTTGTGTACATTGATCAATCCAAAGGGGTGCTAATTGGGATTGTTCACTAGCCAGTATATACGCAAATATCGCCATGGGCGCTTATTAGAGCGGGGCGCTTATTACGTCGAATACGGTATTTGTTTTAGTCCACTAGTCCTTATGATGATAACATAAACCCTTAAAAATGGCAAATTTCTACTGGTCCTTATGATACCTTATATTGGGCAGTTTGGCAAGGACTATAGGACTAGTGCCAGTTTCTAATGCTGACTTATATCTCGGACTGCTATTAATATATATCAGACAGGATTAATTAAAATGTCTGGATCTAGATTGAAAAGGGCTTATTATTGTGTAGAATATTCTCTGTTTGAGGAAGTCTGTAATATGGAAAATATGTAAGTAAACATGGACGTTTGTTTAGCCCATCTCAGAATTAACAGTTCGATTTCTATTCTATCTCTGTATTAATCATGTCAATGAATATTTCATAGTAATTTATCTCAATGTTTAATGTGATCATGGAGGTTAACTTACAAATAGTATAGTGTCGTGTGCTGCTCAATGGTGTGAAATGTCACAACTCACTCAATAAAAGTTGGCTCCCTTTAGTTACCAGGATCCAGTGGTTTGGGGATTGAATCCCTCATTCACAATATGGTCAGTGGTATTGATGTTGCTAGAGACAAATGTCATTCTTACATTACCATGTTTTTAGGAAAGCTGGATAGGACATTCTTTTATGTCATTACCAAAAGGAAACATTTCCATTTTTTATGATAAATCAGTCATTGTTCTAGCAGATGAAACAATCTAAAACCCTGCTTGATCACCTTTGCTGGTGAGTTTCATTTCGGTGATAGTACCTGAATCTTCAGTTGAGTGAAATATTTTACTTGGAAATATGGCTATACCATATTCATCAGCGGTAGAAACTAACACTTTTAGTCCACAAGTCCTTATTATCATGATTATGATAAGAAACCCCATAAAAATGACAAATTTCTCCTTGTCCATATACCTTGGCAAGGACTACAGGACTAGAGCTAATATCTAAAGCTGTTCGTGTTATAAGTGTCTTGGGTTCCTAAAAATGGACAAACGAGGGTGTTTATTAAGACTTTACACAACCTAGAATTGTTGTCAGATCAAGATGTTGCGAATTTACTTAAGTTCAAATGTCTGTGAAACTAAAACATTTTAAATAATAGTTGCTAGGCAATCATATACCCATTATCAGTCTGTGCTGTATTCTGTAACTTAGTGTAAGAGAAATCTGTAATATACACAAAGTATGGACTTTTATTTAAAATTTCAGTTGTAGTATACGTCTCTCATAAAGATTACTTACAGATTGATCTGGACGTTGGTCAGTGGGTGCTGATCACAGCCAAGCACTTTACACTGCCAATATGGTATATAACTATTACATCAATGATAATTCAGGAATACTCCCCTTTCATGAATTGGGTATTATGATAGTATTGTGCCCAAAATTTGCACCATGTTGAAACGATTTTTTATTGTGTAAGCTTCAATTCTATTATGCACTTCGATTTCAATAACAAATGCAACAATCTGACTTGAAGAGTGATTTTGTGTTTACCCAGATCTTTTTCGCTCTTTGCAGATTTCGAAATTAAGTAAATGAATCTTGGGGCCCCATATGTGTATTTTCTTACGTACCATTAGGCCTATGACATGGACGTTAGAATTGTGTGCCTTATTTCAAACACTGCCTAGTAATGAAAAGAGACTGTCCGCAAAATTAATTTTGCTGTAAAATGTGGTTTCCATGGCAACCCATATTGTATGAAATCTATTTTTGTCATCAAGTAATGAGGCAATGACACAGCTGTTGCTGATAAGCTCGAGTTTACAATGGGCAATCTACAATATGTCCTCTTGAGCGAAAGAGAAATGAATACATGGACATGCAATTGAAATGAAACATTTTATGTTGAATGCAAATGTTTCGTTTGATGTAATGTATGATGTATCGTTATTCATGCAGTACTTCTCATTACATGATGATAGTCATTCTCATTGATTAATGGTAAAAATATGCAAATTTGATGTGCTTAAAACATGAAGTGCAAGTGGCACTGTCATAATTCAAATCTAATTTTTAAAAAAGAACTGGGGCCACTTGCACAAAGCGATCTTAGCGCTAAGATGATCGTAACTCCCATACTTTAACATAGGCTTACAATAGTCGTAGTGCTGAGATTGCTTTGTGCAAGAAGGGCCCAGGACCCTCATTACTTTCTTACCCTGCCTGACTTGTCTTGAAATAAATTCAAATATGATCCATGTCGGTCTGTCAGAAAAATTACATCTCTCTGAAACTTCTATTGTGTGTGTCCTTTCAGCTTACTGAATATTGTTACACACGGTCAGTCATCCGTTAGTATGAGGCTAGAGAAGATGTACATAGACTAGTTGCTTTACCCTAAAAGTAGTTACTCTACATTTATCACTTGTTCAGAATGAGCAGTGAACCAGTTGGATATGACCAATGGCATCTACCACTGCTTTAATCAGGCCCAGACAAATTATGCAATTCCATGATTGCAGAAAATATTTGCATAGAATGTCACTGCAGAATTTAAGAAAATCAAGGACTCGTCCTTTTTGTTTCAATCAATGCACTTGTTTTTATTATTTTCAAGCTTTTTTATTGAATTTTGCACTCGAATGATGCCCAAACATTTGACATATGATTCAAGCATACAAAATATGAATCCTTCAATATGACATTTTAGATAATAATTCTCACTTAAACATTCTTGAGGTATTATGACTACATAGAGTTGACATGTCAAACATGTGAAGCCAAGTGGGAATTGTCTAAATTAAGAGATAAACAAATTTAAAGTAGGAAAATGAGTTTCTATTAATTTATGACGAAACAGTATGTTTTTACCACAGTTTTTTTAAATATTAGCCACAGAATTCGCCTTGAACTGTTTTATGCGTCTTCTAATAAATTAACAAGTGTATGATCATGATGTGCTATAGGCACAAACTTTGGGAGTTTGATGTCGAATAAGAACCTTATTCATTGTGTATGAAGGTTGTGACAGGTCTCTAAGTATCCTTCCGACGTATGTGGTTTTACAGTTGAACGCACACGAATGAAAGCTCTGCTGATTACTCTGAAAATGAACAACGTCATTATTGTTGGTAAATTGGGATGAAATACAAGCAACATTGTGTGTTGGTGTTGCGACTCAAGTACTGTTGTGCTATATATTTATCAACTTTATTCTATCATTATGGTACAATAGTAATGATTCTGATGTTCATTCTAAAATTTTCGTTGTTTCGAGCTTATCACTATTTGTCAGTTTAGCTATTAAGTATTTTAAAATCTAACAGAAAACTCTGGTGTTTGAGGTCATATATAATAGCTGAGGCGTTACAGATACTATTTACTATAGTTTGACCATGAAGTTACTGTTATTCCTACACTATAACAATCTAATCTAGCCTGTAATAAATCAGATAGTAAGTTAAGGTATCAGCGATTCAGGCTGAAGGGATATGGCACGCAATCAAATGGAAAGGATTTCCTTCAAAATACATGAAAAAAAAGATTAAAAAAAATATTCCTCTGATTGCGGTGTTGTAGGGCAAACAGCTGTCTTGGCAATTTCATTTCATGCCACTTTTTCTCATGATAATTAGCATAGTTGTTCTTCACACAGTATTCCGAAATAGAAATTGATATCCATGTTCATAAATAACAACACACTATCAGTCAAAGTTTTGTAACTTTATTCATAGCCATCATGGAAGGATTGGACAACTGTCCTTTTGAGGAGCAACATATCACAAATGTGAAGGAAAGTTTCCTGTTGTAATCTCCATTAAGATTTCACCTTGATAAAATATCAGCTGAGCTCTAAACTCACTAGCTCTCAACAAGCATGACGATATTCTTTAAGCAAAGTCATAAATTGCCAATATGGTGAGAAATTATCTCATTGCCGCTGAAATCTCGGTGAATGTTACCGGCTCACTCGGTAGAGAGCTAGGTGGACTGATGTAAATGCCTGCCCTTTGCCGCCAAGGTGAAGGTCAGATGAAGCAGGTCACTATAAATAGCTCTTGACACATATTCCTCCTTTCCACAATGATTGTCAAAAAAATCATTAGTAGTTGTGTTTTGCATTATTGCCCAAACCCAAAGGAGAGGGGTTTGAGAGGAGCTTACCTGATATGGTTGAGTCAGAGTTTTCAGAGGTATGAATGAAAATGCATTTACAGAGCTCAAGATTGTTCAAGAAGCATAATCCTGGACTGAGATCTCAACTGCCAGGCAGGGCAGTTGGCACCTTGCCAACCTGGAGCTTCATGTCATGTGATATGCTGGCTGTTTCTGATTGGCTGTAATCTTCCCTGGTTGACCTCTAGGTCATTTTGCAGTGTGCAGCTGAGAGTGAATTTGTTTACCTCTCAATCTACAAATGTCAGATATCTGGTGTGAAGAAACTGACTGCATGACCAGTTCTATTCATATGTGCATGCAGCGGACATAGCAAGGCAGTGTTGACATGTCGTGACATATTATGGAACTATAGTGAATGTGTACTCTGGGTTGCAAGGCAGTTGGAGACATTGATATGCAAATCATGCTGCAGTAAATCGATAGCTGCAGCAGCTCATGCATGAATGAGAAATGAATGTCCTTTTCTGGGTGGATATGTTTCTTGAGACTTAACAGCACATATCATGTACATTGATAATAATGTGATGTTGTGACTTTGTTATTTGATAGTAGGCTGTGATACAACCACCTGTGTTAGTTACTAAGAGGGTGTAGGGGGAGATACTTTTGGTTGCCATAGCGACCATTATGCGACCTTTCATTATCTGACCCAGCTGAATTATGGCGATTGTGTTCAAGAGCATGTGATACCTTGTGAGTCGGGGTTTGTTCGTAAATAATGTTTACTTTGTGCGTTGAAATGCCTTTATCTTGTTAGGTGAAATAATTATATTGACCTAGTTACCCCTTAAGTTCAAACACTGCCCAACACTGCCATTGCAGTTTTATCTACAGAAAATTAAGATAGAAAATTAATATTTCAGAGATTACATTCTACTGTTCAACATTTTTACTTGGTTGGGTGAAATATATATACATCCGAAATATTTTAGAGCTGTCATTTTGGATCATGGAGCTTGTATAGCTAGGATAAATATGTTTTCATGATTTATGAATTTTTGTGTGTGAATATCCCTGTCTTTTTTCAAAAGGGCAGGAAGAAGAAAATAGACATTTCCAATTTATTCTTTCTTCAAACTTTATCTTTATTTGTTGCAGTTCATGTGGTCTGGCTGTGTACACAATTATGATTATCTTTTTGTATTTTGGGGGCAATTGCCTGAATGGGTATAAAATATTTCTTTTCTGATTTTACTGTTTTTACTTTTCATTTGTTGAATCATGCATCAGTAAACCAATTTCTTTTTTAAATTGTCACTTGATTTGTTTTCAAAGAGACCTTGAGTGTTACATTTACCATTACAGGAGATGCGGTCAACTGACAATGTCAGTCCCCTCGACAGCGGAGGCAGTACAGCAGAGAGCTACGAGGCAGAATCTACTGAGTCAGCAAATTCTACTATGTCTCTTTCCGAATCTGAGCATTATGGTTCAAGAGATGACTCAGAACCAGGTATGGATCATGTATATATATTCATTTGCGAAAGATTCTATGAAAGTTTGTTCCGGTCTAGTAAGATTACATTTATCCTTGTCCATTCGCTAAGACTAAAATATACTGAAAATTATTGTTAAAGGTCCCTGTACTGTCTTCCCCAAACGTGGTTTAGGTTCTAGCAGTCATCAGTTTACCGATCCAACACTGAGGCACAGTCTTGTAAAATATTGGACAAAATTGAGTTTCAAGATTTTTAAGTTTATTACTTCTGCGCACGCCAGTGTGCATGGATGCATTTGGTAAAAGGCTACAACAAAACAAAACAAAAGAATTAACCCTTATGCAATAAGGAAAACACACATGTACGTGGGTACTTATACGACCTTGTGGTGGACTTCATATGAGTCCGAATCAGCCTAGCATGGCATTAATACTGAAAGAAGCGCCAGAGCAATCATTAGGCTTCAATAGACATCTATAAAAAAACTATCTGGTGATTTTAAGTGCGCATCATAAAATTTACACGTGGTTCCTGATGCTACATTACACTAGAATTTCCACATACTGAATACACACAAAATTTAACATAAGTTACATCCAAAACATATCTAAAAGGTTCTTAACGATATAATTCATAAACTTACACTATGGATGGCTGAAGTTCGACTTGATATAGCATGCAATGCCAAAAACCAATGTGGGGAACCCACGGACCAATGTCACTGTTGCGACCGACGAACGTTCTAAAACTAGCACTTCCGGTCCTAAGCGAAGCGCATGATTGAGAACCAGTGGAATAAAAAATCACTGTTACTTGTAACGGCACACTCCCCGCTTGATATATTACAAATATATCACACATACAATTATGCATGAATAACACAATAGACACTTGAGTACGTTAAGCAAAACAATACAATGTTCATAAAGTCATTTGTTTGACTTCTCTGCAGACAGCAGCACCACCATCTCTGAGATTGGACGTGTATATGTTGTTGCCGATTTCTCACGGATAACACGGACAACAGCCTTTCGCACTTTGCCATCTGTACTTGGAATAGCCTTCTCTATTACACCAATAGGCCATTCATTTCTTGCAGTATTCTTTTCCTTTAAAAGAACAACATCGTCTTGTGAGACATTAGGTTCATCTGAAAACCATTTGTGTCTACGCTGCAAGGTATGAAGATATTCATTCTTCCACTTTCCCCAGAACTGATCAGCAAGGGACTGTACTTGTCTCCATTGTGACTTATATAAGTCTTTTATCTGAAAGTCTGACACCATTTCCTCTACATGTTCAGTTTTCAGAGTCAACAGAGTAGAGGGTGTCAGTATGCCTGGCGATTCTGGGTCTGATGAGATAGGTACGATTGGTCGTGCATTCACAATTGCACAAACCTCAGCCATTAATGTTGTCAACACTTCATGTGTAAAGTTTTTCGATGACACATCAGTGAGCATGGAGTCGAGAATTCTTCGTGAAATGCCGATCATTCGTTCCCAAACTCCACCCATATGCGATGAATGTGGAGGATTGAAAATCCAACTGGTTTTGTTTTCACTCAAAAAGCTCTGAATCTGCTCGTCCTCAACATTGATAACATGTACATTGAGAATGCCTGCTGCGCCAATGAAGTTGGTTCCGCGATCTGACCGGAATTCTTTTACTCTACCTCTGATAGATGTGAAGCGCCTCAGAGCGTTGATAAAAGCAGAGGTGCTCAGTTCTTCAATAACTTCAATGTGAATTGCTCTCACAACAAGGCAAGTAAACAGTAATGCCCATCTCTTACTGTTTGCTTGACCTCCTCTTGTGCGCCGTGTGACAACATTCCAGGGGCCGAAGGTGTCAACTCCGACATACGTGAAAGGTGGACTCTGTGTCAGGCGGTCAACTGGCAGATTGGCCATCTTCTGCTGGGCTTCTCGACCACGTAGTTTCCGACATTTCACACATTTGTAGATCAAAGAATTGATCAAACGTTTTCCACTTGTAACCCATAGACCTGCAGCTCTTACAGCTCCTTCAGAAAAGTGTCGGCCCTGATGTTTAACTTGTTCATGATAATGGCGAACGAGGAGAGTGGCAATGTGATGATGACCAGGGATAATAAGAGGATGTTTGTGACCAGTACTCAAATCTGCTTGACCGAGACGTCCACCTACTCTCAGCATACCTTCCTCATCAATCACTGGATTCAATGTCCTTATTGAACTATCCTTCGGCAAAGGAGATTTGGATCTGATGCAGTCTATCTCTGTTGCATAGACTTCATGCTGAACTTGTTGAATGATAAAATGTTCAGAGGCCATGTAAGCGTGGCTGCCAACAATACCTGTGCACACATGTTTTGATTCACGTTTCGTTTTGCAGTTGTGATTCCTCACCAATTGACGAAGACGTGCTATGGCTTCAACAAGTTTCTTCCAGTTTGAGAATTTCTCATATCTGTGAGAATCTAGCTTTTCATGTTTGTGTACAACACTGGTAACACATGAGGTCACTTCTGTCAACAGTTCTGTGCTATTTTCCTCGTCTTCGCTAAACTCTGTGTGTTGATCTTTCTCAGGGAGTTGAGACGGACCTTGAAGCCATGAACTGTTTCCAACTAAGTTGGCTGAAATTGATCTTGTTGCACAATCTGAGGGATTTAAATCTGTTGCAACATAATTCCACTGTTGTGAAGATGACAATTTTCTGATTTTGGCTACTCTATTGGATACATAAACAGAAAATCTTCTGGTCTTGTTAGAAATATACCCAAGTACAATTCTGCTGTCTGTGAAATAATTGACAGATGTCAATGGAATGTTTAAGCACTCACACACAAAATTCCCAATTTCTACCCCTAGCACGGCTGCGCTCAATTCCAAACGAGGAATGGTGTGTCCATGGGTCGGAGCGACCTTCGTCTTGCCTAACAAAAATCCCATCTGTCTTTTTCCAGTCTTCTCACCCGCCATCAGATAAGCTACAGCCGCAATAGCCTTTTCGGATGCATCACAGTATACACATACTTCTTTCTTCTCATATTTTTGAAGAGACATCGGCAAGAACTTCCGAGGAATCTGTAACTGCTCGAGTAACCTCAAAGAATCTCTCCAGTTCTCCCATTCCTGTCGAAGTTCCTCGGGCAACATGTCATCCCATTCCAATTTCTGTGATATGAGCTCCCTGAGGAGAATCTTTCCTTTGATAATTACAGGGGCGACGAAACCCATTGGGTCATACAGGCTATTGATGGTTGAGAGCACTCCACGTTTAGTGTAAGGTTTTGCCTCATCTGACACTCTAAATGTAAATGTGTCAGATTTCACATCCCAGGACATCCCCAGGCTACGCTGTAAAGGGAATGTGTTTTCCTCAAAGTTCAAGTCTTTGAAATCTTTAGCAAGATCCTCAGATTGGAATGCTTCCACAACTTGTGAGCTGTTGGATGTAATTTTGTGAAGTCTTAGGTTTCCAAACTCTTGCAAGGTTTGCTGTGTTCTCTTCACAAGATCTACAGCCTGGTCTGCATTTGGCGTAGACGTGAGTCCGTCATCAACATAGAAATCTTTCTTGACAAACTGTTCAACATCTTCTCCAAAAGTATTTTTTCCAGTTTCTACTGTTTTTCGAAGCCCATAAGTGGCAATAGCTGGAGATGGGCTGTTTCCAAACACATGCACCGTCATTCGGTATTCGATCAGCTCTCTGTTGGGGTCATTGTCTTTGTACCACAAAAATCTGAGGTAATTTCGATGTTCCTCTCGGACTTGAAAGCAGTAAAACATCTGCTGGATGTCTCCCATTACTGCCACATCATGTTTTCTGAATCGGATAAGAATGTCCAGCAAACTATTTGTCATATCTGGTCCTTGCAACAGAACGTTGTTTAATGACACTCCGTTGTACTGAGCCGAGGAATCAAATACGACTCGCACTTGATTCGGTTTTTTGGGGTGATATACGCCAAATAATGGTAGATACCAACATTCTTCTCCGGATTTTAGAGGAGGGGCAATTTCTGCATGCTTGTTTTCAAATATCTTTTCCATGAAATCCAGCATATGTTTCTTTTTCACTGCATCCTTTGTGATACTACCGTCCAATGTGTTGGCTCGTTTGATAGCCTGAGGTTTGTTGTTAGGAAGGAGTGGTCTTGGGGACTTGAAGGGAAGTGGTGCGACCCAGTTTCCACTTGTGCCTCTATACATTTCCTGGTCCATGATTTGAAGAAATTCGTGATCTTCGACAGATAATCCAGGTTTGTCATCATTTTTGGTGACCTCAAATACTGTCCTTCCTAACATCTCTTCAGGCGACAGAATATCCTGTGAAATATTTATTTTCAGATCAAACGAGTTCGGACACGGCTTGAAAAGAGACGTGCGTCCATTTTTCAAGAGGTATGTCTTCTTAACATTCACAATGTCAGGTTCGTGCACCTTGCCTATGCAACTTTCACCAATGATCACCCAACCTAAAGGTAGCTTTTGAGCATATGGGGTTTTGCCTTGTCCAATGCGGTGGTCATAGACATGGTGTGCCTGAATCAAGTCTCTACCAATGAGCAATAGAATGTCAGCAGATTCATCAACTGGGGGAATGTTATCTGCAATGTCGACGAGGTGCGGATAATGCAAAGCTACATCAGGGGTGGGTATCTCATCCCTCTGATTAGGAACTGAATTGCACTCTATGACCGTTTGAAGATCAAAACTGACCCCGCTGTCTACTGATTCAACTACAAAACCACTGCCTCTCCTTCCTGAAGTCTCCACTACACCTGCACATGAGGAAAGTGTATAACGCACTTTATCACTGTCAATGTTGAATATCTCAAAGAACTTTGATCGTGCCAAGCTTGAGTTACTTTGGTCATCAAGTAACGAATACATCTTCACTGATAATTCAGGTTGGCCCTTTGGATACACATTCACCAGGACTGTTTTGGCACAAGATTTACCACTGAATGCTTCCCCACATATCTGTGTACATTTGGAGGAAACAGGATCTCTTATCCCACCTTTAACTATTGTCTGATCCTTCTCCCCGCTATTGTCATCCATCAGTCTATCACTCTGGACAGGGGGAGGATAGTCTATGTGCAGGGCTGTTGCATGTCTAGGGTCATTGCACACAGAACATTTTCCTGGCTGTTTACACATCCTGGCAATGTGTGTTGTTGCCATGCAACATCTGTAGCAAAGTCGATGTCTTTTGATAAACTCCTTCCTCTCTTCAATAGTTTTTTCTCGAAAAGCCTTGCATTCATTTAAAGAATGTTTCGTCTTGTGCAAGGGGCACAAAGCTACTTCTTCTGTACTATTTTCTTTCTGCGACTGTTGAACTTCTGTCTTCCTTGACGAGATTGCAGGCTTTATTGTTTTCTGTGTCAGGTAGGGTTTTTCTTTCTGGAGTGAAACACTCTGGCCTGACTCATACACAAAACTCGGATCATTTCTGACCTTGCTTGACTCCTGCACAAACTCGACAAAAATTGCGAAAGGTGGAAAAGAGACACTGTGGCGTTCTTTATACCTGAATGCTTGAGTCGTCCATCTTTCTTGTAGAGAATACGGCAACTTGTGTACAATCGGATTCACCCCTGTGGATGAATCAAAGTAAGCAAGCATTGAGCTATACTTCTCACAGCTCTTTACTGATTCTATCTCACAAAGTAAATCTGCAAGTTCATAAAGTCTCTTGTTATCTCTGTTTGTCAACTTCGGAAAGTTGGTCAACCTAGATTTAAGAGATGCTTCCACCATCTCAGGTGACCCATATCGCTCATCAAGTCTTTGCCACAATCTTTCAAGTCCCTTCTGGGGGTCCTGAGCATTAGATGCTCTTAGACTTAGGGCGTGTTTTGTTGATTCTGGACCCAACCATTTTACTAATAAGTCCAGTTCCTCCATGTGTGTTACTCTCAATTCGCCCATCACACTCTGAAATGCATACTTCCAAATACTGTATGATTCTGGCTGGTCATTGTAATATCGCAGTCTAGACAGCAGCAAATCTTTCTTTAAAAGAAAGTGTGAAAAGTCTTCAGCTTGACACTCTTGAGTACTTACAAATGGTGCAGCTGACTGAAAAACTGGAGCATTTGGGTCAAGTGGTCTATTCCTTGGTCTAGTACTAGCTTGACGATCAAGCAGTGACTCTGCACCAGCACGGTCACGTTGTGTCCGATTGTTCTGATCTTGTGACATTTGTCTAAGCTGTGATACATACACTCGTGTCCGTTCCTGTGAATTTTCAGCAGGTAACTGAATACTTGACTTCTGTACATCACTCGAAACTGAGGTGGCACGTAAAGCGTTAACTTCTGCCTCAGCTTGTGCAGCTTCCTTTCGTTGCTGTAAGAGTTTGCACTCTGCTTGGAGTTCAGCTTTCTTCCTTATGGCCTGAGCTGCGGTTACTTGCTGTTGTTCGTCAATCAATGCTTGCTGCCTAAGAATGTCTGCCTCTTTTACTGCAAACTCAACAGCTGCCTTTGCAGCTTCAGCCTTTGCAAGTGTTTTAGCAAGGAGTGAACTACCTGTTGACGAATGAGAATCAGATCCTTTTGACTTACTCTCCGATTTCGTTTTGCTAGTCCGATGTGAGAACTTTTCCAATGCTTCTTGAATACAGCTGTCAACGTGTTTAGCAGCACTGTCCACTGATAACCTCAAGCTGTACACTTTCAGATTGTGAGAATCTAAATCTTGCTTACTCTCTTCTGTACCTGTCCTGGACAAATAAGCAGCAAGTTCATTTGCAAGTTCTTGAAACTCAGCAAAGGATTTGGTTAGCTCTTTCTCACAAATTCTTAATAATATGAGGTCACCATAACATGCATTGCTATTGTCAATTTGAAGTTGAACATCTTTCCATAATGTTTCAAGTTTAATACTGAGCTCTTGTCTGGTCGATTCATAAAGAATTTGTCCCTTTTCAGTCAATATCCTCTTGCGTTTCTCATCTTCAACATCACTTTGTTCATCGGCTTTGCCTTTAAGGGTGTCTACACTCTGTTCCATAACTGTAGTTTCCATCCGTCTTCAGCAGTTGTCGAAGTCCTTTTACTGTACTGTCTTCCCCAAACGTGGTTTAGGTTCTAGCAGTCATCAGTTTACCGATCCAACACTGAGGCACAGTCTTGTAAAATATTGGACAAAATTGAGTTTCAAGATTTTTAAGTTTATTACTTCTGCGCACGCCAGTGTGCATGGATGCATTTGGTAAAAGGCTACAACAAAACAAAACAAAAGAATTAACCCTTATGCAATAAGGAAAACACACATGTACGTGGGTACTTATACGACCTTGTGGTGGACTTCATATGAGTCCGAATCAGCCTAGCATGGCATTAATACTGAAAGAAGCGCCAGAGCAATCATTAGGCTTCAATAGACATCTATAAAAAAACTATCTGGTGATTTTAAGTGCGCATCATAAAATTTACACGTGGTTCCTGATGCTACATTACACTAGAATTTCCACATACTGAATACACACAAAATTTAACATAAGTTACATCCAAAACATATCTAAAAGGTTCTTAACGATATAATTCATAAACTTACACTATGGATGGCTGAAGTTCGACTTGATATAGCATGCAATGCCAAAAACCAATGTGGGGAACCCACGGACCAATGTCACTGTTGCGACCGACGAACGTTCTAAAACTAGCACTTCCGGTCCTAAGCGAAGCGCATGATTGAGAACCAGTGGAATAAAAAATCACTGTTACTTGTAACGGCACAGTCCCAAAGTTTTAACCCAGTCCGTTGCTATTTGCTCGATTGTCTCTTAACTGCAACATGATGCGTTCTTCATATTAGTAGTCTCAATGAAGGGGCATAGTTTGACTGATAGTTTCTACCGCTGGTTTATGTATTGGTATCTAATAGGGCTGGGATGGGTAACTCGGGCACTTGGCTCAGGTGGGTACAGAGTAAGACCCGGGTACCCACAGGACTACCCAGACCCGTGGTTAGTCATGTGATATATTGTTTAATGACAAAAGTTAACTGGAAACCTATGGTTACGCTAATGTCCGCATTTCTTTCTGACTACGTACCCATTCCTTCTGACTATTATATGTTTGAATAAAGATAAAACTTCAGTCAACTTCAGTGTATGCATGACCAGATTGTTTTATATGTGTTTCAAAATACATTTTACCAGGGCTACAGTCAAACTATTCCCAATCGGACATTTTGTACCTATATATTGAGACCTACTGTGGGTACCTGCGTAGGATAGGGCAATAGGAGGCAGGGGTACCCGGAAAGTAAATTTTAGATTCGTCCAGCCCTACTATCAAACTCATTTGCTGGAGTAGTTACTTTGTATTGGCACACATGCTGCCTGTAAGAAAGGGGTTGTCACATGTCTGGATGTACTTTGGCTTCATGATCAGCAGATGTTTAACATGACTATCCAGTGATCAATATGTAGCATGAAAGTCAAGGGATCATTGTCATAACCCCTTTGTATTAGTTTAAGATTGATATTAACACTATGACAGAGTTCAAGAACCCCAGAACGCCCTTAATTTCGAACACTGCTATCGAAAATAAACTTGAATGATCTGGCATGTTTTTAATTTTGGCAACATCTAATATGTTTTTCTTTGTTTCAGAAGACGATTCTCACGAACTCATCACATGCTTCTGTTTGAAGCCCTATGCTGGGAGGCCTATGATTGAGTGTAATGAGTGTTTAACATGGATTCACCTATCTTGTGCTAAAATCCGCAAAACGAACATACCTGACGACTTCACATGTCAGAGGTGCAGAGACGCTAAGTTCACAACACGCAAGTCAACTCGCATGCGAATCGAGAGCAAGCGGATTAGCACGTAACACAAGTATCATGTGCGACTGAAAGACATGTTGTGATATTCTCAGAGGGAAGTCTTTCTGGTGATGTTCTTCGCAGAACATGGGCATTACGCTGCCGCTCAAGTGCTATGGACAGTCGTCACATTCCATGTTTGTGTACACCTCATTGTTCTTGTTCATTACATGTTATCAACATGTGTTCATTTGAAATGTACGTTCATCATCAATTACAAGTTCCGCTTTCAGGAAAGGAATCTGCAGACAGAACGATTTACTGTCCCCTGTTCTGCAGTCCTTTGTTCCAGAATGAATGGTCTGGTTCGAATGGTCATATGACAATATCAATATATTTAACGTAAAACACAAAAAAGCTTAGCTTGATTCATTTTTCAAGGGATGAAGTGAACCTGCAATTTGTAGGCCAAATATTTGCTGATGCTGTGTTTTTATAAGGATTCTTCAACATCTGATCTTTACCCCAGATTTAGCACTGCCCTTATAGGAGGTCGTTTCCACAACTGCCATGCTTTTTATAGTTATTTGTGAACAGAAGCAGGAACAATCAGGGAACTAAATTTTTTGGTCATTCTATCATCCTTATGTTAAATTTGCAATCATGATATTGACACTTGCTCATTTTAAATGTACCAGTAGTCAATCTAGAGAGTATCTTGCTCTAGAGTTTCAACATGATTTGATCATGTAGAGGTCCAGATGATATTTATGTGATTGGTAAATGTCAGTAGTCACTACCCAAGTTTTGCAATAGTTATTGTTTGCTAAAACAAACCTTTAAGATGGACATAAAATAACTGATGTTGTACTTAAAATTTACAAGTCACCCTGAAGATCAAAGCGCAATGAACATCCTCCATGAAATTTGTCAACAGATCTCACACTTGTTGATAAGATCTAAATGCAAATAAATTTAAGTTATCTGACCACAGATTGGAAGCTTGTGGTCTTTTACATAGCTTTAGGCATGTGCTAGCTTTATTTCTCCTTTTGCCTAGAGACAAATTATGTATAGTCCAATCAGCTGGATTTCATTTTGTGATTTGGTTTCAATGGAGACAGGTTGTTCAAAACAATGTCCAGTTCTCGTGTAAATACTGATCTCAACCACATCGCAGAACCATTTCATAAAAGTGCTTTAAATTGTGACCTAGGAACGATCAGTATCATGCATATTCACATTGAGCCTTTTATTAGTAAACTACAATTTGTTAATTTTCTTTATATATTTGGAAGATGAAAATGCTCCCTGCATTTGAGGTAGAAACATATTTTTGTATGGATAGTATTGTCAAATATAGGTTCTCTTTTCTTAGTGAAACAGATATTTTGAGGAAACAATCAAGTTCTTGAGATGAAATAATTGGTACAGTTGAAATAAGATCTAAGTTCGGAGTTGGGTACTATCAGTAAATATTTGGGTTTTGTGAAAGATTTTATACTGTGCATGAGCATATATTTTTGTCGGAACATGTTTATTGTCAAAGGTGGAGCGTGTGTAACGGTCTGGAGCCTAGGTCTAGATTATTTGATTAGTGCCATGTGTGAGACTGAGACATTGACTCTGGGTCGTTGGGGTAGTCATTATATGCTAGAGTGATAGCCAGTGGTATCTGTCTAAACCAGACTTGCATGGGGCCAGCAACAAGTGTAGAAACTTTAGATGGCACTCTGGATTGGACAAAGCTTATTCAATCAAGAGCTACATCCCTTGGTGTCCCACATGCAGATTGAAGATGTGTACGTGTACAACAATTTATATTTGACATGTTGGACTCGGCAGGAATTGCAGATAGATATGTGTTCATGCTGTCATCAAAGCTCTGTTATTACTGAGTCAGGGTCATTTTGGCATCAATCTAATCTTACCGGATGTGCGAGTGAGGTGTGTGAAAAGTTAATTATGATGATTAGAGAGCATCAATTACAGTCTCGGATCCAGAAAGAAGGTAGTCTGGATTGGGCAGATTTAACTTTGTGATATATTATCATAGTCAAATTTGGGGCCATAATTTTGGTCCAATATTGACAGAAATTACCATAACACTGGAGGTAGAAGTGGTGTTTAATCTAGCCAGGGTTGCCAGTTTAGCGAGGCTTGTAGTCTCCCTTTAAGAAATCTCGTTTTTTGTCAAGGGTAAGTGAGATGTATTTGTGGCTGTCTATCATTGAAAATCACTTTGTTTAAGCAATACATCGGGTGGAAGACGTGTTTCTTCACTGAGCTAACTTATTAAAACCATTTTGTTTTGTAATGGTTTTTCTTATTTAAAATTCTTGTGTGCAACTTTTGAAGTGTTAGTATGAATACTGATTATGCAGATAATATATAGAATGTGAAGGAACGTGAATGAGGGAAATGTTGTAGACTGGTCTGAAGAGAAGGTTGCTGTTTTATTTTCAGGAATACTTCTATGATAAAACACTGATCATTTCTTTCAATTCAGTTCAATATATGACTCGTGAGGATATATTGTAATACAGGAGTAAAATATTTTAGTACTGTATTTTATTGCAGGAACTGAGTTAATACAGGCATTTATTGGTTGAAAATCTTGCATTTATGTGTACTCTTCAAAGAATTTTTGTAATTTATTTTAACAGATGCTTTTGTGAATTGAATTTTTATGGAAATAAATCTGTCTTAAATTTTTATTTGAATATCAAATTTTGAAAATTTCAATAAAATCAAACTGATAAAGGTACAGATACTTAATACTTTACATATTTGTAAGTGCAGCCGAAGAAATAGCATGATGTTATCCCAATGGGCCTTTTAGCTCCTGTTTAAAAGATCATGGTTGTCCTGTGAACAGCAATAAAGTGTCTACATGTTGTACCTTTACATGCATTTGTATCGTCAAAGCTGAAGTGCCATATTTTCATAAAGGGAGGCAATTCACTCAACCGGCATCAAGATTTTACATGTATTGTGTTATTGACATAATATGTAAGATTTAATATATTGCTTTTTACGAAGTTCCTTTGGATATGATGTTGAGAAATTGTGAAATCCGTGTATATCATACACATGCAAGTGCTTTTATGAAAGGGAGAAAATAGTATTGTACAAATGTAGTTAGCTAGCTTTTGTACTAAACCATATGATAATTCAAGCATTACAGTATTTGGGTATGGGTCTCGCCAAATTCGACCCAGCTGAAGCTTTCAAAGTCTATAAAATCTATTTTCAAGATTGTTTACTCTATTGAGGCCCAATGTTGGTCCTATTTCAGATCGTGGATGACAATTTCTGTTGAGCGTGCTTGAGCTTGTCATGGTGTTCACAGATGGGTACTTAAAAAGTTTACTATCCCCACAAATTTGACTTCGTCAGCTTTTGGGGGTGAGTGGTTAATGGTAGGGATGTCATGACTCAATGTATTAATGCATCTTGAACATACACCTGATGATATGACACTATGTGCCTACCCATGTATCATTTCAAAGTTTAATTCTGTATCGATTTAAAAATGTAATGCTTTCAAAGAAATGAAAAACCTCACCTGACCATTACTCCCTCTCTCTTTGTCTAATCTCTATTCAGAAACAAACAGCTTAATCTGACAATATCATTAAAATCAGAACTTAGTTTCGCTATCGCTCAACCAAAATCTGAGGACATCCCATTACTGGTCACATCAGAACGACCTTTCATCCCACCAATCAAAGCGTCGCTTACCAGATCATGAAAGTGACAGTGTTTTCTAATCATGCAACCTCGAAAACGTTAACATGGGGTTTTCCGAACGACAGTTACAGCTCGTATAACTGATTCCGTCAAAATTATCGTTTATCTCCCGCTTTCATAGGATAAACATTTGAATGAAAGAGATTTGCACAGTACGTGGGAAGCACTGCCGTACAATCTCAACCATGTATTAGACATTCCGGAATGTTCGGCAAGCATAGTCTGAAATGGAAGTCGCCAGGTAGAAATGAGTGCCGTAATGCTCAAGAAAGCTGTTTTCCAAATGGCTAATGTCGACTTCATGTTAGTCATTTCATTGGTCGGTCAAAGTTCGCGAAAGGTCATTCTGACGTGATCCGTAATGGGATGTCCTCAGATCTTTGTTTAGCGGCTTCGAGAACTTAGATCTGATTTTCATGAGATTGTTTAATCTTATTGCATAATACTATCAACATGAGCTTAAATTTGTCAGTCGTTGGAGGTTTCTAGAGGTGTATCTGTGCATAGGTAGGTGTATCATGACCCCAAATTAAAGGTGCATACTGATGTGGTGTCAAGATGTATACCCAAAACCAAATTGTTTTGTCTGATGTTAAAGGAGGCTTTTAGAATTATAATTCCTTTGCCTTATGAGTTTGTTCTTGCTTCAGATGTCTTTCATCTCAGAAATGCCCGTTTCATCCTTGATTCTGCGTATTATATCTTCCATCTGTTATGATAAATATTTGGGACTCAATTTGCACAAATTGCCTCTTCTGAATGAGATTTCAACATCTACATTCAAAGATGCGGTGACAAGCAAGTAAGCGCCGTGTATATATATCATGGAATCGGAAGACAGTAATATATGGACTTTTGGCTGGAAAATTTGTTTTCCTGAGTATCAAGACAGGTATATAAATCCTGCTAAATTTTCTAGTATTTGAAACGATAAGCAACAAAAGGACTACTGATGATATCACAGTTTGTTACAATCATAAAAGATCAGTGTAATATTTTTTGAGTGCTATATTTGTTGTTATGTCTTTCGAATTGAACTGGAAATTAAGCAAATAAGGTATATGGGTCCAGGGTATTTGTCACAGTAGAATGGAGATAAAACACTGCATCATGGAGAATGACCTATATTTCTGACACTGTCTCTCATTTGTATGGTTAGTGCTTTCAGACATTTATGCACCAAGTTGCTTTCTTCCCGATTATTTGGTCATTTAATGACAAGTCTTGCTCTCCCTGAATATTTGCAAAACGGTAATTTGGCATATTGATTCAAACATTCACAGCGTTTGCCTTGAATAAGTGTCAAGTTTTGCATAATACTTGCCACAAGTAACCATGCTTGGTTTTTTTGGACTTCAGACAAGTTTGTGCTGTTGCATGTTCAAGTTGTGGAACATGAGACGCAATTGGTGCAAGTGCCCTTTTTGTTTTGTTTTGGGGAAAATTGTAATGCCTATTTTGTTGGAGATAGGTGATCTCATAAGAACTGGGGTTGACTTCAGAAACTAGCTTTCCTGTCACCAAAGACTTCAACTCTTGGTAAAAAAATTCTACTATGTAGAGAGTTCAGTGTAAGGTTTAACTAAATACTTGACATGAGTTGCTTTCATAATCTGGTCCAGGATATTTCTATGCAATCTTGGTTGTCAGATTAGTCAGTATGTTAATGGACTTAAAATCCTTGACCGACACAAAGCACAAAGCAACCTTAGAACTTTTGACAACATTGAGCTGAGATCGCAGTGTTCAAATGGGCCGTGGGCCCACTTGCACAAAGCGATCATAGCGCCAAGATGATCGTTACTCCCATACTTAAACATAGGATTACGATAGTCTTTGTGCTAAGTTCGCTTTGTGCAAGTGGGCCCTGGTCATCACATGTTAGCGTTCCTTTGATTCAGATAAAAAGGAAAAAACCTCAAGCACCCCTTTGTGTCTTAACACATAAGTTAAGTCAAGGGTAACAGCCAAGATCTATATTGGGTCTTGTGATACTATGTAGTCGTGTAGCTTGTTTATTATTTAAAACTTTGTCAGCTTGGTATTTGAGGTGGGTGTGAGAATTGGGATGTCCAAGAATTAGTAGATCTTTGTAAATCAGACATTCAACATGAGTGAAAGGTGGCCTGTCAGGTCATTGTACATATGTACAGGGAATTTTTTTAAAGATGATGTTGCACAAGCTGCAGAAGCATTTGTCTTTTGGAAATCATCAGATGATTGTTGCAACGATTCATAGTGTGACAAAGTTAATAAAAGCTAAATTTATGAGAATAATGTGTCTTGGTGATTTTTCATGAATGATCTACAGTGTCATGAGTAAACTGATGGATGGATGTTTGCTTGTTTGTTGTTTAACGCCGCACTCAGCAATATTCCAGCTATATGACGGCGGTCTGTAAATAATCGAGTCTGGACCAGACAATCCAGTGATTGACATCATGAGCATTGATCCGCGCAATTGGGATCGATGACATGCATCAACCAAGTCAGCGAGTCTGACCACCCGATCCAGTTAGTCGCCTTTTACGACAAGCATAGTCGCCTTTTACGACAAGCATAGTCGCCTTTTACAGCAAGCATGGGTGGTTGAAGACCTATTCTACCCAGGAATCTTCACGGGTCAAAACCGATGGATGAGCGAAGGATGGTTCTTTGTGAACAACTTATTTACAAGACTACTGTGGACCTGTGTAATGAAGCAGATGTGCTGTTATGAACAGCGATGGTCCAGTTGTCATAATTCAGACGCCATAATTTGACGTGCAATTGCTTCCCTTGAATGTGTCAGAAACCTATGATCGTGGGTTTGAATCTCAAATTCGCCCTGATTATGTTTCTAGGTTTGTTGGCACCATTACCAGTGGTCTAGGGTTTAACCAAAGTGGAAAGTGTCTAAAACCTACATCACTTTCGGCTTTCCTCCCACATCAAGGAGACTTGACCTGAAGATTGTTCAAGGCGCCATTGAGCCAACTCACTTGTGGTTATTCCCCAAGAAACTATTCATGCCTCCTGACAACTGTTCTCATTTTATTTCATCCTCTGACCCTGGAGCCTTACTCCTGTATGCCGACGAGTCCATGCTGGAGCTTTAACACTCAGAACGTGAATGAGTGGTGTGGGTTTTACACCTCACTGAAAAGTATTTCAGTTATATTACTGTATGTAAGATTAATGTAGGAGGGAACAGCTGAGTAATGTTGGTCTAACATCCATGAGCACTTGTACATACATGCTGACATACCCAAAATCAGATATCTGAAATTTAACCCCAGAACCATAGGATTCTGAGCCAGTAAGGGAAACATGGGCCATGTGTATCTCCCATAGAAATCATCAAATGAATAGATAACGTAAGCATGATGAGCATCAGAGATACTAAACCAATATTAAAAGGAATTTTTAATAAAATTTATGAAATAAGTTACTAACATAAGTCCAGATATACAAAGAACACTTTTTATAGCCAGACAGTGTAATTAAATGATTAATTTGCATATTTCAGAATGGATTTGTTGACATGGTATTTCTGGTGTTAGGTGCTCACGTTAATGTCTCTCTGTTGGGGGGAAAAAACATAAAAAGAGATTATTGCGTGAATAATGCTCACCACCTCCTACACAGCTGTGTTTTTTTTTTAAAAGTGTGGACTATACTCAAGAAAATACGCTACCAACCAGTACGATTTTGGAGGAATCATTACAGAATATTCTGAAAATATCAAGTGAAATATTACGAATTAGACTAGATCTAATTGGTGACCTAACTACCGACATTGTCACAATCAATCAATGATCAACCCACAGTTTCTTGTTTTCACTTGTGAAAAGATCATTTCTCTTTACAAAATCATTCATTTATACATGCTATTATAACTAATTCTTTTGAAAATTATGAATTTTAGATCCAATGTACTCCATGTTAATCCTAATTGCTTCTATTTGGGGTTGGCATTTCTGGAAGATTAGTGGTGATGATTTGGGGCACTTACTCTATTGTGATAGTCTAAGGTGTTGACACCACCAATATTTTATCATACATCTAGGACCCAAGTATTCATTAGTTAGCTTACCGTATTCGACGTAATAAGCGGCCACTGCGATATTTACTAATATATTGGCTAGTGAACAATCCCAATTAGCACCCCTTCCGATTGATTAATGTACACAAGACACATTTATTCGTGTATGAAATGCACCCTTAATTATGGGCATTTAAATTCTCGAAAATATATCTATCGTGTATAATACGCACAGATTCTTCTTTTATATCATTTCAGGCTGTCAGCACAAAGTTTACAATCTTTCAACTCTGTTTTTTATCTCACCAAAATGATATTCTAATAAGAGCCCCCTATTTCTAATTTTGAGAGTGCCCTGTGCGCTTATTACGTCGAATACGGTATATTGTCAAGCATTACGAAATGTATGGCGCCGACATTGGCTGTGGGCTTCCTGCAGAGATTCTTCAAAAAGGTCAAGGTAAGTCCAGCACATGATGGTCGCCATTTTGTCATATGCTTGTTGTCTGCTTTTAGCGTCATTCAAAATCATGGGGCAGAAAAGTGCCGAACTTATTGTGGATGTCACAGAAATTATTGTACAAATTTCAGAAGACATAAAAGTCTTGGCTCAGACACAGGAAATGCCACAGACACAATTTAACAGTGTTATGGGACACATGTTTTTTTTTTAGATGTCTTGCGAAGTGGAAAGAAGACCCGTCACGGTGAGAGACAAAAAGGCATTTTCTCATTTTGTGAAAGAGAACAGAGATGTCTTCACATACAGGACTGTATTAAATTCAGTCAGGGAAGAGACATAGTTTCTGTACAAAAACAAGAGGTCAAATAAAATCAAAGAGACAGTGAACAACGTACCACTTCACCACATTATTGACAATTAACTTTTTAGACATGAGGACTTGTAGGTTTTCAAACAATGCAATCTCATTAAAATCAGATTTTAGTTATCACTACTGCTGAACAAAGATCTGAGGACATCCATTAGGGGTCACGTGAGAACGAACTTTCATGAACTTTGACTGACCAATGAAATGATCAACAAGAAGTCAGCATTAGCCAATCAGAGAGCCGCTTTGTCAGGCTTCACAGCGCTTATTTCAAACTTGGGACTTCCATTCCTGACTACGCTTTGAAATCTGTTGTTGCAAAATTTGAAAACATCACGAAAGAAAATTCTGGAATGGCTGATAAGTGGTCGATATTGTATGGCAGTACTTCCCATGGTCTATGAAAAGTCTCCCCCATTTCTTTTGTGTTCACCTTTTTCAGGTAGAATGATTAGAAAACACATTCCGATCTAGTAAGCGACGCTTTGATTGGTTGTTCTGATGTGACCTGCAATGGGATGTCTTCAGACCTTTGTTTTGTGTAGCGAGAACTAAGATCTGATTTTAATGAGATTGCAAACAAGGCAGTGTCTTTTGTTCAGGAGATTTTCCAGATAAAAAACTGAAACACAAATGTCTTGTTGCACACTTCTGTCATGAGGAATTCATTTTTTAAATACTTTCTTTTGTCTGTTATAATCTGACATGGGCCAAAACGGGCATTATTATACGTTGGTAATTGGGGGATGTTTGTTCATCTTTGAATATCCAGTGTATCATATTTCCATTCATTTACAATAAATACAAGGACCCATTGCCATGAGTTTTGTTTTCACATGTCAAGTCACCATCTCAATCTCCCTATAACTAATCTTGCAAAAGATTTCTAATGAGAGATATTTGATTGCAGCGATATTTTTAGCAACATTGACGTTCGAATTGGGTCCAAAATAAAAGTGTGGCGGCAATTTGGGTCCAGGGTATTCATCCGAATAGAATGGAGATGTAATACCCTTAATATATGAGGATGATGTTAACAGGGACGGGATGCTATTTCCGCTTTTTTGCAAAAAGAAAATTAAAAGAATATCAATCCCCTTCCACCAGTCCGAGAATATCAAATAGTTCGGCACTATGAGCAACATAGAAAGCACAACAGAAGATCAATAAAATCATATTTCTCAATTTTGTTTATATCACATATTTTTACATGATACTTACATAAACAATAACATTTTCTTCACATTTCAAATTGCCAGAATACTTTTGCTACTGGAGGTAGCACATCGGACTGACAGACGTGCTTAACCTGTGTGAAAGTCACTTTTCAAAACACCAGACACTACAATTTTCCAGCTAACTGATGGCAGCCTGGGCCAGACAATCCACGCCGTCCAGGAACATGGACACACTAGTTTGACCACCTGATCCATTTGGTGGCCTTTTAGTGAGTGAGTGAGTGAGTTGGGTTTAACGCCGCTTTTAACAGTATTCCAGTCATATCACGGCATTGGTGGCCTTTTACGACCAGCTAGGCTGTTAGAGACCTATTCATCATGGAGTGAGTGAGTATGGTTTTACGCCGCTTTTAGCAATTTTCCAGCAATATCACGGCGGGGGACACCAGAAATGGGCTTCACACACTGTACCCATGTCGGGAATCAAACCCGGGTCTTCGACGTGACGAGCGAACGCTTTAACCACTAGGCCAGTTCATCTTTTCTCAAAACTCTTCTATGTGGCTGGCTGGCCGGCCTGAACAGACATGGCATCATACTGTTTGAGGTGACGTCACTTCCTCACTGGATTCAAATGACCCTGTCCACACTGTGAGTTACCTTTCTGAGGGTGAGTTGGTGTCGGGGTTTAACACCACTCTTAGTGTTCCAATATTATCAGGGTGTGTCAGCTGAGTCTGGGAGGAAAGCCTGAAGTGATGCAGGTGTTGGGTGTTTACAATTCTAGTGAAACCCAGGAGCACTGGAATGGTACTGACAAACTTGTACCGATTTGAGTGAGTGAGTGAGTTGGGTTTAACGCCGCTTTGAACAGTATTGCAGTCATATCACGGTGTGTCGGCTTAATGCAGGAGGAAGGTTCGTAGTGATGCAGGTCTCAGACGTTACTTTGCAGCGAATTGCTGCGCCTTAGACAACTGGGCCCCCATGCCCCCACCTCTCTAAGAGGCTGATGCAACATAGATGTGATATTGTCAAAAAAAACTAATTCACATAAAAGTTTCTGAAGCTTCTGAATTCATACTGATAAATCATTACAAAACATGTATCATTAGTGGGATGAAAAAATTCAACCATTTAGCTTGTAAATTTCCATACACCCTGTTATTCCCGCTTGATACTCACAAAGTAACAATTAACATACTTCTTCAGCTTGGTGCATACACTCCCATGTCATCATGGTATTGAATCAAGATGGCCACTGCTACAGTGAATGCCATAGATTTCTCTGTACAATTTCACATCCTGAAAGCTATAAACACACAACCTTTCTTTTTTCGGATGAAATATTTTATGTTGATCTAGTGTATCCACAAGATGGAGCAAGTTCCTCCGGTACTTCCAGACTGACGTGAAATATTGTACAAGATGGTGGACCTCATCCCTCTGCTCACCTTGTGTGGTCAGTCTGGTCAGATTTTGACTGTCTTACCAAACAGAGACTTGAACAAGTCATTCCTGAAAAAGAAAAAACAAATATAAGAAACTAATCCCGGAATTTTGGCAGGGCAACTGAAAACTAATGTATAAGGGGAGATAATCCATGTGCGTGCGTGATGCACGAGTGTGTTTTGTTTGACGCCTTACAGCATTATACAAGCCATATCATGGTGGCCAGTAAATACAGTAAACTGTTTATAACGAACTCGCTTATAACAAACAGAAGGATATTATTTTTTGGTGTCGGCCATTTGTGTATATTTGATGTACATATGCTTATCACGAACTTCTGTTTCAACGAACTAAAATCAGTGGTCCCTTTGAGTTCGTTATAATCGAAGTTTACTGTAACGAAATCTGGACCAAAAAATCCAGTGATTGACATTATGAGCAACAATTCACACTGTCGTGGTGTTATAAGACACCATCAACCAAGTCACTGTGTCTGACCACTTGACCCATTACACGCCTATAGTGACCAATTCTTAGAATCCCCCCGTGGGTACCTTGTGTGTCACCCTGGCAACACATATTACATTGTCTAACAAATAATTCCATTCAGATTCAATCAGTCATAAATAACAGTTGAAAGATAAATGATATCTAAAAACACCTGGTAACTGCTTACCTGCAACACTGTCAACACAAATGTGTTAGATGTCACTGTCACCAATAGATGACAGTAGGATGCTAATACCATATTCAAAGTAATAAGCGCCCGGGGGCCGGGCGCTTTCAAAATTAGAAATAGGGGGCTCTATATTATTTTGGTGTGGAAAAAACAGAGTTGAAAGGTAAATTTCGTGGTTTATGCAGACAGCCTGAAATGTTTATATACGACAGATATATTTTTCCAGAATTTAATTGCCCATAATTAAGGGTGCATATAACACATGAGTGCGTATTATACGCGAACAAATAAATCTTGTGTACATTGATCAATCGGAAGGGGTGCTAATTGGGATTGTTCACTAGCCAATGTATTAGCAAATATCGCTGTGGGCGCTTATAAGAGCGGGGCGCTTATTACATCGAATACAGTATGTAGATCTGTCATTAATTTCAAACAACTAAGGCAAAAAAAATAATAGTCATGGTTCTCAGTCACCGCCCGCATCATCACAAAATCTGCCGTATGTTTCGTTTATATTTATATTTTTATCATAAAAAAATCTAATACTTAAAAACAATGCGATTCAATACAACACACAGTTACTTCCCTTTACATGCACACTGCTTTACTGTGCATCTTGTTATGGTCATGGCAGCAATAGGAGTTTGTATGCTTGTTTATGTAGGGAGGCCCTTTCCCAGGTTGATGGTACTCAACTCTATATTTGGTAACATACTAGTTTGAACAAGCGAGAGAGGAAAACAAAACACTCGCTTGCGCTTTTTTCTCAAAAGTCATTGCCTGAGAACCAATTCTTTTACGTTTTAAGCCTAAAATGTTGGACATTGGCCACCCACCGTGCTTCATCTGACCATGTGGAGTTGTCAATCGGGGCCATGAAGTTGACCAGCTTTGCATGGACGTCATACCTGCAACAGACAAGAAGGTGCATATATAGGAGCATGTTAACTAGGGAGACTGAAATCTTTTGTTTGTTTATTTCTAACAGGATCATGGGTACGGAAAAAACTGATTGTCATGGGAAGAAAGAGATGAGCTTCAAATGGGCTATCTCTCATTCATTCATTCATTCATTCATTCATTCATTCATTCATTCATTCATTCTCTCATTCATTCATTCATTCTCTCATTCATTCATTCATTCATTCATTCTCTCATTCATTCATTCATTCATTCATTCTCTCATTCATTCATTCATTCATTCATTCATTCATTCACTCACTCTTCTCTATTGGGAGAAAATCCTGATGTACAGAGTCAAGATATATCTTGGCTTAAACGAATTAACGTATTCATCAACCAAATGTTACTTCTGCCTCAACTAAACAGACGTACACAAATAAAGTGAATTATCATATGATGGATAGTGTTGCCAATATGATAAACCAACCCAAAACTTTGTATCACGATCTTATTAATTTTGCAAATGAGGTCGGTGAGCAGGAACTTCTTTTAATTTCCTCCCATAGATTCAATGTTTGTGAAAATGCAAGATAAGGATATTTTATATTTTTATTTTAAGTGCTTCAGTAGACTACTTGCATGCTCAAAGGGACGTTACTCTAGTTTGTGAACCAGGGGCAACCATGTGCTTTAAAAGAGGCAGGCTGCATGATGAGTGAGACAATGTATGAGATGAGGTGAGGTGAGTGAGAGAGTGAGTTGGGTTTAACGCCGCTTTTAACAGCATTCCAGTTATAGTTATAGTCAGGAAAGCCCGAAGTGATGCAGGTCTTAGACGTTTACCACTTCGGTGAAACCCACGAGCACGAGTATGGTGCTGACAAACCTAGAAACTTAATCGGGGTGAACCGAGATTCGAACCCACAATCATAGGTTTCTGGCATGCCCAAGGGACACAACTCTGCACAGCGAATCGCGGCGCTTTAGACAATTGGGCCACCCGTGCCCCCTTGAGGCGAGGTGAAATGGAGTTTAATGTTGTTTCCAAGATTTTTGCACTTTTTTAGCGACATGCATGCACCTGTGTGTGTGGCAGCTTATACTAGTCTGGACTGATGCTGATTAATAGTGCTAGGCCACTGAGATGCCGGGCCACAGTTTAACATGAATACCCCACTCAGACACTGTCAGACACTCAGTATACTGACTCCGAGCCGACCAGTCCTTGTTTTAGCCCCTTAAAGTCGAGCGCCAGACAGGGTAACAACAAGTACCATCTTTTAAGTCTTTTGGTATTACACGGCTGAGGATCGAACCCCGTACCTTCCGCTCTCTGGGCGGCATCAGTCCGGACTAGTACAAGCAGCCACACACACCTACACACACACATATACATGCACGTCGTTATATAAGTGCAATAATCTTGGACGCGACGTTAAACCCCATTTCACCTCACCTCATGTGTGCCCATTGTCCATTGTGATGTCAATCAGTGATAATTTATGTCCTGGCTTCCACTTGTCCATCAATATCACCTATCAGCGCTAATTAATTGTTGGATTCCATTTGTCCATTGCCAGATACCTATCAGCGCCAACCAGCCAGGCAGTGTAACAACAAGTACCATCTTTTATGACAGGGCTGGGGATTTAACCACTGACCCTCCACTCTCCGGGTAGATGCCCAATCCACTAGACCACAGAGGTCTTAAGAGAACCTGGGGAATGTTGCTGTGCTCTCAGACAGATAAAGAACTTGTGACAAAACTCTATGGGGATAAAAAGGAAACGTCACTCATCCCCTCTATAGCACAGAGAGAGATGGCGACCATGAGAGAAGACAGGAGCTAGAGGAAGAGAAGTACCCACCTGATCTTCCTCCCCTTGCTGGCCCGTGTGTCCACCTTCTTCTTCTTTACCTTCGTGCGTAACTTCTCAATCTCTAGCCACTGTCTGTAACAAGCAGTTGGTTTATCTTTCACATTCTAAGTTTGCAGACAACAGATATTGTAAAATGAGTGAGTAAATGAACATTCTACGTCTGTTTTGTTTGTTTAACGCCGCACTCAGCAATATTCCAGATTATTTACGTCGGTAATATTGCAGCCAAGTAAAATGAATTTAAGTGTGCTGTAATTTCATTGTTATTGCGTCTCTGCCATAATCCCGTGTCACTACCACAAGCCACAAGTAAATGGACAACGTAATCTAGCTGAGAACGTTGAAAACCAACAGTCGTTTGGATGCCATTCAGATAGAAAAGAAAGAAAAAAATAGCAAAACACTGCTTGCTTTCTTGGTAGTGGACATGTGATTAAAAGAGCAAGGGAGGCAACTCTGTTAGTGTCAATTGGCATACCACTAAAAGATATTTTTATTACATTAAATACCATGTTTAATGGCACTGGACCCTGGAAATCTTTCAGACTTTATACTGCAAAATTTTTTTTTTTTCCCATTTAATTTGAAAGAAAAGAGTGTCAATTGGCTTGGTGAAATGGATACCACATTACTTATATATTAAGTGTGGTCAATACTGACCAGAACAATTTCAAGTTTTCTTTTCCCAGATTCAGCTAACCAGGAGGGTTCTGTTATCACGGAGACACATGTCATCCCTTGTATCATGACGTCATGTTCTCCCAGAGAGATGTCATGTCAGTATCACAAAGAACACTGAGTTAGCATAGAGAGACAGTCCCACAGAAAATTACTGATAACGTTTGTACTTAAAAATATCACTATGTATTTCAAACTGAAGGTGATATTGGATTTTCTAAGTCCAAAAATTGCAACATTTGAAACCTCCGGAAATGCTGTTGGTTCCAAAGGAAACTTCTGTGCATCAAATACCCAATAACACCCAGAAATCTTAAAACAAGTAATTGCCTACCTGTACTGCATGATATCACCTGTATCTCACCTGCTGATTGCGACTGGATCATCGAGTTCACTCGTCTTCCTCTCAATCAGCTCACGCAGCAGCTGGTGGTAGAAGTCGCTGTCGTCAAACACCTCGCCGTCGTAGTCGTCTCCAGGAGATGCTGACACTGCGGCCTGTGAAGACAAAGTCGTACTCCAGACAAAGTCTGAGTATTTGGTTCTCCCACCTACATCACTTCCCATTAATCCCTCCTCCCCTCCCCTTTCTCCTCCCAGGAGGTGCGTGCCTCTGCTTCTCCCCCCACTCCATCCACCCCAAAGACACCCACCTCCTGTTTGTCTTTGGCGTGCCTCTGGTTCTCCCCCTAACCAAACCCATCCATCCCAAGACACCCACCTCCTGGTTCTTCCTCTACCCCCACACACCCACCTGGTTCTTCCTCTACCCCCACACACCCACCTCCTGGCTCTCCCTCTACCCCCAGACACCCACCTCCTGGTTCTCCCTCTACCCCCACACACCCACCTCCTGGTTCTCCCTCTACCCCCAGACACCCACCTCCTGGTTCTCCCTCTACCCCCAGACACCCACCTCCTGGTATTCCTCGGCGTGCCTCTAGTTCCCCCTCTACCCCCAGACACCCACCTCCTGGTTGTCCTTGGCGTGCCTCTGGTTCCCCCTCTACCCCCAGACACCCACCTCCTGGTTCTCTCTCTACCCCCAGACACCCACCTCCTGGTTCTCCCTCTACCCCCAGACACCCACCTCCTGGTTCTCCCTCTACCCCCACACACCCACCTCCTGGTTCTCCCTCTACCCCCAGACACCCACCTCCTGGTTCTCCCTCTACCCCCAGACACCCACCTCCTGGTATTCCTCGGCGTGCCTCTAGTTCCCCCTCTACCCCCAGACACCCACCTCCTGGTTGTCCTTGGCGTGCCTCTGGTTCCCCCTCTACCCCCAGACACCCACCTCCTGGTTCTCTCTCTACCCCCAGACACCCACCTCCTGGTTCTCCCTCTACCCCCAGACACCCACCTCCTGGTTCTCCCTCTACCCCCAGACACCCACCTCCTGGTTCTCCCTCTACCCCCACACACCCACCTCCTGGTTCTCCCTCTACCCCCAGACACCCACCTCCTGGTTCTCCCTCTACCCCCCAGACACCCACCTCCTGGTATTCCTCGGCGTGCCTCTAGTTCCCCCTCTACCCCCAGACACCCACCTCCTGGTTGTCCTTGGCGTGCCTCTGGTTCCCCCTCTACCCCCAGACACCCACCTCCTGGTTCTCTCTCTACCCCCAGACACCCACCTCCTGGTTGTCCTCGGCGTGCCTCTAGTTCCCCCTCTACCCCTAGACACCCACCTCCTGGCTGTCCTTGGCGTGCCTCTGGTTCCCCCTCTACCCCCAGACACCCACCTCCTGGTTCTCTCTCTACCCCCAGACACCCACCTCCTGGTTGTCCTCGGCGTGCCTCTAGTTCCCCCTCTACCCCCAGACACCCACCTCCTGGCTGTCCTCGGCGTGCCTCTGGTTCCCCCTCTACCCCCAGACACCCACCTCCTGGTTGTCCTCGGCGTGCCTCTAGTTCCCCCTCTACCCCCAGACACCCACCTCCTGGTTGTCCTCGGCGTGCCTCTAGTTCCCCCTCTACCCCCAGACACCCACCTCCTGGCTATCCTCGGCGTGCCTCTAGTTCCCCCTCTACCCCCAGACACCCACCTCCTGGCTATCCTCGGCGTGCCTCTAGTTCCCCCTCTACCCCCAGACACCCACCTCCTGGCTGTCCTCGGCGTGCCTCTAGTTCCCCCTCTACCCCCAGACACCCACCTCCTGGTTGTCCTCGGCGTGCCTCTAGTTCCCCCTCTACCCCCAGACACCCACCTCCTGGCTATCCTCGGCGTGCCTCTAGTTCCCCCTCTACCCCCAGACACCCACCTCCTGGTTGTCCTCGGCGTGCCTCTAGTTCCCCCTCTACCCCCAGACACCCACCTCCTGGTTGTCCTCGGCGTGCCTCTAGTTCCCCCTCTACCCCCAGACACCCACCTCCTGGCTGTCCTCGGCGTGCCTCTAGTTCCCCCTCTACCCCCAGACACCCACCTCCTGGTTGTCCTCGGCGTGCCTCTAGTTCCCCCTCTACCCCCAGACACCCACCTCCTGGCTATCCTCGGCGTGCCTCTAGTTCCCCCTCTACCCCCAGACACCCACCTCCTGGTTGTCCTCGGCGTGCCTCTAGTTCCCCCTCTACCCCCAGACACCCACCTCCTGGTTGTCCTCGGCGTGCCTCTAGTTCCCCCTCTACCCCCAGACACCCACCTCCTGGCTGTCCTCGGCGTGCCTCTAGTTCCCCCTCTACCCCCAGACACCCACCTCCTGGTTGTCCTCGGCGTGCCTCTAGTTCCCCCTCTACCCCCAGACACCCACCTCCTGGCTGTCCTCGGCGTGCCTCTAGTTCCCCCTCTACCCCCAACACCCACTCCTGGTTGTCCTCGGCGTGCCTCTAGTTCCCCCTCTACCCCCAGACACCCACCTCCTGGCTGTCCTCGGCGTGCCTCTAGTTCCCCCTCTACCCCCAGACACCCACCTCCTGGCTGTCCTCGGCGTGCCTCTAGTTCCCCCTCTACCCCCAGACACCCACCTCCTGGTTGTCCTCGGCGTGCCTCTAGTTCCCCCTCTACCCCCAGACACCCACCTCCTGGCTATCCTCGGCGTGCCTCTAGTTCCCCCTCTACCCCCAGACACCCACCTCCTGGTTGTCCTCGGCGTGCCTCTAGTTCCCCCTCTACCCCCAGACACCCACCTCCTGGTTGTCCTCGGCGTGCCTCTAGTTCCCCCTCTACCCCCAGACACCCACCTCCTGGCTGTCCTCGGCGTGCCTCTAGTTCCCCCTCTACCCCCAGACACCCACCTCCTGGTTGTCCTCGGCGTGCCTCTAGTTCCCCCTCTACCCCCAGACACCCACCTCCTGGCTGTCCTCGGCGTGCCTCTAGTTCCCCCTCTACCCCCAACACCCACTCCTGGTTGTCCTCGGCGTGCCTCTAGTTCCCCCTCTACCCCCAGACACCCACCTCCTGGCTGTCCTCGGCGTGCCTCTAGTTCCCCCTCTACCCCCAGACACCCACCTCCTGGCTGTCCTCGGCGTGCCTCTAGTTCCCCCTCTACCCCCAGACACCCACCTCCTGGTTGTCCTCGGCGTGCCTCTAGTTCCCCCTCTACCCCCAGACACCCACCTCCTGGCTGTCCTCGGCGTGCCTCTAGTTCCCCCTCTACCCCCAGACACCCACCTCCTGGTTGTCCTCGGCGTGCCTCTAGTTCCCCCTCTACCCCCAGACACCCACCTCCTGGCTGTCCTCGGCGTGCCTCTAGTTCCCCCTCTACCGCCAGACACCCACCTCCTGGTTGTCCTCGGCGTGCCTCTAGTTCCCCCTCTACCCCCAGACACCCACCTCCTGGTTCTCCCTCTACGGTTCTCCCTCTACCCCCAGACACCCACCTCCTGGTTGTCCTCGGCGTGCCTCTAGTTCCCCCTCTACCCCCAGACACCCACCTCCTGGTTGTCCTCGGCGTGCCTCTGGTTCTCCTCCTCCACCTTCTCCTCCACACCCAGGATCCTCTGTCCACTTCTCTTCAGCTGTGTACGTCGGATGAGTCGGTCCTTGTCTCGCATAATCTGAACACATACAATGAAACCTTAATCATTCCTGAACATAAATTTACTATTTACCACAGATCAACCACACAGATCACCAGTAGAACAGCCAACTCAACCAATCCAACAGTACCTAGTGTCCTAGCATACATCACCATGTTGATCGGGGATCTGGAAACATTTTTTAGCCAATCGGACATTTGCATTTTGGTCACACCCACCTCATATCTTAGGTGCTGGATGTTCATGCATGAATAAAAGAATAAACTCAAGTGTCACTTTCATAACATATATAGTGTTACCTCACTATTGTACAGGGTTGTGTATTGGGTCATTTGTATACCGGTAGTATTATTAGGTGCTGAGGTAAGGTTATAGCACTTATATAAACGACCTGCACAACTTGTTGGTACCAGTGAGGACTTGTGCCGATTTCGTAGTGTTAGCCCAATGAGGTATCACGCCACAGTTCAACATGCATACCCCACACAGACACAGTATAGTGACTCTAAGATGACCATTTTGAGCATTGTGCCTTTCAATTGGACTCAAAGTGAGTGAGTGAGTGAGTATGGTTTTACTCTGCTTTTAGCAATATTCAAGCAATATCACGACAGGTACACCAGAACTCATGTCGGGAATCGAATGCAGGTCTTCGGCGTGACGAGTGAACAATTTAGCCACTGGGCTACCCGACCGCCCCTGGACTCAGAGAGGAGGTATGGTAGTGAACATCATTCCGAGGCAAGGGAGTTAACTGACTATAAAAGTCCAGTTTCCACCCGTGCCGAACTAGGCTGGTATTATGGAGTTACATTTTGGCTGGACTAACGAGTCTATGAATAGTCCAATCAAAATCGCGCACCAAAATCAAAATCCGGTTCGTAAAATGTTGTGCAGATTTCTGTCGATTGCAGGATTTGCAAAGGTTTTTAATCAAGTTGCTGACATGATTTGATGCACTTCGCTATGTAAGACCTATTTTATCACAATATAAATCTTGACTGTCGATCAGATCGTTTGGACTGGGCGCTGCCATTTGGTTTGAAGCAAATGCAAGTGATACGAGAGGTGCAATCTGATTGGTCCATATGAGAGGCATAGAAGGGACATATCTCGTTATAACCACTGGGGGCGCTACGGTCGTGCCCAGGAATTCCAGCCTAGTTCAGCAAGGGTGGAACTTTTAAAGTCAGTTAACTCCCTTGCCTCGGGAAGATGGGTAGCGAATGGGTTCAACAAATTTATCTGTGATGTGACACTGGCTAATGGAGGACAGATCACAGGTCGGCATTGTGGGTCTGGGACAGACTCGGCATTGAGCAGGATGCAGTGTCTTCCCACCTGTTCGATCTGTTTGAGTGCAGACTGTTCCAGGGCGCTGAATGACTTCCCCTTGATCTTCCCCGATGCAAGCCGCGTCTTGTCATTCCACTTGTGCAGCGTCTCGTTTCTGGAAATAGAAAGACATGCCATTCACACTAGATGGGGAGGTGAGATGGGGTTTAACGTCAAGTCCAAGATTATCAAAGAGTGATACAATAAATCATCCACGTAAATCAATTCACTCTGACAGTTGTGGATGTCTGCACGAGGGTATTATTCTGTTCCGTGAACAGAGGGTATTATTCTATTCAACAGTTCAACAGCTCACAGGGCTGGTGCCAATTCCCCATGCAGGTCTAGATGTTTAATGTGTTGTCTAGACATTGAGTGAGTGAGTGATTATGGTTTTACGCCGCTTTTAGCAATATTCCAGCAATATCACAGCGGGGGACACCAGAAATGGGCTGCACACATTGTACCTATGTCGGGAATCGCAACCGTGTCTTCGGCGTGATGAGCAAATGCTTTAACCACTAGGCTACCCGACCGCCACTATCTATTATGTTTTTTGCGTAGTCAATGTGCTGCCCAGACATTGTGTGTTGTCAAGACATTGTGTGTAGTGCCTAGACACTGTCTGTGTAATGTGCATCTGTTTTTCATCCCTGTTACTATGCATCCTAAGTTTGAGTTAGCACACAAAGATGGGTCCACCTCACCAACAGGGGGGCCACGCAATATCCCCAGACATGAAGAACACGTAGAGCGAATAAGGTTCCTGTAATGAGGAGAGCCTTCATACCTGTAAGTTGCAAATCCTTTGTGCCTCTTTGACAGAAAGTCGGGGTAGTCTGACATCTTGAACTTCCTTTTCAAACCCTGTGTGTCCGTCTGCTGTCTCGGAGCTTTCTTGACCACAGGGGTAGACTCTGTTTCAGATTCGCTGGTGATTTCTTCATCATCAGAATTAGGTTTACTTCCTCTAGAAAGTACAAAAGACCAAGGATAAAAATTCAGAGATTATTGTGCCAATGGCACAGATAAAAGTACTAATGAAGGTTCTTGGAGCCTGGACTGTTTCGAGTTGCTTGTGCTGATCTAAATGATACGAAGCTAGTGATAAATGTACTTCCGCAACAGTTGTGCTTCCTGAGAAGGATAGGATTATCCTCACAACTATTAGATACGTCTGCAGTGAAGAGGACGTCTGTTGAAAATATGAATAAATTTGTAGTGTGATTGACAGCCAAACAGGAATTTATGGCTATGATGTAATAGACGTAGGGTATTCGAAGGACTTCTGTACTTCTGCAAAGCTAATCTGGACAATGATTTAGTGTGAACATACGAACACGCTTCATGCACACAAAGATTCAGAAAAACAAACCTTGGCATTCAGAATTATATGGATATCATCAATCTCACAAAGGAAATTTGTTTGTTGTTTAACGCCGCAGTCAGAAATATGACAGCGGTATGTAACTAATTGAGTTTTGACCAGACAATGCAGTGATTGATATCGATCCTTGCAATCGATCCACGCAATTGGGATACGATGACATGCATCAGCCAAGTCACCAAACCTGACCATCTGATCTTCTAGGTTGCCTCTTACGACAAGCTCCAGTGATTGATATTATGAGCAGCTGGGGTACAATCACACGCTACCAACCAGGACATTGAGCCTGACAATCTGATCCAGTTTGTCAACTCTTATGACTAGTATAGGTTGTTGGGGACACATTCTAACCTGGAATACCCCAAGGGGCCTAGTTTAACATAAAGAATCCACCCTACTTGTCCAGCTTGGGGTCGGAACCGTCCACCACGTGCCTCGTCTCTTGGTTCTGGAGCAGTAGCAGAGTCTGGACTCGGAGCAGGTCGTCCAGCAGCTTCTTCAGCACCGACTGGGCTGAAACATCAGACAGTCAGACAACATCAGGTACAGTCAGACAACATCAGGTACAGTCAGACAACATCAGGCACAGTCAGACAACATCAGGTACAGTCAGACAACATCCGGCACAGTCAGACAACATCAGGTACAGTCAGGGAACATCTGGCACAGTCAGACAACATCCAGCACTGTCAGACAACATCAGGCACAGTCAGACAACATCAGACAGTCAGACAACATCAGGTACATTCAGACAACATCAGACAGTCAGACAACATCAGACAGTCAGACAACATCAGGCACAGTCAGACAACATCCAGCACTGTCAGACAACATCAGGCACAGTCAGACAACATCCAGCATGGTCAGACAACATCCAGCACGGTCAGACAACATCTGGCACAGTCAGACAACATCTGGCACAGTCAGACAACATCCAGCACGGTCAGACAACATCCAGCACGGTCAGACAACATCCAGCACGGTCAGACAACATCTGGCACAGTCAGACAACATCAGGTACAGTCAGACAACATCCAGCACGGTCAGACAACATCTGGCACAGTCAGACAACATCCAGCACAGTCAGACAACATCCAGCACAGTCAGACAACATCCTGCAGTCAGGGAACATCCAGCACAGTCAGGGAACATCCGGCACAGTCAGGGAACACCCGGCACAGTCAGGGAACATCCGGCACAGTCAGACAACATCCGGCGCAGTCAGGCAACATCCGGTGCAGTCAGGCAACATCCGGCACAGTCAGGGAACATCCAGCACAGTCAGACAACATCCAGCACAGTCAGACAACATCCTGCAGTCAGGGAACATCCGGCACAGTCAGGGAACATCCGGCACAGTCAGACAACATCCAGCACTGTCAGGGAACATCTGGCACAGTCAGACAACATCTGGCACAGTCAGACAACATCCGGCACAGTCAGACAACATCCAGCACAGTCAGGGAACATCTGACAACAGTCAGACAACATCCGGCCAAGTCAGACAACATCTGGCATAATCAACGTCCAGCACAGTCAGACAACATCCGGCACAGTCAGACAACATTCGGCTCAGTCAGGGAACATCTTGCAGTCAGGGAACACCCGGCACAGTCAGGGAACATCCGGCACAGTCAGGGAACATCCGGCACAGTCAGAGAACATCCAGCCAAGTCAGACAACATCCGGCAGTCAGGGAACTTCCGGCACAGTCAGACAACAGGCAGTCAGGGAACATCCGGCACAGTCAGACAACATCCGGCCAAGTCAGACAATATCCGGCATAGTCAGACAACGTCCAGCACAGTCAGACAACATCCGGCACAGTCAGACAACATCCGGCACAGTCAGACAACATCTAGCACAGTCAGACAACATCTGGCACAGTCAGACAACATCCCGCACAGTCAGACAACATCCGGCGCAGTCAAGCAACATCCGGCACAGTCAGACAACATCCGGCACAGTCAGACAACATCCGGCACAGTCAGACAACATCTGGCACAGTCAGACAACATCCGGCGCAGTCAAGCAGCATCCGGCGCAGTCAGACAACATCCGGCACAGTCAGACAACATCCAGCACAGTCAGACAACATCCGGCGCAGTCAAGCAACATCCGGCGCAGTCAGACAACATCCGGCGCAGTCAGACAACATCCGGCACAGTCAGGCAACATCAGGCACAGTCAGGGACATCTGACAACACAATCAGACAACATCCGACAACTGACAGTCAGACATCATACAGCCTGGGGACATCTGACAAAACTATCAGGGAATGTCCGATAAAACACAGTCAGACAACATTTGATAAAACATTGTCAGACAACATCCAATAAAACATGGTCAGACAACATCCGGTAAAACACAGTCAGACAACATTTGATAAAACATTGTCAGACAACATCCAATAAAACATGGTCAGACAACATCCGGTAAAACATGGTCAGACAACATCTGATAAAACATGGTCAGACAACATCCAATAAAACATGGTCAGACAACATCCGGTAAAACATGGTCAGACAACATCTGATAAAACATGGTCAGACAACATCCGATGAAATACAGACATCCGATAAAACACAGGCAGACAACATCTAATAAAACATGGTCAGACAACATCCAATGAAATACAGACAACATCCGATAAAACACAGTCAGACAACATCCAATAAAACACGGTCAGACAACATCCGGCTCAGTCAGGCAACATCAGATAAAACACAGGCAGACAACATTCCATAAAACAGTCCGACAACATCCGATAAGACATGGTCAGACAACATCCGATAAAGCAGTCCGACAACATCCGATAAAACAGTCAGACAACATCCGATAAAACATGGTCAGACAACATCCGATAAAACAGTCAGACCACATCTAATAAAACAGTCTTACAACATCCGATAAAACATGGTCAGACAACATCCGATAAAACAGTCAGACCACATCTAATAAAACAGGGTCAAATAACATCCTTTAAAACCTGTTTAGAAACTATCCGATAAAACAAGGTCAGACAACATCAAATAAAATACAGACAACTGATACTGTGTCTGAGTGGACTATGCACACAGTAGTGTATCTAAGTAGGCTAGAACTATAAAACCGACATTAGTCTGAACGCACATGTTGCTATATAAGTGCACTAATCTTGAACACCATGTCACCTCACCCCACACTATCTGCATTACCCCTTACATGGGCGGATAAAGAGGGGGGGTGCGGGGCTGCGCACACCCCCTTTTTATTTCGAAAAAAATCTTTATTTCTGTATAATCTACCACCAAAGACAATAAATAGATCTTAATTATGCACCCCCCTTTTCAAAAAAGCTGTATCCGCCCATGCCTTACTTAATGCTAAGGTCCTTCAGACTCAAATCTCACTCAAAGCTACCTTCAGTGACAGCCTGTATGTAGTTATCTCCCCCTTGTTCCACAAACAGATCCCAGGTGGCAGGCTGAGGCAGCTGGTTGATGACAGATGCTACTTTCTGTACTTTGATCCTCTCCTCCAAAAGGTTGTCCCAGAGCCCTGAAAAGAGAGTGACACATCTTACCTCCCTGCTGGAAACATCACTAACAAATGACCTTGCATTTGTAGCAGGGCGTGGAGTCGTCCCACAGATGACTTCCTTACCTTGTCAGCTTGCTGACGGAGTTAACCTCTTTGATCATGTGGACAAGGCGTCCGACCTTGGATCAGAAGGTCCCTGGTTCAAATCCCATCACGGGACTCGGAAATTTTATGGCTGCTACGCTGGCGCCCAACATGAGGCTGAGCAAGTTCATATAAATTTGAGCAAAATAAGCCTCAGTACCCTATTATGCGGCCCAGGACGTGCCTTCCGTTGACTAGGGAGTATGTAGCAGGGTGTGGAGTCATCCCACAGATGACATCCTTACCTTGTCAGATTGCTGATGGGGTTAACCTCTTTGGTCATGTGGACAAGGCGTCCGACCTCGGATCAGAAGGTCCGTGGTTCGAATCCCATCAAGGGACTCGGAAATCTTATAGCCGCTACACATACATGACTACAAGCTCCTAACAATCCTAAGTTTTATAACTTGTTCCTAACCCTTTTCCATTTGTGAATAAAATATGTACTGTATTGTACTGTATTATATGCATCTTAATGACATTTATACCAAACCGTTTCCACTGATTTTACCAGTCCCTCATAACCTCCGGGTGGTTTCTGTACATTCAGCTATTTACTGTTTTATTAAAATGTTTTAATTCCAAGAAGAATGTAATCTGCATGATATGACTCTACAGAAAGTGAGACTTAAATAAACAACTTTTCTCTCTCATTATACTATCAATCTTGGGGTTGGCTAAACAAAGATGAATTTAACTGATGCCATCACACAAAATGCATGTGGTATTGTACATTGTGTACATTTGTGTTCAGATATCATTCCAAAGACAATGTCTCAGCTTGATATTCTTACACAATACAACCCTGAAACCTGGCACTGAAACATCACAGGTCCTCAGAGTTTGTAGCTAGCCCTGCTTGAACAAGTAAAAAATGTTTACGATGTTTACATTTTCTGTCGAGTATTATTCAGCAAAATTAAAACATTAAGAACTGGTTCAGAATTATAGACCTCAAATGCTACTAAGCAATGAAGACTACCATCACTGGATTTTTACAATAGTAGTCTCCTGCTAACGAACTTGCATGAATATCAAAGACTGAGCACTAGCCAGCTTTTCCGAATTTTAAAATGGCATTCAATGACTTCAAATGCCCAGGATAATTTGGAAAATTGTCCAACTTTGAACCACACTTAAACTAGTTTTTCAACCAATCAGATGACAGCACATGGGTGCAATAGAAACATCAGATTACAGTAAACTAAGGTTATAACGAACTCAAAGGGATCTCAAATTTTAGTTCGTTTTAACCGTAGTTGGTTATGAGCATATATTCAGCAGTTGGCCGAGACCAAAAAAACAGTTAGTTATATCTGCCAGTTCGTTATAAACGTAGTTTACTGTTTGTTATTCCTGACATGTTACCTAGCTGAGATTGGGCTGCTTTCCCCTTCTGAATCTCCTCGCTCTGGTTGGTCCGGGAGAAACTCTCGATCCCTCCGTCTGGGACGACACAACACAAAACGATGGATAAATATTCAAATATCATTCATGCAAACGTAGGGCTGGCTATCGATGTAGATCATAGAGAACGATGATCGCAAATAATATTGATCAGTTGTCGATAAATATTGGAGAAGTACCTTTAAGCAAATATGCAAGAAAGTACCAGAAGAAATCAACATATTTTACTTCACTGGTGAGCAGTGACACATTTATGCAGGTATTACTTTGTGGACATTTGAGATATAACAAAAATAGTTGCTTTCCATCTTCAACAATTGACATTGTTGACAATAACAAGTCTGTTTCGGTAAATCTAAACTTTATTTCATTACAATTGTCTTTGTAAGTTATTATCGATGACAACAATTTCATATCGATAATCATTAATATTTCTTCCCATTGATGATAATTCTTTTTATCAATCTTTTTAGCCAGCACTTGTATATGTTTGGCAGTGCGAAGACACGACTACTCCGTCGTAAAACATGACAGAGGAATGTACTGTATAAAATTCCCGATTTATTGAGGTATCAGATTTCATCCAAAGTAGACCCGTGAAATCCGGGGTAGAATAGGTCTTCAGCAACCCATGCTTGCCGTAAAAGGCGACTAAGCTTGTCTCTGACTTGGCTGATGCATGTCATCATATCTCAATTGTATGGATTGATGCTTATGATGTCAAACCCTGGATCGTCTGATGGCAGTCTGTAAATAATAGTCTGAACCAGACAATCCAGAGATTGACATCATGACCATCGATCCAAGCAATTGGGACCCATGACATGCAGCAACCAAGTCAGCAAGCCGGACCACCCGATCCTGTTAGTCGCCTCTTACGACAAGCTTAGTCGCCTTTTACGACAAGCATGGGTTGCTGCAGACCTATTCTACCCTGAATCTTCCTGGGTCAAATGTACTGTGAGAATGCATAGAACTTAAATCTGCAACCAGATTACCCTCTTGTTCCTCCTCCTCATCTTCTATTTCAGACTCTTCAGTATCTTTCTCCTTCTTGTCATCTTCTTCATCACCATCATCTTCCTCACTGCCATCATCGCCATCATCATCATCATCATCATCATCATCATCATCATCATCATCATCATCATCTGCATATTTGCTGTAGTCTCCATCATCCTCAAAACTTCATTAAAAAGAGACATTAAATTAGTTGCAACTTAATGATTTTATCTAAAAAAGTAAAAAAAATGTAGTTTTTCTCAATCACAAATTACATATTTAAGTTATATAAAAAATAACACTTCATTACACTATTCTATGACTGAGATACTATGATGCCTGGGTTTTTTAGCATGATAAGCATTTATCATATACTTCAGTGTGAAAGACTGAGTTTTCTTTGCCAGTCGTGAAAATATCTTCTTCCACCCCCCTCACTCGACGAGAGAAACACGATATTTCACTTGACGCATGAAATATCCTATATGTCTTCAACAGTGTTTTGTTCTAGAGAAGTAGACATTAAATTAAGGTGTGAATGAGAGGGTTTGTGTGTATCACTGGAGTGAGTGAGTATGGTTTTACGCCGCTTTTAACAATATTCCAGCAATATCATGGCATGGGGACACCAGAAATGGGCTTCACACATTGTACCCATATCAGGAATCGAACCCGGGTCTTCGGCGTGACAAGCCAGCGCTTAAACCACTGGGCTACCTGACCGCCCCGTTTATCACTGGAAATGACACAACACTTGATCAATGTTATGCATGTGAATACAGTCTACCGACTGACACACAGTATTGGTATTATTAACCTTGAAATTATCAGATTTCATATGATTATGGAAAGGGCTTTGTCACTTTTATTTACAGAATTAAGTGTGTGTCAACATGCTTTCTATCTCTTACCTAAATTCCTTCTTTTCAGTGCTCAATTTTGACCTAAACTTTTGTAAATCTGAATCATCAATTGCATCATCATCATCATCATCATCATCATCATCATCATCGTTGTCATCTTCATCATCATCGATGTCATCGTCGTCTTCATCTTCATTATCACTCTCATCTTTATCATCCATGCTTTCATCTCCTCCCCTCAAGGATTTTTCCAGTGCATCAATTGCAGATTGATCGATTTCATCATCTGTAAGATTTAAAAGGACACTTCAGTATGTTCAAAAAGAATATATCAGACATGAAACCAGTTCTGGCTGAAATAATGCTGATGCGACGTTAAATTTTAAATTAAATTAAATCGCTCACTCTCATAACGTTGTACAGTCGAACAGAATTATCTTGAATGTTTCTGTATACAACAGACAAATTGTTGGTCATGGCACAAGCATGTTTAGATGTGCCGGTTGCAATATCGTTTGCCAACAAGAACGTCTTTTGAAGGCATTTTCAACAGCTATTTGAAAAAATGCAATCATCCAGTTGATGTTTTCTTTGTGATATACCTGAGTCATCATCTTTGGATATTTTCTTCAGAGCTTTCCGCGTCACTTTTGTCCCTGCATATCTGTTATCAGAATCAGCTAGTCCAGCAACTGTTTGTCTGCGGAGCTGGCTAAATTGGTTGTCATCATCATCAAAGTCTTCATCATAATCTTTTTCAACAATCTTTGCAGCAGTATCTGGAAATCAGAGACACAATTTACTTAATGTAAAATTTCTGTTGTTCCTAAGGTCATTTTACTTCCTATATAGGCTAATCATCATGTTTAATATAGACTAGAAACTTTCAGTTATACCTTAACTACCTGAGATAATAACTTTACAACCTATTACAAGTGGAAATGGAGTAAACATTAATAATTCGGGATACCTATTTTACAATATTCATATTTAATCGTTTTAGATGAATAAGCACATGCGGAAAATGTGTTAAACCATGTTAAACCAATGCACCGACATTATGCGTTTGCCGATGGTATGTACGTTATTTATATTAAAAATCTTGAAATTATCTGTATCCTAATGGTGACATATCACTAGATGTAAACACTGATGCTGTCCTGACAACATTATGTTCATGTATATTGACATCATCCTGATGTGGATTAATTAACCGTCTCCTGCTTGTTGGTAAACTAATGATGATCGAAAACTGGACAGAACATACATTCATTCCCATGTGGTCCTGTACATATACTGTTATTGGACTATTCATGTCCCTTATTTTCAACACTTCATGTTTATTCAACATAATTACCGTCATCTATGTCGTCCTCGGGATCTTTGAACACCGGTGTTGGGTTAGCTAGTTTCGCAAGTTCCTCACTGAGAGAAGCCATGATGTGCCTGCGTTTCGACTTGGCTCCTGTCTACTTAAACTTGAAAATATACATAAAACCGCTAAGTTTGCGGCGCGTTCCAGCAGTGGAACCAGTTTAAGCGCTATGACATTACTGTTATAATGCGCATAATGTATGATGGCCATTCGGTCAAAAAATACAAAGTTGAAAAAAAGGACAAAAGTACACAATAAAGGTGAAATATAACGAATAAAGAACCAGATGTTACTGATAAAGGTCAAAATACAAAACAAACAGACGCCGGTTAAACAAATACAAAGTTGTAATAAAGGTCGAAAGTGCGCAATATATATAGTCAAATGCTACGAAATGAATGCATGTATTAGTAGACGCGAAACCAGTAAGGGGGGTCATTGCCGATTATTGGGATATATGGTCAACTCTCTGCGGAGTTGCGTCCCATTAGAGTGCCAGGATGCTATGGTCGTGGGCTCCAATACCATTTTCACAATTATTTTGGTCCTTGTAAGCATGGTTTCGTATTTTTGGGTTTCCCAATGAGCCTAAGAAAGTTTACATTAAGTATTTGTCAGTACGTGAGAGTGTATACAAACGGAAAATCTCTGACATCGAAAAAATCAATGATTAACAGCATGACACAGAATGGGGGAAGGAGGGGCACATAAGTTCATACTGCCAGGCGTTTGGTTGAACACGGCTTGCTAGACATCAACACATCGTACAGAAAGCCCAAACAACAGACTACATGTTACAACCCGACAAAATGTTTTTTTAATGATGTACACAACAATATTCTGTCAACTAAAAGACGATGAGGTCCGACAGTCGAGATAGGACACTATATCATGCACGATGAGGTCCGACAGTCGAGATAGGACACTATATCATGCACGATGAGGTCCGACAGTCCAGATAGGACACTATATCATGCACGATGAGGTTCGACAGTCGAGATAGGATACTATATCATGCACGATGAGGTCCGACAGTCGAGATAGGACACTATATCATTTAGATGACGTCCGACAGTCGAGATAGGACACTATATCATGCACGATGAGGTTCGACAGTCGAGATAGGACACTATATCATGCACGATGAGGTTCGACAGTCGAGATAGGACACTATATCATGCTCGATGAGGTCCGACAGTTGAGATAGGACACTATATCATGCACGATGAGGTACGACAGTCGAGATAGGACACTCTATCATGCACGATGAGGTCCGACAGTCGAGATAGGACACTATATCATTTAGATGAGGTCCGACAGTTGAGATAGGACACTATATCATTTAGATGAGGTCCGACAGTCGAGATAGGACACTATATCATGCACGATGAGGTCCGACAGTCGAGATAGGACACTATATCATGCACGATGAGGTCCGACAGTCCAGATAGGACACTATATCATGCACGATGAGGTTCGACAGTCGAGATAGGATACTATATCATGCACGATGAGGTCCGACAGTCGAGATAGGACACTATATCATTTAGATGACGTCCGACAGTCGAGATAGGACACTATATCATGCACGATGAGGTTCGACAGTCGAGATAGGACACTATATCATGCACGATGAGGTTCGACAGTCGAGATAGGACACTATATCATGCTCGATGAGGTCCGACAGTTGAGATAGGACACTATATCATGCACGATGAGGTACGACAGTCGAGATAGGACACTCTATCATGCACGATGAGGTCCGACAGTCGAGATAGGACACTATATCATTTAGATGAGGTCCGACAGTTGAGATAGGACACTATATCATTTAGATGAGGTCCGACAGTCGAGATAGGACACTATATCATGCACGATGAGGTCCGACAGTCGAGATAGGACACTATATCATGCACGATGAGGTTCGACAGTCGAGATAGGATACTATATCATGCACGATGAGGTCCGACAGTCGAGATAGGACACTATATCATTTAGATGAGGTCCGACAGTTGAGATAGGACACTATATCATGCACGATGAGGTACGACAGTCGAGATAGGACACTGTATCATGCACGATGACGTACGACAGTGGAGATAGGACACTATATCATTTAGATGAGGTTCGACAGTGGAGATAGGACACTATTTCATGCACGATGAGGTCCGACTGTCGAGATAGGACACTATATCATGCACGATAAGGTCCGACAGTCGAGATAGGACACTATATCATGCACGATGAGGTCCGACAGTCGAGATAGGACACTATATCATGCACGATGAGGTCCGACAGTTGAGATAGGACACTATATCATGCACGATGAGGTACGACAGTGGAGATAGGACACTATATCATGAACGATGAGGTCCGACAGTCGAGATAGGACACTATATCATTTATATGAGGTCCGACAGTCGAGATAGGACACTATATCATGCACGATGAGGTTCGACAGTCGATATAGGACACTATATCATGCACGATGAGGTTCGACAGTCGAGATAGGACACTGTATCATGCACGATGACGTACGACAGTCGAGATAGGACACTATATCATTTAGATGAGGTTCGACTGTCGAGATAGGACACTATATCATGCACGATTAGGTCCGACAGTCGAGATAGGACACTATATCATGCACGATGAGGTTCGACAGTCGAGATAGGACACTATATCATGCACGATGACGTTAGACAGTCGAGATAGGACACTATATCATGCACGATGAGTGAGTGAGTGAGTTGGGTTTAACGCCGCTTTTAACAGTATTCCAGTTATATCGCGGCGTGTCAGCTTAATGTGGGAGGAAAGCCCCAAGTGATGTAGGTCTCAGACGTTTACCACTTCGGTGAAACCCACGAGCACGGGTATGGTGCTGACAGACCTAGAAACATAATTGGGGCGAACCGGGATTCGAACCCACAATCATAGGTTTCTGGCGTGTCCAAGGGACGCAACTCTGCACAGCGAATCGCATGCACGATGAAGTACGACAGTCGATATAGGACACTAAATCATGCACGATGAGGTTCGACAGTCGAGATAGGACACTATATCATGCACGATTAGGTCCGACAGTCCAGATAGGACACTATATCATGCACGATGATGTCCGACAGTCGAGATAGGATACTATATCATGCACGATGACGTTCGACAGTCGAGATAGGACACAATATCATTTAGATGAGGTACGACAGTCGATATAGGACACTAAATCATGCACGATGAGGTTCGACAGTCGAGATAGGACACTATATCATGCACGATGAGGTCCGACAGTTGAGATAGGACACTATATCATGCACGATGAGGTACGACATTCGAGTTAGGACACTATATCATGCACGATGAGGTTCGACAGTCGAGATAGGACACTATATCATGCACGATGAGGTTCGACAGTCGAGATAGGACACTATATCATGCACGATGAGGTTCGACAGTCGAGATAGGACACTGTATCATGCACGATGACGTACGACAGTGGAGATAGGACACTATATCATTTAGATGAGGTTCGACAGTCGAGATAGGACACTATTTCATGCACGATGAGGTCCAACAGTCGAGATAGGACACTATATCATGCACGATGAGGTCCGACAGTCGAGATAGGACACTGTATCATGCACGATGACGTACGACAGTGGAGATAGGACACTATATCATTTAGATGAGGTTCGACAGTCGAGATAGGACACTATTTCATGCAGGATGAGGTCCGACAGTCGAGATAGGACACTATAGCATGCACGATTAGGTCCGACAGTCGAGATAGGACACTATATCATGCACGATGAGGTCCGACAGTCGAGATAGGACACTATATCATGCACGATGACGTTCGACAGTCGAGATAGGACACTATTTCATGCACGATGAGGTCCGACAGTTGAGATAGTACACTATATCATGCACGATGAGGTTTCACCGAAGTGGTAAACGTCTGAGACCTGCAGCACTTCGGGCTTTCCTCCCACGTTAAGCTGACACGCCGCGATATAACTGTAATACTGTTAAAAGCGGCGTTAAACACAACTCACTCACTAGTTGAACTGCATGTTTTGTAAGGGCTCTGATGATACATTTATACCTGTCCTTCGTGCTGTTTGTGTAGTGAAGGCAAAGTAACTGGATTGCACAACCAACGCTAAAAATAGATCGTTACTGAGTTACAACACACACATAGGACATTGGTGATGTCTCGTGGGCCTGGAGAGCTAACGCGCGAATGTGAATACTGACCAAGGAGTGTTTGAGGTAGGTTTTTGTAGAAATATCTTACATTTGATGATTTGAAGATCTTTATAACGTTTATTGCTGTGTGCGGAGTGTGGCCTGAGAAACATTCAAAGAAAGCAAATACAATCAAACTTTGACTTTGAGGACTTTCAAACATCAGTTGGACTCCGTAAGTGAAGTAGATCAATAATATCGTATTCAGAATATGCAATAGGTAGGAGTGAGTGAGTTACAATGTAACGTTACTTCGGCGCTGTTTCAGTCACATTGCCACGAGAACAAGTTTCAATAGCCATAAGCATGTCATATAACTACGTCAAAACTTATCAAACATATTTTAGCATAAAAGTACACATCTTCAAGAGGCGTGAGAGTTAACTGACTTTAAAGTCATATAAAGTTATACTCAGTTAACTCAGTTAACTTGCCTCGGGAAGATGAAAAGCACTATTTACAACTGCTTAAAACACTGGCTATAAGGCCACCTCGCAGGATATACTTGTAGGCATACCCGTGAAGACCCGGGTTGAAATAGGCCTTTAGTAACCCATGCTAGCCGTAAAAGGCGACTTGTTGTAAGAGGCGACTAACGGGTCAGGCTCGCTGGCTTGGTTGATGCATGTCATTGAATCCCAATTGTGTAGATCGATGCTCATGATATCAATCTCTAGATTGTCGGTCTAGACTCGATTATTTACAGACCACCGTCATCTAGCTGGAATATTGCTGAGGGCAGCGTTAAACAACAAACAAAACATGTAGGTGGGATGAATGGGTCGAACATGTGTGTAGAATAACGTATTTAGTAAATATCGATTGAAAACACACCTTAAGAGGACGTCACTTAATTAACTCAGTAAATCAACATCAATGAGTCAAGTTATTATCTTTGAAATGACCCACTGTTCTTCTAAATGCGAAAGCTCAGAGAGCTTGGTAACGTGGACATATTTTTAGGTGGATGACTCATTGAAATGCCGAGTGTCTATTAATAGTACGTGATCATAATAGACTGTCATAAAACGAAATGAACCTCGCGTCAGTGTATTCAGTCATAATACCACGTGGTGCTTTCTTTGAATGTTACCCAAGTAAAACTCCGCACACTGCACTGAACGTTATAAACATCTTCATATCATTACCGATTTTTAGTGATCTATTCATATAATTTTCACCACCATTTTGTCTTTTACGCCTTATACTGTTTTTTTCACAACAGTCCGAGGCGTAAACGAGAAAAAAAAAATGGCGGTGAAAATTATATGAATGGATCACTGAAAATCAGTGAAGACACTGGGTGTTCACAAAAAGCGTAAAACGGAGTAAAAGATCTGGAGTGAGTGAGTGAGTATGGTTTTACGCCGCTTTAAGCAATATTCCAGCAATATAACGTCGGTGGACACCAGAAATGGGCTTCACACATTGTACCCATGTCGGGAATCGAACCCGGGTCTTCGGCGTGACGAGCGAACGCTTTAACCACTAGGCTACCCGGCCGCCCCGGTAAAATATCTGATCCCAATTAGACAGTCTTGTCTCACAGACTTGCTCGCTCTGTGAAGAGAAAATACATGTCATGGTTACATGGTGATTATCCCTTTGAACTAAATATTAATTCAGACAAAGGATGTCATGAATCTCTGTCACAAATAGTGATGCACTGTCTGCATATTATGCAAAAGAAGGATTTATTTTTTTCTTGTTTTGCCACATCCTTAACTTTAAAGTTCACGGGGAGCATTATATCTAGTGTTTGAGGAACTATCTACACAATTATATATATTCTTATCAATTTTGTTTCAGCAGGAGTAGCTTTAATTCCAGTATCCAACTGATGCAGAATGGGACGAGGCCAGCTGTATTCTCGGGGCATGAAGAAACAAAGCCTTTCGACAACAGCCTTGCTGAACGCGCTGTTGTTAGGCTTATTTCTGAACCTGTGTCCTCTGTCAGTTTTCTTTACTGATCCAAATAGCCCGGAATTGTGCTTCATCAACTGGAAGAATTTGTTCTACACTGGACTCTGCTTTCTGAAACTCGTCTTCGCTCTACTGAAAAACAGGGTGCGAACGTCCCTATTGAGATATGGCGGATGGAGGGTTTTCTGCTGTGGCACGTTCATTGTCTTATCTAGTTACCTATTTGTTGTCTTAGTTTTGGACAGAGCAGCGCTTTGGACATGGGAAACATTTGAATACAATTACATCAATAGATTAGAGGATAGCGTCGTTACCATAGATGAAACCAGATCCCAGTTTATGGTGCGTGATCGTGAGATCCCCGGTCCAGAACCCCTGAAGCTCGAGAGACACATGAGATACGAAGGTGAAGACGTAAGACTGGTATGTGAAGACATGCTGGTTTTCAATGGAATTGTGAAATTCCACGAGAAGCAGGTGATCTGGAAGCATAATAGGCAGAAAATCGAATCATCGCCCCAGCATCATATCACAACAGTGTTTGAAGAAGTCACTTTGAATACTTCTAAAACATTATCCACTGAGTATGACTTCTATATCTATCATGTGAAGTCAAAGCTTGACATTAATCTTATCAATGCTGAAGATTTTGGAAAATATTCCTGTCACGTTGCAAAACTGGCCACATTGCTTGCGTCATATGCTAGCGTCAATATGAAAAAAACAAACGCGGATGAACAAAGTCAGTCTAGAAGAAAAGAATCGTATGAATGTCCGAATGTCCGCAAAGAGCCAACCAAATGCCCATGTCCTGATGAGGATTTGCCGTCCATGAACTTTAATCCCTTGCCATACACCTGGACTGCAGAGTTCAGTTTAGCAAAGATCAAACCTACGAGAAGAACTGTTTCTGTTCCAGTAGGTGGTATTGTTTCAACAAGTGCTTCATATAGTTATTTGGAAGACGCGCCAAATCTAATTGACTTTGATCATGAAATCAACGGAAAGTCCTTCCAAAATACATGCGAGGGACTTGATCAGTCATGCTCCATATTTGTGTTCCTGTACTGGTTCCTGTGGCATGATGGTGGCCATTACTCAAACATTCCTGCCTTCTATCAACAACTTCAGATGGTGGAGGGCGTTGGCGGAACAAGCTGGCAATGCGTTTGTCCTAACACATACGGAGTCCACAAATTCGTCTTCTATCGCCAGTTCTATGATACAACTCGGGGAACGAACACAATTATTGAAGTGGATTACCCAGACACTGTCGAACTTGTTCCCGAGGAACCCCATCTCTTAGACTTGTACTACAATGGCTCAAAGAAAGCTCTTCCGTTGCCAGAGCCGTCTTGTTGGGGGAGTGTGAAAACAAAAGCCTGTGAACTACTTGAAATGTTTCTAAAGAATCTATCCTATAACTACTTTTATAAAGAAAAGCAGATATTCCTCGGCGGATTCATGTTTTGTCTAGTATTGCCTTGGATTTTGACCAGAACGATATTGACATGGGTGACCAATCCAATCATCAACATGATACTAGGGAGGAGACGAGTCAACATCCAACCAATCCAAGGAAGTGGTACACTGGCAGGACTTGCGCCAGCAGACAACACTGTTTTTAAATACGACCTCTACATTTCCTATGCTGATGAACAGACGGCAATGGCGTCTGAAATTGCCCAGGCGCTCACCTCGTGGGGTTTAAGGGTGTGTTTTCGTGATAATGATGTTCTCGGAAATGAAATTGTTAACCAGGCTGTTTCAAGGCTGATTGTGGAGAGCTGGAAATTCCTCGTCATTGTCTCACAAGAATACGTCGACAGCCAACTTCAGAATAATTTTGAAATGCACCTTATCATACAGAGGCTCCGTGATGGCTATATTAACAATAGAAATGTTGCCATGTTAGCCCTCAATCCTGATTTGATTCCAGATGTCTTCAGCAGTTTTGTTATTTTAAGCCACTATGAAAACAGTTCTGATGATTTGGATGACATAATGTTATGGCATGGACAATCTATATTTCCTAATGATTCAAACACCTCGGCCAAAATTACAGGATCATGCCACTGCCGAGGGATCTTCGATTGCCTTCCACGATTCTTGACATATTTTATTAGAACAAGTTATGTTTTCTGTTTCATATTTTGTCTTGTACTTTTAACATGGTCTGTTTGATTGAAGACCTCTGTGCTTGCCTTGTTGGCCTTATATGACCGCGTTTGCCTTATATGGAGCATTGCTGTTGTATCAATATAATGTATCATTGAAAGATATGAAGAAATGAGTGCACCTGGTGTTAAATAAGTTCAGTATTAGGAGGTTAGGATCTCTACAGGGACTGAGCATCTATTTTCAACAAGACATTTGGGTGCATGAGGGATGCGATTATTATGATGACCATACTTCTCTGTACATTGTATGCTCGTCAAAACAATTTAGGGATCACTGATATTTTGTAGCACTGTTCATTCGATTCCTTAAAATTTGGTGAATGGACTCCTGATCGACGGCTAACGTACTGATATTGAGGACTACCCTTACTCAAGTGACTACATGACCAGAACAAAGAATTTGAATCATACTGAACTCGTAAACGTTCATTTTGACCAGCACTAATTTTCATGGAAATTCTTGTTGTAATCTCCTCCTCACATCTACCGTAAAAATGGAGATCGTTCATTTGCTCACTTATTCTCATGAAGCATGAGCCAAAAGGAATTTTGTGCGAAATTTGGGTTGATAAAGGCAGGTCGCTATGAAACTGCATCACTGTGTTCAACATGCCACAACGTCGACACCTCACGATTGAAGAACGAGCCAGAGCTATTGGGTGGCTAAATGAGAATGTTTCACAGCGGGAAGCTGCTCCAAGGTTAAATGTTAGTACATCCGTCATCTGCATATTACGTCAGCGATTCCAACAAACACAGACAGTACATGATAGACCAAGGTCAGGACGCCCTCGTGTGACAACATGAAGAGGAGACCGGTACGTCGTTGTTGAAGCATTGAGGAGGAGAACAGTCACAGCAAACCATCTTCGAAAGCAACTGAGGGCTGCTACAGGAACAAATGTCAGTGACCAAACCATAAGAAACCGTATGAGGGAAAGAAACATCTGGCCCCGACGTCAAGCCGTTAGACCGCTTCTTCTTCCGCGTCACAGAGCAGCCAGAGACGCATGGGCACGGCAACACCGACAGTGGACAAGACAACAGTGGTCAGCAGTTCTTTTTTTCTGACGAATCTCGGTTCTCACTGAAGCATAATGACGGTCGTGTTCTTGTCTACAGACGGCGTGGGGAACGTTTTACTGACGTCAACGTCCGTGAGCACAATCGTTTTGGTGGTGGTAGTGTCATGATGTGGGCCGCCTTCTAATTTCATCACAGAACCAATCTTTATGTCATCAACGTCTAAGGCGCCGCGATTCGCTGTGCAGAGTTGCGTCTCTTGGGCACGCCAGAAACCAATGATTGTGGGTTCGAATCCCGGTTCGCCCCGATTATGTTTGAATTCTAGGTTTGTCAGTACAATACCCGTGCTCGTGGGTTTCACCGAAGTGGTAAACGTCCGAGACCTGCATCACTTCGGGCTTTCCTCCCACATTAAGCTGACACGCCGTGATATAACTGGAATACTGTTAAAAGCAGCGTTAAACCCAACTCACTCTCTCACTCACTCACTCCTGATATGGCACCCATTGAACACGTATGGGATCTGTTAACGAGACGTGTTAGGGAGAACCACCCTCCACCTCAAGATCTGCGCCAGCTTGCTCAATGGCTGAATTTGGAGTGGCATGCTATCCCACAGAACACACTACAGACATTAGTGACATCCATGAGGCGTCGTTGTGTTGCATGTGTGGCTGCTAGGGGCGGACACACTCGTTACTGACTTTTCTCTCATGGCCTGGATTTCCAACTTTGACCCCAGTGACATTATTGACATCAACACTTGTTCACGTTATGAAATGAAGTGGATTGTTCATGATTCTGTCTTACTGTATGCTCGGTCATTATTGAATTTACTACACATGTCTTCGTCTTCTGTTCCTTTTTTATTTTAAGTGCTAACAGGGGGCACGGGTGGCCCAGTCGTCTAAGGCGCCGCGATTCGCTGTGCAGAGTTGTGTCCCTTGGGTACGCCAGAAACATAATTGTGGGTTCGAATCCCGATTCGCCCCGATTATGTTTCTAGGTTTGTCAGCACCATACCCGTGCTCGTGGGTTTCACTGAAGTGGTAAACGTCTGAGACCTGCATCACTTCGAGCTTTCCTCCTACATTAAGCTGACACGCCGTGATATAACTGGAATACTGTTAAAAGCGGCGTTAAATCCAACTCACTCACTCACTCAATTAAGTGCAAACATATCAATGTTCCCTAACTTCTTTTGAGTAGTATATATGGACCCCGTGAGGATTCTGGGTTGGAATAGGTCTGAAGAGCCGGTTAAAGAGGATCGACCGGTCAATCCCAGCGATTGGATTTATACAAAATCTCGTATCAAGACTATGTAATGGGTAGATAGCATGGATGGATCATGTGTATAGGATCACGTGTGTTATATGGTATATTGGAGAGAATTATATCACATTGTAGAAGATTATCTCACATCTTAAGGATCCACGAGTTCGTCTTCTACCGTCAGTTCTACAATACATCCCTTGGATTATACGAAGTTATTGTTGTGGAATATTCTACTTGTGTGGTGTAATCAATGCAGATACTTGAGTATCTTTTGTAAAGGACTGGTTTGGATTTTGACCAATCTCATTAAAATCAGATCTTAGTTCTCGCTACCGCTAAACAAAGATCTGAGAACACCCCATTACTGGTCATGTCAGACCGACGTTGCGCGACCGACCGATGGAATGACCGACAAGAAGTCGACATTAGCCAATAAGAAAGCAGCTTTCTCGTGCTTTACGGCACTAATTTCAAATTGGCGACTACGTTTCGAAACATATTTTGACAAATTCTCGATTAAAAGTTTGAAATCTGAACAAAAGAACATTCTGGATTTATGGCTTATAGATGGTCTAGATTGTATGCATGGATTCAGTCGTTAAGCTCGTAACTATCGCTGGGAATACCCCGTGTTAAGGTTTTCGAGGTTGCATGATCAGAAATCATATTCCAACTGTCACTTTTATGATCTGGTAAGCGACGCTCTGATTGGTCGGATGAAAGGTGAACCCAAATGGGATGTCCTCAGACCAAGAACGATGTTGAGACGGAAGACATATCCAAGCATCAGTATGATACTTGGGAGGAGAAATGTAAATATTCAGTCAATTCAAGGAAGGGGAACAATAGAAAGACTTGCACCACCAGACATCAATGTTGATAAATGCGACCTCTATATTCCTATGCTGACGATCAGAGGACAAAAGAGCCCAAGCTCTCAACTGGCAAGGTTTGGGAGTGGGGTTCTAAATGTAAATTTGTAATCGCAGACCTGTTGAATATTGAATGAAATGACCTAACCTGGCTATGTATATATTTTGTACACATACACGCACATTCGCACTTGTAAGCGATTGAGTGAACATGCCTGTTTATTGCTTCGGGCATTGCTGATCACAGCTGACGCAACTGATCTATTTATATACCTTAGGTTTTACCCTGTCGCTTTTGTATTTGAGCGGCATCGACCAGTGTTTGGTTAAACAGGTAACATGTTGTTAAACAGTCTCGATAAATTAATAATACAAAACTTAGCCATGTATATGCCACACACCGTTATATAGGACCAAATCTGTAAATAATAGTTAAAATTATGTGCAACATCTCTGTCACATGTACCAAGCGCCTGGGGCCTGTTAGGTGCTTGAATTAAGATTGATTAATGTTATGCAGAATGCACGTAATTTGTGACTTCTGTTCCCATGAAAAGTGGTGTGGTGGGACGTTGTGTTCAGAAACCTATTTGGCGCCATTTATCAACACATCAACTTCCAACTTTATAACCGATCTTACCCCGTGGTGATTCCGGGTTAGAACAGGCAACCGGTAATTTATTTTCATCACAAGGACCGACTGGTGAGTCGGGTGGTCAGGCTCGATGAATTGGTTGATTGTGCGTCATGGTACCCCAACAGCGTCGATCGTTGTTAATACTATCAACAGCTAAATTACCTTGCTCGGGTTCGATGATTTATAGGCCGACTTTATATAAACGTAAAAGAGTTCTAGCTGAGTATGCACAACTTAACAAAACTAGGTATTGATATCGTCTCCAAAACGCAACCAGGTGTTATAGACGCACTCTTACTGAAAACATTATGTATGTGAAGTTGTTTATCAACAACAGCTCCGATTGCAAGCTTGTTGTGTCTCGATGGACCCGGAGTAAATACACTGAAAAACAGCTGACTACTGCTTTTAAGATACCAGTGAATAAGGTATGCTTGTACACATAATAATATATTAACGTTTCCTGATGGTATCGATTTTGATAGAAGTGATGTTGAATAGTAAGCCTATCTTAAACGCAGCTTAAGAACGGCCATTTCTGTTACCTATAGGCAGGGCATTTTTAGACACAGGTAATTTCAATAATTTATATTTAATATACACAATTGATGCACGGGTTGATGCATGTCATTGTATACCAATTACGTGGACCGATGCTCATGATGTCAAACATGTGACACAATATCAATCACTGGATTGTCTGGTCCAGACTCGATTATTTACAAACCGCAGTCATATCGTTAGAATATTGATGAACGCGGCGTTAAACAACAAACAAGCAAATCATAAACAGTGGTGATTTTAGTTTATTTATTGATTTTGTCCCCAGCTCACCAGTCGGCGTGTACAACATGGACCAACGACGAAAGCTGTATTCTGGGGCTACAAGGAAACCACCCGTTTCTACACCAGCCTTGCTATGTGTCCTGTCTGTTGGCTTAGCGCTGAACCTTTGTCCTATCATCGACTTATTTACCGACCCAAACAGCCCTGACTTGTGTTTCATTAATTGGTATAAGCTGCTGTATATTGGATACTGTTTCCTGAACCTCATTGTTGCTCTGTTGAGAAGCTCTGCCCGGAGGTCTGTGCTGAGATATGGCGGTTGGAGGGTGTTCCTGTGTGGCATGTTCATCGTCGTGTCGAGTTATATCTTTGTTACGGTTGTTTTGGACAGATCAGCTCTATGGACGTGGAACACTTTTGAATCCAATTTCATCAAGAGACTGGAGAGCAACGTCGTTGGGATATTCGAAACTAGGCCTGACTTCGTTGTTCGTGAGTTCCGCACTCTAGAACCCATGAAACTCGAGCGACAAGCCAGGTATGAAGGTGAAGATGTAAGACTCGTGTGTGAGAACATCTTGATTTTCAATGGAAGAGTAACATTTCACGAGAAACAGGTCATCTGGAAGCATAATAAAGAAAGAATTGAATCGTCATCCCGACACCACATCACCACGTCGTTTGACGAAATACCTACAAATGAGACTATAAGAACATTGTCGAGTCTTCTTGATATGGACCTTCATTTATATCGTGTTGAATCAAAACTTGATATCTATCTAATTGAAGATGGTGATTTTGGAAAATTCTCCTGTCATGTTGCCAAAAAAGCTATAGCTATAGAATCGCAGCACAGTAAATCAGACACAGCTTCAAAACAGACCCGAACAACCACAAAGGAAAAAGTCCAAAATAAACCAAGAGAGAAACAACAATCACCCGAATGTCCTAAAACACGTGATGAACAGAACCGATGTCCCTGTCATTTTGAGGATTGGGCCCACATGAACTTAAATGTTTTACCCTATCAGTGGACGGCAGAGTTCAGTCTGGCGAAGATCAAACCTACGAGAAGAATTGTGTCTGTTCCAATAGGTGGTATTGTTTCAACAAATGCTTCATATAGTTATTTGAATGACGGGCCAAGCGTAATTGACTTTGATCATGAAATCAACGGAAATTCCTTCGTAAGTACATGCGAGGGACTTGATCAGTCATGCTCCATATTTGTGTACCTGTACTGGTTCCTGTGGCATGATGGAGGCCATTACTCAAACATTCCTGCCTTCTATCAACAACTTCAGATGGTGGAGGGCGTTGGCGGCACAAGCTGGCAATGTGTTTGTCCTAACACATACGGAGTCCACAAATTCGTCTTCTATCGCCAGTTCTACAATACGACTCTTGGAACATACCAAGTTATTGATGTGGAATACCCAGACACTGTCGAACTTGTTCCCGAGGAACCCCATCTCTTAGACTTGCATTACAATGGCTCAAAGAAAGCTCTTCCGTTGCCAGAGCCGTCTTGTTGGGGGAATGTGGAAACAAAAGCCTGTGAGTTACTTGAAAGGCTTCTAAGGAGTCTATGTTGTAACTACTTTAACAAAGAAAAGCAGATATTCCTCTGCGGATTAATATTTTGTTTAGGATTGGCTTGGATCTTGACCGGAACGATATTGAGATGGGTGACCAATCCATGTATCAACATGATACTTGGAAGAAGACGAGTTAACATTCAGCCAATCCAAGGAAGAGGTACACTAGCAGGACTTGCTCCAGCAGACAACACTGTCGTTAAATACGACCTCTACATTTCCTATGCTGATGAACAGACGGCAATGGCGTCTGAAATTGCCCAGGCGCTCACCTCGCGGGGTTTGAAGGTGTGTTTTCGTGATAATGATGTTCTCGGACATGAGATTGTTACCCAGGCTGTTTCAAGGCTGATTGTGGAGAGCTGGAAATTCCTCGTCATTGTCTCACAAGAATACGTCGACAGCCAACTTCAGAATAATTTTGAAATGCCGCTTATCATACAGAGATTCCACGAGGGTTATATCAACGACAGAAACGTATCCCTCTTACCATTGCGCCATGATTTGATTTCCAATGTCTTGAACAATTTCATTGTTCTGGACAAGTGTGAAAACAGTGAGGATCTAATAGAAGATGTACTGTTATGGTATGGGCCGTCGCTATTTCCAAACACTGCCCATATCATCAGACGTCGCCACTACGGTTTTACATCGACCTCAGCCTACTATGTCAGTGGTGTTTGCTTTTATTTGTTGCTTTGTATACTTCTTACGGGCTCTGTTTGGTAGAATATCTTTTCTAATTGTGTCATCATATATGAATTGCTGCTTAGGTTTTGATTTTTGTTTGTTTGTTGTTTAACGCCGCACTCAGCAATATTCCAGCTATTCCAGCGGTCTGTAAATAAACTGCACCAGACAATCCAGTGATTGGCATCATAAGCATACATCCACGCAATTGTGATACAATGGCATGCATCAACCAAGTCAGCGAGATCCTGTTAGTCGCCTCTTACGACAAGCATAGTTGCTTTTTGCGGCAAGCATGGGTTGCTGAAGACCTTTTCTACCCCGGACCTTTACGGGTAGCTTAGGTTTTGAAATGGAGGAAGCAAAGGCTTGAGGGAAGGGATGTATGCGATGATGTTAGTTGTGAATTACCTCCCTTGCAATCTACGCACAGATGAAGTGACAACAATATGGTCCATAATGTACAGAATTAACATGTTTTACATGTTGTTATAAGACTTGCATATAAATGTATATAAGACTTGTATATAAATGCTTGGTTAATAAACATATCTAGATAGACAATGACGCTTGTTCTGGTTATTGGAAACATACGATTGGATGCATCGTTATAGATATTACTAACGGTTCGAATATATTTTAATCACTTTGTATATATTTATAAGCTCGTAAAAATGCGGTAATACTCAAAGAAAAGAATAGTTTACATTGATTTAAGCAAAAGTGAAAAAAGAATTGAAATGAAATACATGTATAAAATTTAACTATACTGAAATCTTGCATAATTTCTTACAATATTTTATTCAAAAGAAGATACTAGTAATTGATTATACACAGAAAACAATCAGTCAGTGAGTTGGGTTGTACGTTGTCTTTAGCACTATCCCATCTATGATACAGCAGGGGACTTTCGACACGTTGGCCTCGTATGTGAATTGAACTCGGTATTCAGTGTGAGGAGTAAACCTTTTCGGTGTGAGGAACGTTTTCGGTGTAAGGAGTGAATGTTTTCGGTGTAAGGAGTGAAGGTTTTCGGTGTGAGGAGTGAAGGTTTTCGGTGTGAAGAGTTAAGGTTTTCGGTGTAAGGAGTGAACGTTTACAGTGTAAGGAGTGAACGTTTTCGTTGTGAGGAGTGAACGTTTACGGTGTAATGAGTGAACGTTTTCGGTGTGAAGAATGAATGTTTTCGGTGTGAGGAGTGAACGTTTACGGCGCAATGAGTGAACGTTTTCGGTGTGAAGAATGAACGTTTTCGTTGTGAGGAGTGAACATTTACGGTGCAATGAGTGAACGTTTTCGGTGTGAAGAATGAATGTTTTCGGTGTGAGGAGTGAACGTTTTCGGTGTAAGGAGTGAACGTTTTCGGTGTGAAGAATGAATGTTTTCGGTGTGAGGAGTGACATGAGGAGTGAGGAGTGAACGTTTTCGGTGTAAGGAGTGAACGTTTTCGGTGTAAGGAGTGAACGTTTTCGGTGTATGGAGTGAACGTTTTCGGTGTGAGGAGTGAACGTTTTCGGTGTAAGGAGTGAACGTTTTCGGTGTGAAGAATGAATGTTTTCGGTGTGAGGAGTGAACGTTTTCGGTGTAAGGAGTGAACGTTTTCGGTGTGAAAAATGAATGTTTTCGGTGTGAGGAGTGAACGTTTTCGGTGTGAAGAATGAATGTTTTCGGTGTGAGGAGTGAACGTTTTCAGTGTAAGGAGTCAACGTTTTCGGTGTATGGAGTCAACGTTTTCGGTGTAAGGCGTGATCGAACGTTTTCGTGTAAGGAGTGACATGAGGAGTGAGGAGTCAACGTTTTCGGTGTAAGGAGTGAACGTTTTCGGTGTAACGAGTGTATATGTTTTCGGTGTGAGGAGTGAACGTTTTCAGTGTAAGGAGTGAACGTTTTCGGTGTGAAGAATGAATGTTTTCGGTGTGAGGAGTGAACGTTTTCGGTGTAAGGAGTGAACGTTTTTGGTGTGAAGAATGAATGTTTTCGGTGTGAGGAGTGAACGTTTTCGGTGTAAGGAGTGAACGTTTTTGGTGTGAAGAATGAATGTTTTCGGTGTGAGGAGTGAACATTTTCGGTGTGAGGAGTGAACGTTTTAACCACCACATTATCCCACTTCATCGCAAAACATAACACTTTTCCATTACCGTCGGTAACAAAGTTTCATCAGAGACTATAAAATACATATTTTGTCAGTCGTAAACTTCTTTCAAAATTCACTATGATGGCATTCCCAAAGACATAAACAAAAGTATAAGTATTTAACCATGTATCATATGACTAACCACGGAGCCGGGTAGTCCTGTGGGTACCCGCGGATCCTGCTCAGGACCCACCCGAACCGAGTACCCGAGCTACGTACCCGTCCCAACCCTATACATTTGGGCGCGAGGGCAATTTTTTTCTCTCAACATTCTTGTAATGGCCACGCCCGACAAGGGTGGCAGCGATGTCACTAAGAGTGTATCGAAAGTGTCACGCGCTGGGAAGGAGCATGAGCGGCGATTAAACTGGTTCCACTGTTGGTACACGACGCAAGCTTAGCGCGATCTAGTTTAGGTAGACGGAAACCCAATCTAGAGCGGCGAATAAGCTGGTTCCCGGCTCCCTATGCGCGTCGTCAACTTGCGCCAAGCTATTGGAGACGGGGCCCAGCTTAGAGCGGCAATGAGCGCAAGCGCTCACAGAAGGCAAAACCAGTCTATCCCAGGAGTCGGAGAGCTTTAAGCTGGGCCCCGTCTCCATTATCACAATATATAGGAGCCGGTACAGGCCAATGAGACGATGGCTGTGAGCCCCTTCGAAATATTAAACATACACTATGTTATGTAATTTTTCATTGGTCGCTATTTTTAGACGAAGCGCTACCCTTCTACAAAAGCCTCCACTGAGAAACGTCACAAACTACTTTAAGTCATTTTGTTAGATGTGCCACCGTTGGGTGCAGGAAAGACCTTCAAACTTTAAATTGTAATTAATTGTAGGAAATTAAATTTCCAAAATTATTTTCTTCATATATTTTACGTACATGATATCGATATGTAAGAGAAATGATAGTAAACATAGTCTAGCGTATTCTTTGCATGAACATTTCGCAGGTTTTCGAATACACCCCCAAATTGTGCTATGCGAGACAAATATTTATTATACACTTGTCAGAAAACTTTGAGCGAATAAAATATTCTCAGGTATTTGAATGAGACACGCATGTTGGAAGTTTATATATGTCGACATATGTAGAACCACCTATAAAGTATAAATGTCGCATTGAAAATATTCCTAACTTTGTCTTTCCATTCCATGACGTCTAAAAAGTTTATTTTAGAGGGTTGGTGTTCCATTTAAAGAATAAAGAATAACTCGTAATAAATATGATGTGACTCTTCTGACAAAATAGAAATGTGTTGTACGACTCGTATGTGGTTGCAATATATTTATTGGATGATTACGTTTAAAATGATAAAACTTCTGTTGAAAATATTGAAATTGGAATAGAATAGCAATTAACTATGGCCGATGTTGATATTTTCTAGCTATATATTTTTAAACAACATTCAAATGCAATACAATTATTAATACCAACGAAATAAGTCAATGTCCACCCAGTCATCACTTCTAACTTTGTACAACATTGTAGCTGAGTGACAGCAGTATGAAGGTGACATTCCGTTTCAAAGTGTTACAAATAATACTATATAGTAGTAAGTTATAGTTACAACACACCAAGGCGAGTTGTTTGGGCAGTAAGAGCACGGTTTGGCTTGGCATTTGATTGACAGACAAAAGGACCGAGGGGCGGAGCCCCGAGGTGATCCTTTTGTCTGTCAATCAAATGCCAAGCCAAACCCATTCGTCACCACTCGCCCCTTTCCGTAACCTGCAAGAAGACTCGTCCCCCTATCGATGAATGTTATGTGCGAAAATACGACAAACCAATCAGAATGCGCGTATGATTTCAAGTTCTTCGTCAAAGAATCCCTCAGAAATAATTTTTGATTTTACATATGTCTTGCATCTAAAAATATACCCAAGACACAGTTAAATGTGTTCAATCATATATAATTCCGCATGTCCCGATGTGCTTTAAATTGCATCTAAAATATATATAATATATGGGGAAATAAAACTGAACCATTACACAACGAGTTGACAATTGTTTTAGGTATGCCCGTTTACGCTAAGACGGAACCCGGTCACAAAAATGGCCACGAGAGGGGCACGAGTCGCTATTCGGCTTGTCCCGGAATAACACGAGTTGGTCACGAATGAAGCCAAACCGTGCTCTTACTGCCCAATCAACGAGTAGGTGGGTGTGTTGTAAGTGACTTGTAGCACGGGTTGCGACGGTCATTCCAAAATTGCGCGGGTTTGTGTAAAATTTAGTGACGTATAATATGACGTTAACTTTTAATCTAATTGTTATATCAAGTGTAAACTTTGGAATTTTCAAAGGCACATTAGAAATGTCAACTATTAATTTTCCGAATTTAGCAAAATGCGTTCTGTGTCCAGTTGTTTTTATGTTTGACAGTTATATTGTAATCTTTTAATTAAGTTATGAACATTTCTATTGTTTTTTGTTGTTTATTTACGTTATTACTCTTGAACACTGTGTACAACACTAAAGAAACATTGTAAGTTTGAAATTTCTCAAGCTAGTAGGCGGGGCTTGCTGATCTTGGCACCAGCCAATGGTAATGATCTTTAACAAACTGTGCTCTTACTACCATGATACAGCACGGGTAAGATCAAAGGTACCGCTCGCAACCCGTGCTACAATGTAGTTTAAGATTGCACCTGGGTGCGTCCAGGTGTCGATTTTCTTTTAAACATGGATGGTATTTAGTAACTATTTACATAAATCAAACCTGTTGTCAACGCGCATGTTGACGGGGAATTAGCTCTTGGGGGAATGAAGGACAAAATCGACATCACTGTCCCGGAACGCTTTATGCACAACATGTAAACAATAAACAACAATTGCACAATGAGCTGAATACCTGCTCTGACAACACAAACACAGCAATGAGCGGACCTTTCAGCTCAGGCGTACAAGAGGTGAGCGGAGCTCCAGCTCACCTCAGGGCGTTTCCTACGAGCGGCACATCCTGCTCGAGGTCGTCCCTATGCCAGGACTCGGAATTCCAAGCCTGACTAACACCGTAGTAACTATGTAATGGTAGCACATATATAGTAATGAACAACAATGGACAGACACAGAGACAACGACGTTGCTTTGGATATTGGACATGTGGGTGTGATTAACCAACACAGTTCATGGGATGATCAATTAGGGCAATAAATGCCATACTATAAAAAGCAGTAGTTAAATGGAAGTGATAGTCCAGGCTGACTGACAGTCAAAATACAATGAAATGTTGGTGAGGATTAACAACGGGGATTAGTGTCTTATAAATAATGACAATTAAGTTACGGAGACATATACATGTCATGGCTACAGGGTAATCAGCCTTTGCAATCAAATGTACTTCAGACAATGGTAGTCGTAAATCAGTCGCTATGACACTGTGTTAACCTTCTGGATGCCGAGTTTTTTTTCTGACGCACATTTTCATAAGATCGGAAAAGTGAAGGTTGTGCGAGAATTGCGCTCACGCGGCACCCGATCTACCTCTGGCTATAAAATTATGCAGAGGTGGAGAATATTAAATTTCCTATTTGATGGTGTAAAGTTAACTGCAAATATTGAACCGGTTTTTTAAAAAAAACACTTCTAAGTGTTGCCCGAGAATTTTTTCTACCTTGAAAAACAGTAAATTTCTCCGCTTTTTATCGTACACCGATAAAAGTATTGTGCGACGATTATTTTTATTTACAAGCTTTACGGAATCTGTGAGCGAACAAAATACTGCCTAATATCTGAACGACATAACTATATACCAAATGCAGTTATATGCGTATGTATAACGACAAACATGCAATGACAAAAATAGCTTGCCGTAAATGACGAAAACTGATTTTTATCTATGACGTCAAAAGGCGACAGAGAGGTTACACACGCACAAAGAAAAGGGGGCATAACTCCGCTAAGCTTAGCACTAGTTTATTATAACTCATGTCACTTGGTGAGAATTAGCTGTGGGTAAGGATAATATATTTTCGTGGTGTTTTGTTCACGAGGAACCAAACTATTCCAACACAAATATCGATAAAGAAACTGTATACGTTTAGTTGTAAAAAACAACAACATAAGAAATGATGAAATCGTGCTTCATAAAAAAGTGGTAAAAGAGAAATGGATGGCCCTATCTAACCTATAACTTAGTCCTTAGATTCCAACATTCTCCTGAATGTGTAAGTGTAATTTGACTAATGTTTCACCATTATTAATGGAGCACTAGCCTTATCATCAAATGTAATGAAACCCCCCCCCAAAAATAACACCGTTCTATTTGACGTCATGGCTGTTTTTATGTCTTTGATAACGTTGGAGAAAGATGACTCTGGTATTTTGATTAATATATATCTCCCCTAATGTTCGTTCATGATATGGAAAATCTCGATGTGTAAAACGGAATTTGGCGCTTTTTCGACACAACATAAAATGACTGCTTTTACCAATTAAATAATGTTTTGAATATGTAAACAATTAGCTAGTTTATCGTGTGTCTTAATTTGACAAGACACGCACCTGTTTGGCATCAATTACGTAATGAAATACACAAAATAATATTTCAAAACAACCAAATTATATTCAATATTGGACAGATATTGTTATTATTTCTCTTCATCTTGTCTCAGAATTACACACTAAAAGATGCGAAGAAAGCTCTATTGGTATAGAATTATCAGGATAATCGTATCCGGTTGAACCAACACCTAGGGTACTTGGCATGGGTTTAATTTTATACATTTTACAATTCCTGGAGAAATAAAGTGAACAGTTTAATATCCTGTGATCACAATATCGAAAAAAGAATGAATCCATTGATTATATAATGCAAAACAAGAGGAATAATTCGTAAATTGTTTGTGGCTAACACGCACCTGGCGAATCGTTAGCTATCACGGGTCTGTGTATCAAAGGACAAAAAAAAAATGAAAAAAATTCCAAGACCAAGACAATTTCAGAAATGTGTGCATATCTTTTTACGAAAAATATTATCCATGTTGTCAAAGTAACATAGAACTATTCATTTTTAGTTATAAAATAAAATGAAACAGCTATTCAAAGACATTGGTTATATGAACTTATGATATTGACTATTACACATCCCAAGAAATACGTACATGCTGCAGTTACCTTTACGCTTCATCTTGTAACACTTGTCCAAAGGAAAGAAATATCGTATTCGACACTAAAAACCTATCAATTGTTATGTAAACAAACAGCAGATTATTAAAGATTCGTTCATACATGTTGTGGTTTATATTTGCGTATGATATCATTTTGAACATTGACAATATCCAAAGGGAAATTAATTGTGTGAAAAAATGTATAAAACATATGCAAAATCTACATCATAACTGAAACTGTAAACAGCATGATACAATGATCGTGTGCACTCTCATTCAAGGACCTTCACCTCAAAGAAATTACCAAATATGTTTTAAAAAACGCCGTGAGTGGTAATTTAGAAATGTGTAAAAAAAATGTCGACATTTACTATGCACCTAATTTTCAGTAATTTTGCTTGGCCAAAAATGCCAGTGGATGACATGACCAAACAGGGAATTTCCCACAGTATTCAAAACTGTGAAGTGTCTCTGTGACTGCTGCAGTTTGAATTTTATTCGACTTCACAGTGAGGGTTGAAGAAGAGGGACAAATATGTCCCTCTATCATCCAAGGGGAAAGCCTGTGTCAGTTTCTCTACTTCATAACATTTTTAGGAATTTTGTAAGCCTTCATTCTGGACAAGGTGTAAATGGACCTCGTTGCCCGAAAATCTATAAAATCTTCGGCCTACTTTTAGAATTCAGTACCGTATTCTAAAGGTGCTCCAAAATATAGAAGTGAATTCTTGTAAATAAATATGTCAACAATGCAGCTCTTTTAACCATTAAGAGGGCAGGATCCAATTGTTTTAGGTTTATGTGAATATACAAACGCAAACAAAATCATCGAATTTCAGAAATACTTTTTTTAAAATATTTTCTGTCTTCACTTAGAATTCAAACCATGAACCACTTTTAATCTGCCTTAGCGCTCCAAAAGATTAGCGAGACTGTTGTCAGTTGATTTTGTTTGTCTATTTTCCACTCTATAAAATTGCCCGCCATCAGATTTTGGTTTAACCACAGCAAACGCAAGATGACACGCTTTTCACAGGTGTGTCCCTCCCTCCCCTGTATCGGTATTAGCGTAGCCATTTTTGAAAATTATTTTGGCCTGTACCGGCAATTTTTTTACTTGGTTCAATTGAGCCTCACAACCAGAAATATTAATTTAAAAACTCCTACCGTTTATCACAATTAATCTTTTATTCTTGCCCCTGCTATCAATCACAGTCTGCAGTGTTATAACAATTATATTGCTGATGAGGTGTAACACTTTTATTTCTTCCCTCAGAATAACATTACACTTCATTTATTAGTAAGTATCTTTCTTAATGTAGGACATGTCATTGGTGATCGCCTCCATAATTCAGTGTATTTGTCTTGCATTTTGGCCACTTCTGACTTGAAGTTGCTGCGTGCTGGATGATGCTTCATCTTTTGGTTGCTGTACAGCAGAAATTCACTCCTTTATGACCAAGAAAAAACCCTACAACAATAAGAACTAGACATCAAGTACATACACAGTGTAAAATTACCATTGTCCAACACCAGATCTATTCATCACCGGACTTAACAAATACTGTTTACACAATTTGATGAATAAGTATATCACTGTGAATATTCATATGGAATACTAACAGCAGTTACTTGTTGCACAAACCTGAAACCACCTGAGACTAAGGGGTCTTTCATTGAAATACACGAGTAAAATACATAATTTGACTTACATACTTTTAATATAACTATGATAATACATATTCAAATCTTAATTGTAATAAAGAAGTTGTTCATCCATAAATTCTTATCCTTACATATTCAAATGTAGTTCGAAATTAAGGGGTATGTGTGTTAAAAATTACAGGATAGGGTTTGATATATTTATTTCAAATACTAGATTATAGTAATCAATATAATGTATTGACTTGCCTTCATGGTTATTTGATTAACTGTTGAGTGATTTGTGACACTATAAGTTATTATGTTTATTTTCCCATATATTCTTTTTTGGTGCATGTTGATGAGAAGAGCTTTATTTTATTCAATTTGGATAATTATTTTTGGGATCAATATATTTACAGGCAGAGCTAAGAAAATCTATTTGTCATGCAGTAATGACTGTCATTCATCCAAAGTGGAGGAAATTATTCATTTTCTCTCAACTTTTAATTATTTCACAAAAACATTTTTTTAATTATTATCTTTTTTTTAATGGGATGAGGTGGGGTGGGGTGGGGTGGGGTGGGGTGGGGTGGGGTGGGGGTCTTTTGAGTCTTTCTTGTTAATTTCTGACATCCACACTTCCGTACAGTCATTAAGTATATGTAGGTGAGAGTAAACTTTGGGTGCAAACTACCAACGTGCAAGAAATAGTACATCTGCATTATTATATCTTTTCACATTTAATATACAAACTAATTTTCATAATTACACAACAATTTATGCACAGGCTTTCTACATTGCATAAAAACCCTATTGTCTCCTTCATAAAAAAATATTTATATGTAAGTTTCTTCTCCAAACTAACAAATTTCTTAATGGAATATTATTTACTTAATTTAAGGTGTGTGACAGAGTAAACATGGTAATTATGACCAAATATAGTGCATATTAAATTTTAAATTCCAAACACGTGATTATTAAGTACTATAATTACTAAAAAAATAAATAAATACAATATACTAAAATAAGTTTCACGTTTAAAAATATATTCATAGCATAGATTTTCCAAATTTCATCCTCCAAATCTTGCCTAATTTAATGCCTATTCAAACTGTCAAAGGCACGGCTTCCATGACACTGCTCATGCCGTCAGATACCAGAATAACGTGGAAAGTGGCCTACCTATTAGTAGTTACATCTTCATAAATAATATTACATCACAGAAACATGTGACACATCCTCCGTAATCATAAAACCCTGTCCACTGAGACTATAAATACACGTCTGAACGATAGTACCACTGGTTGTCAAAATTATTTTAAAGGTAAAGAAAAGAATACATATCTTTACGAACGGTCCCATGGTTGTCAGTTGTCAGTCAGGAACCGATAAACCTGACAGTATTGACAAATAACCGATCATATTATTCTGAAATAAGTAAACTTTTACGACTGTCAACAGAGGTGACAACCAAGCGTGGTAGTTCACATGGTACCGTCTAAAGAGTTAGTTTTGGCGGCCGCGCATTTCGAAAGCAGCACTAGTTCACGCGGATAGGCATGTCACCGGAAATGCTGGCAACGGAAGTAGCGCTTCGCGAGACTTACGGGCCCTATTAGTTACCGATTATTGGGGTGAAATGGGTGACCCGGTAGACTAACGCTTAGTTACATAACCTGTATAGAAACAAACAACTGCATTTAAATTGAAAATGGGCTCCAGTGGACACGTGGACTTGCTTCATTTTTCATTACCGGTTTATGGTCTCTGATTTGGGGCTATATAGCCTACAGCGCCGTAAGGGCTTGGTGAAATGGAAAATCATGTGGGTCAGGGGCTGTGAGACAGACCAGTGAGGGGGCAGGGGGGCCAGTTGCCCCCCTGGATTTTTAAAAAAAATTTTTTTTTATAGAAAACCGTTTTATTTGAAACATGAAAATACAAGTGGTATTTGTACAAATATTTGCCTCCCCTTCCCACCTGTCCAAAAAAGTTAACTACGGCCTTGCAGACCATTGTCGAGGGTGCATCAACTCATTGCGGAGTTGCTTCCCTTACCGGGGCGAAACTGAACTCAACGGTAAAAGAAACTTTGCACCAGATTGAAGTGATTGTAATTAATAAACTAAAAATAACAAATGTTTCAGGTAAAGTATATTTAATAAGCAAACATATCCTATAGTATTGAAGAACTATTGTACAACAGACAAACAAAATCAGTGGGAGTTGAAAATTCAGTTGTCCAGATTTTCACTGCAATTCATTCTAACACGGGAAGTGGTCACAGAAACCAAATTTAGTCACTTTAATACCGAATGTGGCCACCCCGTGGGCGGAAAAACGTCAAACGTCTGATGAGGTCACGTGGCAAGCGGTTCTATTCATCTTGTAGAGCTTGCATCAACTCTTGTCTGTTGGCGGGAGGGTGAGGTCGGACTCTATAACTCGCCTGTCCAAGACGTCCCAGAGGTGTCCTATGGGTGATAAGGTAGGAGAACATGCCGGCCACGGCAAGACGTTGACGTTGTTGTTGGCAAGGAAGTCCACTACGATACGAGCTGTGAGGGGCCTGGCGTTGTCGTGTTGGTACAAAACACCTCGGGGTTGTTGCTGGAGGTAGGGCAGCACCACTGCACGGAGGATTCCATCTCTATAGCGTTGCGCGTTGAGGTTTCCATTTATGACGAGCGGCGTTGCCTGTCTCCACAAATTCCACCAAGTGCATGCTCGTCGCTATATAAGTGCAATAATCTGGGACGCGACGTTAAACCCAATTTCACCTCACCTCACCATCAACTCAAAACAAACAGAACATGCTGTCGTCCGTAAAGACCACCTGTTGCCATTCCCGACGCTGCCACCGTTGCACTGTATTAAACCATCGTATTCGTCTGTGTTGATGTTCAGCGAACGGTCGGTAGGCCCTGATACCTGCTGCCCAAGGTCTTCTGGTCTCTGTGTGTGCTCACCCGCCGACCCAAAAGCATTCACTGCTGATGACGTCACTGTGAGGAAGCGGTTGCGGAGGTGCAATGTTCGCAGATACCGGTCTTCCTGTGGCGTAGTGATCCGTGGTCTCCCTGTCCTCGGCCTGTCCGATGTCCTTCCAGTCTCTCTTAAACGCTGCAACAAGTTTCCAAGGCTTAACGTGAATAGCCAAAGGCTCTTGCAACGTGGGTGTGCGTGGCTCCCATCTGAACCATCCCAATTGCTCGCTCACGTTGGTCTGATGTTAGTCTTGGTATTTCAAATGTGTTTTTTTCATAATGTGGATGTTTGACATTGCTACTTTGTAATTGTTATACCCCTGCTGCACGTGCATTTCTACAAGCAATGACATCTCGTGATTTTACAGTTTTCGCTTTTTCTCAAAAACACGTGCGCATTGCAGGTATCCATTACAGGCACAACAACGATGCGTTTGGGCCATTTTTTAGCCTATTTGGGTTTGAACCAGTACAACTAATTTAAAATCACATTATTTTCAAATGTGCAAAGTTTCTTTTGCAGTTCAGTTTACCTTTGTAGCAGAAAAGCAATTGACTACACCGAAAAACACACAATTTTGATTACACACAAAAAAGCTCAATCTACCATCTATGCACTAAATTATTAATTGAAACTGTACACGGTCGAGCGCCTAGTTATTGTCTAACTTGAAAATCGGAATATTTACGCACTTTAGGATTTTAGTGGTAGATAATTTGTGACGAAAGCAAACCGCGCTCACACAATTAGTTTCATTATAATGATAGGCCGGGTCGCGTTAAAGTATGAAAAAAATAACCATCACATACTACGAATGAACATGTAAAACACATAAAAGTGATATTATAGATTCGTTTTTTTATGTTCAAATTTCATTTGTCATCATAGATGTTTCTTGAATAAAAGTCTAAAATATGTTGGTTGAACACGTATATATATATTACTAATAAAAAATATAATAAAATTACCAATATTTGTTGCAAATAAAATCTAACATTAACGGTCCCAAAGTGCAGGAAATAGTATTTAAGAGCATCTTATTTTTAAAACTTTCTGGGGGAGCATGCGCCCAATTAGCCATATTGCGCCCCTGTCTTAGGCGTGTGTTCAAATGACAATTATTTTGATCCTTAATTGGCTAATCAGCACCCTACCAGTAAGCGTTACTACCTTTGTACTTACACCTTTCACATTTACCTGACACGTCATGATAACTCACGAGCAAAAGAAAGTATGCATTTCGTTTTTTTCAGAATTTCTTTAATTATTGTGCTGTATGTAAATTTTGAACAGACATAAAAAAGATTTCTCGAAAAACACAACCAACGTGGTCTAGTTGTCGAGAGTCCGTGCATCTGAAAATAATTTTTCTTGATGGATTAAACTGTGAAAAAAAATGTGTGTGTTTACATGACAGCACGAGGTAGTTTATACAAGCCGAAACTCTCTGATATCGCAATTTGAAAAAGATAACTGAGACAATGCCATGATTGACAGCAGCAGTAATAGCCCAAGAGACGCTGTGCACAGGTATAGCAGTACAGTATAGCAGATATCTTGTGGCACAAGAGCACACTGCCAGAACCTTTAGGTGCACAGGGGTCGTCGCTAGACATGCAACACATCGACCAGACTGGCCAAACACCAGACTGACCAAGAAGCATCAGAACAGATAACTGCTGGGTTGTGTAGCGCAAGCGATACAACCCAGGGAAAATCTCGAAAGGATTGCTGTTTTCGCACTTGCGCGACAGGTTTCTGACAGTGATGTTATGACACTGCAAACTAGCCCCAAACAATAACATGTACACAATATTAACATCAGTGTTCAAATTGTTGACACTTTAGGCCTTGGGCCAAATTTACTACCCGGCTATCCGGTCCCTATTACCCGACTATCCGGCCCTTATTACCCGACTATCCGGCCCTTATTACCCGACCCTACCAGGGCACCAGCTGTAGGTCACAAGCGTTGGGTACAAAATGATTGGAAAGTGTGGAATTCAGAAGTTTGACTAACTGCTATCATCTCCATGTCCAAATATAAGTAGTACCAGCAAAGTTTTTATACTATGCAAATGTGGAAAGATCCTATATCCTTAGTTTATGAAGGAATCTGAAATACAATTATCAATATGTACTATATGTAATGTCTATATATGTTATTTTTTACATGTATGTAGTGCACACTCGTTTGTACTTTGCCAAGTGTATGTATACAGAGGCCTGCGGCCTACATGTACTGAAATAAAAAGATAATGATAATTGGGAATTGTGACAAGAACTATTTAGACACATGTATAAAATGATCTATCATGCATGCACTGAAGCATTATCTTTACTCAAAAATGTAAAGTCAGACGGAATGCGTGCATACTCAGACACAGACTATGTGGCGTTAGCAGCGACTGAAATGGAAAAGAGTGCTGATTTCCTTTGACAGCTGATTCAACTTGTTCCACAAAGGGCGACTGGGTAGCTTTGTGGTTAAGCTTTAGCTCATCACACCAAAAGACCGGGTTCGATTCCCACAAGAGTATAACGTGTCCAAAGTCCATTTCTTGTGTCCCCTGCTGTGTTTTTGATGGAATAATGCTAAGGACAACGTCAAACCGAACTCACTGACTGACTGTTTAATGGGAGAGTCCGGCCTAGCGCTGCAGAGGGGAAGGATTATCTTAGGAGGTTCAACCCTGTAGTGGTTTTAACATCATGGCGTGGGGAGATATTTCCAGACAAATCAAGACCGAGATGGTGATTTTCAAAGGGACTTTATAAGAGCACAAGGGTACAGGGCCCACTTGCACAAAGCGATCTTAGCGCTAAGACCGTCGTAAGCCTATGTTAAAGTATGGGAGTGACGGTCATCTTAGCGATAAGATCGCTTTGTGCAAGTGGGCCCTGGAATCAGGTTGTAAACCAGTCGTTCTTTATTGTTTGCAACAACAGACACAAATTATGTAATATTCTTATGTAAGCTAACCGGAATAGTTTGATTGAAACGATTTTTAAAAATGTTATACTTGTCTTTCATTTCAACTCTCTCTTCTATGAATGTTATATATATTCGTACCGATAATAATTTGCATAAGGATGCATCCGATTGTAAGTTTCTATTAAGAACAGGATTAACCAGAACAAACTTCATTATCAGTCTATCTTGATACGTTTATTAACCAAGCATACAGACAGACAGACAGACAAATTATTCGGTACTTCAGGCCACCGGCCCATTATACAATGGAAATATACTGTATATATATGTTTGCATACTGGGTAGATTTAATAATGATTTATCGTTCCACACTGTTTCCTTTCGATGTTCATGACCTGGGAGAGAAACTTACCTAAGCCTTTTATAATTTCTTCGTTTTCGGCTGACATAAGTCTTATAAAATTCTCAATAGAGGGAGGGGTAACGAGACGCTTGGGAAAAGAGTTTCTTCTTGCTCTAGAATATTGGTCACAAATCATAAGAACATGGAATTCGTCTTCTACAAGCATACATACTGTCTTATAAAGGCAAATAATACATATTAATATATTGTGCCATATGAGCCACATTGTGGAAACACGTGTCATTGTAATCACTTCACGTGTGCGTGAAGATCCGGGTAGAGAATAGGTCTTCAGCAAACCCATGTTTGCCATAAGAGTCGACTATCCTTGCCGTAAGAGGAGACTAACGGAATCGGGTGGTCAGGCTCGCTGACTTGGTTTATGCATGTCATCGTATCCTATAATTGCTTGGATCGATGTTCATGACTTCAACCACTGGATTGTCTGTACCGGACACGATTATTTACAGACCGCCGTCATATAGCTAGAATTTTGCTGAGTGCGGCGTTAAGCAACAAACAAACAAACAAAGGTACATTGCAAAGGAGCTAATTCATAACATTCAAAATCACATACTTCTAGGTTACGGAAACATGCGAGTGCTGACGAATGCATCCATATCTCCAGAAGACTTTGTTTCCCCCACTTCTAAACCTAAGCAGTAATTCATATATGACAAGTCCCAAATACTTTTCAGAAAACTATTGCATTGCTGCTGTGGAATGACACCATCAGAAGAAAGTATTCTACCAAACAGACCCTGTAATAAGTATACGAAACAACAAGTAAAAGCAAACACTGCTGACGCAGTAGACCGAGGTTGATGTAAAACCGCAATCATGGCCTCTTATATTAATATGGACAGCGGTATATGGTTCGTTTTGAAATAGTGACGGTCCGTGCCATAACATTATATCCTCTACACGATCCTCACTGTTTTCATACTGGTTGAGAATAACGAAATTGTCAAAGACATCGGAAATCAAGTTTGGTTGCAATGGTAAGAGGGCTACATTTCTGTTGCTGATATAACCGTCGTGGAATCTCTGTATGATAAGGCGTATTTCAAAATCATTCTGAAATCGGCTGTCAACATACTCTTGTGAGACAATGACGAGAAATTTCCAGCTCTCCTCAATCAGCCTTGAAACAGCCTCGGTAACAATGTCATGTCCGAGAACATCATTATCACGAAAACACACTCTCAAACCCCGCGAGGTGAGAGCTTGGGCGATTTCAGTCGCCATTGCCATCTGTTCATCTGCATACGAAATGTAGAGGTCGTATTTAACAACAGTGTTGTCTGCTGGCGCAAGTCCTGCTAGCGTACCTCTTCCTTGGATTGGTTGGATGTTGACTCGTCTCCTCCCAAGTATCATGTTGATGATTGGATTGGTCACCCATGTCAATATCGTTCTGGTCAAAATCCAAGCCAGTCCTATACAAAATGATAGTCCAAAGAGGAATATCTGCTTTTCTTTGTAAAAGAAGTGACTTGATAGATCCTCCAGCCACATTTCAAGAAACTCTTGTTTATCAACATCCTCCCAACAAGACGACTTTGGCAACGGAAGAAGTTTCTTTGAGCCTTTGTTATACAAGTCCAAGAGATGGGGCTTCTCGGGAACAAGTTCTACAGTGTCGGGATATTCCACATCAATAACTTGGTATGTTCCAAGGGTCGTATTGTAGAACTGGCGATAGAAGACGAATTTGTGGACTCCGTATGTGTTAGGACAAACACATTGCCAGCTTGTGCCGCCAACGCCCTCCACCATCCGAAGTTGTTGGTAGAAGGCAGGAATGTTTGAGTAATGGCCACCATCATGCCACAGGAACCAGTACAGGAACACAAATAAGGAGCATGACTGATCAAGGCCCTCGCATGTTTTAATGAAGGACCTTCCGTTGATTTCATGATCAAATTCAATGAGTCTGGGCGTGTCATCCAGATTCATATAAGACGCACTCGTAGAAACTATACCACCTATTGGAACAGACACCGTTCTTCTCGTAGGTTTGATCTTTGCTAAATTGAACTCTGCAGTCCACTCATACGGTAAAACACTGAAGTTCTTGTGAGCCCAATCCTGAGAAAGACAGGGACATCGGTTATGTCCCTCGCGTGTATTGGGACATTCTCTGACTTTATTTTTGACTTTTTCTTTTGTTGCCGTTCGGGTCTGTTTTGAGTCTTTTCCTGATTTACTGTCCTGCGATTTTATAGCAATAGCGTCTTTGGCAACATGACAGGAAAATTTTCCAAAATCATCGTTATTAATTAGAAAAATTTCGAGTTTTGATTCAACACGATATAAATGAAGGTCCATGTCAAGTCGACTCGACACTGTTCTGATAGTGTCATTTTCCGGTATTTCGTCAAACGACGTGGTGATGTGGTGTCGGGATGACGATTCAATTCTTTGTTTATTATGCTTCCAGATGACCTGTTTCTCGTGAAATGTTACTCTTCCATTGAAAATCAAGATGTCCTCACACACGAGTCTTACATCTTCACCCTCATACCTGGCTTGTCGCTCGAGTTTCATGGGTTCTAGGGTGCGGAGCTCACGAACAACAAAGTCAGGCCTAGTTTCGAATATACCCACGACGTTGCTCTCCAGTCTCTTGATGAAGTTGGATTCAAAAGTGTTCCACGTCTATACAGCTGATCTGTCCAAAACAACCGTAACAAAGATATAACTCGACACGACGATGAACATGCCACACAGGAACACCCTCCAACCGCCATATCTCAGCACAGACTTCCGGGCAGAACTTCTCAACAGAGCAACAATGGGGTTCAGGAAACAGTATCCAAAATACAGCAGCTTATACCAATTAATGAAACACAAGTCAGGGCTGTTTGGGTTGGTAAACAAGTCGATGATAGGACAAAGGTTCAGCGCTAAGCCAGCAGAAAGCACACATAAAAAGGCTGATGTTGAAATGGGTGGTTTCCTCATACCCCGAGAAGACAGCTGGCACCGTTCGTCCATGTTATACACACTGGCTGTTCAGCTGAGGATAGAATAATAAACACCTTATAATCACCACTATTCAAAGAGTAATTGCCCCCTTATCAAAACAAATCTAAAATGTATTCTACTATGACTTCGGTAAATACTCGTATTTGATTGGTCAATCAGAGGTATCAAATCACAATAACCCCCACACCCACCCCTGTTTGAAACAGCCGATTTGACGGCCGCATCAGCGTGGAAGCTAATATTTTTAGACTAGTACTTCTTTTACAGTCATTGTCGGTGGGCATTTTAAACAAATTATATGTACAATTATACGCTATAAAAATTGCAAAGTTTCGGTTACTATGATATTCAAAGGATGTGTGTCAATAATTGCATGCAGAAAACAGGATAGGAATCTGCGTCACAATGAGCGACATGACGCCATAATAGTGACGTGTGGTGTAGAACGAAATCTTTGCAGGTCGTGCTTGGTTTTCTTCAGGGGTGCCCACCTCATGTTAGCTTTCGATGTTGCCGTGCTACATGCTTTCACTGCCTGTCATAAGTTCGTGTGAAGTATTACGGTGTAAACAAACTGCTTGAGCATATAGAGCGCCAGCTATTGTTTAAAGGCTGTTGTCGGTGATGCCGTAAATTCTGATAGACAACCCACTTAAAACACCGAACTCAACCCATGCCGCTTCACTTATGTATGTTCTGACCCGTGAAGATTCCGGGGTAGAATAGGTCTTCAAAAACCCAAACTTGCCGTAAAAGGCGACTAACGGGATCGGGTGGTGCATGTCATCGATCCCAATTGCGTGGATCGATGCTCATGATATTAATCACTGGATTGTCTGGTCCAGACTCGATTATTTACAGACCGCCGTCATACAGCTGGAATATTGCTGAGTGCGGCGTTAAACAACAAACTAACCAATCAACCAATATAATTTTCTAACACCAAAGAGTTCGCCTTTTATTTAGTCATGGTAGAATGGAGATAAACATACTGTGTTTTCAATGTAGAGCCAGGTTACCTGCAGAATAAACCCCGCTAAATTTAACATTTTCGCGTTCCGTTCCAAATTCAGTTTAGCGAGGTTAATCTACAGATAGCCTAGCTCTTCATTGAAAACACATTATACTTATCTCCTTAATATACATGGCTCAATATGGTGTGAAAATGTTAACTTAAAGTTCAATTTTGAAGCCGTTAAGTGAAAATACATGTGTCTAAAAATACACTGCCTAAGGTAACCGATAAAGAGTCTTTGTCAAGCTGTGTTGAAAATGGGAGATATATTTCATTCCGAGTCTGCCGATTCTATATCACGGCTGTCAAAATAGACGCCGCCAGGAAACATTATTACTTGTACAAGCATACCTTATTCACTCGTATAGGAAAGCAGGATTCAGCAGTTTTTCAATATATATATACTCCGGGTACTTTGAAAGGCAACACGCATCTGGGCTGTTGTTGATAAACAACTTCGTATACGTAATGTATTCAGTGACAGTGGTTGTGCAATACCAGGTTGCGTTTTGGAGACGATATCAATACCTAGTTTTCCTTTGTTATGTATACTCGACAGAGAACGCTTAGTGCGATAACCATACATTGATTTTATATCTTTGTTGCCGTTATTGAGTTTGAAACAGCTTGCACTCAACAATATCCAGCTGAATGACGTAGTCTTGGAAATAATCGAGTCTGGACCAGCCATTCCAGCGACTGATATCTCGGTTCTGACGACCAGCACTGGGTAAGGCTGAAAAAAGTTGGAGAATGGCTGTGATGCATGTTGATCAATGCCGCGGAATATGTTTGTGAACACAAAGTTCCAGCACCCCTCTTCTGCAATTATCTTCTTTTCATGGGAATAGAAGAACTTCCGAGACTTCTCCTATTTATAAGCCCCAGGCCTAATTACGGAAAATAGCGCTTTCTCATTTAAAATATGTTATCCGGAATTAAGCCCAGGGCTCAATTTCGGAAGCTAACGCCCCCTTCACATACACGGATTTTTCTTACGAGTCCTTACGGATCGCACACATTCACGGATTCTTACGATTTGGCCACTTTTACGACCGATTTAAGAGTTGTTACGAGTTATTACGAGCTATTTACGGTTTATTACGGATTATTACGATGTATTTACGGCAAAATTATACGATTTGCTACGAGCAACTTACGGGCATTTTACGAGGTTGTTACGGATTGTTACGAGTATATTACGGATTGTTACTATTCATCGAAGCATATACGTGTTAGTTAGGACCTGTTTACGTGTTGTTACGAATAGTTACGAGTTAGTTACGAATATTTACAAGTCCTTACGATTTTTTGCCAAAAAATATATATATCCTGCAAATCTCAATGTATCATCATTCGACAAGTGACACCAAGAGAGACAACATGGCATATGAGAGAAACCGATTGCAGTTATATATTTCGAAGCGCAGGAGACTTCTTGTTGACTGCCTTCTTCTTTGGAGCCATGCTTGTAGATATTGTGGAGTAGATATGCAGAGATGTGACTTCTATGACTTCTGAATAACATCTGAAAATGAAGTGTTCGCTTTTGCAGCTTTTATACCTTCCCCCAAATCGTAAACATTACTTTAGAAGACGTAAAGTATACGTATCTATTCGTAAAGTACTCGTTACTGCACGGAAAGTGCTCGTAATAACTCGTAACAATCCGTAAAGCCATCGTAACACGACCCGAATGAAATCGTAAACAGCACGTAAGCACTCGTAATAAAACGTAAATTATCCGTAAACAAATCGTAAACTAACCGTAACAAATCGTAAAAACATTGTTACGATCCATTTACGGATTCTTGCGAGCAGTTTACGGATGGTTACGTGTTGTTGCGAGCGGTTTACGATACTTACAGATTGTTACGAGTTATTTACGAAAATATCAAGCCGTGGACAATCGTAAGATGACTTTTGACATGTAAAAAAAATTGCCTCTCCTTTTACGGATCCTTAAGAGTGTCTGCGAGATGTTGCGAGTTGTGACGAGTTATTTACCGATACCAGCGAGTTATTTACGGATGCTTGCGATTGACTACGAGTTGGCGATCCGTAAGGACTCGTAAGAAAAATCCGTGTATGTGAAGGGGACATAAATAGGGGGGAAACCCTTTGCTGAAAAGCAATTAGAAACTGTTAAGTTGTTTTTAACAGAGAAAGTATAACACGTGAATTTGAACTTTGAACCGGACTTACTGTTGAATGCACATAAGGATTTGCCTCGCGTGGTGCATCGCCACGTATTAACTTTCAAAAGGAGTAAGTTATAAATTTAAGGAAGATCACTCTAATATAAGTATCCGAATTAAGTCCATGGGCCTTTCTAAGTCCATGAGCGCAATTACGTAGTGTACGTGCATTCTGCAACACCGAACATATTACCTGTTAAACCCAACTCCGGTTGATGTAGCCAAAATACGTTACTGTACATAAACGAAGCCGGGTAAAGCCCAAGATGTATAAATAGATAGTTGCGTCAACCGAGAAAGCGAGGTCCTCAGGATCAGCGACGCCCCGAATCAATAGGCATCTGCACTCGTTTGTGCCTGTACGTTTGCGTGCCCAACACAAAATTTAAATATGCGTAGCTAGGTTTCGCAGGCCTGCAGGTAGAATTTGATGTGCGTGTTGCATGTTATAATGGCCTGTTGGAACCGACCATTGGCGAGCGACTTGCAATAAGTTATAGTTACAACACACCAAGACGAGTTGTTTGGGCAGTAAGAGCACGGTTTGGCTTGGCATTTGATTGACAGACAAAAGGACCGAGGAGCGGAGCCCCGAGGTGATTCTTTTGTCTGTCAATCAAATGCCAATCCAAACCGTTCTCTTACTGCCCAAACAACGAGTAGGTGGGGTGTTGTAAGTGACTTGTAGCACGGGTTGCGACGGTCATTCCATTTAACGTTTAACTTTTAATCTTATTGTTAAATCAAGTGTAAACTTTTGAATTTTCAAAGGCACATTAGAAATGTCAACTATTAATTTTCCGAATTTAGCAAAATGCGTTCTGTGTCCAGTTGTTTTTATGTTTGACAGTTACATTGTAATCTTTTAATTAAGTTATAAACATTTCTATTGTTTTTTGTTGTTTATTTACGTTATTACTCTTGAACACTGTGTACAACACTAAAGAAACATTGTAAGTTTGAAATTTCTCAAGCTAGTAGGCGGGGCTTGCTGATCTTGGCATCAGCCAAGTGTAATAATCTTTAACAAACCGTGCTCTTACTACCATGATACAGCACGGGTAAGATCAAAGGTACCGCTCGCAACCCGTGCTACAATGTATTTCACTGTGTACCACGGATACTTCCGAGGTACTAGTAGGTTTTCATTCTGTTAAAATGTATAAAAATGTGTTTATATGTTGCTAAGGAACAGGGGGCCTAGCCAATTAGCTTGAAGCAAATTATAAAGTCGACTACACCAATATCCTTTCCACTATGGGCCATCCTACTCACGGATATAGATGAAACTATGCCATAAACCGTGATATACCGTGGAACAAACATATGTCCTACTCTTATAAAGGATCGATTTAGCGACTAGGATCCTGAATACAATCGCTGGCCGCGCACCTTATCAGTGAAAGGAGTGTTAGGGGCATCGCTTGAGAAAGAGTTCCTGCTCTTTCGTGAGTGAGTATGGTTTTACGCCGCTTTTAGCAATATTCCAGCAACATCACGACCCGGGACACCAGAAATGGACTTCACACATTGTACCCATGTGGGGAATGGATCCCGGGTCTTCGGCGTGACAACTGCAAGAGGCACTTTCCTAGGGATGCATTATGACCCCTCGTGACTTTCATTGCTTTGCTGATATTGTAACGTCAGCAAACGTTTTGGGGACCAACCATTTGATATTAGGGGGTATGGGTTTTTATTGAGAAAAAACCCATTGTCCCCAAAAAGTCTTGAAAAACATAATTATGCTTCAGACTGCTTGACGTGCCTTCCATTACTTGTGTCAATATGGTGTTAGCAAAAGCGTCTATGCTTGTCTTAAGAGGCGACTAACGCGATCGGGTGGTCAAGGCTCGCCAACTTGGTTGATGCATGTCATCGTATCTCAATTGCTTTGAGTGATGCTCATGATGTCACTGGATCGTCTGGTCCAGACTCGATTATTTACAGACCGTCGTCATATAGCTGGAACACTGCTAAGTATGGCGTCAAACAAAATACCATGTGGTAGTGATAGGTATAAGTCTGGTTAGATGTTGACCCCTGAACGTGTCATTAACAGGTCATGTGACTTTTCTCAGCCAATCAGAACAGACTGGATGGCTTTCAAATCGCAAGCATTACATAGGTAATGGCATATCCAACACAAGTGATTACTAAATGTCTTTGTTTAGACCCAATACAAAGTGAAATATATCTTAAAACAATTTAGGGGAAGACCGTTTCCAAAACCATCTTGTGCATCAGGTCATTGTTTATCTGGATGAAATGCCCAGCTTACTTTCTATAAATATAAACTAGGTCATGTCTGACAAGTGCTTCTAGTGCGGACATGCAGTGAGTGATAAACATAGATATCAACAGTGAACATGACACCCCTAAAGTTCAATCGATAAAGTACAACACTAAGTGACTTTCTATGATACTGTAATCTTATTTACTTTACTGTCAAAATCATGGGGGGATATTTGCAGATAGATCGTGATATAAGGAAACTAGGTAACGCTTATGATTGACAAGGTTCGGATTACGCTTACTGCTTATAGAGCTTCAATAACAGTATTAACTAAAACACTATAGTATTGAAGCTCACGAGAACCCTTAAATGTGAGGATGGGGAAATACAAGAAACATTTTTTTAAATCTTTATTTTGCACAACACAAAGACCATGCATCATTATTTGTGATTGAGCCATTCATGACAAATGACCTGAATACTTAAGGCGTCTTTAACATGGCGAACCGGTCAAGCAATCAACATGAACATATAATAATAACAATGGCGTGTTGAGAATTTTGCTCAACCGTTCCACGGCCAACATCTACATACACACAGAGGATTTGCTGCAAAACCGAGTTTAGAATCAATATACCGTATAGACGTAATAAGCGCGTTGCTCTAAGAAGCGCCCACGGCGATATTTGCTCATTTTTTGGCTAGTGAACAATCTCAATTAGCACCCCTTCCAACTGTACACAAGACTTATTTATTCGTGTATAATACGCACTCGTATGTTATATACACCCTTAATTATGGGCAATTAAATCCTGGAAAAATATTTCTGTCGTATATAAACATTTCAGGTTGTCAGCATAAGCCACGAAATTTACGATCTTTCGACTCAAAATAATATTCTAATAAGAGCCCCCTATTTCTAATTTTGAGAGCGCCCTGGGCGCTTATTACGTCGAATACGGTAATTCTGTATACAGATGCCTTTCATTTTTTTAATGTGTCTTTTCACCCCCTCTCTACACACCGCCATGCTGAGCTACAAAATGGACACCATTAAACGTGTACAAATAACTCAGAAATACTGGTATTTCCTACTATTGTACTTATCTTTTACAACTAAATCATTCCTGGACGTTAAGCAAAATAATCTAGTCAATTACAACACATGGTGCGGGTGTGTGCACACACACCCTTTTATTATTTCGAAAAAAATCTTTATTTCTGTATAAATTACCACCAAGGACAATATATAGATCTTAATTGTGCACCCCCCTCCTTTTCAAAAAGCTGTATCCGCCCATGGTACCTATACTATTACATATATATTCTGAATGTATAAATCCAAGTCACTAGGACTGACCAACCGATCCTGTTTAAGTGGCCCTTTAGACATATTCCATCCCAGAATCCTCACAGGGTCCATACACAATGTAGAAGAAAATTATGGTCATCATAATAATTGCATCCCTCTTTTACCCAATGGGCTTTTGTTCAGAACATGCTCAGCCCATGCACATATCCTAACCTCATAATCCTAAACTAATTAGCATAAGGTGCACCTATTTCTTTAAATATTTCATTTTCATCAAAGGCTTGTTTCAAAGCTTGCCACACCAAGCCCACTTTCCTGTGCTAAAAATGATTGGACTATCGCACATATAGATAGTCCAATTAGAGAACGTTTCACAAAATCAACATCCACGACTGGTACACCTTCGTATGAAAGTGGTTTACCGCTGGGATATGTCTTTTTCATCTTCAATTGGATATCGCGTTTTCATTACAAGGGGCACAACTCGTAGTCTACGCGAGGTGGCGCCAGGGTTGAGCCAAGAAAAGTGGCCTTGTTGTGGCAAGGGTAGAAACTAGGCTTTGATATAGGCTAGTGGACACGCTTGCCTTGAGAAGATGTCCATACCACATCAATGGTCCATATATGCCTTCAATCAAACAAACCATTTTACAACTATAAAATATGAAATATAACTGCAATCAACACTATTGTATTAAAATATATCAAGAATATGATAAAGCCATCGAAGATCCCTTGGCAGTGGCGTAGTTCTGTAATTTGGGCCGAGGTGTATGATTCATTAGGAAATAAAGATTGTCTGTGCCATAACAGTATATCATCCAAAACATCAGAACTGTTTTCATAGTGGCTTAAAATAACGAAACCGCTGAAGACATCTGGAATCAAATCAGGATTGATGGCTAACATAGCAACATTTTTATTGTTAATATAACCATCACGCAGCCTCTGTATGATAAGGTGTATTTCAAAATTATTCTGAAGTCCACTGTCGACGTATTCTTGTGAGACAATGACGAGAAATTTCCAGCTCTCCCCAATCAGCCTTGAAACAGCCTGGTTAACAATTTCATTTCCGAGAACATCATTATCACGAAAACACACTCTCAAACCCCGCGAAGTGAGCGCTTGGGCGATTTCAGTCGCCATTGCCATCTGTTCATCTGCATACGAAATGTAGAGGTCGTATTTCACAACAGTGTTGTCTGCTGGCGCAAGTCCTGCTAGTGTACCTCTGCCTCGGATTGGCTGAATGTTGACTCGTCTCCTCCGAAGTATCATGTTGATGATTGGATTGGTCACCCTCGTCAAGAGCGTTTTACTTAAACAATAAGAAACAGCTACACACACAATTATTCCACCGTAGAAAATTTGTTTCTCTTTGAGGAAAAAGTCACAAGCCATCGACTGTAAAATGATTTCAAGATACTTGCAGACTGTTGTTTCTATTCCCCCCCAACAAGAGAGCTCTGGCAAAGGAAGAAGTTTCTTTGAGCCATTGTAATACAAATCCAAGACAAGGGGCTCCTGAGGAACAAGTTCTACAGTGTCGGGATATTCCACATCAATAATTTCGTGTGTTCCAAGGGCCGTATTGTAGAACTGGCGATAGAAGACGAATTTGTGGACTCCATATGTGTAAGGACAAACACATTGCCAGCTTGTGCCGCCAACGCCCTCCACCATCTGAAGTTGTTTATAGAAGGCAGGAATGTTTGAGTAATGGCCACCATCATGCCACAGGAACCAGTACAGGAACACAAATATGGAGCATGACTGATCAAGTCCCTCGCATGTCTTTAGGAAGGACCTTCCGTTTATTTCATGATCAAAATCAACTACACTTGGCACGTCATTCAAGTAACTATATGACGCGCTTGTTGACACTATACCACCAACTGGAACAGACACAATTCTTCTCGTTGGTTTGATCTTTTCTAAAATGAACTCTGCAGACCATGTGTATGGTAAGGGTTTGAAGTTCTTAGGAGGCAAATCCTCAACAGGAACTGGGCATCTGGTTTGTTCTTTGCGGACATTCGGGCATTCAGACGACTTTCTTCTTTCTGAATAATCTTCATTATTTTTACTTTTGGCGGAACCTTGTTTACCTGTGTGTGTTTCCCTCTTTTCGTGTCTCATAGGTGTGTTGTAATTTTTGGGGTTGCTCGCAAGTGACGCAATTATTGTGGCCATTTTTGCAACGTGACAGGAATATTTTCCAAAATCTTCAGCATTGATAAGATTAATTTCAAGGTTTGACTTTACACGATAAAAATAAGTATCAGTAATATTCAAAGGGACTTCTTCAAACACTGTTGTGATATGGTGCCAGGACGATGATTCAATTATCTGTCCATTATGCTTCCAGATCACCTGCTTCTTGTGAAATTTTACAATTCCCTGGTAAATCAGCACGTCTTCACAAACCATTCTTACATCTTCACCCTCGTATCGCATGAGTCTCTCAAGCTTCAGGGGTTCTGGACCGGGGATCTCACGGTCACGCACCATAAACTGGGATCTGGTTTCATCTATCATAACAATGCTATCCTCTAATCTATTGATGTAATTAGACTTAAATATTTCCCATGTCCAAAGAGCTGACCTGTCCAAAACTACGGCAACAAATAGGTAACTAGATAAGACAATGAACAAACCACAACAGAAAACTCTCCATACGCCATATCTCAACAGGGACGTTCGCACTCTGTTATTCAGAAGAGCGAAGGCGAGTTTCAGAAAGCATAGTCCAGTGTAGAACAAATTCTTCAAGTTTATTAAACACAAGTCCTGGCTATTTGGATCGGTAAAGAAAACTACCAGAGGAAACAGGTTCCAAAATAAGCCAATCAACAGCACATGCAGCAAGGCTGTTGTCGAAATGTTTGGTTTCTTCATGCCCCTTGAAGACAGCTTGCCTCGTCCCATTCTGCATCAGTGGGATATTAAAGGCTACTGCTGCTGAAACAAAATTGATGAGAGTATACAATTATGTGGATATTTCCTGAAACACTGGTACTTGAGATGAACAGAACCATTAAATGTAACATTTTAAGAACTATATTTGGAATACTATTCATACAATGCACCATTATTTGTGACAACGCGATTCATGCATTGATATTTAGTCACAATGTAACCATGGCATCATTGGTCCAATAATGCTTGAAGAAAATGATATTGCGCCAGACTGTTGAAAACATATACAATTGTCTGCAACTCATCTTGAAAAAATAATTGAACTGCTATATCACTGGCGTCAGTCGTGAGCTTAGGTGAAACGGTCAATAAATTCAATCTCCTGTTTTAACACAGATGTATTCTTTATTCATTCTTTCAGAACGTTTTATTCCCTGGTCCATAAAACAAGGGTCCCAGTGGATGCCTCTAGATTCTACCCTCAGTCACAGTAGCCAATGGTGAGCTTTTCCCCATTCTCTGTTTAATGTGGATGCTAAATGAATACTAGTCAGTGTATACAATACTTTTGAATTGTATATATATACGATCATTTTCAGTGTCATAGTATACTATAGCAGGAACATTAATACTGTGTATCAATACATCAAATATAGGTACAAGAATTAAAGTTCAAGGGTTGATTGATACGTTCTGAGCCTCACATCAAGGGAATTGTGTCACCATGAAGGCTTCTATTGTGGACTCAGAGCTCCAGATAAGCTTTTGGTGTTGTGGGTATTTTACCCATGCATTTTAAAATCATTGGGTATCAGTAATTCAATCTGCGTATTCAAATTTCTGTTACCCACTAGTTTTTACAGATGTGGGTATTTAAGTTAAATATTTAAAAACACTATTCATCTAGTCCCTGCAAACTGGTGTCGTGTGGGTTCGAGAGCTTTATAGGACTCAAAAATACCACGATACTTCCACAAGAAAGTGTGATGGCAAATGATCATGATGTAACTGTCATCATGGAGTTTGGCAAGGTTGACGGAATGCCCGTTTATAATTCAAAATAAGTTGCTGATTTGCTAATCGAATACGCAGGGTTACTTCACAATATTTTGATGATACGCACAAGTTTTATTGTTGTAGCGTATCTGTAATGTTCGTTGCGTATTTGATACGCTTGGATTATATTTTACTGCGTATTTCTGCATTTCTGATGCGTATTTCACGCAGATACGCAGCTTATCTGGAGCTCTGTGGACATCACATGATGTCACAGAGGTGTATCCACAAACACTTGAGTCAATGAAGTAAATTGTTTCTCGCGGCAAGTCAGTAAAAAGGTCTTAACACCAAAAGCCATCCGTGAAGATAGAAGTGCATAACGAGGAAAGGATGCCTTTCTATGCCACTGTAAAGAGGTTTGGCAGCAGACTTTAGCATGACAGAAAGAGCCGCCCTGGAAGTCCCAGGGCGTCAGCAGCACCAGAAATGATGCAGAGAATCTACCATATGGTGATCCTACTGAGCGTCATATCGCTAGTTCAGCAGTCATTTCCCAGGAGAGAGAACATTCCATCATCACAGAAACTTTGGCAATGAAAACAGTATCAGCTCGTGAGGTTCAAAAGCTTTTCACATCTGATAAAAAACTCACCGGGTATAAGAGGTCTGTTGATAATCTAGCTCTATTTGAAGCTGATCCAGAAGGGTTCTTGCAATGATTTGTGACTATGGGTGGAACCTGGGTTAACCACTTCGAGTAATGAAAGCATTTGACATCCCCACCACCAAAGAAGGCAAAGACTGTCCCATCAACTGGAAAGCTTATGACCTCTGTGCTCTGGAATGCCGAGGGATGGATGTCTATTGTCTTCCAAAAGGGCAGACAATAAACAGAGCATATTAAGCTACACTTCGGGGGCTATTCCGGGGTGCAATTGAGACGTGGGAGGCTGAGAAAAGGTGTGCTCTTTCATCAGGACAATGCACCAGTGCACAAATTAGTCATCACGCTACAGTCCACGAGTGTGGCTTTGGACTTTAGCTACAATCCACGAGTGTGGCTTTGAACTTTGGATTCCCTCCACGAGTGTGGCTTTCAACTTTAACTACAACCCACGAGTGTAGCTTTGAACTTTGGCTACAATCCACGAGTGTGGCTTTGAACTTTAACTACAACCCACGAGTGTGGCTTTGAACTTTGGCTACAATCCACGAGTGTGGCCTTTTACTTTAGCTACAATCCACGAGTGTGGCTTTGAACTTTGGCTACAGTCCAAGAGTGTGGCTTTGAACTCTTTCAGCACCCACTTCTCTCCTGGTCATGGTCCTTCATACTTCCATCTGTTCCCAAACATTAGATGACGTCATGGCAGCGGTGGCGAACAGCCAAGAATAGGACTTTTACGAAACTGGTATATAATCCCTCCAGCATCGTTGACAAAAGTGTATCATTGTGGAAGGGGATTATGTTGAAAAATAAATCATATTAATGAGTTTAGGTCAAGTCTTTCTGCGTGAATCTCAGTTAGTGAGTGAGTTTGGTTGAACACCGATATGAATAGTATTCCAGTTATATCACAGAGTGTCAGCCTAATGTGGGAGGAAAGTCTGAAGTGATGAAGGTCTCACACCTTTACAACTTTGGTGAAACCCACGAGCACGGGTATGGTGCTGACAAACCATGAAACATAATCAGGGAGAGCCGAGATTCGATAGGTTTCTGGCGTGCAAACATGGGACGCAACTCCTTCGACGACTGGACCACCCGTGGCCCCCGAGTGAGGCTCAGTACTTATCAATCAGCCCTCGTATATATTGTGACAGGGATATTAAGGAGAGGATCCTGAAGCGTAAAATATCATTGTCTTAGATTTTACAGTAGTGGCAACTTTCACACAAACTATAACATTTATAACACATCATGTTATTACCTTGTCAGCTACTGTCTCCTCGCAATTGTACATTAAACTACGCTTATAACGAACACTCTTAAAACGAACTTTTTGGGGGTTCCGGCCATTTGCTGTATATATGCTACATATGCTTATACCGAGCTACGGTTATAACGAACTAAAATTAGGGTCCCTTTGAGTTCGCTATAACGGTAGTTAACTGTATCTGGAAACAGTGGCCACTTCAACTCGAGTCTACTTATCTAAGGCAACTGGTAACCGCATGATGGACGTCGGGAATATCACAATCCCGGAATTGGACTCGAAAAAAAATGTGCCTCGTCCTATGCCATCATACAGACAATACAGTCGGTCCTTTACCCCTTACTCTGATACGATTCCTTCCTGGGTGACGCTCTGGGGGGACAGTAACCCCACAGCAGGTCGGGTCAGGGCAACCTTGGCGAGCCTAAATGAAGGACGCGTTGGTTCCTGTGCCAGTCAACTGTTAGCTTTTTAAAGGATTACAAACATACTCTGTATTGTACAACCTTTTGGATGTAGATGCCATGGCGCTCAGAAACGACTGTATGTATGAAATAGACACAGTATAGCGCGGCTATATACTTCACCTAACGAGGCGGCCTAAGGAGGTGTCCTAAGATCTTAAGCCAAAGTGATATCGGAGTAAACATCTGATCTGAATGAGATTGTGAAACAATGTGAATTTCTAAACCATACGTATTAGATATAGGTAAAGAGTACCAACACCTCTAAAGAAAAACCATTTTGTGTAAAGCAGTTGCTCGTGTTCAAATTTCAGCCGTTTTTGGTAAAAATACAACTTACATATACATTCAGTGTTGTTATAAGTCCCAAACATGCATGTGTTGAAATGAACACATCTAACAACTATAAAAGCAATTTCTAAACATTTTTCTTATTTCTGAATTATGCACATCTGGTGAGGCCAAAAGATACAGTGTCTGAACAAAGTCATGAAATATAAATGTTAAAACCATGTATTAGAACCAAAGAATATACACTTATACACATCATATAATTTGCACGCGTCGCACTCAATAGCGCCACAAACGTGCGTAGGGTGGCATTCCTGGTTTTGACTATTTCAATGAAGGTCGACTGATATCTGTGGACCTTTATTTCTGTCAATCCTATTATTTATGCTTATCATACAGCTGTGCTTTCTAGTGTCTAGTTCATGGCGTGCATGTAACAGGAAGAAGACAAACTTTCAGTGGCAAAGAAGTTCAATGTTTCACAGTCTGTAATTAGCAGACTATGGAACAGGTACCAACAAAGCCAAAATGTTGATGTGACGATCGACCCTGTTCATGGTGTCCCCAGTCAACGGCAATAGTACAGGGTCGAGTGGTCCCAAACCATGCAGGCTCTGCGAAATCGAGCTCAAATGGCAAATCAAATTGCCTTAAATGTCCTCAGGCTACTGGATTACGAGTTACTGTTCAGACGATTAGAAATCGTCTATATGCAGCACATCTCCACACTCAATGGCCACGTATTGGGCAAACAGTCAAACTGCCATTTTTCCATACATCAATGGCGTACACAACGTTGAAACTGGGGTAATCGTCGTGGGTCACGTGTCATGTTTTCGGATGAGTCCTGATTCACATTGCACTTTTTTATTAGGCGTGGTCGTGTCTTGCGTCGTCGAAATGAACGTCGCAGTGCACGAATAGTCAATTCTCACTTCCAGCAGCACAACATCCATAGAATGCCATTGACATCAACAAGCCAGACCTTTCCCCCCATGAACACGTCTGGGACATGAATCATGATAGGGAGACGTGTGAGTCAACGTCATAGGCGGCCGACCACGTATGCTAAACTTGGCAAGGCACCACGTATGCTAAACTTGGCAAGGCGCCCGCCAGTGGAGTGGGGGTAGGTGTCTACACCATACAACATACTATACATTGGATTATATATATATACATATATATTATATACTATACATCTACTAGATTTACAATAACGTACCTCAAGCTTTTCTTGACCATGTGAAGGCAGGATTCATATTAGAGAATTAGCTCATCGTGCAGGCCCACCAGATGTCAGCGTCAGTATAATCTTAATACAAAAACAAACTATATTTAGTGTAGGTTGTGCAATCCCGTTATCTGGACTCGAGCTACGACCCTTCTTTCACCTGTCAGAATGTACAACATTTTTCCACGAATCTACCCAGTTTACGGGTTTTCCCCAGAAGTATTTATAGATCTATTTTCCAGCAACGTGATTCAACGAGAAACTGCATATGAGGTCAAACATGTTAGGGACTAGTTGTTATTATTAACCTCATCATAAAACTATTTCATCCTGTAGTTTAATTGATTGGAAAGATATAAAGTCATATCTTTAAAAATTGTCAATGTTTGAGATCATTGGGCGCAAGAAAATAAAAAGAGTTATTGCCCTTTATGCTCGCTCTCTAATACCGATGGCGGACATATTCACACCTTCCGTTTCGTAGGGTAGGTAGTTTTCGCTCAAACTCTCTGGTGTGTTATGGCTTTTGAATGAGAATATTCAGTGAAACTCGGCTGTTGGTATTTGCCAACAGATAGTTTTATTGTTGACCTGTGCCACTGTCAAGGTCTTTCGCAATCTGTGAAATCATGTCTGTCGTGTTCTTTGCCATGGAATGTCAGTATTTTAGCCAAGTAAAAGTACTTCGCTTGCATGGATCAACATTCGACATATTTTATAAATATGGTGTACGTTTTAGCAGGGCAATTGACGATGACGAACAGTTGGTTGTGTTGAAACGCATGAATTATTGAATGAAAGTTAACAGTCCGTGAATAATGACAATCATTGATTGACATTTGATGCAGAACTTGACACGTCTAGTTTATGTTCATCTTCAGTGTAATATATGTAGGAAAAATACAAATATCTGCCTGTTCCAATCTATCACATCAAGTAAATATCTCCTTGTAAAAATGCTGAGAATCAGTCGCGACTGTAGATCAGGTATGTAAACAAACGCCCTGCATTAAATAATGTTAAATGCATTTATTGTATGATACATTATATTTCAGCCATAGAAATTTGCATTTCAGCTGATGTTAATTCTATGGGATAAAGGCTTTTTTAGGCTTCTTAGCGGGTGTCCTTATGTTATCACTATTTTGGGTAAGTAAATCTCTGCTGCATTTGGTATTGAGTGTTTAAGTTGGCAAAGTCGTCCAAGACACCAGAGTAACTGAAAAACTATTCAAAGCCTCATTAAACCCAACTTACAGAGTGTTTGTGTCATAAATTAGAGTCAAATGATGTTTGTGTTTTGTAATACTGAATATTTTATGTTTGATTGCAAATGAAGTACCTGTTTCAATATATAATACGGGTTTAACCAAAATCCCTCTTTCGTTTCAGGGGCCTGTGAGTTGAGGCCCTGTGGAGACTGATCTGTTTGTCACAAGAGGTGACTAAATGGATCGGATGGTCAAGCTTTGGTGAGTTGTTATATTGCATGTTCATACCAAGACATTATGGGACATTGATTTCAGTAGATTATTTATAAGCAGACACAATATAGCTTTCATACAGTTGACTGTGGTGTAAAACAACAAACACACAAAACAACACATGTTAGTCAAGGGTACCCACATGCCATAGATTTCAACCATTAACAGCTTTATTGAAAACCCTATTTAGTGTCATTACTGAACTATTTGACAACAATGCAGTTTACCTGACGCAGTTTATATAGCGCTAATTGGCTCAGCCAGGCCGCTGGCTGTGTCTCTCCATTCACAGATCTGGCAGGCTTCCTCGATCCTAAGGGTCGGTTGTGTTATGGTAGGTTACCCCTAACCTGATGAAAAGTCCTTTCATGATCCTTAGAGTTGGGCACCTGTTTACCATCCTTATGGTTAGTTGTGAGAAAGGGTATGGGAGTTTGCTATCTCTTTTAACAAATTATTCCCGTGTAATTTGAGGAAAATCAGGACATCTTTTACCAAATTTTGAGTTTTGTTGAGAAATGTCTACTGTGCATGTGTATGAAGGGAAACAATTGGGTGCTGATCACTCTGTAGACGAACACTAATTATTTGTGATAGCTCCCATGGTATGTTGGCTAATTACATTATCTTATTAATCAAGCTATACTTCAAGCTGGCAATGTGTGCTAGATCCTCCACTATTTGAAATATAAAAAAAGTGTGCACTGTAAAATGCACTACTCCCAACCATTTTATTTTTCAAATGTAATGAGTTTTGGTATTTAGTAATAGGACTCAACACGTGTTCATTTTTTGCAATATTTTAAATTTTGACATTTGTGTTTCTTCTATCATAATACATATTTTTCAGAAGATTAACTTACGTTATATTTTGTTGAAATCTTTAGGACTTTTAGAGTTTGGGTTGACTGACTTTAGGTAGATAAATTAAATATCAGTGCTGACAGTAACATTTCTTAAGTGGCTAAATTTGTTGACATTTCAAACTGTTGTCTACAAGTCCAGGAGACATGCAATAGGCTTTGAATTCTGATGATAACTTTGATGTTTTCTTCCAGAATGACTAACAGTCAGATACCACATGCATTTGCCTTTCTGCAGTATGGCAGCATCAGGCCTTGGGGAGGATGCCAGCGGAGACATGGAAAGTTCCAGTGCTTGTGTCAGTGACAAAATGACCAGTACCGAAGATTTACCTTGCAGTGATTCAGATGATTCTGAGGTTGATGGGAATGACAAGAGAAGTACAGATGACATATTCTTCGAAGGTTCAGACACTGAAGATGAAATTAATTCCGACATTGAAAATAGATGCAGGTCAAGGTCAAAAGCTCCAGACTTTGGGACAGTCTCAGGGAAACCGTTTGAATGTGGTGTCTGCTGCCAGGAATTTGATTGCAGATCAACGTTAACAAGACACATGAAGATCCACTACAGTCCGAGACCGTATCAGTGTGAAGTATGTTTCACAACATTCACAGACCTGTCTTTACTTCAGAAACACTATATCATTCATTCTAGATTGGACGCTTTGAAAAAGCCACCAGCTAACGGTCATGTGAGACCTGAAAATGGTGAAAAACCTTTTGTGTGTTTCGTGTGTGGGAAATGCTATTCTGGATCAAATTCTTTAAGTAAGCACATGAGGAAACACACTGAGATCAAATCGCACTCCTGCGATAAATGTGCCAAGACATTTCTGTTTAAAGGAGAATTAAATCGTCACCAGAAAACCCATTCTAACGATGCTCCTTATATGTGCAGCATCTGCTGTAAGTCGTTTAAATATTCATCGCATTTGAAGGAACATATCGGGACTCATAATGAAGACAGGCCATTTTCTTGTGACAGTTGTGGAAAGTCGTTTAAGTTGAAGTCCGGCTTGAAGGCTCACAAGAGAATGCATGATGGGACGTTTGCCTGTACAATCTGTGGAACATCGTACACTCAGAAACCCAGTTTGAGACATCACATGTGGAGGAAACATCACCTTAATGACATCTGACATCATCGGTGATGATATTTGTCATCATTCATTGTCACACGTGAAGATCCGGGTTAGAATAGGTCTTCAGCAAACCATGCTTGCTGTAAGAAGCAACTGTTCTTGTCGTAAGAAGCGACTAGTGGGATTGGGTAGTCAGACTCGCTGACTAGGTTGATGCATGTGTTCATATCCCAATTGCGAGGATCGATGCTCGTGCCATCAATCACTGGATTGTCTGGTGCAGACTTGATTGTTTGCAGACCGCCGTCATATTGCTGATTGTGGCGTTAAACAACAAACAAGCATTCATTGTCAAGTTCTGGATTTATTTATCAGATATGTTGCAAAGATATCAGTAATATGTTTGATACTTGTTAATTATTTGCTGTTTGAAAAAAAGTTGTTAGGTTTTGAAAATCTATTCAATTTTTGTTACAAAAAAATCATACATATATTTTAAAATGTGAAACAAATCTATAATCCCATTACTCCAATGACTTTCAGCTTGATTTACAGAGTTATGTCCCTTACCTCAATTAACCCTTACAACAATGTGTGAGTGAGTGAGTATGGTTTTAGCAATATTCCAGCAATATCACGGCAGGGGACACCACAAATGGGCTTCACACATTGTACCCATGTTACAACAATGATACAGAAATACTAAAAGTGGTGCTAAGCCCACAACCCTCGCTTGTCCTAAATGTTTGTTGTGAGATGCTGCTAGCACTCATCATTACAGGGTCAGGTAACGGCAGTCTGTGACTTTAGCCTCCAGTCTGAAGCCTGAGTCTCGTAAATGCTGATCGACCCAGTAAACTCACCTAGCTTTAGTCCACATTAAACTAAAATCTACTGAAAAAGATGCGAAGAGTCATGTACGTTCTTGTAGTGAGTGAGTGAGTGAGTATGGTTTTACCCAGCTTTTAGCAATATTCCAGCAATATCATGGCGGGGGGACACCAGAAATGGGCTTCACACATTGTACCCATGTCGGGACCTGTGTCTTCGGCGTGACAAGCGAACGCTTTAACCACTAGGCTACCTGACCACCCCTGTACCTCCTTGTAATGTGTAGCAGAGACTGTAGTAGGGTTCAAGAAAGCAAGCGTCAGGCTGTGTATGAAAATATTTGTATCTGTATCAGGTATCTGGATTGCAATATGTATTGCGATATACTGGGAGCTAAAGTGTTTGTCAGTGATTGACACTGATTGTACATGCTGATTCTATTTTCTGAATACTTAAGTAAATATTACGATGTCAGAATCAGCATGGTCAGTCGCTGCCATTTTGAGAGACGCTAGACTTTCAGTCAACAGCAAGCAATTGTATGGATGGCAACTTCTTTGTTTACACTGTTGTGATATCTCAGTACAGAAGCTAGAACCATGAGATGCTTGTTATTTCCTTACCCAAGTTCTATGTCAATCAAGAACTATCAGACCACACAATGCTGGATCCCTGGTTATCAGTCAAAACAATCAGTATCACGAGTTGTTCCGATTATCAATAGGAGAACGGACAAAGGTGATTAATTTTCAGTAATTCGTGCTGAGCATTATAACCATTGTTCGCATTGTTGCAATTATTTTAAAATGACATCATTGATTGTTCCTGATGTCATGGCAACGTGTGACAATGTTCCAACAACAGAGTGACTGAGTTGGTGTCTTCCTTTGTGATCAGGAAGCCAACACTGTTCTGCTGTTTCTTAGGAAAAACACTGTGGGTAATATCAAGAATATCCTCACAGAGTTACGGATTATGCCTCAGGTGAAATAATGTTGAAAGTCATTCACCGAGGCTTGAAACTTAAAACATTAATTCCCCCGGGACCGATAATCTGTAACTCCTTGTTCATAGGTTGATCTCTAAGTAATATGAATAGAGAACCACACCCGAGTGTCTTTTGATATCAAATATATCAACATGAGTTGATAAAAGTCGAGGCTTTATCATCCAACATCATTCTTCCAACTTTTTCAGTTTGTAGACAGTAATTAGCAGTGTCTTCAGTTTAAAAAGTACTGCTAACAGCTTCAGTAGCAGAGCCATTAGTGATGTCATTTGATTGTGACGTCATGGTAACCAATGACGTCACAATGGTCTGCAAAACATTGTGATGCAATTTCATTGCAGCGATATCTACAGTATAGATATTGCTTGATCTCACCCAACAATATCTCCTGTGGGAGCCAGTTTTGGATTATAAACATGCTATGTATGTTGCATTGGATATACCCCTAGTAATTAATTTTAAGAGTCCTTGCAGGCAATATGAGGGTCCTGTGAAGTATTGAAATGGTGTTGTGTACTGTACAGTGAGATACTTACTTAGAGCCTGGAATGAATCATGTGGACAGTGGTCATGATTGATGAGTGAAATAAGTTATTTCAAATAACTACTCTTGATGCTCTGTAAGTACAGGGAATGTTTCTGCGTCTGTTCTCTACATTTGTGCATCGCATATAACCCTATTATATGCTGTGAATATTTGTGCCTATAACTCCTGTTCAAGAGAGGGGGCACAGGTGACCCAGTCATCTAAGGCGCCGCAATTGGCTGTGCAGCGTTGCGTCCCTTGGGCATGCCAGAAACCTATGATTGTGGGTTTGAACCCTGGTTTGCCCAGTGATGTTTCTAGGTTTGTCAGCACCATACCCATGCTCGTGGGTTTCACCAAAGTGGTAAACGTCTGAGACCTGCATCACTTCGGACTTTCCTCCCACATTAAGCTGACACACTGTGCCATAACTGGAATAGTGTAAAAAGTGGCGTTAAACCCAACTCACTCACTCACTGTACAAGAGAAGATAATAATGTATTCCGTGTGAGAGGTTGACATTGGTTGTGATGAAGGACATTAAATGTTTGTGATTTGTTTTTGATAGTTTTGAGTTATTATTTCGTCAAAATGCTGGAGCCTAGTGGTATTTCTGGGGCAGAGTAGATGGTCACCAGTAGTCAAAGGTGTGGGTGGAGGTGGCTGACTGTTTGTACTAGTCTGGCCAGCTTTACTGTGCCAGCCCACTGAGATACCATGCCCCAGTTTAACATGGATATCCGACATAGACACAGTATACTGACCCCAAGCCGACAAGTCCGTGTGTCGTCCCCTTAACACTGAGTGCCAGACAGGGCACAAGAACAACTTCTTTGAGAGGCATTTAGAAGTTGGAGTACTAAGTAAGGATAAGATTTATGGATGAACAACTTCTTTATTACAATTAGCAGTGACGTTTCGGTGTAGGTTCTAAGACCATTATCAGGCAAGTGATGGCTGTCATCAAGACATGGATCATTGCACATGATGTCAACAGCTGGTTTGCCTTGCCTAAACTTGATTAATTACAGGCCACCAAGATGAAGCTGAAATGCTGATGACTGGCATAAAACAGCTTTTACTCACTCACTCCATCACTCTCACAACATGCCAGAATAAGGACTTAGTTTGAGAAAAAAAGTCAACTTTCTTCTGTTAGTGACTTTTTTCATGCTTGAGGTGATTGTGTATTACACAATATCGTTGTTGGGATTCGGGGTTAGAATTGGTTTCAAGCAACCTATGCTTGTCATAAGAAGCGACTTAATGGTTTTGTTTCAGACTCCACGATTCAGGTTGATTGTGTATCATCATACCCAATAGCATAGGACGTTGCTCATAACATCAATCACATAACATCATCATTTTTAGTCACTGAGTGTCACGTTGAAGAACAAATAAACAAAACACCAAATTTTAACCATTTTGAAGCATCACTTTTGTTGTATTCAACACAGACATCAACACAATGGACAATGGAAGAGCATGTATTATATTATTACAGTATTTTTGCATCATTACACAATAGTATTAGGTCTGGGGCATATGCTGGATCAGTGGTTATGGCCCAAGCAAACTGGTGGTCGATAGTGTGAGGAAAGCTGAACACTACCAATTCCAGGTGGTTGTCCACTTAATAGTTATTCAAGTTTGCCATTTTGACCACCAAATCCACAATATATACATGCCGGCATTGACAGATAAACACTATATTACCCGCATAAATACGGTTATGTTGACAATACCTTACTCACATTAAGGGAACCTGTCAAGATCCAGGTTAGAATAGTCCTCAGCAAACCATGCTTGTACTTAGAGGCAGTTAACCAATCCGGTGGTCAGGCTCCCGGACTTGGTTGATACATGTTATCGTATCTCAGTTGGGTAGAGTGATGTGCATTCAATCTCTGGATCATCTACATTATTTTCAGGCCGCCGTCATAAACTTGGAATATTGCCGAGAGCAGCGTTCAACAAACAACACATTGTGGGGACATAAGTGGTCCAGTCTTCTGAGGCGCCTTCGCTCTTGGGACCTCGTGAAGAACGTGTCTCCGGCACCTCATAGTCCTAATACGAAACAGGTGACTATTTTGGGAACCTGCGGTGATTCCGGGTTAGACGTAGTCCCAAACAACCTAAGCTTGTCGTAAAAGGTGAATGAGAGGATTAGGTAGTAAGGTTCGGTGACTTGGTTGACTGCGTGCGAACGTATCCCCACGGCGTGGATTGTTCTCTCTCTCTCTCTCTCTCTCTCTCTCTCTCTCACACACACACACACACACACCAAGCTGATATAACTGTACTTTTCAAGGCAGCGTCACACTAACTCACTCACAAAGTAGAGCTATCTGTTATTCTTGCTATATGAGCACACCTCAGAATAAGGCTATTTAGTACGTGATGAGACCGCCTCCGTGGTCTAGTGGTAGGGCGTCCGCCCGGAGTGCGGAATGGGGTTCGATCCCTGGTTGCGCCATGCCACGAGACGTTTTAAATGGTACTTGTGGTTACCCTGTCAGGCGCGCGGCATAACGAGGCTAAAACAAGGACTGCATGGTCAGCTCGGAGTCAGTATACTGTGTCTGAGTAGGGTATTCATGTACTTAAACTGCGGCATGGTATCTCAGTGAGCTAGTACTATAAACTCTAACCTATTATGTGATGAAATACCGTACTTATTTAAAAAAATATAATTGATAGCTCTCAAGTGAAATACGACGGTTATGCAGAACCTATTTTCGGTCTCCTTCAAAAACGATGACTGTTACAGTAACATGGTGAAGATCATTCAGGAAGAAAATACATAATATATAGATTGGTTGGTTGATGTGTTGTTTAACGTCGCGCTCAGTAATATTCCAGCTATATGATGGCGGTCATAATATATAGAACGTATGTGCTTTCTTTTGAAATAAACTGAACATGTAAACTTTTTCACGTCGTGGATGAGATACATACCGTATGTTGCTTGACAAGGAAAACCAAATATCCTCCTATTTATTCTTTAATATTCTGAGTAGAACGTGATATGACAGACAAATCAATTCCTTATCAATTCCGTTTCTAACCATACACGCCAGAACAGACATTGTTCATGACGTCATCATACAATGACGTCACAACATCCGGAATAACGATTGTATTGTTTTGCATAGTAACTTTACCACACATAATCATGGCCTCGTGCTCTAACATCGATCGAAGAGGGACAATGGCAGAAGCGTTTGTCTTGAGCTATTATCAGAACATCGCAGAGGAAGAGTTCGCTAAGGCTGAAAAATGTTTGGAAAAACTTGCCAAGATGAAGCAAGAGACTAATGATCTAATCCAGAGCTGTCAAGACCTCAACAAGGACTGTTCCCGGATGCAGGAGAGATGTACGAAGCTAAACCGTGGTAGCGTTGAACTTAAAAAGACAATTTCCAAACATAATGAACAGATAAAGGATATCATCTACCTGGACAAAGTTATCGATCACCTGAACGACGTCGCCAGCAAAATGAAGTTGGTTCCGCTTGTTGTTGATGCTGATTCGAAGGAGGTGTGAGTGAGGGGCCTCGTCGAGTCCCCGTGTCGGAACAAGTGGTTGAGGTGAAGCGAATGGTTTGCCAATTAGAGACTGAGACTGATATTAGTCAGTGAACATTGTGAAGCTTCAGATATTATGTGATAATTTAATGTTTGTACATGTGTACTGTAATGGTACATAATATCATGTTTCTATTTTTCCATGTGAAGTGAAATTCAGGATTGTGTCGTATGATTCGAATGAGTCACGAATAACATTTATCATGAGTCATAAGATCTACGTCTTTTTTGGACGACTTCAAAAGAAGAGGTGTCATGATACAATTTAAATATTCCGAATGGAGTTGCGGAAACACAAAGGGGGTTTACTCAAGAAATACTGTGTATTATGCATGGCATGTTGTTTCATGAACGTATTCTGATGATGGCAATATATTGGATTCTGTATAAATTTGTAAAGCGATCTTTTGTATTTACGATTGAAGGAAGAAGCAAACGGCGAAGGAGCAGGAACGTCTGGGTTCGAATCCCGGTTCAACCCGATTGTTTCTTGATTAGTCCGCACTATGTCCGTGCTCGTGGGTTTCACCAAAGATGTAAACGTCCCTTCAGACTTTCCTTCCACAGGGGCGGTCGGGTAGCCTAATGGATAAAGCGTTCGATCATCACGCCGAAGACCCGGGTCCGATTCCCGACATGGGTACAATGCGTGAAGCCCATTTTTGGTGTTCCCCGCCGTGCTATTGCTTGAATATTGCTAAAAGCGGCGTAAAACCATACTCACTCACTGACTTTCCTTCCACATTAGCTGATACGTCGTGACCTACAGTTCAAAGCAGCGTTATACCCTACTCGCTCACTCACACCAGATTATCAAAAGGTCAACCCCTTGTACATTAAAGCTTAAGACATCAATGCCACATTGCCAGTCAACTTGTTGATCGGAGGTGCCATTCCAAGAGAACAATGTGCGTGCACCTGCAATATGTACCGTCAAGTACTGGGAGTTAAGTCTTGAATTGAGGCATTTCTCGGAAGTTGATGGTTGGTTGGTTGGTTGTTTGTTGTTTAACGCCGCACTCAGCAATATTCCAGCTATATGACGCCGGTCTGAAAATAATCGAGTCTGAACCAGACATTCCAGTGACTGATATCATGAGCATCGATCCACGCAAATGGGATCGATGACATGCATCAACCAAGTCAGCTAGCCTGACCACTCGATCCCGTTAGTCGCCTTTTACGACAAGCATCTAGTCGCCTTTTACGGCAAGAATGGATTGCTGAAGACTTATTCTACCCCGCATCTTCATGGGAACGGAAGTTGATGGATGACAAAGTAGACACAATTTAAGGATAACAACTACTTTACTTTACTGTAATGGCGACGTTTCGGTATAGATCCTGGTTCATGTTGAACAATATACCTAGGACAAGGATTGTATTTCCTTATTTTCTATATACGTCTTTGCCAGATAGGAATAGGATGGACGGGCGTGCAAAATAAATTTCCCGTGAGAACGACCCCGCAGCGGTTTCGGGAGAGGGCTTCGATACTTATGAGATTACCCACAGTTCTTAGCGAGTGGTCATATTGGTAGGCAGTCTTCGTATCGCACACGAAACGTCCGGAACGAAGCGATGCCGACCACCTGCATTGTTGTGAATTGTCAAAGCAGATCGGGTAGAGATAAAAAGATCTTCTACAGACTACCCCGGCTTATCAAACATCAAGGCAAAGTGACAGAAACGAAGAGCAACAAACGAAGAAGACTTTGGTTGGCAGCCATTAACCGGTCCGATTTGACGCAGAAAACTTTGGACCAGATTCGAGTTTGTTCGGATCATTTTCTTTGTGGTATGTAGACATGGTAAATGCGGCTGTGTGGTCGAGCATATTCTTGTTGATTTCGTTATAGACATGTGTAGCTGTACTTTAAACGCTTTATTATACACAGGAACCATGAAGAACAGGTCCTGTGCCATGAAGGTAGACCTTATATATAGGGCTAACATTTTTTGTACTTACCAATAGGAGTTTCCGTTTTATGTGGTCGACGGTCGGGTTAGATCTACAACAACGGAAGGACTTCCACAAGTATCCTCTCAAAAAGGGGCGGTAGGGTAGCCCAGTGGTTAAAGCGTTCGCTCATCACGCCGAAGACCCGGGTTTGATTCCGACACGGGTACAATGTGTGAAACCCATTTCTGGTGTCCCCCGCCGTGATATTGCTGGAATATTCCTAAAGGCTGCGTAAAACCATACTCACACCCACTCACTCCTTGCAAAAGTCATGTTTTAGCTGTTTATTTTCTATCATACTTGAACTGATTGATTTTATTAAAATTAATTGTGTTTATAAATTGATTTGATTTTAAAACGTGCTTTTAAAGTTGAGAAACTTATATCTCATGATCCTCTGTAGCCTATATGTTTTGAGGGTTTTTTTACATTTAAGGAAAACCGGCTAAACTGTATGATGAAACCAATCCAGACTGGGTACCAAGCAAGAACTTGGGGAATGGTGTTGCTAAATCTCCATCTAAAAGTGCAGTGAGATCTGACCGTCTGCAGAAGAGGAATAAATTCAAAACAGTTACTGAAGCTGCCTTGAGTCTTTTGGAGCTGAGTGCTTCATTTGCTACGGATGCAGGTGTGACAGATGCTGACCCAGAGCGTGACGTTGCTGAAGACAGGGAGGAAGCGTCAGACTCTGAGGAGATGAAATTAGCCAAAATCGAAATTTCTGAGTTAAAGGATGAAAACCGAAAACTTCAGGAGCAGAATGAATACTTGAGATATATCATACATGAGAAGAAAGCCAGTATATATGTAAAGTGAGAGCCAGTTTGCCAGAAGATTTTGAACATGATGATGATAAATTATGCCAGGAAGACAAAAGTAGAAAACAAATTAAAAATGATTGTCCTTTGGCCTTTTTGACCTGTGTATTGAGTTCTGAACTTGTGGGCATAGGCCTAATGCATGTTATGGGCGAATGTACTGAAGAACATAAAGAAAGCTGAGTTTGTTGGAAGATGCATTCAGTCTTCTGGTACATTAACATGGCCACACAATTATATGACTCTGATTATCTCAGACCAATTATTCTCATGAGTTGTTTTCAGAACCAAATGGGTAAATAGGGAGGATTTGAATAACTTAAAGAATTTACGATGGTATTGTGCTAATAGCCAAGAAAAAAACCTGTGAAGATCCGGGTTTTAATTTTTCTCCAGCTTGTTTGTTGTAAGGCTATTATTGACATCAGGTGGTCAGACTTGTTGATTTGGTTGATGCATGTCATCATGTCCCAGTTAACTGTTGTGTAAATTGTTGCTCATGATGTCAATCACTGTATTGTCTGGCCCAGACTCGATTATTTCCAGATTGCCTTCATGTTGCAGGAACATTGCTGAGTGTAGCTTTGAACAACAAACCAAGAATCATAATGTGGCAGAATCTTGGAATTAAGTCCATTGTCAGTGGATCTCTACACACAAGCGCCTTCTGTCTTGATAACGGTGTAAGAATCTGCATCAAAACGTCACACAATGAAACAAACCAGAAGTTGTTATCCATAAAGTAGTTTTCTTACAGTCGAAGTTAGACCCGTGAAGATCTGGGGTAGAATATGTCTTCAGCAACCCATGCTTGTCGTAAGAGGCAACTAAAGGGATCATGTGGTCAGACTCGCTGACTTGGTTGATGCATGGCATTTTGTCCTAATTGCGTGGATGGATGCTTAATTTGCTTATGATATCAATCACTGGATTGTCTGGTCCAGACTTGATTATTTACAGAGACCTCCGTCATATAGCTGTGATATTGCTGAGTGCGGCGTTAAACAACAAACAATTAAAACGTCAAATTTGACAGTGTGAAACAGGTCCAGGTCAGAGAGCAAGACAAGATTTATTTGTTGTTTAACGCCGCACTCATCAATATTCCAGCTATATGACGGAGGTCTCTGTAAATAATTGAGTCTGGACCAGACAACCCAGTGATTGACATCATGAGCATCGATCCACCCAATTGGTATCAATGACATGCATCAACCAAGTTAGCGAGCCTGACCAACCGATCCCATTAGTCGCCTTGTACGACAAGCATAGTCGCCTTTTACAGCAAGCATGGGTTGCTGCATCTTCCCAAGGCAAGGGAGTTAACTGACTATAAAAGTTCAGTTTCCACACTTGCCGAACTAGGCTGGTATTATGGAGTTACATTTTGGCTAAAATAACAAGTCTACGCATAGTCCAATCAAAATCGCGCACCGAAATCAAAATCCGGTTCGTAAAGTGTCATGCAGATTTCGGTCGACTGCAGGATTTGCAAAACGTGCACCGCTAACTCGTTGTCAACAGATATTTTCTAAATCTTTTCATGCTTTTAATCAAGGTGCTCAGGTGATTTGATGCATTTCGCGATGTAAGACTCGTTTTATCGCAATATAGATCTTGATTATCAATCAGATTGTCTTGACTGGGCGCCACCATTTTGTTTGAAGCAAATGCAAGTGTAACGAGAGGTTGAATCTGATTGGTCAATATGAGAGGCATAGAAAGGACATAACTCGTAATAGCCACTGGTGGCGCTACGATCGAACCCAGGAATTCCTACCTAGTTCGGCAAGGGTGGAAACTGGACTATTAAAGTCAGTTAACTCTCTTGCCTCGGGAAGATGGGGTTGCTGAAGACCTACCCCGGATCTTCACGGGTCTAAGCAAGACAAGAAGATACATGGGTCCTAGAAATATCTTTATTTGCATTCTCACTTGCACTTTGTCAAGGCATGGTACAATACAATGTATTCAATTACTATGATTCATATAAAGGGGGAGTTATCTTTACTGTGCCATACATCAGGGTAATAATCTGACAATAAGATAATGATCAGCATCAGAATTTACACGAATGTGAGAGTAATAAGCAAAACATCCAGTAAAAGAATATCACAGTTTTATTGCAGATTTTATCCATGCATTCTGTCGGATGTGTTATCAGGCATATGGGTATTACAAATGACCTAAATCCAAAAGAAAATATTAGTTTAAATATATTAAGTTAATACATATTAATATTATTATTGCTCTACTTGCATGTATGTACATACACCATCTCTTACAGTAAAAATATCTTTTGCAGCTTCTCAATCTTTAAGGGATGACAAGTGTTCAACTGAGACCATTGAAGAATTAAACTTTGTTAGTCTGGTTCAGAAACATCGCTTTCCAGACATTACTGCCAGGAACAGCTTCATCAATAGAAGCAACACAACATTGTTGCAATCATTCCTTAATCAAGATGATTTCAGTTGCACTGTCATCATCCTGATGAGGCCAGACTTCTTTTTGTTTAACTTGGTTTATGAATCAGCCATTTGTTTGTTTTTTTAATTTGCTGACCAGAATTAAGTAATCTGTAAAAAGACCACTTACTGTCGCTATCAGTTCTAATACATTATTCAAAATACTGTAATTAAAAACTGTTGAAATTTATCTTTAAAAATATATTTTGAGGAAATTAGTTATTAATTATTATTTTTAAAAACTTTTGGGACCCAAAATCTGTATAAAAAAAAACACCCAAAAAGTCTGGCATTGAGTTTTTGAAAACTAGGAGCAAATTGTTTTCATCTTGTTTATGAAAGGTAGGTACACCTGATCACCTGCTGATAGTTACATTTCCATTTTTTCTTCGAAATTTTACCATTTGAGTTTGAAAACAGGAAAATTTAATGACTTTTCTTAAGTTTAAAATATGTGCAGCATACAACATACAAACAATAAACTAAATTGTTCAAACAGAACAACTTATTTTGACAGGGTTGACAATGACATACTTAGTGAGTGAGTGAGTTGGGGTTAACCCCCAAAGGGATCCATGTCTTGGACATTTACCCCTTTGGCGCAACAACAAGCATAGGTATGGTGCTGACAAATCTGAAAACACAAACTGGATGAACCGGGATTCGAACCCATGATCACAAGTTTCTGGCATGTGCAAGGGATGTAACTCTGCACCACAAATTTGGACGACTGGGCCCTCCATGCCTCCCCCCACCAAACACATACTTATGGATTTCACCTTCTTTATTTTCACATTCCGAACAGGTGCTGGTACCTGCAACAACTATGAGTGCACAGATGCTAGTACCTTTGTCTTGTGACTTGCCTGAACACCACATTGAAAAAGGGGAGGCAAAATTTGGGTTTAACATTGTGTCCAAGATTATTGCACTTACGTAGTGACCTGCATGCACATGTGTGTGTCTCCTTTCTTAATCCAGACTAATGCCAGCTTAATAGTGCTTGCCCACTGAGATACCAAGCCGCTGAGTAACATGAATACCCCACTCAGTATTCTGGGTCAGTACTTGTTTTCTTTTTTCAGCCCCTTAATGCCGAGCGTCAGGCAGGGTAACAACAAGCACCATCTCTTAACATCTTTGGGTTTGAGGTAGCTGGGGATCGAACCCAGGACCTTTTGCTTTCTGGACGGACGCTCTACCACTAGACCACATAGGCAGTTCTCACAACCACAGAGGCGGTCCTCATATTTAAAGAATAAAAAAAAAGAAGGTGAAATCCATGTCAACCCTGATTTCACTAGCTGATACTCCACTGGTGTCAGGGGCAAGGGTGGCCCAGTCGTCTAAGTCTAAGGCGCCAGGAATGTTCGCCGTGCAGAGTTGCGTCCCTTGATTGTGGGTTCGAATCCCGGTTCATCCTGATTATGTTTCTAGGTTTGTCAGCACCATACCTGTGCTCGTGGGTTTCACCGAAGTGGTAAACGTCTGAGACCTGCAACACTTCGAGCATTCCTCCCTCATTAAGCTGACACACCGTGATATAACTGGAATAGTGTTAAAAGCGGCGTTAAACCCAATTCACTCACACTCCACTGGTGTCATTTAAAGAAACTAATTTGGTGCCCCTGATATCATGAATACAGGGTTTTACGCAACACAGAAATATGCATTCAGAACACACTAATGTATAGAATGGACAGAAAAAAGGATATTGAGTCCCATGTGACACACAACATTATTCAGTGTACCAAATTGTTTACAAGAAATATGAGTGAGTGAGTTGGGTTTTACGCCGCTTTTAACAGTATTCCAGTCATATCACGACATGTCAGCTTAATGTGGGAGGAAAGCCCGAAATGATGCAGGTCTCAGACGTTTACCACTTTGGTGAAACCCACGAGCAAGGGTATGGTGCTGACAAACCTAGAAACATAATCGGGGCGAACCGGGATTCGAACCCACGATCATAGGTTTCTGGCGTGCCCAAGGGACGCAACTCTGCACAGCGAATCGCAGCGCCTTAGACGACTGGGCCACCCGTGCCCCCACAAGAAATATGAAGGTCCTGGATTAAAAGTAATAAACAAATCTTACACCACAGTACACTACACCATTTCCTTACTTTACAAGACCCTCGTATTTCCTGTATGTACACTTAAAATTAGTTATTGGGCTCTCCTGCACCCCTAGTTTTCTAGGCCTGTGAATATGTACAGTCCCAGGCCAAAACAAAATGAAGGCAACATATTGATACTCGTTGACAAATATTGATCAAGGCAGAGAAAATATACAGTCACTGCTCTCTACACTCTGCAGCAGCAGCACCAAGATCACAGCCTGAGAATGAATCCCTGATAAATCAAGGCCGCACACACCGGTATGACATGAGAATAAGGCCGACAGTGAGCCGAGTTGGTAATAAGCAGTTCTGAACACTACTTCAGTTTTATCAAGGCGTGTTAATAGCGTCATCAATATGTGGGTTTCGTGCTGACAAACTAAGAACCATGAATCATCAAATTCAGACATGAAAGAATGCAAGTCTGTACAGCATAAGGCCAGGTGAGAGAATATTCAATCTTCTACCGAGTGAAGCTTCTTTTGAGAAGAAAATCGACTATTGATGATGGCATATTAAATATCGGTGAATGTAAGTTTTGTTGGGTTTTACGTGAGGTTTTACCCTTTTGAGCAGTATTTCAGTCATGTGACGGCATGTCCGTCTTAAGTGAGAGGAAAGCTGAAAGGGATGCAGATGTAAGATGTTTACCCCCTAGGTGAAACACAAGAGCACGGGTACCGTGCTGACCCATTAAACATTATCACTGTACATCAGTTGGGTTTATTATTATCGACGATCAGATCAATCGTCATAGGATCCTGGCACACCCAAGGGCTACAACTCTGCACAGCTACCTGTTGCACCTGATGCCCCTTCCCACATATTCCATGATGATATTCCAGTTATGAGTGAAGTGAAGTTAATTCTACATGAGACCTGTGAACAAAGCTAGGCAAAGGGAACTGCAGTCGGACAAATGGGTCACATCGGCCCTGTGCGTTAGAATTTCTTTCACTCATGAGCGTAATTTGATCAAGCAGCTATTTTCAGCATCATATCATTTTAATCACTGTTAATACAACTTCATACAAAACTATGGCAGCTGAACTAAGGGTTCAGGGTATACATCATAATAGAATGGAGATATATAATTCGCTGGATAAGCAAAAACATATTTTGGTTTTGTCCTATAAAAATCCAGTTCTAAGGCTTAAAAAGTAAAAGAATTGGTTCTCAGGCAATGACTTTTTTTGGTTTGTTCAGACTAGTATGTAACCAAATAAACAGTTGTGTACCATCAACCTGGAAAAGGGCCTCCCTACAAAAACAAGCATACAAACTCCTATTGTTGCCATGACCATAACAAGATGAGCAGTAAAACAGTGTGCATGTAAAGGGAAGTAACTGTGTGCTATATCACTGTATATTGGATCACATTTTTTTTCAGATTTAAAAAATAATAATTTAAAATGGAAATAAAAAGAAAATGTGCAGCAGACTTTATGATGCGGGTGGTGCCAGAGAACGAAGACTATTTTTTTTTTAGCCACAAATGACAAGATTATCTTTCCATGCCAAAGGCAAGCAGCTATGGTTAGTAACCTATTTGAATGAGTTAAAGGTAAACTGACAAATAAAAACACAAAGCTCTTTAGCTCACATGACTCATCATAATATTATGACACTTGAACCTTATTTTGGTACAACAGTCTAAACTAAGTTGAAGAAAAATTGGGGCAAAAGATTCTAGGAAACAAAATAAATATATTTGTATTGATGACGGCGTGATGCCTTGAACAAACTTTGATCTAATAGTTCATTCAAAGTGCCCTGTGGTTCTTAAGCATAAGAATCCTAAACATTTTGAAAGTTTTCAATTTTTAATATTTCTAAAACGGAAAATTACAATAAAATCACATTGATTTGATTAAAAGATGTTATACCCGTGAAGATCCGGGTATCAAAACGTCACTCAATGTAACAAACCAGAAGTTGTTATCCATAAAGTACTTTTGTTACAATGTCGAAGTTGGACCCATGAAGATCCGGGGTAGAATAGGTCTTCAGCAACCCATACTTGTCGTATTAAGAGGCGACTAACGGGATCAGGTGGTCAAGCTAGCTGACTTGGTTGATGCATGTCATCATATCCCAATTATGTGGATCAATGTTCATGATGTCAATCACTGGTACACAGTCGATTATTTCCAGACTGCTGTCATATAGCTGGAATATTACTGAGTATGGGGTTAAACAACAAGACGTCTTCATTACAAGGAACCTGCATGCCAAATTTCAGCTTCATAAGTCAAGGAGTATCAGAGAAGATATTTCAGAACATGCTATAAACGTGAAGGTTTTTCAGCTGAAAAGGCTGGGGTCAAAGAGTCATGTACCTTTTAATCGGTCCATCACAAATAGAAACCTCACTTTGCAGTGCTGTAGCCTGAAGCAATGGCTGTTTCGCCAACTGTGTTAAGATTGGGCCCACGCAGACTTGTTTTGCTATTTTTCTGCTACATGAGGTGAGGTGAAATGGGGTTTAATGTCGCGTCCAAGATTATTGCACTTATATAGTGATGTGCATGTACGTGTGTGTGTTTGTGTGGCTGCTTGTACTAGTCCGGACTGATGCCAATTTATAGTGCTAGCTCACCGAGATACCATGCCGCAGTTTAACATGAATATCCCACTCAGACACAGTATACTGACTCCGAGCTGACCATTCATTGTTTTAGCCCATTAATGTCAAGCGCCAGACAGGGTAACAACAAGTACCATCTTTTAACGTCTTTTGGTATGACTCGGCGGGGGATCAAACCCCGGACCTTCCGCTCTCCAGGCGGACGCTCTACCACTAGACCACGGAGGCGGTTTCTCCTACACGAAAAGATGCAGGATGGTGATACTTTGCCTGGACCATCCTACTGACAGCTTCTGCTTATATTGCTCGAACCATTTCTTTCCAAAATCAAGTTTGGTTTGCATGGCAACCATATACAAAAAGCTACTCTTTGTGGTTGATGTTTAATGTATCAACATCATTTGATGAAATAGGACAGGCTTGTGTGTGGTTGTGTCAAAACTAGGGCTTTCCAATTTTACACCTACTTTGAAACAACTATTATGCTGTAATGGTTAAATCAAGGTAAAAAATCATAATATTGCAAAAGAATTTGGGCCGATCATTAGCCATTAAACATATTAAAGGGTTCCTAAAATAGTGCGAGATGACGTAATGCAGTAACACTAAAAACACCATGGGTATGTGAAAGTTAATGGTCACAACTTGATCAAAAATCAAATTGTGCAAAAGACGTCTAAAAGATACAGAAAATGCAGAAGTTAACTTTGGATAGACACCGGACGGATGATGGACAGCACACCATGACATTATCCAACTTGACTTTCAGTCAAGTGAGCTAAAAATGGTAAAAGAGGCCTGGTGACATTGTCATTTTGAAAATATATTTCTAGGGCAATCGCATTAAAATCATATCTCTGTTCTTCATGTTCTTGCTACCGCCAAACAAAGATCTGAGGACATCCAATTACAGGTAACATCACAACGACCTTTCACCAACCAATGAAATGACTAACAAGAATTCAACACTAGCCAATCAGAAAGCAGCGTTTTTTTGCTTCAGGCACTTGTTCCAAACACGCCACTTCCATTCCAGACTCAGTTTGAAAAATATTGATTCAAAATATGAAAACTGAACAAAACAAAATTCTGGAATGTCAAACAGATGAATGATATTGTATGGCAGTACTTCCCACGGGCTATTGAAAGATTCTTCTGTTTCTAATGTTTATCCCATTGAAGCGAGAGATAGATAATGATTTTGACAGAACCAGTCATGCAGCCCATAAATGTTGTTTGGAATATCCTGGTAAACCTTTTCAAGGTTGCATGTTTAGAAAAAACCCATCCTACTGTCACTTTCCTATCTAGTAAGCGACGCTCTGATTAGTCAAATGAAAGGTCGTTCTGACGTGACCCGTAATTGGAATATGATGCCTTCAGATCCCCATTTGGCTGTAGCGAGAACTAAGATCTGATTTTAATGAGGAAGAACCTTGTTTGCGATGGCCTAATCACAATGGAATAATTGCACATACCGTGTCTGACGTAATAAGCGCCCAGGGCGCTCTCAAAATTAGAAATAGGGGGCTGTTATTACAAAATTATTTTGGTGAAAAAAAAAAGAGTTAAAGGATAAATTTTGATGGTTTATGCTGACAGCATGAAATGTTTATATACGACAGATATATTTTTCCAGAATTTAATTACCGATAATTAAGGGTGCATATATCACACGAGTGCATATTATACGCGAATCAATAAGTCTTGTGTACATTGATCAATCTGAAGGGGTGCTAATTGGGATTCTACCATGAATTTGGAATTTACTCGATTCTGATTGGTCAATCAGAGGCTATTAAATCACAATAAACCCCCTCTGACTGAAACAGCTGGTTTGACGGCCGCATCACCTCGGAAGCTAATATTCATAGAATAGTACTATTTTCAGTCATTGTCGGTAGGCATATTTGAATAACTATATCTACAATTACCGGTTACAAAATGCACAGATGCGGTTACTACAATATTCAAAGGATGTGTGACAATACATTTCGTGCAGAAAAACACGACAGAAATCAACAAAGGGAATGTATTTACGTTTTGGAGACAACAGAGAGCTTGAAATTTTGGCGCTTTTCTATATACGACTGTGACTTCATATCTTTAGCGTCACAATGAGCGATATGACGTCATAATGTTGACGTGCGATGTAGAGCGAAAGCCTTGCAAAGCTTGCTTTGTTTTCTTTAGGGATGCCCACCTCATGTTAGCTTACCAAGTTGCCGTGCTTATATGCTTTCAATGCCTGTCATATGTTCGAGTGAAGTATTACGGTGTAAACAAACTGCTTGAGTATATACAACACCATATTTTGTTCGGTGATTCTGTAATGCAGATCGATAACCCACTCAAAACAAAGAACTCAACCCTTGCCGCTTCACTCAGTATATTTGCTAACACCAAAGAGTTCGCATTTCTTTTAGTCATGGTAGAATGGAGATAAACATACTGTGTTTTCAATGTAGAGCTAGGTTACCTGTAGATTTAACCCCGCTAAATTTAACATTTGAAACCTCACGCTGCGCGTTCGGTTCCAAATTCAATTTAGCGGGGTTAAATCTACAGGTAACCTAGCTCTACATTGAAAACACAGTATGTTTATCTCCTAATTGTTCACTAACCAATATATTAGCAAATATCGCCTAGGGCGCTTATTAGAGCGGGGCGCTTATTACGTCGAATACGGTAAGTCAATAAGCAGGTCAGCATGATCAGTCAGCACCTTCTGTGGCATCAACATGATCCTTATCAAAATGTTCCAGTTCCATGTGCTGAGTCAGCACTTCACAACAAGGAAAATGTCCTCCACACACGCCACATGTATAGGAAAAGTCCACTTTATGTTTTGATGCGTGTTTGGTCAAAGATGCCTTGCTGCCACACAACTTTTCACAGACGTCACACTGAAATCGTCTCCCTTTCAGCCTTTCACTCACTCGTCCGATTTCATGAATCTTGTCCATATGATAGCTGAAGGTCTTGTTGGTTTGGAATGTCCTCTGGCACAGCATACAAGTGAAAGAGGAATCATCACAATTAAATTTCACTTCTGGATGCAAATTTCTCATATGGAAATTGAGACGGTCCAAGTTGAGAAATGTTTTCTCACACATTTGACACTGGGCGGAACATGGAGAATGTCTCTGTTTGTTTCTGGTCTTTCTCTCACTGATTTGAATTTTTTTCAAAGTAAATTTCAAACTTTTGGAATAAAGGCTTGTTTTGTGTTGCATTTGCCACCATGAACCCTGAGTCAATGTTGGGTCAGAACTTGTCTTTTTGACATGCATTGTTGACATATGTTTTGTTAGATGCCTCATATGGATAAACCTTTTCTCGCATATTGCACATGAATGCGGCCTCTCTCCGACGTGAGCTTGCATGTGGTAGAACAAGGTGCTGGAAAATCGGAATCTTTCCCCGCAAACTTTGCATTCATGAGGCCTCTCTCCAGTATGGATTCGCACATGACAAATAAAAATTGGCAATTTTGTCATCGTACGTCCACAAATCTTACAACTAAACATCTTCTCCTTCATATGAGTCAGTGTATGCTTTCGAAGTGCTGCCGCCCTCTTAAACCCTTCACCACACACATGACACTTCTTCTGTCGATACTCTGTGTGAATCTTCATGTGGACTTCCAGTTTTGCACACTGGTTGAATTTCATCCCACAGACTCCACAAATGAATGTCTCCTCGCTCTTTGGGTGCATAAGATGCATGTGGTTTTTCATGTTAGTCGTGTACTTTCCGCAGAGGTCACACTTTGGCGGTGGACTGACCACCACAACAGGGTGTGACTTCATGTGGGTCAACAGCTCATCCGCTTTGGTGAAAGTTCTGTCACAGGCCTTGCAAACAAACAAATTGGCAGTTTTGTGGATTTCCATGTGAGACCTTAGAATATGAGGCTGAGTGAAAATGATCCCACACACAGTGCATTTGAAGAATCTTTTCTCCAGCACGTGTATACGCTTGTGTGCCTCCAGCTGCTTCAGCAAGGAAAACCCCTTGAAACATATTGAACATTGAAAAGTCTTCTCGCTTATTTGCGAACGTGTCTTGGACTTCAATTGATTTTCTAAGAAATGTATTCTCTGATGAACTTCAAAGTGTTTGTATTGAGAGAAGGTTTTCTTGCATTCAACACACTGCAGACTGTTAGTTACAGTGTGTGTTTTCAGATGGTATTTAAATGCTTCGGTTGAGTAAAATTTCTTCTTGCACACTGAACACTTCTCCATATTGAGTCCAGCCTCACTGATGCTGTAAACACTGCTCCTGAGGCAGATCTGGAATCAGCAAACATTAACTGAGAAACCTGAACTGAATAAACTTCCTATACAAGTCAAAATTACCATGATTAGATTATTATGATTCTGAAGGATACAATTAACTTAAATAATCTAGTATCCCTAGTGGTAGCAGGGATGATATCAGGGCAGAAAAGGGAAGAAATAGATGGGCTATGAATGTAGCATAAGAACATCAGTGATGGAGAGGGAGTTCGATTTTCAACAGTGCCATGAGGTACATCTAAGATCTCAATTTGTGCCAGTTGCAGTTTCAGTGTGCCAACAAGAATACCTTGGATCCATCTTTGATTGAGTGAATGTCATTTCATCATGAGCTTGATAATATGTGTCATAATATTGATAATTTGCTACTTTTCATTTCATTAATATTAAAAATACTCTTTTCAACAAAAAAACAAAAAAACCTGATCGGACATGAGAGGCTTGGGGGCGTCAGTTGAAGTTTATATGTTGATTTGGGGAAATGAGGTTAGACTATTCATCACACTGTGCACTGAGTTTGTTCCTATGGTAACCATTTTCAATATGTATGCCCAGTCAAGGCAAGTTGTTCAAAAGTACTGTTGGTGTTACTCTTTCGGTTGTCCTATATCAGTGTTGATGAGAAGCCCCACTGACAGTTTGTCGACAGCGCAATGAATATTGTGAAAACGTAAAACAAGAATGGGAAGTGTCGTTGTATCTTGTAAAGACTCGCAAACTCAGCTGTGAATACTGAAGACACATTTACAAGTTTTTTTTCACTGACTGAACTTTGGAATAATGGAGTGGGCTTTTTCATTTAATTGTCCTCTTACTTAGAAACTGTTCCAGGTAGGATGTGTGATCTTCAGCGACGTGCCAATCGCGCTATCTATGACACATAATATGAACAGCTTACAATACCTTACAAAACTTGAAACAGGTTAACCAGATTCATCTTCTTTCACGGAAAATAAACCGGAAGTGAAAATAATTCCGAGAGTTATCCGCCCCTGAATCATATACTCATTGAAATAAGAAGCGTTTCGAGAAATTCATGAACAAAGTTACAATCATGCGATAAACATAGGTTGGCAGAGAATAATTAGACTATTTAGAATGCAATAATTCTGTCATAGATATTTCTTTTCAAAATACATATTTATTCTGTCTTCAAACTCAATACTTTGTCAGGGAGCATCCATTTCATTTCTTGACCCGTGAAGATTTCGGGGTAGAATAGGTCTTCAGCAACCCATACTTGCCGTAAGGCGACTATGTTTGTCGTAAAAGGCGACTATACTTGTCGTAAAGGCGACTAACGGGATCGGTTGGTCGATCTCGTTGACTTGGTTGATGCACGGGCATCAATCCCAGTTGCGTGGGTTGATGCTCATGATATCAATCAAGGTATTGTCTGGTCCAGACTCGATTATTTACAGACCGACGTCATATAGCTGGCATATTGCTGAGTGCGGCGTTAAACAACAAACCAACCAACCAACCAACCATTTCATTTCTGGGGGCACGGGTGGCCCAGTCGTCTAAGGCGCAGCCATTCAAGAATATCCTAATTGCATCACAGAGTTACGGATTATGTCTTAGGTGAAATAATGCTGAAAGTCATTCACCGAGGCTTGGAACTTAATTCCCTCGGGACCGACAATCTGTAATTGCTTGTTAATAGCTTAATCTCTAAGTAATATAAAATGTGCTATGTATGTTGCATTGGCTATATCAGGGTTTAACCTTGACTGACAAAAGTTGGGGTCAGAGGACCCCTAGTAATTAATTTTAAGGGTCCTTGCAGGCAATATGAGGGTCCTGTAAAGTAATGTCATGGTGTAGTGTACTGTACGTTTAGATAATTACTTTAGAGCCTGGAAAGAATCACTGATCATGTTGACAGTGGTCAGGATTGAAGAATGAAAAAACACATACCCATCACTGGTCTTGATGCGCGGTAAGTACGGTGAATGTTATTGTGTGTCCCTTGAGATGCAGTGTAATTTGTTTCTGCGGCTGTTCTCTACATTTGTGCGTCGAGTTAAACCCTGTTATATGCTGTGAATATTTGTGCCTATCACTCCTGTTCAAGAGAGGGGGCACGGGTGGTAATGAACAGTTTGTTAGAAATTTTCAATTCTAGTTTTTAATAACTCGATTTTCTTGAAATCAGATTGTTAAGAAAATAATGGGAAAATTTTGTGTTCAAATGTTTAATGTGGCTGCAATGGCGAAATTCCGTTATCACATTTCAGTTACAGTGAGTGAGTGAGTGAGTGAGTGCTCAGACACAAATGGCATATGGACACTTTCCTGATTTTATCACATTTATATGATGGTACAATCTTCAACTGTATTTAACCGGATATCGGCCGAGTCTTTATTGTCAAAATTTGAAAAAGATATCATTTGGACATTTTCGATCTGAAACCCTGAAAACCTTTGTTCTGTGAGGACATGTTTGAGATTTTATTCACATTAGGTGAAAAGGACGGGGTAAAAGTGATAACCACTTAAAGTACCCGACCCTAAACATATTTACAACAACGTTTTCACAAGAAAAGATGGACCGGAGGCTTACAAAATAACACGATCAAAGGCGATATTTTCATTAAAACAAACTTTCACTTACACTGAGTTATAAGTTTTGGACAGAGAGAAATTAATGAATGGATGTCTGTTGTCCTTATTTATTGACCGTTTTTTATGTTCTGGTGGCGAAAATTCCTTCTCAACAACACAAACTGCACATGAACCTGGTCAGTATTTGGATATGACGTTTATGAGAATGGTTACTCTGCTTAATGATCTCACTTTCAAACCAAGGTCTTCTTATTCAAAACTGTTATTCGTTAATATGAAAAAAGACATCAAAACCACCTATGGGATAATTTGTTAGCAAGGCACTGCTAAATGAAGAAAGTTTACACACGCGCAGTCAATGTTACTAGCTTCGACGTCTCATAACATACACGTGTAAAGAGTACACAAGTATAATTTGCAAGATTTGTACAGAGATTCAAAAGTTTCAAAAGTGCGAGTAAAAGAGGTGGGAAAAATAAAGCAAGATGTATATGTAATTTGTGCTGTTGTCTCTGATAGTCATGCATGTAACCAATTACGCTTTACAATGTCAACGCTACCGTCGCAAGTCTGTTACTCAACATCACACTAAATTTTCGCACAATATTCTCAAAACTGTCTGAATACATGTAAGCCCCGCAAAGCAAAGCTATTGGACCCCAAAGCAAAACCAAAGTCATAGTTTCCCACCACGCAGAAACAAGGCAAACTACAGTCTGAGAGCAAGCCTTTGTTTTTACCCCGGCCTGTGAGAGACAACTATATATAAGCAGATCTCTGGGAAATCGTATAACTAAGTCTCCACGCACCCTTGGGCTGAACAGTTGTGGCCTTCTGACTACTAACGCCCTAAAGCCCCTGTGATACACTACCTCATTCTGCCTTTCTCCACTTCTCTGACCTAGTCCTCTTTATCCAGCTCCTTCTGTTACACTACCTCATTCTTCTTTTCTCCACTTCTCTGACCTAGTCCTCTGTATCCAGCCCTTTCTGTGATACACTACCTCATTCTGCCTTTCTCCACTTCTCTGACCTAGTCCTCTGTATCCAGCTCCTTCTGTTACACTACCTCATTCTGCTTTCATCCACTTCTCTGACCTAGTCCTCTGTATCCAGCTCTTTCTGTTACACTACCTCATTCTTCTTTCATCCACTTCTCTGACCTAGTCCTCTATATCCAGCTCCTTCTGTTACACTACATCATTCTGCTTTTCTCCACTTCAAATACTGAAGGACAAATACTGTTCGAAAACACATGTGATCGATGTCTGTTTTCAGTTTTGTGCTCCCATCTCCTACCTGCCTCCTAACACCATGTGACCACCAAGTGGACAGTGTGTCTGGCCGAAGAGCTTGATACCAGTAGACGTTAAAAGAATATACTTGTTAATGCCGAGTCAGGCGCTCGGCATTATGGAGATGAAACAAGTATACTGTGTCTGAGTTTGGCATCCATGTTAAACTGCAGGGGACACAATAGGCACGTGCCTACACTTACATTTTCTTAACAAAATATATAATATCTTTATATTTTTTTAAATATGTTTTTTTTTGTGGTTGGACATCAGCGTACTAGTGAGACCGATCGCCCCTATGTGTGCACAGAGAAACTGATTTGGGCAATGAGAGAGTCATGGCAGAGTTTGCTGGTTTAAAAATAAGACTTAATGTGAGATAAAGAAAGACAATGATTTTCATGTCATGAAATGATCTTGATCTGGGTCTCGACTGAAGACACGAGGTGACTTTCCCAAGCAGGAAACTCTTCTATGATTCTCCCCCATCCTATCTTCCATCTTGTCAAATAATAAGGCACCAAACTTACCCGGAAGTTATTCCAAATTTTAGAATTTCTGTTGATGAAGATTTGAAGTATCACGAATGAGACGGATGCAGAAAACAGCTATTATGCTGATGCAGTGATTGAACATTATTAACTGACATGTAAACCAACTGCTTACTACAATAAATATACAGGAAACTACGTTTATAACGAACATGCTTATAACGAACTGATCGATATAACGAACTTATTTTTTAGTCCGGACCATTTGTTGTATATATGCTGTATGCATGTTAATAACGAACTACGGTTATTACAAACTACAATTAGTGGTCCCCTCGCATTCGTTATAAGCGTAGTTTTCTGTACAATGAATGATGAATTCTGCAGCCTGTTTGTTTGGCTTTATTTGTTACAAGGATCATATTCGGTCTGAATGTGGAAATCAAACGAACAATCAGCTGATTTGGGCGGCCACGCGTCCGTCTCCGTGGTCTAGTGGTAGAGCGTCCGCCCGGAGAGCGGAAGGTCAGGGGTTCGATCCCCGGCCGCCTCATACCAAAAGACGTTAAAAGATGGTACTTGTTGTTACCCTGTCTGGCGCTCCGCATTAAGGGGCTAAAACAAGGAGTAGTCGGCTCGGAGTCGGTATACTGTGACTGAGTGGTGTATTCATGCTAAACTGTAGCATGGTATCTCAGTGTGCTAGCACTATAAATCGGCATCAGTCCGGACAAGTACAAGCAGCCACACACACACGCGTGCATGTACGTCGCTATATAAGTGCAATAATCTTGGACGCGACGTTAAACCCCATTTCACCTCACCTCACCTTGGGCCACGCGTTCCGCCTCGCAACACGGGATGTCTCAATGACGAAACGCGTTAATAGTAATAGATTCTATGAGTTCTGCGTAGAGTTAATCCATGTTGATTTTAAAGTGAGTGGGTTGGTTTTTAACGCCAGCATTTCAGAAATACAAACAAACTAATATTTGATCCTTGGTATGATTATATGAATTCATATTGTTTCGACAGACATATGATTCAAAGATAAGGTGAAGCGTACTGTGGTTTAAAGGCGGGTCGGTACACCCAAAATGGGAGTTCCACCAACTGTATATCATTGGTCAAAATCTTGAGGAAACTAGGGTTGTTCATGTCATAATATGAGAGAAAAAGAGCCACCTCAACTTACCTCAATACGTTATGATTTTACGGAATATTTAAAACGCAAAAGGCCCTGAGATGACAATTAAAAATGAATTGAAACGATGCAGTATGTATTGTCAAGATATACTGAGTCAAATTAAAAACTTCACATTTTTAAAAGTAATCCCATATATGAAATACAACGGACAAATGTATCAGATAAGGTAAATTTTAATCATTAATGTACAAAGAAGGATTTTAATAACCGTGGTAACCATTATTTGTTCCAAGCTCCTACGGTATTCGGTAATAACATCAACAGTTTAAATCATAGGTCCCAAGCACGAGATTCTGATGGCAATAAAGTTCAGTAGCGTATATGGCCACCATGTGCGTTGAAAACTGCCACAAACGCCTCCGCATGGACCTTGTGATGCTTGTGAACACAAGATTGGGAAGACGACGCCATTGTTGCTGCAAAATGGTGCCAAGATCTTGCAAATTCTGTGGTTGGTTCTGGAGAGTGCGCAGACTTCTGCCAAGAGCATCCCAGACGTGTTCGATGGGATTGAGGTCGGGAGTCCTTGACGGCCAGTCCATGACGTTGACTCCCGCATTCTGAAGGAAATTCCTTGTCAAAATTGCTGTGTGGGGTCTGGCATTGTCGTGTTGGAATATCAAACCGGGTCCACGTGCTGCCATAAAAGGCAGAAGTTCTGGTGCCAGTACCTGGTCGCGGTAAGCAGCAGCGTTGAGGTTGCCACGGATGACAAGAAGCCTTGAACGTGCATTGCCACAGAAAGCACCCCACACCATGACACTTCCGCCTCGAAATCTGTCAACTTCCTGTACACAACACTGGGCGTAACGTTCATGGCGGCGCCTCCTCACCCTTGCCCTACCATCAGCAAATCGAAGATTAAATCGGGATTCATCACTGAACACGACTTGATTCCAATTCCTCTGAGTCCATCGTAAGTTTCGCTGTGCCCACAATTGACGTTGACGTCTGCGTAATTGAATCAGAATCGGCCCGCAGTATGGCCGTCGTGTTTGAAGGTGAGCAGTTCTCAGACGGTTTCGAACGGTTTGCGCACTCAGTCTACCCCTAAACAGTTCATTTCTGGTTGATGTAGCCGTCAAAAATCGGTTACGGAGGTGACGTAAGACAATCTGACGATCCTCTGCATGTGACGTCACACGTGGTCGATCTGGCCGAGGGCGATCAGCGGTGGTACCCGTTTGCTGTAGACGCGTCTGTAAATCATTAACAGTCCGTCGACTACAACCCATCGTCCTTGCGACATCAGCTACGGACGTTCCCGTCTGCAACATGCCGATGGCTCGTTCACGTTGCACATTTGAAAGGCGTGGCATGACAAATGGCCGGAAAGACTTTTGTTTTCTTGTGTTTTTCTTTTTTTGTTAATGACTGCTAACAAGTATGGCTGAAAACACGTGCGGTATTATGGCCACGTGACCAGCTGCACGTGAAAAACCACTTTTGCCACTATAGTGCTGTGCACATGATTTTGATAGATTCACCTGCACAAAAACGGGTGTTATCTGAAGACAATACGTGGCCATTACTGTTTAAATACACAATAAGGGCCCACAATGATAACTGGTCAAAATGTTAAAATTTAGGATTGTGAAGTTTTTAATTTGGTTCAGTAATATTTTATTCTCCCAGAAGGAAACAGTTGAAACCTTTACGAAAGCTCTGGACATATGAAGACATTCAACTCTGGGACAATGCAGTTTTGAAATGAATTTACGTTTAGATCAATAGAACATAATTTCTTCCGAAACACATAACACACTGAAGGACTATTTTTGCAATCTGTTCCAGAAATACAGAACTCCAAACAAAACACCAGCCGCGCCAAGCACAAACATCATCTGCTTGCTGCTGTCGCTCAAGTAATCCTGTAACGCTACCTGAAAATATAAGAATGCAATAAATGATTATGAATGAAATTATGCATCCCCCTTCTTGTAATGTGCGATGTGTTTTATTTGGTTTTTATTTGGCACGGGTGGCCCAGTCGTCTAAGGCGCCGCGATTCGCTGTTCAGAGTTGCACGCCAGAAACCTATGATTTGATTATGGGTTCGAATTCCATTTTTCCCCGATTATGTTTCTACTTTTATCAGCACCATACCTGTGCTCGTAGGTTTCACCGAAGTGGTAAACGCTTAAGACCTGCATCACTTCAGGCTTTCCTCCCACATTAAGCTGACACGCCGTGATATAACTTGGATACTGTTAAAAGCGGCGATTAACACAACTCACTCACTCCAACAGGATGCCGATGATCGCAAGGAGTCAATCAGCGTAACCTCAAGGTTATCGAATTAACATAGCTACCGGAATATTGCTTGACATGAAGGGAAAGTTGACTCTTGTCAAAAGGTCTCCAAGAGAGAATTTTGTCACTCTGAATCTTTATGCACAGGTCTAAGTTATGAACCAGATGAGGCGGTCTCACTGGGGTCCTAAATTTCTAGCTCAAGTGGGTAAATGAGTTAAAGGGAATTGACTAATTTTGATGGTTATTAAACTATATCAGATCATCGATATATCTTGAAGCTTATGAGGGGCGCGGGTGACCCAGTCGTCTAAGGCTCCACGGTTTCGCTGTGCAGAGTTGCGTCCCTTTGGCACGCCAGAAACCTATGATTGTTGGTTCGAATCCCGGTTCGCCCTGATTATGTTTCTAGGTTTGTCACCACCCGTGCTCGTCGGTTTCGCCGAAGTGGTAAACGTCTGAGACCTGCATCACTTCGGGCTTTTCTCCCATATTAAGCTGAAACGCCGCAATATAACTGGAATACTGTTAAAAGCGGCGTTAAACCCAACTCATTCACTCACTCACTGAAGCTTATGTTAAACTTCTTAACCAAATTACCTTGTTTTGACATTGTCAATCTGAGCAGAAATTCCGATTCATATGCATTAGGAAACAGATCAGCAAGAAGGGGAGCACATGGTGCCCAGGGAGATGCCTATACTTCTTGTGGAAATGTCCTATCCCCAAATTTTACATAGAATCTGATGTCATCAATGAGGAAGTCCAACCAGTCCAAAGCATGCCCAGACGATTTCAGTCAGTTTATTTTTCATAACTATATTTGTTTAGGAAGTTCTGATATTCTGGTACCTACATGAAGCTTAGTTGAGGTGAGCATCGCTGCAGCTGAATCCCAGCCTCCGTTGTCAATAATCCATTGTGTGACATCATCCTTCATGGAGTCCATCACAGCATCCATGATGTCACGGATTTTAGCTTTGTTATACTGGGCCTGAATGAAACCAAGGCCGTCAGCCATGCCAACACAAGGCACACGTGTAAAGTCCACGCAGCAACGCTAGTTAAAGGTTAACGTCAATATTGGACCCAGTTCCAGAAAGCGATCTTTTCACTGAGATGATCATACTCCCATACCTTAACATAGGCTTACGATCGTCGTAGCGCTAAGGTTGCTTTGTGGAGCGGGGCTCTGGATATAAACTCATTGGTTAATGAAAGGGAGTTTTTACCCATTTACCCCCGTGACAGATCAGATAAGATTTACATTCATACCCTGCATGGAAATGCCGAACTCCTTATCAATCGTAATACAATTTATTACAATATTATCTCGAAACTGAAACATATCAAATGCAGTTCAGCGAACTCAACCGAGCATATCTGATGGTAATGCAAGGGGGATAACTTTGTATGTGTCATCCGTCAAGATGGCTGCGAAACGTTTGACGAGGTCATTGTGCAGGTCAAGGTCAATCAGACTCAGATTGCTATTTCAGAAATTGATGGCGCGCTTGCGAAGTATTTGACGGAGATAATTCAATGTCAGTGAGAATAAAATTGATAATCGATGACAGCTTATTTGCCACCCACGCCACAGACTGATAGAGAATCATCACTGGCTTGTCTGGTCCAGGACGCCGTTATATATGCTGGAGTGTGGCGTTAAACAACAATCAGACATGTTGATGGCACAGGCAGTGCAATCAAGGTGATAGTGATGTTGGTTGACCTACCCTGGCTGACATCGTGTAGGCAAAACAGAAGATGACCGTCACTCGGCCCCTGTTGATCTTATCATCGCTGAACACCGATCGCAATAAACTGCAAATTACACCCCTTTCTGCGCCATGGGGAAGTCCTTCTAGGAGCCTGGAAGAAAATCAGAAGACATAATGAATATCTGAATTAGTTTTTTAGGAAATAATCATGAACTTTGCCATCAGGTTCTCGAACCTAAATGGATTAACGCCGCTGTACTCGAACCTTAAAGTAAGTGAGTGACTTGGATTTAACGCCGCTGTACTCCAACCTTAAAGTAAGTGAGTGACTTGGATTTAACACCGCTGTCCTTCAACCTTAAAGTAAGTGAGTGACTTGGATTTAACGCCGCTGTACTCGAACCTTAAAGTAAGTGAATGACTTGGATTTAACGCCGCTGTACTCCAACCTTAAAGTAAGTGAGTGACTTGGATTTAACGCCTCTGTACTCGAACCCTGAAGTAAGTGAGTGACTTGGATTTAACGCCGCTGTTCTCCAACCTTAAAGTAAGTGAGTGACTTGGATTTAACGCCACTGTACTCCAACCTTAAAGTAATTGACTTGGATTTAACGCCTCTGTACTCGAACCTTAAAGTAAGTGAATGACTTGGATTTAACGCCGCTGTACTCCAACCTTAAAGTAAGTGAGTGACTTGGATTTAACGCCACTGTACTCGAACCCTGAAGTAAGTGAGTGACTTGGATTTAACGCCGCTGTTTTCCAACCTTAAAGTAAGTGAGTGACTTGGATTTAACGCCGCTGTACTCCAACCTTAAAGTAAGTGAATGACTTGGATTTAACGCCGCTGTTTTCCAACCTTAAAGTAAGTGAGTGACTTGGATTTTACGCCGCTGTTCTCCAACCTTAAAGTAAGTGACTTGGATTTAATGCCGCTGTACTATAATCCTAAAGTAAGTGACTTGGATTTAACGCCGCTGTACTCCAACCTTAAAGTAAGTGAGTGACTTGGATTTAACGCCACTGTTTTCCAACCTCAAAGTAAGTGAGTGACTTGGATTTAACGCCGCTGTACTCGAACCTTAAAGTAAGTGAGTGACTTGGATTTAACGCCGCTGTACTCCAACCTTAAAGTAAGTGAGTGACTTGGATTTAACGCCGCTGTACTCGAACCTTAAAGTAAGTGAATGACATGGATTTAACGCCGCTCTTCTCCAACCTTAAAGTAAGTGAGTGACTTGGATTTAACGCCGCTGTTCTCCAACCTTAAAGTAAGTGAGTGACTTGGATTTAACGCCGCTGTACTCGAACCTTAAAGTAAGTGAGTGACTTGGATTTAACGCCGCTGTTCTCCAACCTTAAAGTAAGTGAGTGACTTGGATTTAACGCCGCTGTTTTCCAACCTTAAAGTAAGTGAGTGACTTGGATTTAACGCCACTGTTTTCCAACCTTAAAGTAAGTGAGTGACTTGGATTTAACGCCACTGTTTTCCAACCTTAAAGTAAATGAGTGACTTGGATTTAACGCCACTGTTTTCCAACCTCAAAGTAAGTGAGTGACTTGGATTTAACGCCGCTGTACTCCAACCTTAAAGTAAGTGAGTGACTTGGATTTAACGCCGCTGTTTTCCAACCTTAAAGTAAGTGAGTGATTTGGATTTAACGCCTATGTACTCGAACCTTAAAGTAAGTGAGTGACTTGGATTTAACGCCGCTGTACTCCAACCTTAAAGTAAGTGAGTGACTTGGATTTAACGCCGCTGTTTTCCAACCTTAAAGTAAGTGAGTGACTTGGATTTAACGCCTATGTACTCGAACCTTAAAGTAAGTTAGTGACTTGGATTTAACGCCGCTGTACTCCAACCTTAAAGTAAGTGAGTGACTTGGATTTAACGCCGCTGTTTTCCAACCTTAAAGTAAGTGAGTGACTTGGATTTAACGCCGCTGTTTTCCAACCTTAAAGTAAGTGAGTGACTTGGATTTAACGCCGCTGTTTTCCAACCTTAAAGTAAGTGAGTGACTTGGATTTAACGCCGCTGTTTTCCAACCTTAAAGTAAGTGAATGACTTGGATTTAACGCCGCTGTACTCGAACCTTAAAGTAAGTGAGTGACTTGGATTTTACGCCGCTGTTCTCCAACCTTAAAGTAAGTGACTTGGATCTAATGCCGCTGTACTATAATCCTAAAGTAAGTGACTTGGATTTAACGCCGCTGTTCTCCAACCTTAAAGTAAGTGAGTGACTTGGATTTAACGCCGCTGTTTTCCAACCTTCAAGTAAGTGACTTGGATTTAATGCCGCTGTACTATAATCCTAAAGTAAGTGACTTGGATTTAACGCCGCTGTTCTCCAACCTTAAAGTAAGTGAGTGACTTGGATTTAACGCCGCTGTTCTCCAACCTTAAAGTAAGTGAGTGACTTGGATTTAACGCCGCTGTACTCGAACCTTAAAGTAAGTGAGTGACTTGGATTTAACGCCGCTGTACTCGTACCTTAAAGTAAGTGAGTGACTTGGATTTAACGCCGCTGTACTCCAACCTTAAAGTAAGTGAGTGACTTGGATTTAACGCCGCTGTTTTCCAACCTTAAAGTAAGTGAGTGACTTGGATTTAACGCCGCTGTACTCCAACCTTAAAGTAAGTGAGTGACTTGGATTTAACGCCGCTGTACTCCAACCTTAAAGTAAGTGAGTGACTTGGATTTAACGCCACTGTTTTCCAACCTTAAAGTAAGTGAGTGATTTGGATTTAACGCCTATGTACTCGAACCTTAAAGTAAGTGAGTGACTTGGATTTAACGCCACTGTTTTCCAACCTTAAAGTAAGTGAGTGACTTGGATTTAACGCCGCTGTTTTCCAACCTTAAAGTAAGTGAGTGACTTGGATTTAACGCCGCTGTACTCCAACCTTAAAGTAAGTGAGTGACTTGGATTTAACGCCGCTGTTTTCCAACCTTAAAGTAAGTGAGTGACTTGGATTTAACGCCTATGTACTCGAACCTTAAAGTAAGTGAGTGACTTGGATTTAACGCCGCTGTACTCGAACCTTAAAGTAAGTGAGTGACTTTGATTTAACGCCACTGTTTTCCAACCTTAAAGTAAGTGAGTGATTTGGATTTAACGCCTATGTACTCGAACCTTAAAGTAAGTGAGTGACTTGGATTTAACGCCGCTGTACTCCAACCTTAAAGTAAGTGAGTGACTTGGATTTAACGCCGCTGTTTTCCAACCTTAAAGTAAGTGAGTGACTTGGATTTAACGCCGCTGTACTCCAACCTTAAAGTAAGTGAGTGACTTGGATTTAACGCCACTGTTTTCCAACCTTAAAGTAAGTGAGTGACTTGGATTTAACGCCTATGTACTCGAACCTTAAAGTAAGTGAGTGACTTGGATTTAACGCCGCTGTACTCGAACCTTAAAGTAAGTGAGTGACTTGGATTTAACGCCGCTGTTTTCCAACCTTAAAGTAAGTGAGTGACTTGGATTTAACGCCTATGTACTCGAACCTTAAAGTAAGTGAGTGACTTGGATTTAACGCCGCTGTACTCGAACCTTAAAGTAAGTGAGTGACTTGGATTTAACGCCACTGTTTTCCAACCTTAAAGTAAGTGAGTGACTTGGATTTAACGCCTATGTACTCGAACCTTAAAGTAAGTGAGTGACTTGGATTTAACGTCACTGTTTTCCAACCTTAAAGTAAGTGAGTGACTTGGATTTAACACCGCTGTACTCGAACCTTAAAGGAGGTGAGTGACTTGGATTTAACGCCTATGTACTCGAACCTTAAAGTAAGTGAGTGACTTGGATTTAACGCCGCTGTACTCCAACCTTAAAGGAGGTGAGTGACTTGGATTTAACGCCGCTGTTCTCCAACCTTAAAGTAAGTGAGTGACTTGGATTTAACGCCTATGTACTCGAACCTTAAAGTAAGTGAGTGACTTGGATTTAACGCCGCTGTTTTCCAACCTTAAAGTAAGTGAGTGACTTGGATTTAACGCCGCTGTTTTCCAACCTTAAAGTAAGTGAGTGACTTGGATTTAGCGCCGCTGTTTTCCAACCTTAAAGTAAGTGAGTGACTTGGATTTAACGCCGCTGTTTTCCAACCTTAAAGTAAGTGAGTGACTTGGATTTAACGCCGCTGTACTCGAACCTTAAAGTAAGTGAATGACTTGGATTTAACGCCGCTGTTTTCCAACCTTAAAGTAAGTGAGTGACTTGGATTTAACGCCGCTGTTCTCCAACCTTAAAGTAAGTGACTTGGATTTAATGCCGCTGTACTATAATCCTAAAGTAAGTGACTTGGATTTAACGCCGCTGTTCTCCAACCTTAAAGTAAGTGAGTGACTTGGATTTAACGCCGCTGTTTTCCAACCTTAAAGTAAGCGAGTGACTTGGATATAACGCCGCTGTTCTCTAACCTTAAAGTAAGTAAGTGACTTGGATTTAACGCCGCTGTTTTCCAACCTTAAAGTAAGTGAGTGACTTGGATTTAACGCCGCTGTACTCCAACCTTAAAGTAAGTGAGTGACTTGGATTTAACGCCGCTGTACTCGAACCTTAAAGTAAGTGAGTGACTTGGATTTAACGCCGCTGTACTCGTACCTTAAAGTAAGTGAGTGACTTGGATTTAACGCCGCTGTACTCCAACCTTAAAGTAAGTGAGTGACTTGGATTTAACGCCGCTGTTTTCCAACCTTAAAGTAAGTGAGTGACTTGGATTTAACGCCGCTGTACTCCAACCTTAAAGTAAGTGAGTGACTTGGATTTAACGCCGCTGTACTCCAACCTTAAAGTAAGTGAGTGACTTGGATTTAACGCCACTGTTTTCCAACCTTAAAGTAAGTGAGTGATTTGGATTTAACGCCTATGTACTCGAACCTTAAAGTAAGTGAGTGACTTGGATTTAACGCCACTGTTTTCCAACCTTAAAGTAAGTGAGTGACTTGGATTTAACGCCGCTGTTTTCCAACCTTAAAGTAAGTGAGTGACTTGGATTTAACGCCGCTGTACTCCAACCTTAAAGTAAGTGAGTGACTTGGATTTAACGCCGCTGTTTTCCAACCTTAAAGTAAGTGAGTGACTTGGATTTAACGCCTATGTACTCGAACCTTAAAGTAAGTGAGTGACTTGGATTTAACGCCGCTGTACTCGAACCTTAAAGTAAGTGAGTGACTTGGATTTAACGCCACTGTTTTCCAACCTTAAAGTAAGTGAGTGATTTGGATTTAACGCCTATGTACTCGAACCTTAAAGTAAGTGAGTGACTTGGATTTAACGCCGCTGTTTTCCAACCTTAAAGTAAGTGAGTGACTTGGATTTAACGCCGCTGTTTTCCAACCTTAAAGTAAGTGAGTGACTTGGATTTAACGCCGCTGTACTCCAACCTTAAAGTAAGTGAGTGACTTGGATTTAACGCCGCTGTTTTCCAACCTTAAAGTAAGTGAGTGACTTGGATTTAACGCCTATGTACTCGAACCTTAAAGTAAGTGAGTGACTTGGATTTAACGCCGCTGTACTCGAACCTTAAAGTAAGTGAGTGACTTGGATTTAACGCCACTGTTTTCCAACCTTAAAGTAAGTGAGTGACTTGGATTTAACGCCTATGTACTCGAACCTTAAAGTAAGTGAGTGACTTGGATTTAACGTCACTGTTTTCCAACCTTAAAGTAAGTGAGTGACTTGGATTTAACACCGCTGTACTCGAACCTTAAAGGAGGTGAGTGACTTGGATTTAACGCCTATGTACTCGAACCTTAAAGTAAGTGAGTGACTTGGATTTAACGCCACTGTTTTCCAACCTTAAAGTAAGTGAGTGACTTGGATTTAACGCCTATGTACTCGAACCTTAAAGTAAGTGAGTGACTTGGATTTAACGTCACTGTTTTCCAACCTTAAAGTAAGTGAGTGACTTGGATTTAACACCGCTGTACTCGAACCTTAAAGGAGGTGAGTGACTTGGATTTAACGCCTATGTACTCGAACCTTAAAGTAAGTGAGTGACTTGGATTTAACGCCGCTGTACTCCAACCTTAAAGGAGGTGAGTGACTTGGATTTAACGCCGCTGTTCTCCAACCTTAAAGTAAGTGAGTGACTTGGATTTAACGCCTATGTACTCGAACCTTAAAGTAAGTGAGTGACTTGGATTTAACGCCGCTGTTTTCCAACCTTAAAGTAAGTGAGTGACTTGGATTTAACGCCGCTGTTTTCCAACCTTAAAGTAAGTGAGTGACTTGGATTTAGCGCCGCTGTTTTCCAACCTTAAAGTAAGTGAGTGACTTGGATTTAACGCCGCTGTTTTCCAACCTTAAAGTAAGTGAGTGACTTGGATTTAACGCCGCTGTACTCGAACCTTAAAGTAAGTGAATGACTTGGATTTAACGCCGCTGTTCTCCAACCTTAAAGTAAGTGAGTGACTTGGATTTAACGCCGCTGTTTTCCAACCTTAAAGTAAGTGAGTGATTTGGATTTAACGCCTATGTACTCGAACCTTAAAGTAAGTGAGTGACTTGGATTTAACGCCGCTGTACTCCAACCTTAAAGTAAGTGAGTGACTTGGATTTAACGCCGCTGTTTTCCAACCTTAAAGTAAGTGAGTGACTTGGATTTAACGCCGCTGTTCTCCAACCTTAAAGTAAGTGACTTGGATTTAATGCCGCTGTACTATAATCCTAAAGTAAGTGACTTGGATTTAACGCCGCTGTTCTCCAACCTTAAAGTAAGTGAGTGACTTGGATTTAACGCCGCTGTTTTCCAACCTTAAAGTAAGCGAGTGACTTGGATATAACGCCGCTGTTCTCTAACCTTAAAGTAAGTAAGTGACTTGGATTTAACGCCGCTGTTTTCCAACCTTAAAGTAAGTGAGTGACTTGGATTTAACGCCGCTGTACTCCAACCTTAAAGTAAGTGAATGACTTGGATTTAACGCCGCTGTTCTCCAACCTTAAAGTAAGTGAGTGACTTGGATTTAACGCCGCTGTTCTCCAACCTTAAAGTAAGTGACTTGGATTTAATGCCGCTGTACTATAATCCTAAAGTAAGTGACTTGGATTTAACGCCGCTGTTCTCCAACCTTAAAGTAAGTGAGTGACTTGGATTTAACGCCGCTGTTTTCCAACCTTAAAGTAAGTGAGTGACTTGGATTTGACGCCGCTGTTTTCCAACCTTAAAGTAAGTGAGTGACTTGGATTTAACGCCTATGTACTCGAACCTTAAAGTAAGTGAGTGACTTGGATTTAACGCCGCTGTACTCCAACCTTAAAGGAGGTGAGTGACTTGGATTTAACGCCGCTGTTCTCCAACCTTAAAGTAAGTGAGTGACTTGGATTTAACGCCGCTGTTTTCCAACCTTAAAGTAAGTGAGTGACTTGGATTTAACGCCGCTGTTTTCCAACCTTAAAGTAAGTGAGTGACTTGGATTTAACGCCGCTGTACTCGAAGCTTAAAGTAAGTGAATGACTTGGATTTAACGCCGCTGTACTCGAACCTTAAAGTAAGTGAGTGACTTGGATTTTACGCCGCTGTTCTCCAACCTTAAAGTAAGTGACTTGGATTTAACGCCGCTGTACTATAATCCTAAAGTAAGTGACTTGGATTTAACGCCGCTGTTCTCCAACCTTAAAGTAAGTGAGTGACTTGGATTTAACGCCGCTGTTTTCCAACCTTAAAGTAAGTGAGTGACTTGGATTTAACGCCGCTGTTTTCCAACCTTAAAGTAAGTGAGTGACTTGGATTTAACGCCGCTGTTTTCCAACCTTAAAGTAAGCGAGTGACTTGGATTTAACGCCGCTGTTTTCCAACCTTAAAGTAAGTGATATAGTTGGATTCTTGATGTTTGCGGTGTTCAACAACAAACAAACGTCCACACTATTAAGTGAGTGTTGTTTTACGCCGCTTCTTGCAACATTCCAGCAATATAACGGCGGGTTACAACGGAAATGTACACATGTGGGGAAATCGAACCCAGAACTTAGGCGTGACGAGCGAACGTTTTAACCACTAGGCTACCCCACCGTCCCACGTCCACGGTAAGCTGTGGCGGTATATAAGACTACTGGGCCGCAATGTGGGGTTATAATATATACTCCTCAAAATCAGTATCCAGTTTTGCTGGACAAAACATCACCATAAAAGCTGCTAATCTGCCGGACAAAAGAAAGTATACACTTGAAAACTGGGTTTGACCAAAAAAGGGCGAGCGTTATTAAAACGTCACTCGGCTGAAAACAATAGGCAACATCGCTATGACAAGGGTATAAAATACATCACCGTCGAATGCCAATGGGTGTATACTTTCTTTGCCGGGCAGTTTATATCGATACAATTATTGTGAAACCTTACGTTTGAATATGTCGGTCTTCATCCAGTCCGGCCTGTACCACTTTAGCTCCCTCCACAAACGGATGCACGACACGGTAACCTGGGAAGACTAAACACATCAATATATCATTCCCCCTATATAGGAGTCCTGATTCCCCAGTAAACTTTGCCGGTCGTAATGGCCCTGTCACACAACGTATAGCAGTAACGTATGGCGACGTATGAGAATTTTTTGCCAAAACGCCGGCAACGCCGAAACACGCTATGGATAAGTTAGGTGTAAGTTGTATACGTTAAAAGCACGCTGGTATACGTTGTGGTACGCCGAGTCTTAAACACATTTTTGTGTATGCACAACATTTTCGGCGTATGGGAACGTATGAATTATACGTTAGGCATACGTTAGAGGTACGCTCTACATACGTTTACATACGCCATATATACGTTACCTATACGCTAATATAAAACTGTACATCTAACGTATTGATAACGTATGCGTAACCTACTTCTAACGTATGTCCAAAGTATATGAGATATTCGACGAATGTCTGACGACAATACAACTTATTAAACGTGTTTCTAACGTTTATCTAGCGTATTAGTATCGCAGTACCAGCGTTTTGTGGGTGTCTGTATATATTTGGGATTCCGGGTTAGAATAGGTCTTCAGCAACCCATGCTTGCCGTTAAAGGTGACTCTGCTTGTCGTAAAAGGCGACTTACGGGATCGGGTGGTCAGGCTCGCTGACTTGGTTGATGCATGTCATCGATCCAAATTGCGTGGATGGATGCTCATGATATCAATCACTGGATTGTCTGGTCCAGACTCGATTATTTACAGACCGCCGTCATATAGCTGGATTATTGCTGAGTGCGGCGTTAAACAACAAACCAACCAACCAAATATATTTGGTCCCGGTCAGTACCGCCTCATCACTTCTGATGGAGACATCATAGAAGATGGAGTGAAGGATCCCGAGAGGCTGCACCAAGCAGAAATAGCCATTCTCCAACATCAGCATGACGTCCTCCAACTGACGCTTTATCCGATCTTGCTCGGCCCCTGGCATGTTTCTTCTTGGGAGACATGATGTTGACAGGGCGAAGACTACTGCTTGAATGAAGTAGTATTATGAATGGGTGATTTTCGATGAGAGCTCCACGTTTGACAGCGTACTAACTGTACTAACTCTAAAACGATGAAGTGTGACAGGGCCATAAGAAAATGGATCGGATAGTCAGTCTCGGTGACCTGGTTGGTTACTATTTCTTAAAATTGAACTTCATTTAATACAATATGTATTATAAGTCTTAGCATGATCAAGAGGGATATATAGGGTTTTATGCATAAAAACCCATGTACCCCGAGTGATCCTGCTACAACGAATTTACCTCACCGACATGTTTCAATTTGACATTGTAAAAGAATTTTTAAAAAATCAAAATTGATAGAAAACAGCTGTTCAATTGAGCTGGTCAGCTTGCGCTATGTAACGTGACTCGCAAAAAGCGTGCGACCTTTTGCTTTGAAGCGGCTTGTAAGGGATTTATTCTGGCTCTCAGAAATCCACGTACATCCTGTCTTGTTCGTGGCGGGGTATAAGAGATGAAATCCCCTCCAAGGTGGGATACACAGTATTTTATCAAGATCACGTGGACCAATAAGAATCATGGATGTATGATAAAGCTTTTAATTCCTTCAAGGGAGAGTTAAGACGGAGTTCTACATCACATTAAATACCTTACATGCGTTCAAGTGTGCACAATTACTTAAAGATTTGTATCAAGCAACAATTATATTGTATAGTTCTGTTAATAATACATTCTATTGGTGACAGTTTTAGCAAATCACATCCTTGTAATAAATAGTAAAACTGCTAATGTTTACCACATGGATACTGGGAATCCAGCAAATCATCCACGCTCGGAGGGTTAGGAATCCCATCTTCTACCATACGACCATGGAGGTAATAAGCCAATAGGTATCGACTCTGGTTGATGACGTCTTTTCGATTGAGGGGGACCATTTTACAGGATGCTTCAAGGAAATGTATAAAATTGTAAAACATACATGTGTGTACTGGAGTCTAGTTGTTGAGTGAGTGAGTTGTGTTTAACGCCGCTTTGAACAGTATCAAGTGCTATTAATGGAAATGGAAAGGTTTTGGTCGCTTTGGGTTTTTTTCGGGTTCGTAACAGCAAGTCCGCGGAAAACATTCATGTCGCGATCGTCAATTGGATGATCTCAAACGGTGACTCGTCAAACTGCTCTATGCGCAAAACATAACCGCTAGCCAAAAAAGTGGTCTGAATTATTTGAATGGATCAGGCAAGTGCTATCAATTAAATCCGTTTCAGTTTTCCGTATGTGGTGTAAAGAGTGCGTCACGTGATGCGCATGAACTCATATTCGTAAACTAGTGCAAATGTGGAATAAACAAGCATTGTGTTTGAAAATCAAATGCACTTCCTCTTTTGGTTTCATCATTATGATTTTCCATTGCCAGCGTTTTGCCGCACGTTTCTGGGTTTTTTTAAAGATAAAAGGATCAGTAAAAGGTTTCCGTATCACGTGTTTCATGACATTGTGAATAAGCGAGGAACGTTTTAAAAACTAGGCTACCACATAAAACCCGTGAAACCTTTCGTGAATCACAAATTCGGAATTAAATAAGGACAAAATATATAGATACACTCGCAATTTCCAATAACTGCTTATCACAGATTTAAGTTGTACTAGAGACCCAATATAAGTGATACACAGCCTCCCTGATTTTACCTTGGCTAACTTTGAAGGGAGTAAGTAGGCTAACAACTTCGCTACGCTCATAATACTATGTAGTCCATATAGTATTTCACGTAAGAGCCTCTTTTCGTGGCAAATAGAGATATGTATTTGAGCCAATCTCATTAATAACATCCACGTTTAGTAACACCCTACCCCTACCCCCACCCCCACCCACTCACCCACCCACTCACCCACCCACTCACCCACACCAACGCACGCACACACATGCACGCACCCACTCACACGCACGCACGCACACACGAACAGGTACACACGCACGCACACACACGCAAGCACACCTAAGGCAAAAAATAAAGATGTGTATAAAGTCAATCCCATCAATAACAACATCAACGTTTAGTAGCATCAACCTTCCCCTCGTCGCCGCACGCACACACGCGCACATGGACGCACGCGCAGACGCGCAAACGGTTACAGGCCGGCAAAGCCACATTTCGAAAATAGATAGCCCAAATTGATGTGGCTCTCGCGGCAATGGTTATGGTTGCGTGATTGTATAATGTGGCTCTCGCGGCTATGCTGTCAAAACATGCTTTGTGATTCTAACAGGTTACCGTATATAACAAAACAAGTCTTGTTTTCTCATTTTCTATTCAACAAGGATAACATATTCATCAAAACTTTACATTGATGAATATGAATAGCATATGAATATCATAATGCAGATGAAGGAGGTCGCCCACGTGGTCAGCAAATTCCATCTCACTCAGGTGTGGGTTCAGGAGCTGGATCTTGAGGGACGCAATACGTGCATCGATTGCCTTGTACTTCTTTCTTCGTGAAGGTTCTGATCACTGGTGTGAGAGTCTCAGGACTGCAACCTCTTTGAGTGACTGCTCTCGCTGAAATAGCTTCACTGCCTCGTAGATGTTCGGGTGGCACTTCTTGGCAAGTTTCTTTATCTTGTTGTGCAACCCTTCCAGGTGATTGTTGGTACGGTGGCCTTGGTTTTCGAAATGGTTCCAAATCTCTGGCATGAAGGCCCCTCCTTGAACCCAACAGGTTGTCACGTAGTCCATGAAGGCAGTCACTTTAGGGCCAGCAGGAGAGTCAACAATGGCATCAAGCCACACATCATCCACTTTGTCACGAGGTACTAGAGGGAGGGCAGCAACTCTTGTCACCAGCTTCTTCACCTCCTCATCTTCCTTATAGTCCAACACCAGACCTTCTTTCTGCACCCTCCTCCAGATACATTGGGTGAAGTGAAAGAAACACCCTCTAACTAATGTCCCAGGAAATACCTCAGTCACGGCATTGTGGGCTGCACGTTCAAAGTCCAACTGAATTGTAAGTGGGGCAAACTCTAGACCTCCTCTACTAGCAAAATCGCATAGGTACTGAAACATGTTGACATAACTTTTGTTCGATTGGACAACAAACAGTAAACTAATGGAAACATATGGCCAAACACCTCAGCATGTAAACAATAAATCTGATCAAACGACTTGGGACAGGCATAAAATGTACCATCACAAAATACAATGTCTGCAGTACACAAATGTTCAATGTTCTTGTCTGTAGTGAAGATGATGATGTCACTAACAATGTGGCTGGAACTGGTCGCCTCCCTCAGTCTGGGAGTACCGCGCTTAGTGATTTAAATGTGGGACACTCATATAAAGGTATCGGTAATCGGATTAATTAATTACCCGCTAGAATAGGCGAAATGCACTCAGCTGAAAATGTGGCTTTACCGTCAATAGCCATTTCTGAAATGTGGCTCTCCCGGCTAGACACCAACCTTCCCCTCGTCGCCGCACGCACACACGCGCACATGGACGCACGCGCAGACGCGCAAACACACATGAGGTATAACAAAAATAACATACACGCTCCACTGGATATTCCCTATAAAGAGTCTTCTGAGATCTGTACAGCGAGACACGTGCGATATTTGAACACCTGTACCCTATGAAGTATGTTTAATCAGAAACATGCACGCGTATGTATGATGTAGGCAGTCAACAGTCACAAGACGGGGCAAATGCCCCCTGTAATACACTACCGACAAACTAACTGCACAAATTGTTTCGGGCTCTCGGAATGAAGTTATATACTTACATAGGTGTTCTGCAACCAAATGATACGTGATGTTTCAGAAAGTGTCGACGAGGACACAAAATCAGTTTGTTAATCGTACGAAAGTGAAAGTCCCGATTTATCCTGTATTTTTTGTCCCAGTGACGTCATTTATTATTCTGGGAAATCCCTAAATTGAATCAAGTTTTGCTATTCTTTATTAAATGGCATATAAGTTTTAAAGATAAACAATTAAACAGCTATTGAAGATAAATGTTGACTATATGATTAATGATGTAGCATCGTGTTATAGTTATGTACAATTGATCAATGGAGGAGAGCATCGTAAAGCTGTTGTTTCTGCATAGATAGATATAGCTCGTAGTGAAGACTATATATAGAATTCGAAAGGATAATGCCGAAGGAAAACAAAAATGTGATAAAATAATATGCGTAAATAACCAGCAATGATCGCAATCTTGCGGGGCGGTGGGGTAGCCTAGTGGTTAAAGCGTTCGCTCGTCACGCCGAAGACGCGGGTCCGTTACCCGACATGGGTACAATGTGTGAAGCCCATTTCTGTTGTCCCCCGCCGTGATATTGCTGGGATATTGCTAAAAGCGGCGTAAAACTATATTCACTCACTCACTCGCAATCTTGCGACGCGTGGCAACGCCGATTTTACTTTCTGGGAGCGTTGCATAAGCCACGTCGCAGTTGCGGTACGTCGCAAATATTTCGCATTGTTGCGATATTTACGGGGACGCATTTTACAACGTTCTCTCCATCCGGTTTAAAACACAGCTGTAACCAACATTGTCAACAAATCTAAGACCATAGACGTTCACTGCTTAACCTTAGAAACACGAATGTTCAACTCAGACAACAGATAGTCTAAATGCTACACAGGGAAATGATTCAACTAATATTGTTCACAATATTGCAGATAGATAGCTATGATTTGTTTGTTTGTTTGTTTGTTGTTTAACGCCGCACTCAGCAATATTTCAGCTATATGACGGCGGTCTGTAAATAATCGAGTCTGGACCAGACAATCCAGTGATTGACAACATGAGCATCGATCCACGCAATTGGGATCTGTGACATGCATCAACCAAGTCAGCGAGCCTGGCAAAGATAGCTATGATGTCCGGGGCTAATGAACAATCACAATGACAAGTAAAAGCCTTTGGACACTTTCCAGATGATTAAAGATTCGTGTCGATACTGATTTTATTTAACATAGAATAAGGTTATTTGTGCACGTCTGAAAAAAAAAGTTCGCAAGTTGAAAATGACTTCACCTATTTCATCCTTAAACTCACACACACACACACACACAAATAAATACAGAACATCCTGTATGCACGATTTTCTTGTGATATCCTTTAAGTGTTTGAATGGCATTCTAGAAGTTGGCAAAATAATATTGTCCTGTGTATCTACAAGAACTTGCCTTGTGTATCTGTAGGATCTTGTCCAGTCTATCTGCAGGAACTTGCCCTGTGTATCTGCAGGAACTTGACCTATATATCTGCAAAAACTTGTCCTGTGTATTTGCAGGAACTTGACCTATATATCTGCAGAAACTTGTCCTGTGTATCTGCAGGAACTTGGCCTATATATCTGCAGAAACTTGTCCATATATCTGCAGGAACTTGTCCTGTGTATCTGCAGGAACTTGCCCTGTATATCTGCAGGAACTTGACCTGTATATCTGCAGGAACCTGACCTGGTTATGTGCAGGAACTTGTCCTGTGTATCTGCAGGAACTTGACCTGTATATCTGCAGAAACTTGCCCTGTATATCTGCAGGAACTTGTCCTGTATATCTGCAGGAACTTGTCCTGTGTATCTGCAGGAACTTGACCTATATATCTGCAGGAACTTGCCCTGTGTATCTGCAGGATCTTGCCCTGTATATCTGCAGGAACCTGACCTGGTTATGTGCAGGAACTTGTCCTGTGTATCTGCAGGAACTTGCCCTGTGTATTTGCAGGAACTTGACCTGTGTATCTGCAGGAACTTGCCCTGTGTATTTGCAGGAACTTGCCCTGTATATCTGCAGGAACTTGACCTGTATATCTGCCGGAACTTGTCCTGTGTATCTGCAGGAACTTGCCCTGTGTATTTGCAGGAACTTGTCCTGTGTATCTGCAGGATCTTGTCCTGTGTATCTGCAGGAACTTGACCTGTGTATCTGCAGGAACCTGACCTGGTTATGTGCAGGAACTTGCCCTGTATATCTGCAGGATCTTGTCCTGTGTATCTGCAGGATCTTGTCCTGTGTATCTGCAGGAACTTGCCCTGTGTATCTGCAGGAACTTGACCTGTGTATCTGCAGGAACTTGTCCTGTATATCTGCAGGAACTTGACCTGTGTATCTGCAGGATCTTGTCCTGTGTATCTGCAGGAACTTGTCCTGTATATCTGCAGGAACTTGACCTGTGTATCTGCAGGAACTTGCCCTGTGTATCTGCAGGAACTTGTCCTGTGTATCTGCAGGAACTTGACCTGTGTATCTGCAGGAAACTGACCTGGTTATGTACAGGAAATTGCCGTGTATCTGCAGGAACTTGTCCTGTATATCTGCAGGAACTTGACCTGTGTATCTGCAGGAAACTGACCTGGTTATGTACAGGAACTTGACCTGTGTATCTGCAGGAAACTGACCTGGTTATGTACAGGAACTTGTCTTGTATATCTGCAGGAACTTGACCTGTGTATCTGCAGGAACTTGCCCTGTGTATCTGCAGGAACTTGTCCTGTGTATCTGCAGGAACTTGACCTGTGTATCTGCAGGAAACTGACCTGGTTATGTACAGGAAATTGCCCTGTATATCTGCAGGAACCTGACCTGTATATCTGCAGGAACTTGACCTGTATATCTGCAGGAACTTGCCTAATGTATCTGCAGGAACTTGTCCTGTGTATCTGCAGGAACTAGCCCTGTGTATCTGCAAGAACCTGACCTGTATATCTGCTGGAACTTGTCCTGTATATCTGCAGGAACTTGTCCTGTATATCTGCAGGAACTTGTCCTGGTTATCTGCAGGAACTTGTCCTGTGTATCTGCAGGAACTAGCCTTGTGTAACTGCAGGAACTTGTCCTGTGTATCTGCAGGAACTAGCCTTGTGTATCTGCAGGAATTTGTCCTGTGTATCTGCAGGAACTTTTCTCATATATAATATGAAGAGGAAGAACACCTCAAGCAATATGTGCATAGTTTACATGGGCTATTTCAAAAACAGTTGCCTGTAATAAGTTCCAGGCTACTACCATATCCAGATACTGTTGCCATCACTCACTGGAATTTGCAATGTGGTCTTAGTGAAGTAAATAATGTGTGATTAAATGAAAACAACAACAGACTCTAGGCATCACTTGGAAGGATATTTATTTCAAACTCCAAATATCTGACAGGATATGGTTTTATGTACAAGTTTACAAACCCTTGCAAGGACAGGGGCCCACTTGGACAAAGCAAATGTACGACTATCATAAGTCCAACACTTTAACATACACTTACAACAGTGCGACCCCTTTGTGCACGTGGGCCCAAACAGTATCAGTCTCCAAGTAGGAACTACTCTATGAAGGTTCCAGCAAAACATCTCCACACAGAGATAAACAAGTCAGGTTTCAACTTCCACCAAATATACCACTCCACTTTGATAGGTCTAATCAGATATGAGATAAGAATAACCCTATCAAGTGTAAGGATAATATTGCATCCTTAAACAAACATTAAGTAACAAACACCACCAAATTGGTGTATATGAATATAAGCAAGAAGTTACTCAGAACAGATATTTTCTTCAGCAAACAGGTTTTGAAGCAAGGAATGTTGCCTTCACCGGTGCTAATGCTATATCTAATGTCTCCCTCAAAGTGAGAAATGTTTTTTGTCATTCAGCCACATTACAGCTGTATCATGACAGCCTGCAAGGTCTTCCATTGTTTTGACTTAGGTTACGAACCATTAAGAAAACAATTGGGTAGGTGGACAAAATGAATCAGAATACAATTTTTGGAACATTTGTTTCAAACGAGAAAAGTATCGCTTGAAGACATTGTTGGTGTAGAAAAAAAACAATTAAGTTGTTTTCATGGAAAAATCAAAGGGCAATTTACCCTACTGATCTATCTTGTGCTTTTTCAGACAGAGGGGAAGGGTGAGTGAGTGAGTGAGTGAGTGAGTGAGTGAGTGAGTGAGTTGGGTTTACTGCCGCTTTGAACAGTATTTCAGTTTTATCATGGCATGTCAGCTTATGAGGGAGGAAAGCCCGAAGTGATGCAGGTCTGAGACGTTTACCACTTTGGTGAAACCCACAAGCACCAGAATGGTGCTGACAAACCTAGTAACATAATTGAGGCGAACCAGGATTCAAACCCACGATCAAAGGTTTCTAGCGCGCCCAATTGCCTTAGGTAACTGGGCAACCTGTGCCACCGACTTGGTGGAAGAACAAAGAACTGTTCTCAAAGTGAATGTTTTATTCCCCATGTGTCATAAATAGTTGCAGTGAACCAAACAATCAGAAAAACAGAAGGCTTTACTGATGGCGGTCTAGTATATACTTCTCAAAAGAAGTTAAAGAGCATCCAGGTGTTGCTTAACTTCCTTTGAGTAGCATATTTGGGATTCTCTTATCATTGAAGAGTTACAAAGAAGTTCGGGGGGTACACGTGGTGACATCAGCTCCAGGGTAAAGTACCAGCGCCATCTGTGTTCCCTGTTTACAGTAACTTGGGTTTTTAGCTGCTTTGAATAATATTTCAGTTATATCACTACATGTTGGATTAAAGTGGGAGGAAGCTTAAAGAAATGGCTGTTGTCATCTTCCCGAGGCAAGAGAGTTAACCGACTTTAAAAGTCCAGTTTCCACCCTTGCCGAACTAGGCTGGAATTCCTGGGCTCTACCGTAGCTTAATGTGGGAGGAAAGCCCCAAGTGATGCAGGTCTCAGACGTTTACCACTTCGGAGAAACCCACGAGCATGGGTATGGTGCTGACAAACCTAGAAACATAATCGGGGCGAACCGGGATTCGAACCCACAATCATAGGTTTCTGGCGTGCCCAAGGGACGCAACTCTGCACAGCGAATCGCGGCGCCTTAGACGACTGGGCCACCCGTGCCCCCCTATACATGGAGAAATGTCAGTGATCCAATCTACACGTCCACGGTCCCGTTCCACAAAGCGACCTTAGAGCTATGTTGGTCGTGAGCCTATGATAAAGTATGGGAGTTACGACCAACTTAGCACTTAGATCGCTTTGTGGAACGGAGCCCTGGCCTTGCTGCCATGGTGATGTTCAAGCAGGGAATATATTATGACTTGCTGGGTTTTCACCCACTGTCATGCTACCGTCAGTTTCGCTACAGTTTGGACCTACCATTTGATATTGGTGGGGGGTGGGATTATGTATCTAGACTGGACATTGCATCTGAAAAACCAGATATTTCTTAAATCAAATCTTTGAGTCTATTTCTTTTAAAATAGTGAGTGAGTTGGGTTTAACGCCGCTTTTAACAGTATTCCAGTTATATCGCGGATCTTTTAAAATAATATCTTGCAACAAAATGTAATTTTTGTGGCTGACAATTTCTTTTTTTAAACAATTTGAAGCATAATTATTTTTTTCAGCATTTTCTTGGACAATATATTTTTTTGTTTAAAATCCCAGGGTTTGGACCTATAATGGAGATATATGTCTTTGTAAACCAACAACGGATATGGCAAGTTGACAAATGAAACCACAAGCTGAAATATACCAAGACGATGAATAAGCACCACTGTAAAATAACCATTTTAAAAAATTGTATCCTGTAATTTTCTGATGAAACAATTATTTTTGTTCACAAATTGACATCAGTATATTGAAATAGAGAAACCAAAATTGATGATTTAATAACATCCTTTGTAACTTATCCATGGCAATATGTGTTTGATTCCCCTTTGAGATGCTCCCTCAATGAAACCGCCCAATACATGGTAACTCAAAGTGACAAGATGTGTTTCTGTGCTCAAGCAATCTCAAAACACAAATTAAATGATATTGGAACCTGTACGACCACATTGTATTGTTCGACTATCTCAAGCCTAAATACACACAACTTGCTTTTTGTGGCCATTTTTCAAAAATAACAAAAATTCAAATGTGTGTTTTCAAAGCATGTCTGGAGAATCTTACAGTGTGTTTTTGTCAACTTGTCAACAGGTATCGTAGTTTCAAAATAATGTCAATGTTATATGTAAATATTTCTAAAAGTCACATGGAGGTTTGGAATACATGAGTGGGTGAGTATGGTTTTACGCCGCTTTTAGCAATATTCCAGCAATGTCACAGCAGGGGACAGCAGAAATGGGCTTCACACATTGGAACCATGTCGGGAATCGAACCCGGGTCTTTGGCATGACGAGCGAACGCTTTAACCACTAGGCTACCCTACCACTCCTTGGAATACAAGAACATATACAGGTGCTTACAAGTCTATATACATGATCTGTGCCTCATAGCATTTATTCACCTGATGGAGGAGTAAGTATATACTCCAAAACATTGTGTTCCTCATAATAAAGAAGCTGACATTCATAAATTCTCCTCCTCATATACACTGTAAAAGGACCGGTGCTTAACCTGTTCAAGGTGTATATATTATCAAAAACAGAATGAGACTAGCTACCCCAACAATATGACAATCATGTGATCACAAGAGACGAAGTTTGAATAATTGTCTCTCTTGACAACACACATTTGATAAAAAACACCCTGTACAAACTCCTGGCAGTACTTGTACATAACTTTCTACATACTACAAATATCTTTGTTTGGTGTGAGGAGTTTTGTCACACAAGAGTTATGTCCCTTGAATAAGAATCCATTCTTTGCTTTCCGTTGGAAGAACTACACATTACCATCTATTTTAATGCCACATACATTGGGACGTCCTGTTAACAAAAATCAAAGCTTTATCATATAAAAACAAAGGTGACATGGATAACAATAAAATTAATATTGATGAACATCCCTGTGGCGGTACTGATAACACATGATGCAGGAGATATATTGCACTTATTAACATCAACAAATTTTGATTTTAAGATACACATATGTTCAATATGTAGCAACTAGGTCTTGGACGAGTTCAAATTTACTACCCGGGTACCCGCCACCCTACTACCCGCCCTACCCGGATACCCGCTATAGGTCTCAAGTGTTGGGTACAAAATGTCTGAATGGGAATTGTTTTACTGCAGCCCTGGCCAAAACTATTTAGATACATGTATAAAACAATCTGATCATGTATAATCTGCAGTTGATAGACGCTTTATCCTTACTTGAACATATAAAATGCAGAACGAATGCTTGCATAGTGAGAAAGAAATGTGAACATTAGCTATACCTGTAGTGTAAGCATTGAGTTTTATTGTTAATGTCATTAAACAATATGTCACGTGACTAACCACGGGTCTGGGTAGTCATGTGGGTACCCGGGTCCTAGTCAGGACCCACCCGACCCGAGTACCCAAGTTACCCGTCCCAGCCCTAGTAGCAACACAACAAACACACAGCAGGACCGTAGCTAATACACACGTACTGACACGTCCGATATTTTAGATTCAATAATATCTGACATTGTGAAATGGGGATATCTCTACTGATGTCTAGAATCAACGATATCTGACATTGTGAATCTGACATCTCTATCGATGTTTAGAATCAAAAGATATTTCTACGGACATTGTGAATCAAGGATCTCCCTGCTGACATTGTGAATCTGACATCTAACCGATGTTTAGAATCAAGGATATATCTACTGATATTGTGAATCAAGGATCTCCCTACTGACATTGAGAATCTGACATCTCAACCGATGTTTAGAATCAAAAGATATCTACTGATATTGTGAATCAAGGATCTCCCTACTGACATTGTGAATATGACATCTCAACCGATGTTTAGAATCAAAAGATATCTACTGATATTGTGAATCAAGGATCTCCCTACTGACATTGTGACTCTGACATCTCTATCGATGTTTAGAATCAAAAGATATCTACTGATATTGTGAATCAAGGATCTCCCTACTGACATTGTGACTCTGACATCTCTATCGATGTTTAGAATCAAGGATATATCTACTGACATTTTATGAAGTGCACTAAAGAATTTTCTCTTGTGATGGTGGATGTCAGCTTGATCACGAGGCTGCTTATTCACCAACCCTTTTACACATATTACACAGAGCTACAAGTAAACATTATCTCATTTAAGTAGAAAACAAACATAGGCATCTACTGAGTCTCTAGAAGATGTTGAAGTATGAACCTATGATTTTACATGTTTCTCACACAACATCGACTGAAATGAAACTTAAAGCACTTTCTGACGTTTTACAATCACTGGAGGGTCGCTATTACAAAAGATATAATATAATCAACACAATGCATTACCATGGTTACAGAACAAGGGTTCAGAGTCACAAAAACAGGGAATCAATCTACAGAAGAATTATGCTACACGTTATTATGAAATATGAGTAAAATGAAGGGTTGCCTGAAACAGTACTATTAACTTGAGTCGCTAGCTCTCTTGTGAAGAAGCACTATTTGTCCAAAACAACATAAAAAAATAATCCTGAGCAAAATAAATGCATAAATATTAGCGTGACCCTTGCATACAGCAATTCAACACTAACATCCCCTCACTTGTTTATGCATTACCATGGTTACCAAGCTGGAGGTCCGTTTATTGTCCATGTTCAGTGATCGTATTCAACGTAATAAGCGCCCCGCTCTTATAAGCGCCCACGGTGATATTTGCTAATATATTGGCTAGTGAACAAACCCAATTAGCACCCCTTCCGATTGATCAATGTACACAAGACTTATTTATTCGCGTATATGCACCCTTAATTATGGGAAATTAATTCTGGAAAAATGTATCTGTCGTACATTTCAGGCTGTCAGCATAAACCACAAAATTTATCTTTTAACTCTGTTTTTTCACCAAAATAATATTCTAATAAGAGCCCCCTATTTCTAATTTTATGAGCGCCCTGGGCGCTTATTACGTCGATTACGAGGTCTGTATTCATGACCTATAAGCATGTTCCAAGAATACATCCACATTCACTGAACATGTCCACATTCCTCAAATACTGTTAATCAGATATGTCAGTGTTCATCAAATACATCCATGTTTGTCATATACGTCCATGTACATTGATTTAAGCCCTTCATTCTGAGCCTTGCTTCTGTGGAAATGGAAAATTGACATTCTTGGAATGAGCTGCCATACACTGTAAGTTTGTGTATACAAATTAAACAGCAGGAAAAATTTCACAAACACACGTTTGAATGAAGTCTGTTTCACAATGGGATGGATGTAACCTGTTAATGACATGATGACGTTCAACAACCCCAGGAAGTCAATCAGCCAGTCTTCCTACTCCGTCTTAAGGAAAACATCACTTCAAACAACAACACCACTACCACCATCCACATCTCTAGGGCTCGCATTTCGGTAAACTTACAAACCTGTGGATCCACTCCCCTGGTTGTCGCGATGTCAAATTACCTGCCCTTGATGTTCTTTAACACTTTACCAACCAACAAACGTTGAGATAAGAAAAATGGGTCAAAGAAGGACTTTCCACCGCCAGTTTTAAAGGCTATGAAGACAACCTTTCCATCAAAAGGAGTTTTGAGGGCATTCTTTGTGTGGCAATGTTGTTCAATGTTGAATTTCTAAAATCTCTATCGTAATCAGTGGGTATGGTCACCATGTTGTTGATATCGCCAACCCAACATTGAAGCTGGTTTGTAACTTGCATTCTGATTGGTCTGTTAGACTGAGTAGCGCAGCAAATCAAATTGGCTAATGAAAATCAAGGGTGGGTAATTTGAGAACCACAGATATGGGTCCTGGGTTTAATGTGAGTGGTCATCACAGGTTGTATCTATGTTAGCTTCTTACATATTTCTGTAAGTATGCTATGTTTCTGAACAGGTCATTCTGTTTTGTTTCTCTGAGTGTAAAAACAGTTCGCACACACACTGCTTTACTTCGCTGATATAGATCTAAAAGCATTAAACAAACATGAATATTCGCCACGTGTCAACCACACTGTGTCTTTGTAATTTCAGTTTGTCTTTAGACATAGGATACGCAACATTGTTCAACACTCTTGTCATTTAGTAATCATGATCGTAATAGAAATGTGGGAATTCAGAAAGTTTTGTAAATGTGAATTAAAGTACGATAGTAATTGTTGCTTCAAACCAAAATAAAACTGTTGTAAATGATTGAGTGTTCGTTGCCTGCCCATTGCAATGGTGCTGTTTCTGCTGACCATAAGTTTACCAACATGTGAGCCCTGGAGATGTCGAGGATGCACAACGCTCTCACAGACACATCTGTGGTAAGCATGTGTTCAGCCATAGCCATGGGTAAATTCACACTTCTTCAATCCAGTACCACACTGAACACCCACAAGACCAGGCCCCGATTTTTCGAAACAAACTGAGATCGGACTTAAGTCCTGAGTTAAAAACTCAGCTGAGTTTTTTTCGCACACTCAGTTTGAGATTTGAGTAAAAACTTAAGTTTGTTTCGAGAAATTGGGTCCTGAACAGTCAGTGTACATGAGAAAACAAGAGTACTGTCAGAAATAAATAAATCCCCGTGTTCAGTATGAAGATGTTGATGAAGATGCAATGTCAGGGTTAGACATCTTGAACTCAGTCCAACTAGTTCATAGTTCATTATGGTGGCTTATGTACATGATGGAACTGGTAGGACACAACTGGTCTCGGGACTTCAGTTGTCCCGGGGCTTCACTAGTCTCGGGACTTCAGTTGTCCCGGGGCTTCACTAGTCTTGGGGCTTCACTTGTCCCGGGGCTTCACTAGTCTTGGGGCTTCACTTGTCCCGGGGCTTCACTAGTCTTGGGGCTTCACTTATCTCAGGACTTCACTAGTCTAAGGACTTCACTAGTCTTGTACTAGGACAAAGATGCCAACCCGAAATTGTCAGTTTGGAACATCTGGGATACCAGTAAAGGCATCAATAAAATGTAATTTTAAAAATAAACTTGAAGTTTTCGTAAGTTTGAATGATTGAACAGTTTTGAAAAAATTAAAATGTATTTTTTTTACTTGTTTCTTAATCACCCAAACCTTCACTGCACAAGGTGAAACCAGTGATTATTGGTTTGTTGCGTATGGGAGAATGCCTGTGGAAAGGTCAACAGGTTTCTATTTTAGAATACTGGTAATTAATTTGGGGTCAAATGCGTAACATATTTCACTTAATAATACTGGCACAAATTGGTTCAAAATATCAAACTGATTCTGCCAAAATGGATGGCTGGCATCTCTGCCAACGATTGGTCTAACCCTGTTTGTAATGGCGTTGGTGTTGGTGTTGATGTTGATGATGGTGGAGTTGCCTGAGGCTGACCATGAAGCAGATCTCAACAAAAAGCACTGAACACAGGGTGTCAACACTCGTCCACTCAGCATCGGGAGAATCATACTCTACGGGAATAATTGTCTACAAAATCCTGCATAATTGGCCTTTCAAAATTGACAGATATAGGATGAGCAAGAAGACCAATGTAATCTGTCCACATCAGGTCATTGTCAACAAACTGACCTATTTTTTATCAACAGAAATTTTAACACATATTTGATCACAACATGTGAGGAGAGCCAAGCTTTGGTCATAAAATAATATCACAGGCTACAAACACCAAGTCTATTAATCTAGGATACCACATACTTGGTGGTCATAGTATCATTACCAAAGTGCTACCATAATCTACACAATTACTGACACAGGTTTTAACCATAAACGAGAAAGATACTGAGTATCAACTGACTTGTCAGAACAGGGAGTTCAGAATTCGCTCCAAACTGTTGACCTGGGTATTATATTGTGCTTGGAGTATACGCAGTGTGAACCGTATGAGTGGCCTATTATTATCACGGTGAGTGAGTGAGTGAGTTGGGTTTAATGCTGTATCTCAGTTACTTCATTTTCAGCTTCATGTGGGAGGAAATCCCAAAGTGATGCAGGTCTTTGATGTTTACCACTTTGGTGAAAATCACAAGCACAGGTATGGTGCTGACAAACCTAGAATCATAATTAGAATCTGGAATTCGAACCCATGACCATAGGTTTCTGGCACACCTAAGGACACACAGTGAATGACACCGTTTTAGGCGACCTGTGCCGCCTCCCTTCATGTCATCCTAAATGTTCTGAAGCTTCATCGTAGTGTGACCCTCGCTATGTTTATCTTCATTAATTCTTCTAAACATTACAAATAAAACAATTCTGGAACATGAAATAAAAACAACAAATAAAGACATAAGAATACAAGAGGATCCAATTATGCAAGATTTGTTGAAAATTCTCATGAATAGGACAACACACGTCAATTTCTCTTTATCGTTACCATGGAGACACACAAACTCCAACTGACTGGCTACATTCCACAGCTACCTGTCACGGAAACACAAACACGGAATCAGTCGGACACAGTTAAGTCAGCAATTGAATAAAAACCTAAAATGACAGAAACTATCAATGCCAGCCCTTCCAGAGGTAGATGGCGCCACTTATGACCACGCCGGCGCCAAGGACAAGCAAAACCTGTTTGCTGGGTGTCCCGAAGTATTCCACAATGGCTTCCTGCAAATGAAGAAGAGGAAATATCAAAGACACGGTCGTTTTTGTAGCTTTCATTTGTTGTAATAATCTGGAAATTGAAAAGGGCCATAACTCTGTAAAAAATGAATTAAGACACCAATTTACAAACTCATTCAGATCGTGACCAGTTAGGTCAGCGTGTAAAATTTCATTCCTCGTACTTAAACAGTTTTTGAGAAAGTTTGTCGCCTTTGAGAAGCAGACATAAGGACAAACTCTGTTGCTATATCCCCTGCCCCACTTCGTCGCAGGGCATTATAATGAATGTATATAGCATCTACGTTCCACGGTAAAGATGTTCATCAATAATGATTACAGTAAGCCTGGCAACTTGTATACCTACCCACCCACCTCTGTCTATAATCCCCTGCCCCACTTCGTCGCAGGGCATTAATGAATGTATATAGCATCTACGTTCCACGGTAAAGATGTTCATCAATAATGATTACAGTAAGCCTGGCAACTTGTATACCTACCCACCCACCTCTGTCTATAATCCCCTGCCCCACTTCGTCGCAGGGCATTATAATGAATGTATATAGCATCTACGGTCCACGGTAAAGATGTTCATCAATAATGATTACAGTAAGCCTGGCTACTTGTATACCTACCCAGCCACCTCTGTCTATAATCCACTGTGCCACTTTGTCTCTCAGGAAGTCTATCACTAGGTTGATGATAGCTCGGACTAGAGGTATCTTATCCAAGGCCTGGGGAACACAACAACAAGCATTAGCTGTAGCTTCCTTGGACCGTCATAACTGTATATTCATTTATCAGCAGGGTTTACAAGGTTTGAAGATTACAAAGACTATTCAGGCCATTTTATGGTCTTCAAATTCAAGGATTTTTCAGAGCCGGAGTGCCAAATTTAAAGCCTTTTCCAGGCGGGACTGCCAAATCCAAGGCCTTTTAAAGCTGGACTGCCAAAAACAAGGTCTTTTTAAGGCCGGACTGCCAAATTCAAGGTCTTTTTAAGGCCAGACTGCCAAATTTAAAGCCTTTTCCAGGCCGGATGGCCAAATTCAAGGCCTTTTGAGGCCGGACTGACAGTCAAGGCCTTTTCAAGGCTGGACTGACAAATTTAAGGCCATTTCAAGGCAGGACTGCCAAATTCAAGGCCTTTTAAGGCCAGACTGCCAGATTCAAGGCCTTTTCAAGGATGGACTGACAAGTTTAAGGTCATTTCAAGGCTGGACTGCCAAATTCAAGGCCTTTTAAGGCCAGACTGCCAAATTCAAAGCATTTTCATGGCCAAACTGTCAAACTCAAGGTCTTCCAAAGGCCAAATTACAAAATTTAAGGCCTTTTCCATTCTGTGTGAAGATGTCAGTACGTGTGTGGTGCTGACAGACTAGAGATCATCATACTTGGGGTCATCTGGTTATTTGATGCAGGTTCCACTAGTCTATGATACAAACCCCAGAATTTGAATAACAGGGCAAGCACCCAGCAGTTACACCTTGAACAATAAGAACTGTGTGAAATCATGAAACTCTGGAAGCAGAAAATGACACATGTCCTACCTTCAGCGCCATCTTGTAAGCAAAGTAAAAGAGGGCCACCACCCTGCCCCAGTTGAACACTCCATCACTGAATATAGACTGGGCTACGTTGAGAAATGTGCTCCGCTGAGCGTCCGGCGGGACCTGGCTGATCAGGCTGGAGAAAAATAGGAGTGGGACTCATGAGTCTATAACATCTTCAGTCTTGTAAAAATCTGATCGATAAAACATTGTGGGCTTCCTATAATGATTCACCTTCATCTCAATACAATCAAATCTTTCACTCTGATACCATTACTCTCTATGTGAGGACACCTCAATTGAAGGTTACATCAGGTACACTGAGCCCATCAGTGTCAAGGTCGCTACGTTCTCGTTGTGAATGGGTGTAGCACTCCGACGAGCAATTCTGGACCCCCTAGATCCACCTATGCTCAGGAAACAATTCATAACGATAAGTTATGAATGTAGATTAATAGGGGAGTTCCATTTTGAAATCTACACCCAAAAGTAAGTAGCATCGAATGTTCGTGTTCCGTGTGAGTTTTCATTTGTACAAATCAAAATTTCAAAATGGTGGTGGTAAATAAATGTGACCTTCTATGGAGGTGTCCTCAGAATATAATGCAAAGGGGTATCATATCGTATCGGACAAAATATTTTAATCTGTATCTCCAAAACAAAAATAATCGAGTTCCAATTGCAAAAGAATAGCTGTCGTTTCTGAGAAACACCCAAAGCATATACACCCAAAAGATTATATTATCAATGTCACAATTTGTGTTCTGTGGTGATTATATCGTCACGATGAAAATTTCTTAATGGAGTTGTACAGAAATGGAACAGAGCTGTATAGGATTGGCCCAAGAACACATAATTGTCTTCTTTTAACCTACGGAATATTCATTATTTCAACCACATTCAAGACAGGCAGAAATCTACACCATCCTCAATCCATTAGGGTAAGGTATACATTACTATCAGCCATATTACTTCACATCAATATCTGTTTATTGCTATGTAAATGGTTTCAAATAAGCCACATTGGTGATGTAAGAAATCCCCAAAAGATTCAGACAAGGTGTAAATCTCACTTCTGTAGCCTAACGTCTCCATCCAACTGGTCGCCTATACATCGCAAGGCCCGGGCTATCTCTGTTGTGTGCTGCATAGGTGGGCCTGTGGAAATAATACAAGCACTATGTTTCATTTCAGTCTGTTTATACAGCTCATAACTGACCATCCCATTCCCAGGAAATACATATCAGGGTCTGAAACTCCTTACATTAGAGTGAGTGAGTGAGTTGGGTTTTACGCCGCTTTAAGCAATATTCCAGCAGTATCATGGTGGGGACACCAGAAATGGGCTTCACAGATTGTACCCATGTCGGGAATAGAACCCGGGTTTTCGGCGGGACGAGCGAACGCTTTACCACTAGGCTACCCAACCGCCTCTCCTTACATGAGAGAACACATGACACAGTTACACAATAATGGCCAGGTAGTGTGCCTCATGGTGGGGGTGTCTAAGACTGGAAATATAGTATCAACAAATCATTTGTGTCATCAGCAATGACCTGGATTCATACATTTGTATCAATACAGTGTCGACATTGAAACATTACCAATACTGTAGCTCACCTGGTTTTGTAATCAACTGTTTAAAAAACAAAGACTCACAATGAATAATAAAAGTTGCTGTTACCATTGATAACAGTGAGTGAGTGAGTATGGTTTTACGCCTCTTTTAGCAATATTCCAGCAATATCACGGCGGGGGACACCAGAAATGGGCTTCAAACATTGTGCCCATGTCAGGAATCGAACCTGGGTCTTCAGTGTGACATGCAAACACTTTAACCACTAGGCTACCTGACCACCCCTACATTGAGAGGAAATGCATTTGGAGAGCAGCGTTAGAAATTGGCACTATTCCTGTAGTCCTTGCCAATTTGCCATTTTAAGGGGTTTGCAAGATGTTATCATTATAAGGACTAGTGGACTAAAACAGTTAGTTTCTACTGCTGGAGAGTATTTAGGAGCACAGTAAAAGTGCAAGGTCAAGCCAAAGTCAAAATGTAAAATATCCCCCCAAAACAGAAAACAGTGTTGAGCGACAACTAACATGACTAACTACTGATATTTATGAAATTAATGTGAGCACGAAATTGACGCAAGTAATACGACCCTTAGTAGCTCCAATTAATAAAACGCAGCATTTTTAGTATGCTTTTCGCGATCTTAATTCACTAAGCTCTGTTTGTGATTACTAATTTTCTTGATGCCGGCAAGACTCGTGATAAAAACAAAACATTACTCACACATGAGTCTTTATTCAATCAGTTCAAGAATGACATAACGTACAGAAGTCCATAACAATCCAAACACTGTAGCAGGGACGCTTTGTGAATTCTACTCACTGACAGATGTCAACAACTTTGATATAGTCACGGTCACTGAAGCTTGTAAAAAAAGTGCCTCCCATGTAAGACAGATCTTTGTTCTTGGCCACTAAGTCATAAGCTGACACGAGTGATCGAGAGCTGACACAAATGAGTTGATTCTGTCTCTGTTTGTATTATTACTTACTCAAAAACCCATGTGTCGCTTTGGAATATAGTGTGTTGTTTCAGGGAAAACATCAGCTTGTGAGATGTGAAATAACGGAAGTGTTCTCCCCAATAGCAATCAGCGGTGTGTTTTCTATATACTTTATGTATAGTAGCAGTAGCATAGTGTTTGAATAAAAAATCAGAAGTTGGCTATCTCACATTAATTATCGCCTATTTGTTTTGGTACTCATGCGGTAATTTATGATGCAGGAATTTCGTGATTTATAGAATACAATTTCTAAATCTTGTTACATTTTGAGTGAATGAGTGAGTATGGTTTTACGCCACTTTTAGCAATATTCATTAAAATACCAGGCAGGGGACACAAGAAATGGGCTTCACACAATGTACCCATGTGGGGAATTGAACCCAGGTCGTCAGCATGACGAGCAAAGGCTTTAACCACTAGGCTACCCAACCACCCCTATTTCATTTTGAGTGAGTGAGTGAGTACGGTTTTACGCCGCTTTTAGCAATATTCCAGCAATATCACGGCGGGGGACACCAGAAATGGGCTTCACACATTGTATCCATGTCGGGAATCAACCCGGGTCTTCGGCGTGGCGAGCGAACGCTTTAACCACTAGGCTACCCGACCGCCCCCTATTACATTTTGAACATAAATGGCAGAGTTATGGCCATCAAGATTTTTTCCCCATATTTAACTTCTGGAACACATTGGTGTATCATCATTGGTGGGTACAAGCATGTGAAGTTTCAGCTTCATTGGTTCAGTAGTTTCTGAGAAGATGCTAGCCCCAGATGAATGCCAGACAAACCGGCCGTGACACAAGCTGACATGACATTCAGTCAGGTGAGCTAAAGATACATTTAATCCCTATTTCAACGCGATGGCAAATGGGTGTGCGTTGGTGTGCGTGAAATAATTCATATATTTTGCAACTCTACGATGAATAAGCTTTTTGAAAATACTACATGTTAGTTTCTGAAAAAATATGTACATAGGAGAAAATCGCTGTCAAAAACACAACATTTTGCTCAATTTTTGCACATTTTTCTCCCAATTTGACCGTTTATTATTTTTCTTGGGACATTTTTTTCATGTCATACAATAACTAGTATGATGATCAATGACTCTACGTAATTTTGTTTTATTCTTTTCACAAATAACACTTGTAGAGACATTTTTGTGCAACATGCAGAAATCCATGGTCCACTGACAGACCGTCACGCATACGGGTGACCCCTCTCAGGTGGTCAATTGTACGCGAACGGGAGACCTGTCTCGCGTACACGTTACGTCCTCTACTGTATATGAGCAAAAGCTGGTCCCACTATCATAAAAATGTCTTTATGTATATTTCCTATTTTGGAGGACATATCCGCTTACCACAAGGAGTGCCCGGTTCCTGTAGTTCATCCAGGGCAGGTGCTTGCTGTATACCATCTTGACGCATACGCTCGTGGATGAAGGTATTGAGCAGATAGCGGCCTTGATTTGTGATATCATCGCGACTCAAGTGTCGATCCACTGGTTGTTTGCCTGTAAACAAAAACAAAAAGGGCTTTGAATGCAGTTTTGCAATTGTTTTGTTCGTGGTATTTGTGATATTACCAATTATTGGCATGAAGCATGTAAAGATGGATCCTTGAGTCCTTGCTATATACAGTATTTTATCTGGCGACTCCATTGTTATAACATTAGCAGGATTAGTGAGCTATCAAGGAACTTCCCACTTCCACGATTTAACAACCTCAGGTATTCCCTGTTTATTTTTTTCTGACATAACTATCAATAGCATATGTCTATTGACTCTATTCACTATTGACGTGAGTGAGTTGGATTTAAGCTGCTCTTAACAATATTCCAGTTATCTCAGGTCGGGTTAACTTAATTTGGGAGGAAGGCTTGAAGTGATCCAGGTCCCACATGTTTACCACTTTCATGAAACCCACGAGTGAACATATGGTGCTGACAAAACTAGAAACATAATCACAGCGAACTGGGATTCGAACCCATGATCATAGGCCAAAGGGACACAACTCTGCATGGCAAACTGCTGCACAGAGACCCTTTAAAGAAGTGTTGAAACATCAGTTATAACATGTATACAAACACAGTTCCATGGTGCAGTCTCTCACCTGTAGTCAATAGAATCATATCGAAATCTTCATAAATACCAAGCACAAAATACTAACTCTAAAATCAAATGATTTGAAGAAAATATGAAACATACAATGATACATGCCAAAGTTCTGCTCCCTCCGAGGATAAGTGTCACGAACCAAGGCTGCATTCTGAGAGAACTTAAGACTAAGAGTATGGCCAAAAAATGGACAAAGTATGTGTTGAATCCCACGAAAAAAACAAAACAAATACCTAATTATACTACCACTGTATCGGCCACAAAAAGATTTTTCAATATGGCTGTTGTGTCTATACTGAAAATTGGATTGAAACCTCTTGAACAAATTCAGGTGTCATTACTGGCAGTGATTTGTGGGCACAAGCATGTGAAGTATCAGCTTCACTGGTCCAGTGGTTTCTCAGGAGATCATGGTTACAGTGCAAGGAATGCATTCAGAGAGAATTAAAACTTGTTAAACACAGTGTTTGATGTGAGGATATTTACCATGGCAAAACACACTTGTGTGATAACCTCTTAATATCCATATGTGGGTGTATAGATCATTATCATAATTATGGTATAATTATATAAAAAACAACATTTGTTTCATCAAAGATAAACTTGCAGTTGATTTATCATGATTATTCAACAGTCCAAACCTTTCCACAGACTTAGGAACATTGAACATTGAGGCTCAACAGTCTAACTGTCAATTATGGTCAAAGTGCAATTATCAAATTTCCTTGTCAATATATAACATTAATTATAATTATCAACTACAGTTCTAGATGTTGTTCACAAATGTACCTTTAAACCTGGCCACTAGCTTTGCGGAAATAAAAATTACTTTCGAAACATTCAACCTTCGATTAAGAAAACACGAGGACTTGTTAAAATATATGATCTATCCTAATGACAAGTCAACAAGAAATATTCACTGTAGAAATCTGAGATCTTTGAAACTTCGCCCTGGGTGATAAATAATTCTCAAAAGTCTTTTTCGTGTTCATGCTCGCGATCATTTACCCCTTTCAGCATAAAAGCAGTTCGGCCTCCCTGCACTTCTCGTTTCTCGACCCTATCTTACTGACAACCTCCATCACGAAATTAGGATACATTCTTGTGTAAATAGGTTCTAAAGGCAATCTTGGCATCCACATTATTTATATTTTCCAGCTGGTACTTCATACTCACTTCTGGCTAGGGGGTGATAACGTTCTCTACTCATCTTGTCGATAGATATGGAATTTACTTAAATATCTTTGCGGAAAGCACACACTCCGCTTTCGCTTAGAGTGTGTCAAAGCTCCGATCACTTCCGGGGAGCTAACTCTTGCTGACAAGTTCACAAGAGAATTTCTTCAACCGCGAAAAAACACTGATTAATTATCTGTTCTTAACGTGTGGTATTTCAGTCATGGAGTGCAGCAAAATGTGTTATCACTTAACTTTTGGTAAATATCTGGTTTTATAGAAGACTAGCCCAGGGGAAAATTATATTTATAACTGATGCGGGGTTTAGTGTTCTTGATTTATATGCATGGTAGCATGGACCCTAAATATAGAAATCGTATTAAGTGTCCATGATGGTAGCAATCATTTGTGTGGTGGTTGCACACCGGTAAATGCTTGATGGTGTATCCCGTATTACTATCGGTTATGTATTTTTTAAATCTCGTCAATAAATATTGGAATTATCATACATGCTTGAATTAATCCTTGAATAAACTCCCGCTTTTATTTATTTCTAAACGTCCCGAGACCTGGGCCCTGTCCCACAAAGCAATCTTAGCGCTAAGATGATTGTAACTCCCATACTTTAACATAGGCTTACGATAGTCGTAGATAGCTTTGTGGAACGGGCCCTTTGTTGTCTAAAATACTATCCGGCATTTATTCACGACAGAGGATTTGCGTTATGCCATGGACCCTAAATATAGTATTAAGTGTCCATGGTTATGCCCACAAAATAATGGTGCCGAAATGAAATCCTAAACTTATTTTTGTTACACTGAGAAAAGATATAGAAACATGGGATCCCACGCGCCAGATAAGGTGCTTATTTGCGTAAAATACTCCCAAAAACTATTCAAAACCCAATTACTTTCAATTATCTTGCATACAGAAACGCATGCATTAATAGAAAAACTCAAATATATAAAAACAGCACGCGTAAATACCCAATAAAGCTTTTACAGCATGGGGTACAAGGGAGCTAATATCCGAAACTCAATTAGGAGCTAATTTACTGCCTGAGTCAAGCCTATATATTTAGAACCGTAAATATACATCTAAAACATTATTTCATTTTTTAAATCTTAAAATGTTCATTTATTTTGGTAAAAAACAAATAGAGTGATGATGGATGGGTGAAAAAATATTGGTTATCCGATAAAAAATGTGATAACCCAATTAAAATAGAAACCCAAGAGTAAACACTCAATTGCTCAAAAAGGTTATCTGGAGCTCTGCGTCTTACCAACATTGTTGACAATCTCATTTGTCCAAGCCTCACCATATGACCTGTTATTATAACGCCAAAAGGTTTGTATGATGACAACACGAGAAACGAAACAATGAATTACAATGTGGAATAATTCAACCACACATGTGCACACACACCCCACCCCCAGACGTACATGAAGTGTGTGGAGCTCCAGCTCAGGGCCCCGTTCCACAAAGCGATCTTAGCACTAAGGTGGACGTAATTTCCATACTTTAACCTAGGTTTACGATCGTCGTAGCGCTAAGATCGCTTTGAGGAACGGGGCCCAGGCGTACATGAAGTGCGTGGAGTTCCAGCTCCGACGGACTATAAGTGTGTGGAGCTCCAGCTCAGACGTACAAGAAGTGAATGGAGCTCCAGCTCAGACGTACATGCAGTGTGTGGAGTTCCAGCTCAGACGTACGTGAAGTGTGTGGAGGTCCAGCTCAGACGTACGTGAAGTGTGTGGAGGTCCAGCTCAGACGTACATGAAGTGTGTGGAGCTCCAGCTCAGACGTACATGAAGTGTGTGGAGCTCCAGCTCAGACGTACATGAAGTGTGTGGAGTTCCAGCTCAGACGTACATGAAGTGTGTGGAGATCCAGCTCAGACGTACATGAAGTGTGTGGAGCTCCAGCTCAGACGTACATGAAGTGTGTGGAGTTCCAGCTCAGACGTACAAGCAGTGTGTGGAGTTCAAGCTCAGACGTACAAGCAGTGTGTGGAGTTCAAGCTCAGACGTACAAGCAGTGTGTGGAGTTCAAGCTCAGACGTACAAGAAGTGTGTGGAGTTCCAGCTCAGACGTACAAGAAGTGTGTGGAGTTCCAGCTCAGACGTACAAGAAGTGTTCGGAGTTCCAGCTCAGACTCAGCCTCAGAACTGAAGTTCCTACGCGCAGGTACCCGTACCACCCGGAACACAAGACTCGTACCTCAGTTCATCTATTAATGAATATGTTGGAGATGTAACGGACGCGATTTCGTACTCGGTCAATAACTACAGGAAGTTGGATGTTTCAGTCATGTGTGGCACCTGTATATTACCTGTCTTGTGTATTCAGTGAAATAATGAGTAATAGTTTTCAAACTGACAAACAAAAACAATAAAATCCATTGTTATCAGAAGTAATAGAAGCAGCTGGCGGCCCATTCTCGAACCTGTCTCAGCTATTCTCAAAGTTGCCTATCGAACGTTATCTTCCTTACCACGAATCTTATCTGAGACAATTATCTCTTTTGTGACAGGGAAAATAAACTGGGGTTTTCCCAATTACATCATCGATTAAACAGAGAATTCCCTGGATTGAAATTCATGTATTGTCATTGATATTCAAGTCTTTGAAAGGCATTTCGTTCGTGCATTGATATTGTATATATTTGACATACATCTATATACATGTACATATCCACACACACACAAATCTTGAAGAAAGTTCGCTAGTTAAAATCAATTATGCATCCTAAGTGAATCCTGAAGACATAACAACGAAGAGTACATACAGGATATGTGCTATTTGTATATCTTTGGTTGTGAGTTTTCAATATATATATATAATTGATTTTAACTCGCGTACAAATAGATTGCAAATCAAAACTCATGATCAGGACGGGTTTGGGATTCGAACCCACGACCATCCTGGCACCTGTATGGGAAGCCACAGTGAACATCGGCGCCTTATAGTTCCTGTATATTGTTGAATAATAATTGCGTTGCTCATACATCTGATGGTGGATTCCTGCAGGTTCCGTTCAACAAAGCACTTTCTTTGAGTTAAGATGATCATAAGGGACCGGACATTTTAAATTTATATTCTTAATTAAAACAATGAGCCTGACTCATAAAAAAAGATCTTGCAACAATTAATGTATATTGTGTGGCTGACAATTTCTTTCTTTTTTTCAACAATCTGAACAATAATTATTTTTCTGGGTCCATGTATTTTTTTCCGATTAAATCCCAGCACCGTATAACTCCAATACTTTAACATTGGCTTATGATAGCCATAGGGGTAAGATCGCTATGGGAAAAGGAGACCCACAGACCAATTCCCATTTAACAACATGATCTGTGAAGTGTATACGACTGTCGCAACTCCCATAGTTAACAATGACATACGATATGCGTAGCGCTAATTAAATATTCACATTTGTTATAAATTTAGCAGCACGTGAATTAAAATAACCACGTGATTTGTATTTACTGATTAAAGGTTGTGATGACCTTGTCACCGGATCATTTCTACCTATTGAGAAAGACAGTGTAGGTGGTATGTGCTAGACTTTACCGAGTGGGTGTGTCTTGTATAACATGACAACTGTACGTGATATCATGAAAAGTGACTATGCTTGTCGTAAGAGGCGACTTACGGGATCGGGTGGTCAGGCTAGCTGACTTGGTTGATGCATGTCATCGATCCCAATTACGTGGATCGATGCTCATGATACTAATCACTGAATTGTCTGGTCCAGACTTGATTTTATCATTCAAAACTGGCTCCCACAGGAGATGTCGCTTGGGTGAGATCAGGCGATATCTACACTGTAGATATCGCTGCAATGAAAATGAATCACAATGCTTTGCAGACCATTGTGACTTCATTGGTTACCATGACGTCACAATCAAATGACATCACTAATGGCTCTGCTACTGAAGCTGTTACCAGTACCTTTTTACACTAAGACACTGCTTATTACTGTCTACAAACTGTATAAAGTTGGAAGAATGATGCTGGATGATAAATAACATCTCTCAGTGTCTTTTGATATCAAATATATCGACACGCGTTGATAAAAGTGGAAAAAATCCTCGGCAAGCCTCGGAGTTTTCCCACTTTTATCAACTCGTGTCGATATATTTGATATCAAAAGACACTCGGGTGAGATTCTCTATATTTACAGACCGCCGTCATATAGCTGGAATATTGCTGAGTGAGGCGTAAACAACAAACACAAACAAGCGTGATATCAATATTATGACATAGCTAGTTTGCTTAGTTAAAACTGAACAATCACCTTGTCCTCCTGCCAACTCGGATTTTCAGACGTATCGTCGCGTACCCTATTTTCAAACACTTATAATATATATGGATCCATTTGGGCGTGTGGCCATTTTGACACATATCAGTCAGGTTATGTCAATGACTACCCTTTTTAATCTGACCTACACTTTATTCTTCGTATGAGATCAAAATGTCAAACTACTTTTTTACACCCACCCCCCCCCCCAAAAAAAAACAAAACAAAACAAAACAAAAACAAAACAGTGTTGTATATGTTTTTGTTACAATGACTCCGCTTTACAGTTGAAGCGTGTCCTCCTTTACAGGGCCTCCAATCTAACGGGTTTCTATTCTGAAACCGGTTTAGCATTTATGAACGGAATGTGATGAAACAAGTACTTCCGGTTCAGGTCATTGTATTTTCGTCACGAGTTTGTTTTGGTCCTGAAGTTGAAGCCTATGCTGTATCAGGCGTAACGGTACAAATCAGGCCAGCATACCGGCGTAGATATCGTCGTAAAGCATCTTTGAGGTAAATAGCCAAATAGGTATTGAATGAAAGGACAACAGACAGACACCAGCATGATATTCTATTTGATCGTGAGCGACGTCACGTCAATCAGTGTTTCGCCTTTTGGTGCGCCAGGGGGGTTGTTCTCCCTACCCATTTCCTTTCCATTCGATTCCTTTGTTGCCAAAAGACTGCAAGGATCTGATTATATAGCCGTGCAACGTCCTGGTTAAATTTCAGGCATGTTTAATCCGTACAGAATCAATCAGCTGTTAAATCCGCCTTGCTTCGCAGTATACATGGTATTATTACAGTATTACACCAATGTATACTTAGAATGCTGACCTGATTTCGTTCTGTTATTCACACGTCCCGTGCGTTGTCATGATAGAGTTTTCTAGGGCAGTGGGCCTGACACAGATATTCATCCTCTCTATGTAGGCCTACACATGTACTGATCATATTTGACATGATCATTGATGTAACAAATGTTGTATTGGGGATATGCCTCACACATTCTTAGTAAAATACAGATTGTAGTACTTTTTTGGGTTGAGTCTCATCTGGGATTCGAACCCACACTGCCAGAGTGATGCACCTAATCACCAGTACAGAAAGTCAGCATTCTAACCCACTCAGTCACCGAGGCTTCCACAAAATGAAAGTCTGATAACTGGTAGTCTCATATTCTTTGTGTACCCTCTGACAAGTGTAAATTGACATGGCTCTCATAGCCGAAAGCTATAAACATGATGCCATTTAGAAAGTGGTCAAATGTAACAAATGTTATTTTTGGGATAACACTTATTTGGTAGAGTACACTCTGGCAGTGTGGGTTCAAATTCTGGCCAGGATTCAACTGCCAAAAAGGACCAGAATCTGTACTTTACCAAGAAAGTGTTATCCCAAATGTAACATTTGATACATTTAACCACTTTCTTTAAGGCATTGTGTGTTCAGGATGATTGATGATTGCCAAGTTTCAAAATACGTTGATCAGTTTATGACATGTTGAAATATCAAAAATGCAACACATTGTATTCATGCTGTGCTACACTATCAAGTATTTATTTGGCCAGTTGCTTCTATCCATAATAGGGATGGTCGGGTAGCCTAGTGGTTAAAGCGTTCGCTCGTCACGCCGAAGACCCGGGTTCGATTCCCGACATGGGTACATTGTGTGAAGCCCATTTCTGGTGTCCCCCGCCCTGATATTGCTGGAATATTGCTAAAAGCGGCATAAAACCGTACTCACTAACCAAAATACACATTGTTAAAAGAAAAAACCATACATGCATGCAGATAAGAGACGTGATTGAGTATTCATGTAGAACATGTTTATTCTTGGCCGAGGAAAAGGAATGTTAGACATGTCCAACATGTTCAATCATATATGGCCGGTTTTAGTTTCGCAATAGTATTCTACTAGTTGTATGCAGTTGCTGATATGATCAAGTTACATGAGATTATTGTGCTGATATGAGAGCTGTGCTTATAGTGAGTGAGTGAGTATGGTTTTACACCGCTTTTAGAATGTATGATTGTATTGTATAGTCAGTATCTTTTGATAATGTAATATATCTATATGCACCCCTTATGCTGTCTGAAGTGTACACTCTCTGACTTTCACCAGCCTCTGAAATACACTTGTCCGCAAGCAAGAGACTACTAAATTGTGCTGAGGTCAAGTAAAAATCCAACAATGCTAGTCCTTATTTACAACTAGCATTTCAGGCCTAAAATTCTGAACCAGTTCTCAATGCTTAAATTTTTCTACAAATTGGAACTGAATAAAACTGACAGAAAATGTAATCATTGTCAACATGTTTGTCTTGCTCAAGCAGGACTGGATACAAACTCTTAGTGAAAAAAGGTTGACTCTAGTCCTCTGGATTAGTGACTGTGGGTCCTGTTTTTCACAAGCTGTTGTGATGATTTCGCTGTATCACCATAGACTATCAAATACTCGAGGAGTTCCAAGCAGCATATCTATTTCTGCACCTTGCAAACAAACTAAAACGACAAGTTCTGAAAGTAAAAAGTGGTGCCGTTATTAAGTCATGGAAACTTCATACACCTGTCATGTCCATTGCATCTTCTACCAAAATTTAAGGTAGTGCCATTGAAGGGCTATATGTTTTCTCTGCGGGGTGTCATTTGCACAAATGGAACTTTTGAATCGGGGTGGTACAAACACATGATCTTCTATCAAGGTGTCGTCAGGGAAGTATTGCCTCGGAGTAAAAGATTCTATTTAAATGAGATTGATGTTACTCACATTTTTCTGAGGGCACCCTGTGGGATTTCGATGACCTGTATTTGGCTGTATCACTACTGACTACAGCGATAGAAACTAACAGTTTTAGTCCACTAGTCCTTATAATGATAACATATAAGCAAAACCCTTAAATATGGCAAATTTCTACTAGTCCTTATGATACCTTAACTGTTGGGCAGTTTGGCAAGGACTATAGGCATGATAGGACTAATGCCAATTTCCATCGCTACCAATAACAGAGTTGTAAATGTTGTCCATGACGCAGAATAGTGCGTCCAGTATACAGAAATGTGTAAAATGGACACAGACAAAATATAATGGTACACAATAAAATTCATTCAATCAAATTCTTGACACGATATATATAATGTGTGTATTGAGGACCTTTTATTTGTATTATTTATTAATTATCAAGCCTAACACTAACAGTACTCTACACTGTTTCATTACTTTACATGACCTTCATATTTCCTGTAAGGACCCAGAAATTAATTATTGGGGGGCCCCTGGACCCCTAGTTTTGAAGTACCACTGTGCCATTCTCTGTGGGGTGTCATTGCCAGCTGCAGCAAGGATGACATGGCCTACTTTCTGAAATAATGTGTTGGCGAACAGTTTGTAATACGTTTCACTGCATGGGTCCATGCAATAATAAATTTATTATTAGAATTTTATCTTGTCTGCCTCACTACAAAACCCACTGCCTCCGCATCTAACTGTCCCCAAAAGCTTTTGATGGAGATACTCCCTTTTTCCTTTACTTGGCGAAATATGCCATATGTGAAATCCAACGAGAAATTATGTTTTGTGTGAAATCACATCAAACAGCAGTAAATAAATTGATGCCTTGAACAGCTTGTTTAAAATAATAAAAACGAAACTGAAAAAACCACCAACATGTGTCTAATGATTATTTTGGTGTCTTCAAACACAAAATGTATATCTATACCTTATGTATATTACAAGGAAAATTCGAAAAAATTTGGAAAGGGGTGGGGCGAAGATGAATTCATTAATATCTGATTTGTTACAAATATGATGCACTGGTTTCATTCAATGAATTCAATTGTTTTTGTTTATGAAGGTATAAACTGTAAATCTGTGTTGCTATTACAAAATTGTCAACACGCAAAACATACCAAATTATGATGCTCTCCACTTTGATATATCTTTTGCAAGACAGTCGATCTGATTGTATTACCTGAGAGTCTTGATTTTGTTTTTGCAACATGATAAATATACATGTGAATTTATAACTGATCAAAATCAATAATTAATATGCATCCTTTCTTTTTTGACAGGATATATTCATTGCCCATTTGTTCAGAGCCATGGAGGTGAAAAATTTGCTATAAAAAACATTAATTAAATCATGAATCGATTGCCACCTACCAGTGTCACAATGGCGTCTGAATCAAAGGTCAGTGAAAAGAGGGAAATTATTCATGCATCTGAATCTTCCACAGCCACTGTTAAAATAAGTGGAGGTAGAATAACCAAATTTTCTGGATTCGAATCAGAGTCTGAAGAAGAGGAACAAATAAACCATATTGATGCTGATAGCCCAATACGAAATGTGACCTTGACCTCAGAACACAAGAAAGATGATCATGATGATAATTTACAAACCATGGACATTCCAAGCTCCAGAGTTTATCGGAAACGTAGCGAAGCTTTCAGCGAAAGTTTACCTGATTTTGTAAGCGTTCAAGGACGATTGGGGTCAAGGTTTGGTTCAAGGTCATCTGAAGGTGAAACGCCAAAAAGACATGTTCGTGAAAATCAGGATAGAACATCAGAATCTAGTTCCAATAGCTCTCCTCAAAAAGACGGCTCATTTCCCCGTGAGAGGTTTAATCCCTTCAATAAAGACATTCATATGGATTATGATCATTTCTCGGATTCTGCACCAAATTATTTTCATCGACAAGGAACACAATCATCGGATAGCAACAAGTCAGGTATGTATTATTTGGACAAAGACAGTTGCATGAGTTCCAGAAATGGTGTCGGTTTCATTGCTTTGGAATATGGCATTGTATATTTGAAGACAATCTGAATAATATTGATGCTGTAGACATGTCACAAAATGTAAACTGTCAATCAAACAACTTGACTGACCAATCAGAAAATCTGGAGTAATGCAAAATCCTCCATTTTGTCCAACAACTTCCAGGTATGCATGTTTCTGAAAATGTTTTGCCAGGGCTCTAGTAAAACAATGCCTGATCGGACATTTTGTACCCAACTTTTGAGACCTACAGCTGGTACCTGGGAGGGTAGAGTCAGAGCTACAGATAAGCTGAGTATTTGCGTAAAATACCCCCCCCCCCCCCCCCCCCCCCAGCCCACCACCAAATATTCAAAACCCAATTACTTTCAATGAACTTGTGTACAGAAACGCATGCATTAAATGAAAAACTCTAATTGTATAAAAGCAGCATGCGTAAATAACCGATGAAGCTTTTTCAGCATGCGTACAATGGAGCTAATTTCCGAACACACAATTACGAGCTTATTTACTCTCCGAGTCAAGCCTATATTTAGAACCCTTATACACATACATCTAAAACATTATTGTTTTTTGTTTTTTTGAAATCTCAAAATGTTTACATGGTTTGCTCATTTGGGGAAAAACTCAATAGAGTGATGAATACATGAGTGAAAACTGATGATGACCCAATTAAAATAGAAACCTTCAGGTAAAAATTCAATTGCTCAAAAAGTTATCTGGAGCTCTGAGAGCAATAGGGGGTCGGGTACCGGGGTAGTAAATTTGGACTTGTCCCAACCCTAGATTCTCCTGTTGCACTGTCCCCAATAGAGGTGTTCATGCCAGTTCTTCTTCAGTCTGTTTAGCAGCATGACTCTTGTTGTGTCTCATGTGTTTGTGGCAGGGTCAGGAGCTAGTGACACATGGACGGACATCGGAGGAGGGGTGATGTCGGAGACGTCCGACACCGACGACGTCACAGCGTACTCTTGTTGTGTGTGATTGTGTCTCTTGTGTTTGTGGCAGGGTCAGGAGCTAGTGACACATGGACGGACATCGGAGGAGGGGTGATGTCAGGGACGTCCGACACCGACGACGTCACAGCGTACTCTTGTTGTGTGTGATTGTGTCTCTTGTGTTTGTGGCAGGGTCAGGAGCTAGTGACACATGGACGGACATCGGAGGAGGGGTGATGTCAGGGACGTCCGACACCGACGACGTCACAGCGTACTCTTGTTGTGTGTGATTGTGTCCGACACCGACGATGTCACAGCGTACTCTTGTTGTGTGTGATTGTGTCTCTTGTGTTTGTGGCAGGGTCAGGAGCTAGTGACACATGGACGGACATCGGAGGAGGGGTGATGTCGGAGACGTCCGACACCGACGACGTCACATCGTACTCTTGTTGTGTGTAATTGTGTCCGACACCGACGACGTCACAGCGTACTCTTGTTGTGTGTGATTGTGTCCGACACTGATGACGTCACAGCGTACTCTTGTTGTGTGTGATTGTGTCCGACACCGACGACGTCACAGCGTCCTCTTGTTGTGTGTGATCGTGTCTCTTGTGTTTGTGTCAGGGTCAGGAGCTAGTGACACATGGACGGACATCGGAGGAGGGGTGATGTCGGGGACGTCAGACACCGACGACGTCACATACGCTGATCTTGGCCTTGCAGAGGACCACTTCTCTCAACCTGAGGTAACTACAGTCTGTTTGTGATAATTTTACATAACATTCATATCAGCCAGAAGTTTTCAGTTCAATTGAAACCTTGGAGTAGAAACCTTAGGTACTTGATAAGGTATGAGTTAACATGCGTTAACATGGTATCCATTTAATCGACTGCTCAAACAGGCTTGTGTTTTATGTCATCAGGCCTGTGCTAAGAACGTCTTAGTCTACTCGCCTGCATCTGTCTCTCAGCATCATTTTCAGTTGATTTTAGTGTTATTGTGGTTGCTATTATTAACTGAGCTTAGAAGAACACACAGATCTTTTCAAGACTCAGGCTTCGGACTTGTGGCCAAAGTCTCAGACTGTTATGGAACTAGATTTATTCGAAAACAACATGGCTTTCCAGATATTTGCTTGTCTTGGGGACTAACAGGGTTCAAGTCTGAATCTGTTTGACATGACTGAGAATTATTGTGATTATCACGATCATGGCTTATTATTTTTTCAATGACTTGTTCCGTTTCAGTGTTACATCCAGAATGATATGACTGAGTATTATTGTGATTATCACGATCATGGCTTATTATTTTTTCAATGACTTGTTCCGTTTCAGTGTTACATCCAGAATGACATGACTGATTATTATCATGATTATCACGATGATGGCTTATTATTTTTTCAATGACTTGTTCCGTTTCAGTGTTACATCCAGAATGACATTATCATGATTATTGTATTGTTACTTGGACTGTGAGGTTAGCATGGTTTAGGTTTGAAACCTTTTATTAGAGCCTATTATGAGTCAGGGGCACAGTGGCCAGGTCGTCTAAGGTGCCGCATTTTGCTTTGCCCCATGCATTTCAACTTGGTGCATACTGCGTGAAATGGGGACAAGATTTCTCAGAAATTACTAAAATAATCTGAATGAAAGAGATACTTGAGTTCGAAAATTGGTGCTGCGAATAATTTTCTTACAGAGTTAGGGCCTTTGCTCCATGCTTTTCAACGAAGTGTACAGTGTGTCTGTAGTGGGACAAGTTTTTTCAGAAACGACGGATGTTATATGAATGTGACCCTAGTGCCTATCTCTTCTTAAGGCTTTATGGGACTCTTTTTGTTTAGTTTTTATTCACTACTATATGAACAAACACAATTCTAAATGTGCCCCATTGAGGGGATAGTGATAACGCTGTTTGTTTTTGTTTTCTCAAGTTTGGAGATATCAGATAATGTTCTGAACTTCATGATACAAATACAGTGATATCTTTATGTTATCCAAAAACTGACACCAGTCAAATGTGTATCAGTTCCGCAAACTACCAAGCATTTCGTCTATTAATACAAGGTGATAACTCCAGATGAGTTTCATTGTCTGCTTGCTGTCAAAGTTTGCTGGTAAGATAAATTTGTTGTCAATCGGTACATCTCAGGGCAACATAGGCTCTCGCGCATGGTACATCACACCTTATCTCACCTTACATTGAAATACTTTCAAATATTTTCCATGTAGCCTGCTTATGTCGCCGGCTCATGTTGCCGGCTCATGTTGCTGGCTCATGTACCCCTCGGAGAAATCAATCGGGACATCGTAGGTAACTTGCATATGTCGAATAAGTGTCGTTTGAGTTGAAATATACCAATGCTTATCCGAATGCTTTGGGTACAGGGAAGTAACTCAGGTCATTTCCTTCGTCTGCTACAAGTTTTGTTAACTTAGTGAAACTGCTGACATTTATTCCAGAACTGTAAGAAACAAATTTTGTTAAGATAAATTTGTTGACAGCTTATAATATTTCCTTTGAGACTGGTTAACAATTAATGGTGTTGATTGGGAAGTACTTGTTTAAGTTGAAGTACCACATTTCTGAGGACTTCCTGAGGTGGGATGTATTGGATGCAGCTACTTAAGGAATTTCTTGTTTTCGTCAACAATGCATTCACTTCAACATCTGGGTTGATGAAGTGGATAGATTTGGTACAGTGAGTGAGTTGGGTTTAACGCCGCTTTTAACAGTATTCCAGTTATATCACGGCGTGTCAGCTTAATGTGGGAGGAAAGCCCGAAGTGATGCAGGTCTCAGACGTTTACCACTTCGGTGAAACCCACGAGCATGGGTATGGTGCTGACAAACCTAGAAACATAATCGGGGCGAACCGGGATTCAGACCCACAATCATAGGTTTCTGGTGTGCCAAAGGGACGCAACTCTGCACAGCGAATCGCGGCACCTTAGACGACTGGGCCACCCGTGCCCCCGATTTGGTACAGAGAGACATATTGGAGTTGACAGATGGAAGGTCTGATCAACAACAATGATTTCTCCGTGTCCTGTTGGGAGTAAGATAGAGTTGGTACAGAGAGACATATTGGAGTTGACAGATGGGAGGTCTGATCAACGACGATGATTTCTCCGTGTCCTGTTGGGAGTAAGATAGAGTTGGTACAGAGAGACATATTGGAGTTGACAGATGGGAGGTCTGATCAACGACGATGATTTCTCCGTGTCCTGTTGGGAGTAAGATAGAGTTGGTACAGAGTTGACAGATGCTATGTGGGAGACCTGATAAATGATGGTGGAACCAGAATATTCAACTTGATGTGGTTGTACATTCATTTCCATTCCTATTCCTATGAATATTCATACTTTGGTTATGTGAATTGTGAAAATATTTATTACCCACAGGGACAGAATTAACCGAGTTCATAAAAATCGTATGTGCATTATTGCACATATAATTTCCCGCACACCAGTGTTTTGTGTGATATCAAATATGTCAACACTCTTCAATAAATGCTTATTCTCCTTGGCAAGCCTTGGAGTTTTAATGTTTTATCAACTTGTGATGAAAAAACTTTATATATATATGTTCCCTAGTTTTCTAGTATGAAAGTACAGGTGATAGAAATGGTTGTCAGTCACATCAATGTTTCATCCTTCTGGCAGTGTCCAACAGACGGGGGGGCACGGGTGGCCCAGTCGTCTAAGGCGCCGCGATTCGCTGTGCAGAGTTGCGTCTCTTACGCACGCCAGAAACCTATGATTGTGGGTTCGAATCCCGGTTCGCCCCGATTATGTTTCTAGGTTTGTAAGCACCATACCCGTGCTCGTGGGTTTCACCGAAGTGGTAAACGTCTGAGACCTGCATCACTTGGGGCTTTCCTCCCACATTAAGCTGACACGCCGTGATATAACTGGAATACTGTTAAAAGCGGCGTTAAACCCAACTCACTCACTCACTCACTCCAACAGACTGGTAATGGTTTTACACTGTAATTGTCAGGCTATTGTAGACAATGATGAAGTGATACTAAGAGTATTATCTTTACTTACAACAGTGGGGGTTCATCAATCTAAGGGTCATTGCCAGCAATATGAGAGTCCTGTAAGGTAATGAAATGGTGTAGTGTACAGTACGTTGTGATAATTACTTCAGAGCCTCGAATGAATCGATGATCGTGTGGATAGTGGTCAGGATTGATGGATGAAATAACAGACACCCATAACTACTCTTGATGCGCTGTAGGTACGATGAATGTTATTGTGTGTCCCTCGTAGGGGATGTCGCGATAAATCAAAATATCGATATATTGCTATTGGTAAGCATTAAAGTCAATAAATCGTGTGTTAAGTTAGTTTTCGACCAATAGTATCGATTTCAGTAAAGAATATCGATAGTTTTGATTGTACATGCAATGCTGTTCAAAAATTTTTTTCTTTTGATCATGAGTGGTAGTAATTTACACATGGTAATGTGGAATTTTCTTTTTCTTAAATTATTAGGGTAAAGAAAAAACAAATCAGTCATATCTCAAACTTTACTTTTTATTTGTTGTTATGGTTATCACATTCAAAGGAAACTTCAGTTCTAAGCTTTTATTCAACTCTAAAATCCATCTAAAATGATGCAGTGAAAACTATCGATATTTATCGCAATAGTTTCTTTCAATATCAATAGTTATCGCAATAGTGATTTCCAGACCAAAGTTGGGGGGGTGGGGGGCGGTCAGGTAGCCTAGTGGTTAAAGCGTTCGCTTGTCACGCCGAAGACCCGGGTTTGATTCCCAACATGGGTACAATTTCTGGTGTCCCCTGTCGTGATATTGCTGGAATATTGCTAAAAGCAGCGTAAAACCAAACTCACTCACTCACTCCAGACCAATGGTCACCCCTAGTCCCTCAGAATGCAGTATGTTTTTTTTCTGCGTCCATTCACTACATTTGTACATACTGGACGCACATTTGTGCATCGTGTAAAACTCTGGATACTTACCTTTAAATAGGTGGTGACTTGCGTGAAGTGGTGGGTTGTAGATAAACTGAATAGTAATGGTGTTTCCGTGTATTGGCATTTATGATGCCAAGTTTCAACAAGGCTGTTCACAAAAAGTACAGTTCTTTCCAAGTTAGTTTCGGATTTTAGGCAAAATTGAAGACATGTGTTTGTAGTCTGTTGTGGAAAGCAGTTTGAGATGGTGTGGCTTTGAATGTTTCTGGGAGCGAGTTCCACAGTGTAGTAGCTTCAAGTTGAAGCTCCCTACAAACCATAGATGTGTTACAGGGGTTCTTGTCCAGAAGGTCCTTTTGTTCTGAGATCTTAGAGATTTACTGGATTTGTCCTGCTGCAACACAGACTTGAGATCAGACGTTGCAGAGTCAGTCTTTGCCAAGTGGGTATATCATCTTGATAATCTTGAAGACATGTTTGCTGGAGACTGGGAGCCAATGTAGTTGCTTAGGAACTGGAGGAGTTCATGGATGACTCTATTTGCTGTATTTTGGAGAAGCTGCATGATGGAGAAGAATGATGTTGGTGATATCACCCTGACTGTTATTGCCACGATCAGGTATTGATTTTCTAAAGCGAAAGTAGGTGTTTCTGGTAACTTCTGTTAGCTTTCAAGATTTTATGAGTGTTTTATCTTCTCAGCTGTTGGTGTATTATGTAATCCTGTTATAAAACTTGAATTGAAGACTCTCTGTTCTCAAGATATGTGTACATGCAGTAAAGAGGGAGTGAGTAAGTTGGTTTAACACCGCTTTTAACAGTATTCCAGTTATATCACGGCGTGTCAGCTTAATGTGGGAGGAAAGCCCGAAGTGATGCAGGTCTCAGACGTTTACCACTTCGGTGAAACCCACGAGCACGGGTATGGTGCTGACAAACCTAGAAACATTATCGGCGCGATCCGGAATTCGAACCCACAATCATAGGTTTCTGGCGTGCCCAAGGGACGCATTTCTGCACAGCGAATCGTGGCGCCTTAGACAACTGGGCCACCCGTGCCCCCACATGCAGTAAACAGGTTGAATTAGCCTTGATCAACTGATAGGTAAGCATGGTAAGGAATCAACACCTATCTGACACTTATCTTGATAGAAAAATGTACTATCTGGTACTATCTGCAACCCTCTATCTTCATAGGAGAATATACCTGCTTCAGTCTCTCCACCATCTGCAACCCTCTATCTTCATAGGAGAATATACCTGCTTCAGTCTCTCCACCATCTGCTATCCTCTATCTTCATAGGAGATATACCTGTTTCTCTCTATTCCATGTCTGCAGCCCCCTATCCTGGTAGGAGACTGGGACAGTATCTTGTCCAAAGTACGGCCCCCTATCCTGGTGGGAGACTGGGACAATATCTTGTCCAAAGTACGGCCCCCTATCCTGGTAGGAGACTGGGACAGTATCTTGTCCAAAGTACGGCCCCCTATCCTGTGAGAAAAAGGTACCTGCGCCAGTTTACTCCCTGTCTAGCCAGACAAAGGTTATATAATCTATTCTCCCCACCATCCCACCAGCCTCTTCTATATTTATCCTGTCAAAGTATTTTCTTTTTATTGAATGAATAATATATAATACACTGTGCTGGTCCTCGATTTAGTATTATGCAAGTTCTGCTTTTTGGAGATTGAGATATTCACAAAATTGATTTCTGAATAAACAAGTATGTAGTGATGTCATCAATAAGTCAACAGACCGAGGTAAGTGTTTATTCATATAAAGCACCTGTCTCTCACCAGTAAGATGAGTTATGCGTATAAATGGATCATGGCGTGTCATGTAAGTATTGAAATATGTATGCAGTCTTCAGTGGAGCCTTATGCTAGCTGATCATGTTGATAGAAGTCTTTGTCTGTGCAATTCAGTAGGGCTGGGACGAGTTCTAATGTACTACCCGGGTACCCGACCCCCTATTACCCAACCCTACCAGGGTACCCGCTTTAGGCCTCAAGAGATAGGTACAAAATGTCCGATGGGGAAACGTTTGACGGTACTCCTGTCCAAATGTATTTAGATACAGGTATAAGATGATCTGGTCAAGCATACACTGAAGTTGATTGTTTTATCTTTATGCAAACATATAAAGTCAGAAGGAATGTGTGCATAGTTGGAAAGAAATGTGAACATTTGTCACTTATAGTGTAACGATAGAGTTCGCGATAATTTTGCCATTAAACAATATAATCACGTGACTAACCACGGGTCCGGGTAGTCCTGTGGGTAATGAGTCCTACTCAGTACCCACCCGACCCGGGTACCCGAGTTACCCGTCCCAGTCCTAGTTGATTGTATGTCATGTGACTAACCATGGGTCCGGGTAGTCCTGTGGGTAATGGGTCCTACTCAGTACCGACCCGACCCGAGTTACCCGTCCCAGTCCTAGTTGATTGTATGTCATGTGACTGACCATGGGTCCGGATAGTCCTTTTGGTACCCGGGTCCTACTCAGTACCCACCCGACCGAGTACCCGAGTTACCCGTCCCAGCCCTAAAGTTCAGTACAAAATGTCACTTTGAAATTGGGCCTGACACCTGTGTTCCTTATGTGTACATATCCATGATATTAATGGATAGCTCGTTAGTCTATCATTGTCTGGTCCAACTGACAGCTGACATTATTGTGTTAATTAATTAAGTTTAAATTAAATCTCCAAAGTTGTTTTCTTATGAGATGAGTATATGCTTGGGTCTGAGCTTAAGACAGAGAGAGACAGAGAGACTTGATAGATTAAGTTTAGATTGAAAAGTTTAACATTAATAAAGGTTGAAACATATCGCAACTTATTCAGAGAATGTAATTTTGTGCTACCATGCTTACCGTGTGTACAATTTATTTATTTCAGGGATGGGTTATATAAGAAGGAAAAGCATTTGGAGAAGGTCATAGGTTTAAACGAAATTTCTGGCTTTTCCATAAAATAAAAAAATACATTATTGAGAAATTTGTTGCTATGCGAATCATAAATTGTGTGATCCATTTCTTAAAAGAAGGGGAAGAACTCCGAATTCTTTCATATTACTATAGTGTAAATTGTTTATTTGTCTTAAGATGGCATATACATATTAAACCATACGAGACATACAAATAATGCCAACATCCAGCCTTCATGTGCTTATAAGACATGAACATTAAAATATAAATCTTTTATATGTATATGCCATCTTAAGACAATTAAACAATTTACACTATAGTTAATCTTTCGTGCTTTACAAATTAACTATAGTAATATATAAGAATCAGTAGCTCTTTATGAAATAAAAACTGTAGTAATATGAAAGAATTGGGTGTTCTATAGCTTCTTTTGAGAAGTGGGGCGGTCGGGTAGCCTAGTGGTTAAATGACCCGGGTTCGATTCCCGACATGTGTACAATGTGTGAAGCCCATTTCTGGTGTCCCCCGCCATGATATTGCTGGAATAGTGCTAAAAGCGGCGTAAAACCATACTCACTCACACACTCTTTTGAGAAGTGTATATTTCTGGACTTTGAATGGGCTTTAGAAGTGATACACATAAGGAAGAGCATTCATGGATGCCAACTTCTTTGCTATGAGGAACACAAGAACAACAAAAATAATTAGATAAGTTTCCACCTTTGTTATCTTATTATTTTTGTTGTTCTTACAGGTACATATATATGTTCTCTGCCTCATAGCCTTTATTTGCCTGTTGAAGGAGTAAGTATATACTCCGAAACATTGTGTTCCTCATAATAAAGAAATTGACATCCATAAATTCTGACTGATTGCCAAAGAGGGTGTGTCTGAAAGGCGAGGCAACTTGGGTGGTGTTAGGGTTGCTTATTTTCAATTTTGAGAAATTTGGAATTTGGAAACTTGGGGGTCTAAAGTGGGGGGACTAAGGGAGGATGTGGATGTGTGGTTTTTGGATTTGCATTTTATTAGTTTTGATTTGTGGTGGTTTAAGTTTTGTAGATGATTATATGCGGCCTAGTAGTTCAGTTTTAATAAGGAGTATGCCTATTGCTTTGAAGGTTTGTGTATCGTTGAGGGGATTTAGAAGTTTGATTACAGTTAGTTGAGTGTTGCAGTCTAGTTTGGTTTGGAGTGTTGTTATGTGTTGTTTGTAGTGTGTGCAGTGTTGTAGTACGTGTTCTGGTGTTTCTAGTTGGCTGCAGTGTGGGCGTTGACCTGTTTTGTTTCTTTATTTTACGAGGGGCGGTCGGGTAGCGTAGTGGTTAAAGCATTCGCTTGTCACACAGAAGACCCAGGTTCGATTCCTGACATGGGTACAATGTGTGAAGCTCATTTCTGGTGTCCCCTGCCGTGATATTGCTGGAATATTGCTAAAAGCGGCGGAAAACAATACACACTCACTCACTCTTTATTTTATGTAGATATGAGTTTAGTTTTGTGTCATCTGTTTGTAGTTTAATAATTACCCTGTCAATATTTTTGGATACATGATGTCTTTACATTTTTTAGTGGCTTTTGGAGCATATGTTTCAGTTTGCAGTTTGAGTTTTGGTAGTTATTTTGCCACTTTTGGAAAAAAAATCCCTTAGTGATGCTCCATAAATTCTCCTCTTTGTATATATTCCTGATTCCCACCAGTTATGACAAATAGTGTCATTGAGTCAGCAAGGGAGACAGGCGAGATGGATTATGACAGTCAGGAAAACAGTCTGCCTGGTAATAATGATTCTTAACAATCTGTTACCACACAGCGTCATGTGTTATTTCCCATGATCAGTAAGCAGAAAGATGGCTTGGCTGGGTGTCATGTGACTGGAGGCTGGCTCGTTACGACAAAGTGTCACTAATTAGCAGCACACAAAGGAGATCAGCATCAGTTGACGGGGTAATTAGCTCCTTGCAGAGCATCCCCTAATTAGCCTCCCCAAACATCCAGATATATGCATGTGGGCTGCACACAGTCTTCACACAGCCACACTTGTTGGAGACAGAAGGTAGGAGGACATATTTACATATCCACGTTTTGTCTGGAATAAGTTTTGAAGTTGGTGAGATACTAATTTGGAAATGTACTGTAAATTCGTCATTATTGTTGCAAAATGGTCTAATGGTGAGTGAGTGAGTATTTCTTTAGGCCAATAAGCAATAATCCAGCAATATCATCAAGTAGACACAATTTATGGATAACAACGTCTTTTGGTCGGCTCGGAGTCAGTATACTGTGTCTGAGTGGGCTATTCATGTTAAACTGCGGCATGGTATCTCAGTGAGCTAGCACTATAAATCGGCATTAGTCCGGATTAGTACAAGCAGCCATACACCTACACACACACGTGCATGCACGTCGCTATATAAGTGCAATAATCTTGGACGTGACATTAAACCCAATTTCACCTCACCTACTATAGCGATGGGGTAGGTGTTAAACCATACAGCACATGATGCAGTGTATGGCCTCGTGAAGACTCACAATGCACCGGTGCACTTTGTATCGGTTGACCCCTAGCATGGGGAACCATTGTGTGACGAGGTGAGGTGAAACACATGCCCCTCTCAGAGTGAGTGAGTGAGTTGGGTTTAACGCCACTCTTAACACTATTTCAGTTATATCACGGCGTATCAGCTTAATGTGGGAGGAAAGCCCGAAGTGATGCAGGTCTCAGACATTTACCATGTCGGTGAAACCCACGAGCACGGGTATGGTGCTGACAAACCTAGAAATATAATTGGGGCGAACCGGGATTCGAACCCACAATCATAGGTTTCTGGCGTGTCCAAGAGACGCAACTCTGCACAGGGAATTGCGGCACTTTAGACGACTGGGCCACCCGTGCCCCCTGATAATGGTATCAGGATCTATACCGAAACGTCGTCTCTACAGTATTAAAGACGTTGTTATCATGGTTATCCATAAATTGTGTCTACTTTGTCATCCGTCAACTTCTAAGTAATACCTATTAAACAATTCAGCAATATCATGTTGGTCGGACCACCAGAAATGGGTTTCAAACATTGTACCCATGTGGGGAATCAAACTCGGGTCTGTGGTGTGACCAGCAAACGCTTTAACCACTAGGCCACCACACTGCTCCTGCATCTAATTTTAGAAGTGAAATGTGTGCTCAGTAATGATGTTTTGACTGAATTGGTTGATAAATGTGTATAGGAATTCGATGCCAGCTGCATCTTTTTGTGTTTTGTTTTGATACCATGGGAGCAAATCATGTACGTTAGGTGTAGACTGTTGTTAATGTGTTCACACTTCGTATACCCTGTCACATCCAGACATCAATAGTGGCCCACTTCTCCACAGATAGATCTCCCACTGGTCTATAATTATAAGCCATCATAGCAGTCAGCTGATATGCATCTGGGGATGAGTCAGGTGGTGCAGAGTTTATCCAACATGTACTGCAGCCCGCCTGCACATGGCTGTTACGCCTAGTTAGGTCCACTTACAGGATTCAGGCAGAGTCCTCTGAGGGCAGATATAGGTAGGGAGAATAATGAACACCTTGATATTTGATATTTACATGAGCACCATGATATTTGAGATGTACATAAATACCATGATATTTGTGAATTACATAAACACCTTGATATTTGAACATACATGAACACCATGATATTTGAACACCATGATATTTGAGATTTACATGAACACCTTGATATTTGAGATTTACATGAACACCGTAATATTTGTGACTTACATGAATACCATGATATTTGAGATTTACATGAACACCGTAATATTTGTGACTTACATGAACACCGTAATATTTGAGACTTACATGAATACCTTGATATTTGAGATTTACATGAACACTGTAATATTTGAGACTTACATGAACACCTTGATATTTGAGATTTACATGAACACCTTGATATTTGAGATTTACATGAACACCGTAATATTTGAGATTTACATGAACACCTTGATATTTGAGATTTACATGAACACCTTGATATTTGAGATTTACATGAACACCGTAATATTTGAGATTTACATGAACACCTTGATATTTGAGATTTACATGAACACCGTAATATTTGAGCATACATGAATACCTTGATATTTGAGATTTACATGAACACCGTAATATTTGAGATTTACATGAACACCTTGATATTTGAGATTTACATGAACACCGAAATATAGTGATATTTTTTATATTCTTAAACACAGTGATCTTTGAGACATGCACAGTAGTATTTCAACACAATGTACTGAGATTTGTGAGAGACCTCCGTGACTAGACGGGTACTGTGCTGTACACTGCCGAGTTAGATAGTTTCAAGTTTTCAAATTCCTTGTATTAAACATTGTACGGTGCCAGTGGAACATGGCATGGTTATAATAGGATCTTAGTTCTTTAAGGGCACGCTTGGTTATCACATTTGGTTTAATCAGAGTACCTTATGATGTTTGTAAGGGAAGCCAGTGATAAACGTACATTCACACATGTAAACTGGGACCTGTGAAGATCCGGGGTAGAATAGGTCGTCAGCAATCCATGCTTGCCGTAAAAGGCGACTATGCTTGTTATAAGAGGCGATTATAGGAATTGGGTGGTCAGGCTCGCTGACTTGGTTGATGCATGTCACTGTATCCCAATTGCGTGGATCGATGCTCATGATGTTGATCACTGGATTGTCTGGGCCAGACTCAATTATCTACAGACCGCCATCATATAGGTGAAATATTGCCGAATGCGGCAAACAAACAAACAAACAAACAAACAAACACGTAATCATCCATACAAGTGCCAGTGGCACATTTAAAAGGAAGTACATTCAACAGATACAGGAAGTGTATTTGAGGTTCAGGCTGTTATCTCCGCTCCACTCCCAAATCAAACATGAAGGCTTCCTAACTCAAGTCAACACATGTTATGGGGTGTTTTCTGAAATTCCTATGTCACTGGCTGTGTGTTTGTAATGTGATGACATCACGTTCTGTTGTGGCATATTGTTGTATAAGGTAGAAAAGCTGTTGATATTGTCCATTGTGATCAACTGTACTGCAGGTACTTATGCTATGAAGAAAGAATCAAAAAGCATGTACATAGGGGGCGTCACATAGCTGGAATATTGCTGAGTGTGGTGTGAACAGCAAACAAACAAATCATCATGATTATTGAACAGTAAACATTATTCCGCAATATCACTGTGACAGTGAGGAGCTGGACCTGGCTATAGAGAACTGCCTGGACAAGTCGGCTCTACTCTATCATGTACTGTTGTCCTTCGTTTCAGGGCCACTTTGGTTTGAGCAGCAGTGAGGAGCTGGACCTGGCTATAGAGAACTGTGTGGAACTCATCAGGTTGGCGCCGCACAACTCCGACAAACAGAAGAACCTCATCCGGAAACTGGTGCAGCTCAGGATGAAGAAACAAGAACTGAAAGTAGGATACTTAGTTTTTCTTGTAGGAGGTGGTGGGGATGTGGGCGTTGGTGTGGGCGTGGCTTGTGTCTCCAGTAGGGCTCCAGTGGGTGCAACTGTGTTGATCTTGTACCTGGGGGTTGAAACTCGATTTGGGCGGAAGGGTAGGCAAATGGTTAGGGTGTTCGCTTGACACGCCAAAGACCCAGTTGCAATTCTCGACATGAGTACAATGTGTGGAGCGCATTTCTGGTGTCCCCCGTGGGATATTGCTGGAATATTGCTAAAAGCGGCTCACTCACTCACTCACTCACTCACTCACTCACTCACCCACAAACCCACTCACTCACTCACTCACTCACCCACCCACCCACCCACTCACTCACTCACTCACTCACTCACTCACCCACCCACTCACTCACTCACTCACTCACTCACCCACCCATCCACCCACCCACCCACCCACCCACCCACCCACTCACTCACTCACTCACTCACCCACCCACCCACCCACCCACCCACTCACTCACTCACTCACCCACTCACTCTGTCCCTTGGTTTGTTTTCCAGGAGGGTTCAGAGCCTGTCTCCCCGGATGTGAAGGTTGTGGTCGGACACAAGTTCCGAGAGAAGACGAGTCGGAGCTCCAAACACTACTGTGAGAAGTGTAACGCCGTCATCTGGGGAATGGTCCAGGCATGGTATAAATGTATAGGTAAGGCTGGAGGAGGGCTATAGCAGGTGATCCTTAATTGACAGGATTCTTGGAGAATATATATGGGAGTAGGTTTTAGGTGTGGTGGTATTTGACTGAGTGACCAGTTTTTTTGGTGATAGCTGATATAGCCGAAAAAGACTGATATATTGTCCTGATGTGACCTGTAATGGGATGTCCTCCGATCTTTGTTTAGCGGTGAGATGATTTTAATGAGATGATTTTAATAAGCTAAAATGCAACTTATGCATCACAACTCTTTGACTTTCAGATTAAGAATTACAACTCCGTTTCAGAGGAGTGGCATTTTCGCATGACAAGGGAGTTAACTGATTGTAAAAGGCTTGATGGTAGTGCCACCAGTGGCTATTACGAATAATGACCCTTCTATGTCCCTCCTATTGACCAATCAGATTCCACCACTCATATCACTTGCAATTGCTTCAAACAAAATGGCGGAGCCCAGTCAATACGATCTGATCAATAATCAAAATCTATATCTGTAAAAATTGGTCTGACTTTGTGAAGTGCATCAAATCAGGTGAGCACCTTGACGCACATGAAAAGATTTGGAATATATCTGTTGACGCCGAGTTGGCGTTACACATGCTTTACAAATTCTGCAATCGACTGAAATCTTCACGGCAGTTTACAAACCGGATAGCCATGTTGTTACACAATTTAGATTGGACTATGCGTAGACTCGTTAGTCTAGCTAAAAACTCCATAATTCCAGCCTAGTGCGGCAAGAGTGGAAACTTTTATAGTCAGTTAACTCCCTTGCCTCAGGAAGATGGTGAGTGAAGAAGGGTGAATGGAAATCCAAAAAAGAAAGTCCTACTCTTGAAATAAGTCATGATGTGAGTTTGATGAAGTGTACCTTTCTTTCCAGACTGCGGCTACAGCTGCCATGCCAAGTGCCTCATCCTCATCACAAGGACATGTGCAAAACAGCGGGTGAGTCGGCTGTTGCTGTAACATACAGGAAGTACCTCTATTGTCTTCCCCCTGGGGATATCCGTGTACCAGGGTGCTGTCCGGGGTATAGTGGATAGACCGTCTGTACAGAGATCAATGGTTCGACCATGTACACATACCCAAAATGTTAAACGTATGGTACTTGTTGTTACCCTGTCTGGCGCTTGGCATTAAGGGAAAAAACAAGAACTGGTAAGATTGGATTCAGTATCTGAGTGGGGCACGGGTGGCCCAGTTGTCTAAGGCCCCACAATTTGCTGTGCAAAGTAAACCTATGATTGTGGGTTCGAATCCCAGTTCGCCCCGATTATGTTTCTAGGTTTGTCAGCACCATACCCGTGCTCATGGGTTTCACCGAAGTGGTAAACGTCTGAGATCTGCATCACTTCGGACTTTCTTCCCACATTAAGCTGACACACTGTGATATAACTGGAATAGTGTTAAAAGCGGCATTAAACCCAACTCACTCACTCACTCACTCTGAGAGGGGCATGTGTTTCACCTCACCTCGTAACACAATGGCTCCCCATGCTAGGGGTCAACCGATACATAGTGCACCGGTGCATTGTGAGTCTTCATGAGGCCATACACTGCACCCTGTATCGTTTCACACCTACCCCATCCCTATAGTAGGTGAGGTGAAATTGGGTTTAATGTCACGTCCAAGATTATTGCACTTATATAGCGACGTGCATGCACGTGTGTGTGTAGGTGTGTATGTGTGTGTGTGGCTGCTTGTACTAGTCCGGACTAATGACGATTTATAGTGCTAGCTCACTGAGATACCATGCTGCAGTTTAACATGAATACCCCACTCAGACACAGTATACTGACTCCGAGCCAACCAGTCCTTGTTTTAGCCCCTTAATGTCGAGCCCCAGACAGGGTAACAACAAGTACCATCTTTTAACGCTTTTTGGTATGACGCGGCCAGGGATCTAAGCCCGGACCTTCCACTCTCCGGGCGGACGCTCTGCCACTAGACCGTGGAGGCGGTCCATCCCTATAGTAAGATAGCAGTGAAGGATATGGTGGTTAGGATGTGTGACCTGGCTGATTGCGTTGTGACCTTGTGGATCCCTGACAGTGTACATGTCATAGATAATTACAAGTTTGTATTATGGGTTTGATGGAATCTACACAGGAAGTAACTTTTTTATTAGTGTTATCAGGACATGAAATGTTATAAACATATGATATCAGTTTCAAGATTGTTAATCTTAATATATCTGTTATATTTCCTTGTTTTATGTGTCTTGGGTGTGAACAAGTTTGAGACCTGGTGAAAAAAGGTTTTGCTTTATTTCAGGACTTTCCTGTTGTTTTAATGAATTTTGAAAAAGAGTGTATGTTGTTGCAGGTGCTGGAGAACCCGTCCTACTGTCTGTCCATCTGTCCCCAGAAGGGCCTGGCCTCACAGAACTACCGATGTGCCGAGTGCAAGTCTTCCTTGTCATTCAGTAAGATTTGCATTGGTGCTCCAGTGACATGTTGTCTTACAGCAAGGCTCCAGATTATGTTTGGAGTATTTACTCACATGTTGTTGTTCACATTGGGTAATAATTATTTGGTGGGGGGGGGGGGGGGGGTGGGGTGGGGGTGGGTGGGGGGGATTCAATCTTTTAATCTTAGGTGCAGTGTGTTGGGTTGAGTTGAATTTAGAAGTTGGAGTACTAAGTAAGGATAAGATATCTGGATGAACAACTTATTTATTACAATTAGGAGGGATGTTTTGGTGCAGGTTCTTACTCGGTTATCAAGCAAGAATTACTCGGTTATCAAGCAAGAATAAGGCTGACGAGTATATTTCCCTTTTGTTTATAGGGTATTTTCTTGCATATTGTGTGCACATTTTTTCCCCAAAACACAGCTGTGTAGAAGGGGGTGCGCATTCTACACGGCATAATGAGTTTTGATGTTTTTTTACTCCCAACGCATGGACATTACCGTGAGCATGTAACACCGGAAATACCATGTCAACAAATCCGTACGCAAGTATGCAAATTAATCATGTAATTACACTTTTTTTTTTAAAGTGTTCTTTGTATATCTTCACGTATGTTTGTAACTTATTTCATTAATTTTATTCAAAATTCCTTTTAATATTGTTTTAATAAATTTTAGCGAAATCGTGTGTGAAGTGATCGGAAGATCGCACAACTCACCGTCATTAACAGCAACCACGGTCAGATTACCGCTATTGATGCCTTGATACAAACTTTAGTTGACAGAGAATGGATACATACATCATAAATGCCATACTTTGACTCGTTAAAAGTCATATTTGTTGTAGTTTGACGATTGTATGTCAACACGTAGTTCTCGCGATCACGTGCACGGGAGCCTTGACGGTGACTGGTTCCATGTGAAAAAAAGTACTACTGGCTTCACTTGTTATGATGTTTACCTTATATCACCCTGTTTGTGAACATAACAGGCGTCTCCCCTCCAGTGTAACTACATCCAAATCTACTCAACTGTATAAACACTGCCTCATACCTGATTATATGCCTGTCAACCATACTGTACATCGTTGCTTGATAACGGTGTTAGAACCTACACCAAAACGTTGCTCCCAATCGTAACAAAGAAGTTATTCATCAATATATTTTATCCTTACTTTCTGTGCCGTTTTGGGGGAGGTCGGGAAGCCTAGTGGTTAGAGCGTTCGCTCGTCACGCCGAAGACCCGGGTTCGATTCCTGACATGGGTACAATGTGTGAAGCCCATTTCTGGTGTCCCCCGCCATGATTTTGCTGGAATATTGCCAAAAGCGGCGTAAAACCATACTCACTCACTCACTGTGCTGTTTTAGGTAACTTCTGAGTTTGTGTTTCAGAGTCAGGGGCTGCGGAGCCTCGGCTTTGTGATTACAGCGGCAACTACTACTGCGAGCTGTGTCACTGGAACGACCAGATGACTATACCAGGCCGGGTGCTTCACAACTGGGACTTCCTGCCTCGTAAGGTAAGGCCACCCATTTTTTATTATTTCTTTTCATTTCACGGGCTCGCCGCCCCTACTGAAAAGCTGCCAGTATAAGAAATAAATTAAACATAAAAATATTTATTTTTATTATGTCCCCTGCTCATAATATAGACCCTCTTATATATAAAATGTTATATATAAATTCCATGTCTACATCACTATTCGTGATTCAAGACGCCACAAGCAAATTCACTGCAGAATGATTTTCTTAAAAATAAATAAATAATTGACGTTTTTTTTATACATTTGTTTTGCCCTACTTTGTGTGACAAAGCTGGAAAAAAATCTGTGAAACATAAAATTATGAAAGTGTGACCTAAGTCCTGTGGAGAATTTCATAGTTGGCATTAACAGACCAACTATAGATTGCAAATATACTGCTTCTGGCTTAGTTTACCAGACAATACACATGGTAATCTTAATGTTTGGCCAGGTGAGAATTGTAGGCAGAACAGAGTCCCCAGTATCCAATGCTTGTCAGACAATCAGAACTGCTACCTATTGTCAATATTAATAACAAGACAATTGGTGCTCTGTAACATGAGCGTCACTGTTCCCATACAGCACAGAGTAATAGTCCTAGACTTTTGGCCACAGTATTATTTTCCTTTGTTGGGATTTCTGGGCTAGGGTAGGAACATCGTGCCCCTTGTGTCTCAACAGAACAGTGGTCAGATTGGCTGAGAGTACACTGCTGACAATGTGTGAGAGTACACTGCTGACAATGTGTGAGAGTACATCACTGACAATGTGTGAGAGTACATCACTGACAATGTGTGTGAGTACACTGCTGACAATGTAGGAGAGTACACCACTGACAATGTAGGAGAGTACATCACTGACAATGTGTGAGAGTACATCACTGACAATGTGTGTGAGTACACTGCTGACAATGTGTGAGTGTACACCACTGACAATGTGTGAGTACACTGCTGACAATGTGTGAGAGTACACTGCTGACAATGTGTGTGAGAATACACTGCTGACAATGTGTGAGAATACACTGCTGACAATGTGTGTGAGTACACTGCTGACAATGTGTGTGAGAATACACTGCTGACAAAGTGTGTGAGAATACGCTGCTGACAATGTGTGAGAGTACACTGCTGACAATGTATGAGAATACACTTCTGACAATGTGTGAGAGAATACACTGCTGACATTGTGTGTGAGAATTTACTGCTGACAATGTGTGTGAGAATACACTGCTGACAATGTGTGTGAGAATACGCTGCTGACAATGTTTGAGAGTACACTACTGACAATGTATGAGAATACACTGCTGACAATGTGTGAGAGAATACACTGCTGACATTGTGTGTGAGAATATACTGCTGACAATGTGTGAGAGTACACTGCTGACAATGTGTGTGAGAATACACTGCTGACAATGTGTGTGAGAATACACTGCTGACAATGTGTGTGAGAATATACTGCTGACAATGTGTGAGAGAATATACTGCTGACAATGTGTGTGAGAATACACTGCTGACAATGTGTGAGAGTACACTGCTGACAATGTGTGAGAGTACACTGCTGACAATGTGTGTGAGAATAAACTGCTGACAATGTGTGAGAGTACACTGCTGACAATGTGTGTGAGAATACACTGCTGACAATGTATGAGAATACACTGCTGACAATGTGTGTGAGAATACACTGCTGACAATGTGTGAGAGAATAAACTGCTGACAATGTGTGTGGGAATACACTGCTGACAATGTGTGAGAGTACACTGCTGACAATGTGTGAGAGTACACTGCTGACAATGTGTGTGAGAATAAACTGCTGACAATGTGTGAGAGTACACTGCTGACAATGTGTGTGTGAATACACTGCTGACAAAGTGTGAGAATACACCACTGACAATGTGTGAGAGTACACCACTGACAATGTGTGAGAATACACTGCTGACAATGTGTGAGAGTACACTGCTGACAATGTGTGTGAGAATACACTGCTGACAAAGTGTGAGAATACACTGCTGACAATGTGTGAGAATACACCACTGACAATGTGTGAGAGTATACTGCTGACAATGTGTGTGAGAATACACCACTGACAATGTGTGAGAGTATACTGCTGACAATGTGTGTGAGAATACACCACTGACAATGTGTGAGAGTATACTGCTGACAATGTGTGTGAGAATACACCACCACAATGTGTGAGAATACACCACTGACAATGTGTGTGAGAATACACCACTGACAAAGTGTGAGAATACACCACTGACAATGTGTGAGAATACACCACTGACAATGTGTGAGAATACACCACTGACAATGTGTGAGAATACACCACTGACAATGTGTGAGAGTATACTGCTGACAATGTGTGTGAGAATACACCACTGACAATGTGTGAGAGTATACTGCTGACAATGTGTGTGAGAATACACCACTGACAATGTGTGAGAATACACCACTGACAATGTGTGAGAGTACACTGTTGACAATGTGTGTGAGAATACACCACTGACAATGTGTGAGAGTATACTGCTGACAATGTGTGTGAGAATACACCACCACAATGTGTGAGAATACACCACTGACAATGTGTGTGAGATTACACCACTGACAAAGTGTGAGAATACACCACTGACAATGTGTGAGAATACACCACTGACAATGTGTGAGAATACACCACTGACAATGTGTGAGAGTATACTGCTGACAATGTGTGTGAGAATACACCACTGACAATGTGTGAGAGTATACTGCTGACAATGTGTGTGAGAATACACCACTGACAATGTGTGAGAATACACCACTGACAATGTGTGAGAGTACACTGCTGACAATGTGTGTGAGAATACACTGCTGACAATGTGTGAGAGTACACTGCTGACAATGTGTGTGAGAATACACTGCTGACAATGTGTGTGAGTCCTCCACTTACAATGTATGAGTACACCACTGACAATGTGCGAGTACACCACTGACAATGGTTGAGAGTACACCACTGACAAAGTGAGAGTACACCACTGACAATGTGTGAGTACACCACTGACAATGTGTGAGTACACCACTGACAAATGTGTGAGTACACCACTGACAATGTGTGAGAGTACACCACTGACAATGTGCGAGTACACCACTGACAATGGTTGAGAGTACACCACTGACAATGTGAGAGTACACCACTGACAATGTGTGAGTACACCACTGACAATGTGTGAGTACACCACTGACAAATGTATGAGTACACCACTGACAAAATGTGAGAGTACACCACTGACAATGTGTGTGAGTACACTGCTGAAGGTGTGAGAGTACACCACTGACAATGTGTGAGTACACTGCTGACAATGTGAGAGTACACCACTGACAATGTGTGAGTACACCACTGACAATGTGTTAGTACACCACTGACAAATGAATGAGTACACCACTGACAAAATGTGAGAATACACCTCTGACAATGTGTGAGAGTACACCACTGACAATGTGTGAGAGTACATCACTTACAATGTGTGAGAGTACATCACTGACGATGTGTGAGAGTACACTGCTGACAATGTGTGAGAAGACACTGCTGACAATGGTTCAGAGTACATCACTGACAATGTGTGTGAGTACACCACTGACAATGTGTGTGAGTACACTGCTGACAATGTGAGAGTACACTACTGACAATGTGTGAGTACACCACTGACAATGTGTGAGTACACCACTGACAAATGTATGAGTACACCACTGACAAAATGTGAGAATACACCTCTGACAATGTGTGAGAGTACACCACTGACAATGTGTGAGAGTACATCACTTACAATGTGTGAGAGTACATCACTGACAATGTGTGAGAGTACACTGCTGACAATGTGTGAGAAGACACTGCTGACAATGGTTCAGAGTACATCACTGACAATGTGTGTGAGTACACCACTGACAATGTGTGAGAGTACAATGCTGACAATGTGTGAGAAGACACTGCTGACAATGGTTGAGAGTACATCACTGACAATGTGTGTGAGTACACCACTGACAAATGTGTGAGTACACTACTGACAATGGTTGAGAGTACGATGCTGACAATGTGTGTGAGTACACTACTGACAATGGTTGAGAGTACGATGCTGACAATGTGTGTGAGTACATCACTGACAATGTGTGAGAGTACATCACTGACAATGTTTGAGAGTACGTCACTGACAATTTGTGTGAGTACACCACTGAAAATGTGTGAGTACACCACTGACAAATGCGTGAGTACACCACTGACAATGTGTGAGAGTACATCACTGACAATGTGTGTGAGTACACCACTGACAATGTGTGAGAGTACACCACTGACAATGTGTGAGAGCACATCACTTACAATGTTAGTGGATACACCACTAAGAATGGTTGAGAGTACGGTGCTGACAATGTGTGAGAGTACATCACTTACGTGTGTCAATACACCAATGACAATATGTGAGAGTACACCACTGACAATGTGTGAGAGTATATCACTGACAATATGTGTGAGTACACCACTGATAATGTGTGAGTACACCACTGACAAATGGGTGAGTACACCACTGACAATGTGTGAGAGTACATCACTGACAATGTGTGCGAGTACACTGCTGACAATGGTTGAGAGTACGGTGCTGACAATGTGTGAGAGTACACCACTGACAATGTAGGAGAGTACACCACTGACAATGTGTGTGAGTACACTGCTGACAATGGTTGAGAGTACGGTGCTGACAATGTAGGAGAGTACACCACTGACAATGTGTGAGAGTACACCACTGACAATGTAGAGAGTACACCACTGACAATGTAGGAGAGTACACCACTGACAATGTGTGTGAGTACACTGCTGACAATGTAGGAGAGTACACCACTGACAATGTAGGAGAGTACATCACTGACAATGTAGTAGAGTACACCACTGACAATGTGTGTGAGTACACCACTGACAATGTAGGAGAGTACACCACTGACAATGTGTGTGAGTACACTGCTGACAATGTGTGTGAGTACACCACTGACAATGTGTGTGAGAGTACACCACTGACAATGTAGGAGAGTACACCACTGACAATGTGAGAGTACACCCCTGACAATGTGACTACCTTGGACACTCCAGGTGTGTCGGGCGTCCAAGCAGTACCTGAAGCTGATGGCCAGCAAGGCTGCGATCCGCATCCAGGACATCAACCCCATGCTGTTCAACTTCGTGGAGGAACTCAGTGAAATCAAGGTAGGCGGGACGTCATTGATGAGTCATGTGTCATCTTTCGGCCAGTAAATCTGTCATTCAGTTTAATCCCCCATGAACTCTTTGATGTACCAGGATCCAAGGCTTATGGGTTTGAATCCCTGATTATGATCCTTGGTTTGTCAGAACCATATCTGTGATCTGCATTACTTTGGACTTTGCTCTCACATTAATATTAATGTAGTATTAATGAGTGAATGCGGTTTACGTCGCTTTTAGCAATATTCCAGCAATATCACGGTGGGGGACACCAGAAATGGGCTTCACACATTGTACCCATGCTGGTAATCGAACCTGGGTCTTCGGCGTGACGAGCGAACGCTTTAACCACTAGGCTACCCGACCGCCCCGCTCTCACATTAAGCTGTCAAGCTGTGTTATGACTGACCAACCAATAAACCAACTCATTCAATCACTCTTATACTTCCTGCAATACCTGATTTGTAGCTGTAATTGTAAAAAAACATATTCACCTTGTTAAGTGCCCTTTTCCAATAAGAATGTAAAATGAATGATAATCTAAAGATTTATTTGCACCTTCCTCGTCAGATGTAACATTTACTCCAAATGAAGTTTTGAATGATGTAATGATAATTGATCATGGTAAACTTTTAAGATTTATACTCACCGATAAAATAACCCGCATATACCATGTATGTTCGTTAATGTTTGAACAATTACTCATATTCAAGAGATATAGAACTTGGGGTGGACATTCTTGAAGTAAACCTGTAGACAGCATTAGGGTGAGTGAGTTGGGTTTAACGATGCTTTTAACAGTATTCCAGTTATATTGCAGCTTAATGTGGGAGGAAAGCCCGAAATGATGCAGGTCTCAGACGTTTACAACTTCGGTGAAACCCACGAGCACGGGTATGGTGCTGACAAACCTAGAAACATAATCGGGGCAAACCGGGATTCGAACCCACAATCATAGGTTTCTGGCGAGCGTAAGGGATGCAACTCTTCACAGCGAATCGCGGCGCCTTAGACGACTGGGCCACCCGTGCCCCCCCTATCCTCATGAACGCATCACATGTCACGTCACAGATCCATGACTCGAGATGCACCATTTGTGTTGTGCAGGATTTCGTGTAAAGTTTGAAAATCTTGTGCAACATATCGTAATTTGAAAAAAGTCACTCTGTGGTAACACTTGACTGATTGTTAGTTTTGTCATTTAGTGGTACATATTGGAAACATCTCTTCTTAACATACATACTTCTCTATATACTTCTATGGTTTGCGTTTCATTTGGCAGTGAGTATATATAGAATCAGTTTTACCTATTGCCAACTAACTTTGCAACAAACTACACAAACTCACATTTATACTGGGTATTTAAGGAAGGCTCAGTTGTGTCATTTCCCTCCTATAATAACTTCCACATCATTGAATGTACTCAGATGATCCCAACAGTAAAATTATAAAACTGCCTTCATGCAGCCATAGACGTTGGTTGAGCTTCAGAGCCTTGTGACTGTTCCATCGAAATATGGCCCAGATGACACAACGATGTTATCTTGAGCCGAGGTTGTTTATTTGGTTATATACTTGATAACAAGATGTATTTGTGAGCACACAGCAGCACTCTTAACCAGACTAATTTCTAACTGTCCTTCCCCAGCAACCTACCTCCCTTACGTCACACATACTATTCCATAGAACATTACTTACCAGTATGTTACCCTGGCCACATCGAATTCGATCACTCACTGGCCGCCGCCTTGAAAGGAGACTCGCTCACGCGAGATCTCGGTATATTTTTGTAACTTTTAATATTTAACATGACTATTGTGATTGTCATGAAGATGCTGTTTGTGCTGTTACAGAAGCTGCGAGAGGAGATGCTGGTGATGAAGAAGTACATCTTGCTGTGTCCCAGTGCCATGAAGTCCAAGCTGTTGCTGCTAGTGCAGACTCGGCAGCACTTCGTGGAGAGCTCCGACATCTACAGCATGAAGGACCTGATGGACATCCAGACAGACACGCTGCTGTCGGAACTAGCCCAGGTCCACTCTGCATGGGCACAGCACATCAAGACAGACTGTGAGGTAAGACCTGTGGACAGACAGACAGACAGACACACTGCTGTTTGCACTAGAGCAGGTCCACTCAGAATGGGCACAGCACATCAAGACAGACTGTGAGGTAAGACCTGTGGACAGACATCCAGACAGACACACTGCTGTTTGCACTAGAGCAGGTCCACTCAGAATGGGCACAGCACATCAAGACAGACTGTGAGGTAAGACCTGTGGACAGACAGACAGACAGACACACTGCTGTTTGCACTAGAGCAGGTCCACTCAGAATGGGCACAGCACATCAAGACCGACTGTGAGGTAAGACCTGTGGACAGACAGACAGACAGACACACTGCTGTTTGCACTAGAGCAGGTCCACTCAGAATGGGCACAGCACATCAAGACAGACTGTGAGGTAAGACCTGTGGACAGACAGACAGACAGACACACTGCTGTTTGCACTAGCCCAGGTCCACTCAGAATGGGCACAGCACATCAAGACAGACTGTGAGGTAAGACCTGTGGACAGACAGACAGACAGACAGACAGACACGCTGCTGTTGGAACTAGCCCAGGTCCACTCGGCATGGGCACAGCACATCAAGACAGACTGTGAGGTAAGGCCTGTGGATAGACAGACACGCTGCTGTCGGAACTAGCCCAGGTCCACTCGGCATGGGCACAGCACATCAAGACAGACTGTGAGGTAAGACCTGTGGACAGACAGACAGACAGACACAGACAGACAGACATGCTGCTGTTTGCACTAGAGCAGGTCCACTCAGCATGGGCACAAGACATGAAGACTGTGTCCCCCTTACAGTGGCGGCTCCCAGCCCCACTGAAGTTACAAATGGTCCAAGTGGAACCCCCCTTTTTCTGAAATCCTGGATTCCCCCTGCCCTATATGATCCATGACAGTAGTTGACACTGTAACCTACACATCAGTGAGGAGCAAAAAGGAAAACAAAAATCTCTGGTGTTTTACAAAGAAACATGAGGGACAAATATTTTAGTAGTTACAAACGTTGTCCATCAAATGAAATGATCAGTGTTAGTCTGTTTCTGCATTGTTGGCTCAGCCTGTGTTAAAGTGTCTTGTTGTCTCCCCAGCTGTGCCAGGCTCGAGGCTTCTTCTGTGAGATGTGCGAGGAAAAGGAGGTGCTGTTTCCATTCGATAACATCGCCGTGGTCTGTTCCCAGTGCTCCAATGTCATACACAGGTATGTGTTTAGTGTCATACACAGGTATGTGTTTAGTGTCATACACAGGTATCTCTTTAGTGTCATACGCAGGTATGTGTTTAGTGTCATACGCGGGTATGTGTTTAGTGTCATACGCGGGTATGTGTTTAGTGTCATACGCGGGTATGTGTTTAGTGTCATACGCGGGTATGTGTTTAGTGTCATACACAGGTATTTGTTTAGTGTCATACACAGGTATGTGTTTAGTGTCATACACAGGTATTTGTTTATTGTCATACACAGGTATGTGTTTAGTGTCATACGCGGGTATGTGTTTAGTGTCATACACAGGTATTTGTTTATTGTCATACACAGGTATGTGTTTAGTGTCATACGCAGGTATGTGTTTAGTGTCATACGCAGGTATGTGTTTAGTGTCATACACGGGTATCTGTTAAGTGTCATACGCGGGTATGTGTTTAGTGTCATACGCGGGTATGTGTTTAGTGTCATACGCGGGTATGTGTTTAGTGTCATATGCGGGTATGTGTTTAGTGTCATACGCGGGTATGTGTTTAGTGTCATACGCGGGTGTGTGTTTAGTGTCATACGCGGGTATGTGTTTAGTGTCATACACATGGATTGTAGTTTCATATGAAGGTATGTTTTTAGCATCATAGTCAGGTAAAGTATTCTTCATACATAGGGATTGTAATGTCATACACAGGTAAATGTCATGTCATGCACAGGTAAATGTCATGTCATACATAGGAATTCTAATGTCATACACAGGCAAATGTTATGTCATACACATGGATTGTAATGTCATACACAGGTATTTGTTTAGTGTCATACACAGGTATGTGTTTAGTGTCATACACAGGTATTTGTTTATTGTCATACACAGGTATGTGTTTAGTGTCATACGCAGGTATGTGTTTAGTGTCATACGCAGGTATGTGTTTAGTGTCATACGTGGGTATCTGTTAAGTGTCATCCGCGGGTATGTGTTTAGTGTCATATGCGGGTATGTGTTTAGTGTCATACGCGGGTATGTGTTTAGTGTCATATGCGGGTATGTGTTTAGTGTCATATGCGGGTATGTGTTTAGTGTCATACGCAGGTGTGTGTTTAGTGTCATACGCGGGTATGTGTTTAGTGTCATACACATGGATTGTAGTTTCATATGAATGTATGTTTTTAGCGTCATAGTCAGGTAATGTATTCTTCATACATAGGGATTGTAATGTCATACACAGGTAAATGTCATGTCATGCACAGGTAAATGTCATGTCATACATAGGAATTCTAATGTCATACACAGGCAAATGTTATGTCATACACAGGGATTGTAATGTCATACACAGGTCAATGTCATGTCATACACAGGGATTGTAATGTCATACACAGGTAAATGGCATGTCATACACAGGGATTCTAATGTCATACACAGGTAAATGTTATGTCATACACAGGGATTCTAATGTCATACACAGGGATTTTAATGTCATACACAGGGATTTTAATGTCATACACAGGGATTGTAATGTCATACACAGGTAAATATCATGTCATGCACAGGTAAATGTCATGTCATACACAGGGATTGTAATGTCATACACAGGGATTTTAATGTTATACACGGGGATTTTAATGTCATACACAGGGATTGTAATGTCATACACAGGTAAATAGCATGTCATGCACAGGTAAATATCATGTCATACACAGGGATTCTAATGTCATACACAGGTAAATGGTATGTCATACACAGGTAAATGGTATGTCATACACAGGGATTGTAATGTCATACACAGGGTTTGTAATGTCATACACAGGTCAATATCATGTCATACACAGGTAAATGTCATGTCATACACAGGGATTTTAATGTCATACACAGGGATTGTAATGTCATGCACAGGTAAATATCATGTTATGCACAGGTAAATGTCTTGTCATACACAGGGATTCTAATGTCATACACAGGTAAATGGTATGTCATACACAGGGATTGTAATGTCATACACAGGGTTTGTAATGTCATACACAGGTCAATATCATGTCATACACAGGGATTGTAGTGTCATACACAGGTAAATGTCATGTCGTACACAGGGATTGTAATGTCATACACAGGTAAATGGCATGTCATGCACAGGTCAATGTCATGTCGTACACAGGTAGATGCCATGTCAAACACAGCTAAATGTCTTGTCATACACAGGGATTGTAATGCCATTGACATGGTCATGTATTGTGATACTGTAGTAATTTGTTATCTTCCCGAGGCAAGGGAGTTAACTGACAGTAAAAGTCCAGTTTCCACCCATGCCGAACTAGGCTGGTATTTCATTGCTCAACCATAGCTCCACTAGTGGCTATTATGAGTTATGCCCCTTTTATGTCCCTCCTTTTGACCATTAGATTCCATCTCTCACGTCACTTGCGTTTGCGTAAAAGTCAAGATGATCTGATTGATAATCTATATTGTTATAAAATGGGTCTTGATCACCTTGATTAAAAACACGTAAAGATTTGCAAAATATTTGCCCACGTCCATTTGACAGTACACATGCTATGCAAATCCTGCATTCAACTGAAATCAGGATGTTGAAATCCATGTTAACTAACCGGGTATCTAGTTCGTTACCCAATTTTAAATTGGACTAAGCATAGAATCGTTATTTCAGACAAAATGTAACTCTGGAATTCCAGTCTGGACTTTTATAGTTAGTAAACGCCCTTGCCTGAGGAAGATGGTAATTTATGTGAGAGTAATTAAGATATAGGAGTTGATGTTTCATGAGACAGTGTGACTGAGAGACACTGAGTGGGGAGGTTTCTGTTTCAGGCATTGTTTTGACAAACGAGGTCAGTGTCCACGATGTCAGAGGAGAGACAGACGGAAGGTCAACTGAACTCATCCAGTGTCCATTGACCGGTCAATGTCCACGATGTCAGCGGAGAGACAGACAGAAGGTCAACTGACCTCCTCCAGTGACCTTTGACCTGTCTTTTTTTGAGGAAATCAACAGTGAGATGAACACAAGGTGAGCTGACCTCATCCAGTGTCCATTGACCGGTCAATGTCCACGATGTCAGAGGAGAGACAGACAGAAGGTCAACAGATCTCATCCAGTGTCCACTGATCCGTCAGTGTCCACAATGTCAGCGGAGAGACAGATGGAAGGTCAACTGACCTAATCCAGTGTCCACTGACTGGTCAGTGTCCACGATGTCAGAGGAGAGACATACGGAAGGTCAACTGACCTCATCCAGTGTCCACTGACCGGTCAATGTCCACGATGTCAGCGGAGAGACAGACGGAAGGTCAACTGACCTCATACAGTGTCCACTGACCGGTCAATGTCCACGATGTCAGCGGAGAGACAGACGGAAGGTCAACTGACCTCATACAGTGTCCACTGACCGGTCAATGTCCATGATGTCATCGGAGAGACAGACGGAAGGTCAACAGATCTCATCCAGTGACCTTTGAGTCGTTATTGAGGGCATCTGTGAGAGACAGGTGGATGGTCAACTCGCCTCATCCAGTGCCCATTGGCCAGTCAAAGATCCCAGGCCAGTGTTGGATGCTGAAGTTGTCGGAGTGAACATTGTTGTGAATCAGATGTTGTGTGAACAGAAGGAAGAGACAGGGTGTCCGAGGACAGGGAACTCCAGGTCAAAAATGGGCGTTAGAATGTTAGCTATATATGTGATAAACTACACTTACATTACAAATTGTAAATATACCATATATGTAAGACCGTGATATATTAATTGATATATTTTCATCCTTGCTCGACTCTTAAAACATGTCAGCCTTTATCTCATCATGTAATGTGCAACAGGAAGACTGACATGGTAATATCAAAAAAAAAGTTGGAGGAAAATCTGTTAATTGATTTTTGTGTCAAGAAAATGATGTGATTAGAAGATATGACGAAGGCAACGTTTCATCGAAACATGAAAGATGGGCATTTACTTCATCAGGGACTGGGGTTTGCTTTTGTGTCCAGTATAAACTCTTTCTCTAGTTTTACAAACATGAATTTCTTAATGTTTCATCAATAAGATTTTCGTTCACATTAAGTTTGAACAAAAAGCATTGTAGCCATCACATTGTTGCTTGTTCTAGATACAATGTGGAATAAAGTTGCACTGCTTTCTATATACAGTCGTGCCTCGTTTATACGGACACTTGCGTCTTTTCACAATTTGTCTGTATAAACGAATTTCCGTATAACTGAAACCAGCTTCTTACTGGAAGAGTGACTTCCCTTCAATTATGCAACTCATGACAGATGACAGAGCAAACAGATACATCCACTCAATCTTTATTCATACACGTTTCAAAAAGTCTGTCATGGAAGTTTGAACTGTCACCAATTGTCGATTTTCCTATGGTATGTCCAAATTCAGTGCCATAATGCTTACTGATGGTTTCTAAACTTGCTGACAGGTGTTTTTCTTTAAACAGACAAATTTCCCTTTTTTCGCGTGCTGTAACTGCGTGTCGCTTTCGTTTTCACTGGTTGACAGGCCATACTTACACAACTTTGACCTCTGACCTCCACAGACGCCATATTTATCTAAGGGGATTACATGTACAATAAACAAGCTCGTCTCAAACGTAACTCAGTGTCACTTGGTTAATTGACTTCTGAAGAATTTAAAGGATTACCACCAGCAGAAGTGTATTGTTCGGATAAGTGAGACAATTTTGTGTGCATTTCAGTGTTTTGTGTATGAATTTCCGAATATACTGGTAAATTTATATAGTAATTATTTTGTTTTGAATGAAAATCATCCGGGAACTGAGGTTTCCGGATATCTGAAGTCCGCATAAGCGGGGCATGACTGTATTGCCATATAAGGCTAAAAAAAATAATCATCACAAAGCTCCACTTCATTTTCAGTGAGATTTGAACTCTAAACAGGAGACATCTATTTTGCTGAAATGAACACATTAAAAAGATTTAGAAAAACAATTTCCTCCTGATTGAGCATGGGGACCCCACAAAACTTCAAAATTCTAATTCTGCATAGTATCCGTCCTTAGTGTGACCTATCTCAAGTTATCAGTAGCAAGGTGTATCACAGTGAGGTACTTCATAAGAGCACATGTCCATACATATCAATGACAAATATACAGGTCTGTAAAGTGCTCTAGATATGCATGACTGTATGGTGAACAAAATGTAAATATATTTATTCCAATGTGTATATGTGAAGTTATATTAAATGAATGCTATTTACGTACAATTCTTGTCTTGTTATGGCAGTATGAATGACGAATGTGTGAGTGTAGTGGACCGCCTCCGTGGTCTGGTGGAGCATCTCCCTGGAGAAAAGGAGATTGAGTGAGTGAGTATGGTTTTACGCCGCTTTTAGCAATATTCCAGCAATATCACTGCGGGGGACACCAGAAATGGGCTTCACAAATTGTACCCATGTCGGGAATCGAACCTGGGTCTTCGGCGTGATGAGCCAACGCTTTAACCACTAGGCTACCCGACCACCCCCTGGAAAGCAGGAGGTCATGGTTCAATCACCACCCGCGTCATACCGAAAGACGTTAATAAATGGTACTTGTTACACATCCTGTTGTTCAGCATTGAGGGGATAAAACAGGACTGGTCGGCATGGAGTCTGAATATTGTATGTCAGTGGAGTATTCATGTTAAACTGCGACATTGTATCTCAGTGGGCTAGCACTATAGTCAGTCAGTCAGTAAGTGAGGTTTTACGCCGCTTTTAGCAATATTCCAGCAATATCACGGCAGTGGAGACCAGAAATGGGCTTCACACATTGTACCCATGTCGGGAATCGAACCTGGGTCTTCGTCATGACGAGCAAACGCTTTAACCACTAGCCTACCCGATCACCCCGGGCTAGCACTATAAAAATCAGCATCAGTATGTAACTAGTACAAGCCCTCATGCACGCATGACGCAAAATATGTCGTTAAACCTGTCGCAGAATATATGGTTAATCCCTTATCTCACAGTATAATAGGGCTCAAGAATAGGCATTGTCCCCATCCAACGACAATCTATGCTCATTACCCAATTAGGCTACTATCAGGATGATTGTGTGTGTGTGTGAGAGGCTCCTTGTACTAGTCCAGACAAATGCTGTTTTTATTGTGCTAGCTCACTGAGATACAATGCCTCAGTTGGTTGTACTGATGATGTCCCCTGCTTGTTCCATTCGTTTGTAATTTGATTGGTCAAAGGTTCCTGGCACACCTAAGGGACATAACTCTACACAGACAACTGCAGCACCATAGACGACTGGGCTACTTGGGCCATCTATGAGAAATAACAATCAACACTTCACAATTGAAAAGATAACAGAATTTTATTTCTTTTCCACAAGATTTGAGTCTTAACATCAGCACTCAAGCAAATTTCAACTATCAGTTGCCATCAAACTGGTACATACTCACATATATATTGCATGGCTTCAACATACATTTAACATGTGTACAAGATATTTATTCTGCAGTCTTTTCCTTTAAGCTCTAAATCGTGACTATGCAGCCTTTAGTTGCATGTGTGCACAGATACTCCTTGATGACAACTGCTCTCACACGTTACACTTCTAAGGTAGCATATCATTAAACAGGAATTTATCTTATTGTATTCTACAAATTAAATGTGTCTTTGAATTTCATCCCTACATTTTTTTTTTACAAGGAAACATCCAGTGGACCCTTTTTCCATAGATGGGTTTTAAAGACTGATTGAATTTTGTACATAAAAATGTGTCATTTTTTCAAAAATATTCAAATAATCACATTCTGCAGAATTCATCAAAGAGTAACCGGTTATGGAAAATGCAAAAGATTATATTAGATTATATTAGCTAATAGAAAATTCTAATAATGAAAATATATTAAATGCCAACTCTCACAAAACGTAACTAATACCATCCCCTAAAAAAACAGGTAGCTGATAAGTAAGTGTCGATCATTCACTAAGCATTTTATCATTCATTTTAATGCCTTTCAAAGACCTGATTCATTAAGAATTCTGTAACAGCTGATTGGAAAGTACCCTGGGTGTATCACCAGTCTCTCCTGTGCTGTACCTTCAACAGGCTGTTCAAGTGTACCCTGAGTGGCAACAGGTGACAGGTATTACAGGTTCACGCAATACTGTCACAATGCAAGATACAATGTTTATAGCACTTCCGGGAATATCACTGACTGGGTATAAACATTAACACTCTCTGAGTATACAAGGGAACCTATGGCAGTCATGGACACAAGCACACACAGCACTGCTACATCTTCCTTGGTCCAAGCATCATCTGACCTTGTTAAATGAATGACAGGTTCATTTGGGGGAGGGGAGGAGAGAGAGAGAGAGAAAATGTCTGGGTTTTTTAAATACAAAATCCAGCTTTTCCAGTGAACAAATACTTCATGTGTGTAAAACCTAGGGCAAATTTAGATTTTTCTGGATTTTTTTTAAACAAATAATTATTTTTCAAAAATTGCCATATCATCAAATTGTCAGTCAATAAGAATTACAACTATGCAAGGCTTCATATCTTCATGTATATTATGACATCTGGTCCCACTTGCACAAAGCGATCTAAGCGCTAAGATGATCGTAACTCCCATACGTTAACATAGGCTTACGACAGTCTTAGCGCTAAGATTGCTTTGTGCAAGTGGGCCCTATAGTGCTAAGGGTATATCTGTGGTAATGATCTCTTCACTATTACTGTCAGAACACCTTCACATGGAAACGGCTGTCTTAGCACTATCTGGCTCTCTGGAGAGGCGCCGCGAAATAACTGGAATAAAGTTAAAAGCGGCGTTAAACCCAACTCACTCACTCTGGAAAGGGGAACCTGAGATTGGGACAGGCATTGGGACAGGCACTGGGACAGACTATGGGACAGACTATGGGACAGATTCTGACTCAGAGACGGAGACTTACACAGTAGACAGACTCAGTTGACCGACACTTTCGTTGCAGCACGAGTCTACCTTTCGTAAATTACACTGACTATGGTTGATTTATCCGGCTGGCAGATGATGTTTGGAACAAAATACTTCAGAGAACATTCATTCTTGTAACAAGCACACAACAAAGTATAAAAGACAAAACAGTCTCCCATTGTTCACTCACAGAAACACTTCCAATAAGCTTTCAGTGTTAGACATACAGTACGTCTGTCCACTTTAGTCACAGACTTCGGATTGAAAACAAAGAATTCTGTGTAAAAAGACCTTGAAAACAATGCAGAATTATTGCCATTTCATAGCTGTATTATAAAAAAGAAACAAACTGCAGAAAACAGAATCCATCATATTCTAGGAATTTAATACATACACTGCTGACAAAAGAGCGTGACCTACTGCGTGTTCAACACAAATTGATTATTCTAGATTACACGTGTCTGTACAGACCACAGATGGGGAAGACGGACCAGGGAGAGAGGTCAGCACCAGGACCAGCAGGGCGGCAAGTAGACGAGTGCATCATCTTCAGGGGTAGACATGGCAACCAGTGTTCGAAAAATACAAAACTGCCAGGCTGCCATCAGGACCCACAGATTTAAGAATCTGCAGGCCCCAAGAACCACTTCAGGCCCTCATTTAAAAAACTGCAGCTTATCGTGACAAATAAATTGACACGTTTATTTACCGCAAGGACCCGTACAAATTTGAAACTACAGGCCCAACACAAGATATACCTGCCACGGGCCTGCACTTATTTGGAACACAGATGACAACTAGGCCGCTAGTCGAAGATGAGAAAATTTAGAGGGATTGGTTGTTTTCTCCCCAAATCTAGTCATGTTACATAAAATAGATGTCCAAAATGACCTACGGACTAGTTAGATACAACCACCCGTGTCTACCCCTGATTTTGATGGGAAGACGTAACAACGTCCAAAACTGTTGTATAATGAATCTTAGACAAACTCGGCTGCATCAGAGTGAAGCTTGAGTATTTTTCAAGAAAAAAAATAATACAAAAGGCATGTGTATCTTTTTTGGAAAAAATGCTACATGATTAATTCTAGAAATAACCATAAAGTTTTACATGTGCAAAAAAACAGTGTAATCGGGTGTCAACACTGGCGATATGTTCACTTTCGCTATGACCTCTCTTTCTCCATGGACGTCATCAGACAGATTTTCCACCTGGGTGTATGAAAGACTTGGGTGGTTGCAGTATCTCAGTAGGCAAATCTCATGTTGGGGGCGTAGCTGAGCTTATCCAGGTTGGGCATGCAGGCAAAGTTGATCATGGGAGGAGGGCCACACATGAGGATGAGGGTATCCTCACCGGGCGGGGGCAGGTGCTTCTTGATCATCTCATCACTCACGAACCCCTTGCTGAAGCTCCACCCTGAAGCAAGGAGAAGAGGGTTAGACATTTTTTTATATTTTTTGGTCTTGATATTCCAAGTATCTGTGAATTGGTTGGATTTTAAAAATATATATATATATATTTAAAAATTTACTTTTTTAAAATAGATTTTTCTTCTTCTGAAGTTTCAATGCCACTGCAGCCAACGAATGTAACTGCTGTCATCAGCAAGACGATAAGTGTCTCTTTACTTTGTTATTATTTTTTTATGTTTTGCAATATATCCGTATATCCATAGATTAGCAGTAGTATTCAATATGCCCCCGTTATGTATATAGACTTCAGTCATGATCAAGGCATTTCGGTCTCAATGACCAAGGGAAGTCAAGGAAGACTTTCCCTCAAACGACTAGTTTGTCTCAACTAGACAATCCAGTGATTGACATCATGAGCGTCGATCTACCCAATTGGGATATGATGACATGCATCAACCAAGTCAGCGAGCCTCACCACCCAATCCCATTAGTCGCCTCTTACAACAAGCATGGGTTGCTGAAGACCTCTTCTCTATCTGGATAACTAGTGTCGCATCATAATTGTTTACAACAATGGAGAGTCAATTGTCTCTAAAAGACCAGTGTCCACCCTTGCCAAACTATGCTGGAATTATGGAGTTATGTCTTAGTTCCCATCACCAGTACTAGTGGTAGGACGATACACTGATGCATCGGTAGATCGCGATATTCTACTTCCCGTTTCAAGTATTGATCTTAGTCGCATACTAAGTACAAAATATCGATTCATACCTTAAATGTTTACTTTAATGGCTGTTACACCAAACACTAATTAGCAGTGAAAAAAGTAAATATTTTTATCCGTTGAGTCATACGTGCGCTGTTCAAGAAATATCCATTTTGCTAGCGATAAACATCAGCATGTTTTGATCACGTGACTACTATCCAGGTAAGCTTCGGCAGTCAGGTGACTATATTTAGGCTATATTTAGCAGCGTGTGTGGAGTACATACTGAAGTAAATAACATGCGGATGTATAATATTTTGAGATTCTATTTCAAGTGGCGGGAATTTAAGTGCTAAGCAGTCACTCACCCTCCTTGGGCCTGTCCAGTGTGTACCACAGGTGGAACCTCTTGGGGTACTTGTTCTGGATCTCCTCCAGCTCCGGACGCAGCAGGATATCTTCTTCAGTCTGTGGATAAAACGTCAGAATGATTGGTAATTTTTAACATTTGGATACTTATCCCGCATTACAACCTTATCCTTCTACTGCTATTGTTCTGACAAAGGAGACGGAGCTGTGAGGTCTGTTGTACCCTCTAGATGTGTGGTTTCCCTCCTTCCACAACTACCATGTGACCGGTAGTGGCAAGGTCATGCACAATCATAACCAGAAAATAGCATTAAAAGCATTACAGTAGTAATGCAGCACAAGATAAAAATATGTATAATGAAGCACCAACTGTTTGAAATCACCCACCCTCTTTACAGCGCCTTATGCTAAAATTAATCCAGCAGGCAGGGCTAAGAAGTGTGAAAACAATTCAGCAGGCTAAAGGTTAATAACTGAGCGAGTGAGAACCATTTAAAACCACTTTTAACAGTATTTCAGTGATGACTCTGGAGAAACCCACAAACACAGGTCTAATGCTGACAAAGCAAGGATAATTATCACGTCAAATCTGGTATTATATCCACAATAATAGGATCCTGGTACCTGAGGTACGAAACTCTGCACTACAACTGTAGATATAAAGGATCTGTTCGTATCACGTGTCTGTAAATAATCAAGATACCAGATAATCCAGTGACTGATATCATGAGCATCGATCCATACAACTGGGATACAATGACATGCATCAACCAAGTCTGCGACTGTCTGTAAATAATCAAGTCTTGACCAGACAATCCAGTGATTGACAACATGAGCATTGATGCTTGCAACTGGGATATGACGACGTGCTTCAACCAAGTCTCCAAGCCTGACCACGCCTCTTACAACAAGCATAGTCAACTTTTAAGGGGAGCATGGTTGCTGAAGACCAATTCTAACCCGGATCTTCACGGGCTCTTACAACCAGGCACAAATCGGACCTGGCAAACTGCAGACACATCTGAGGCCACACAAAATTGTAATCCCATAGCTTCCTTAAACCGTTTCCTCAAGCAAGGCACTGAATCTGACCTGGTTGGCGAACAGAAGCCACATCTCTGTGGTGTCGTCAGAGTCCTTGAGCGACTGGCGCACCAGCTGCAGCATCGGGGTGATACCTGCACAGGGGGTGGAGTGAAATAAAAATAAATAAAAACAAATAAAAATAAATAAAAACAATACACTCTTGAAACAAATTCCTGAAGTCTGTTTTAATATGTGAACTTATTTTCTTTAAGTAACTAAGTTGTCTTATCACGTTGTTTCTGTTCTAGGTGAGGTGAAATGGGGTTTAACGTCGCATCCAAGATTATTGCACTTATATAGCGACATGCATGTACTTGTGTGTGTGTGGCTGCTTGTACTAGTCCGGACTGATGCCGATGCTAGCACACTGAGATACCATGCCGCAGTTTAACATGGACACCCCACTCAGACACAGTATACTGACTCCAAGCCGACCAGTCCTTGTTTTAGCCCCTTAATGCTGAGCGCCAGATAGGGTAACAACAAGTACCATCCACTAGACCACAGAGGCAGTCGTTTCTGTTCTAAATTCCCGTACTGGGACGAAACATTAGCACTTGTTGCCAACTGACAACTACAGCAACAACTAACTTAAAACCACAGTCGAATCACGTGTAACGTTCATCGGGCACATGAAAATCAATATTTTTATGTTATTTCAACTTTTGTTTGGGTGCGTTCTGGTGCACTGTTTTTCTGTTGGAATTACTCAAACTGTTCTTCTGTCCAGGGAGAGATTTATATGGAAGGCCAAGATGGCACAAAATAGAGATTATTGCACGATTATTGGCATTTATATGAAGCGAGTGTCAGGAATATGTGAATTGTGTACTTTGCAAGGAGTTTTATCAACTTCAAATTCACACATGTCTACTGCAGACTACGAGTCTCTGGTGATTAAAGAGATGATAGATCCATCAAGATCAACTGTCTTTGTTTGGCTCAATGTAGGCAACATAAGCCTGGTAATGTAGTTAACGAGGGTTGTTCAGGTATGCTGCTCTAGTGTTTTAATCAAGGACAGTTGACCATCTTTACCTTGTGAATACATACTGAACAAGATAAGTTGGGAATCGTGAATATTTTGGGTGATATGATTATGAAATTGTGTGCTCAGTCTTCACTACCAAAAAATATCGGCCAAAACATTCATGATCCCTTACTTCTTTGTTCAGTACGGGAACAAGTACGCAATGCCAGGTGTCTCTAAGGTAATCATTCACATATGTTCCATCAACTTTCAACATGTATCAGGTTTGGATGAAAAGTCTTTCATAGTTTCTTAATTGTGCTCTGGAAATGGCACCTATTCCCACCCTTTTGAGTTGAAGTCCAAATTGTTTCCATGGAAATCGAGAAAATAAAATGCCCCAAATCCACAAATAACAAAAGGCACCACTTCAGGATATATCTGCCAAATGTTGTTGAAAGATAGTGAATGTTTTTTGAGTTTGCTCCGGAAACGAAATCCACCCCACCATTAGCAACTAAGTCCAAACTGTTTCCACCGAAATCGAGTAAAACAAAAATGCCAAAAATTCACATGGTCACACACCAGTTCCGCCAGCAATCATCCCGACCTTCTTGGCCAGCCTGGTCTCAGCCTCGGACTTCTTGTCAGCACGGATCTTGTAGCAGCCTGGAACAATCACAGAGAACTTCACACAGCTGGCACACTGCCACAACAGTGTTTGAAATAATTAAGAACCCAACAAGACCCAGAGTGTTGCCTGCCCATCTTCAAAGTTACCTGCCAGCATTCAGACATTATTAATATTAAAAATCACAAAACATAAGAGACAAATCACATCTCGATCCAGATGAAATAATGCAAACAATTACTTGAGAATCTATGATAGCGTTATGATAAAACTGAATACGTAAGTAGTCTTAAAATTATCTGCCAGACAGTCGGGCAGGTGGAGGAAAATTTCATGTAGCCCGACTGAAAAGTTACAAGCCATGGGCAGGCGGGCAAGCAGTTATTTCGGACACTGTGCCACAACCCCAATTCTCCCCATCTTTCTTTTAATCAAATGCTCACAAGAAGGCAAGCTAACCATGAAGCAAAGTTATCTCCCTTTATTCAACACATTGATACCGGTTTCAGCCAGCTCATTCTCCTACTCACCCCTGCCTTCATACATGAGCAAGCCATTGGGTCCACGGACATCGATGAAATCTCCAATTTCCATCTTCTCCAGGTACTGAGACATCTTGCCGCCCTCAGGGAACTTGGGGTGGACATTCTTGAAGTAAACCTGTAGACAGCATTAGGGTGAGTGAGTTGGGTTTAACGATGCTTTTAACAGTATTCGAGTTATATCGCAGTGTGTCAGCTTAATGTGGGAGGAAAGCCCGAAGTGATGCAGGTCTCAGACATTTACCACTTTGGTGAAACCCACGAGCACGGGTATGGTGCTGACAAACCTAGAAACATAACCGAGGCAAACCGGGATTTGAACGCACAATCAGAGGTTTCTGGCGTGCTGAAGGGACACAACTCTGCATAGAGAATCACAGCACCTTAGACAACTGGGCCACCCGTGCCCCCGACGACATCAGGGATTTAACAAGGATTCTAAACTAAGCGCCCTTGGCAGGCAAACTGGGAAAAATTCTTCTTGTGTTGAAAATTGGAATTTGTATAAATCTTATTTTACTACATTCATGGGTAGTTTAAAACTATATTTTATTTGACTTCAATTACATTTACATTTACATTCAATGCAATTATGTAAAACTAGGCATTGAAGACTCTCTCTATACTTTGACGTCCTGTTATCAGCCACCTTGATCTTGCCATCACATTAGTTATAACTATATAATCAAAAGAAACGCGAATATCCTACATGTTGGTTAAAATATGAAGACTTAGTCGCCTTTAATGGCAAGCATGGGTTGTTGAAGACCTAGTCTACCCCGGATCTTCATGGGTCCAAAACCTGTGAAGTATTGACGGATGTCAGTGTATGAATCTGTCCCACCTTGATGACCAGGTCCATGTAGCCCTTGTCGTCATCACTGGACACTGGTGTGTACGGACGGATGACCAGCTGACCGTCAATCCTGGCTGTCAGGTAGATGTGCTGGCCTGGAAGAGAGTGAACAAATCAGAGCGGATGTTACGACTATACAAGGCAGTTAACTGACTATAAAAGACCAGTTTCCACCCTTGCCAAACTTATATTTTTGTTGAACTAAAGAGTTTATGTATAGCCCAATCAAAATCGCGCAATGAAATTGATGTCCGGTTCGTCCACATCCATATAAATTTCGGTCGACTGCAGGATTTGCAAAGCATGTGTACTGCGAACTCGGTGTCAACAGATATTTTCCTAATCTTTTCATGTTTTTCAGATGCTCTATCCACTAGACCATGAGGCAGTCACATGTTAAGAATAATGACAAACATGTACCTCACCTATTGATACACATTGCGACAACAGAGTTCTGATGTGATACACAGACAATTTGCATCGTTTTGTGAGAAATGCTTCGTGTACCATGAAGCTAGCTTGGTAGTAGCTATCAATCAGTTCATATTCAACTTGCATGACTGTTCAATTAAGCTTTTAAGTTTGTTTATTTGTTAAACACCTCACTCAGCAATATTCCAGCTATATGATGGCGGTCTGTAAAATCAAGTCTGGACCATACAATCCAGTGATTGACATCATGAGCATCGATCTACTGCATTGGGATCAATGACATGTATCAACCAAGTCAGCGAGCCTGACCACCCAATCCCGTTAGTCGCCTCTTACGACAAACATATTCGCCTTTCACAGCAAGTATGGGTTGTTCACTGAAGACCTATTCTAATCTGCATGGATTCTGTTCAATTAAGGCTTATACAGATAGTAGTATGTAATCCCATGGATCATTTCATCTCTTGACAGATAGTAATGTTGTGCTAACCCAAGTAGTAATTGGTCAGGCTTCTAAAAAGTACATTTTATAAATAATAATTGATTGACGAATCAACAAATGGGTAGCCATAAGTGTAAATTCATCAATAATCGGTGAATGTTGACTACTTTTCGATCCAGACAAGAACTATTCTGACATTGTGTCCACTATTCAACCATCAACACACTGTCCATACTGAGCAGCCATGTTGGCCATCCGATCCCCGGTACTACATCAACAAGAAAACAGTGTTATCACCATGCCCTGCCATTGGGCACATTAGAATTTTGTTTGTTCATATAGTAGTGAATATAAACTACAATGAGGAGTCCTATAAAGCCTTAAGAAGAAATAGGCACTTGGGATTTTTTATGTCATCAGAAGAAAATGATTAAATGTGAAATTGATACACACAAACAAACTTCTGGAAAAATAACTCAGCTTATCTAAGAGATACTTATCAAGACTAACTTCAGAACATGCACCAAGTAAAATAACATGGATCTATGGATGTAACTCCATAAAGAAATAAACGATGGCACCAATTTTCGACTTCTTGACAAGTATCTCTTTGTCAAGCATGCAACCTTTCATTCAAGTAACTTCAGTCGTTTCTGTAAAAATTTGTCCCCATTTCATACAGTATGCTCTAAGTTGAAAAGCATGGAGCAAGGGCAATAACTCTGTAAAAACCTCGTGGTGGAGATAATTATGAGCCACTGGGAACCGAGGACGCACACAGGACAGTCGATAAATGTTTGCTTCACCAGACCAGGAGAACAAGATCAACATGTAATTACATTTGTCAGCCAGAAGTAGGCAAACTGGTTAAAATTTCAAGACCACATGATCATTATCCCAAAAAAGCAAGTTATTATCAATATTTAGATAACAAAGACACAGACATTTTGTGCATTGTGTATTCAACAACACAAACAAACCTACGTGCGTAGATCGATGCTCATGATGTCAATCACTGGATTGTCTGGTCCAGACTCAAATATTTACAGACCACAGTCTTATAGCTGGAATATTGCTGAGTGCGGCATTAAACAACAAACAAACAACAGTCAAAGAAACCTACCAACGGGCAGCCCCAGGATGTGTTCAGGCGATGGCAGAGCAAAGCGGAACCTCCTAGTGTCATGGCTGATGATCTGTGGAATAAAACATGGGCAATACTGAGGTGACGGTAAAAGCAACAGTGAAATTCAAGAAAAACAAAAAAGAATTTTTCCAGATTTGTGTCAGCTGGAAATACAGGAACACACAATATTATTTAGTCTTTATCATCAAATTTCTTTACTATAAAATTTCTCTCACAAACGATAATGTGCTTGGATGGCTATTGTTAGCTTACCAGATTATGAAAGTGACAGTCGGAATGTGATTTCTAGGCATGCAATTTTGAAAACTTTAACACGGGGTATTCCGAATGATGGTTACAGGCTTAACGACTGAATCCATACAATCTAGACCATCTAGTAGAATGTTCTTTTGTTTAGGTTTCTAATTTGTAATCGAGAATTTGTCAAAATATGTTTTGAACCAATTTGAAATTAGTGCCGTAAAGCACGAGAAAGTTTCCTTCTGATTGGTCATTCCATTGGTTGGTCAAAGTTCGCGCAAGGTCAGTCTGACGTGACCCATAATGGGATGTCCTCAGATCTTTGTTTAGCGGTAGCGAGAACTAAGATCTGATTTTAATGAGATTGATAAGATAGCTACGCGATAAATCGAAAGAACAATGAAGAACAAAGCGTGGTTTAGGGCTGGGACGAGTCCAAATTTACTTCCCGTGTACCCAACCCCTATTACCCGAACCTACCCGGATATCCGCTGTAGGTCTCAAGAGGTAGGTACAAACTGTCCGATTGAGAAAAGTTTGACCGCAGCCCTGGCAAAATGTGTTTAGATACACGTATAAAACGATCTGGTGTATTCACTGAAGTTGATTGAAGTTATATTTTTATTCAAACATATAAAAGTCAGAAGGAATGGACTTAGTAGTCAGAAAGAACTGCAAACATTAGTGACGTGTAGTTTAAACATACAGTTCTAGATAATGTTTTACTTTAAACAATATATCACATGACTAACCAGGGGTCCGGGTGGTCATGTGGCACCCGGGTCCTACTCATTACCCACCCACCCGAGTTCCCGAGTTCCCGAGTTACCCCTTCCAGCCCTAGCGTGGTATATTTCATCACAAAACATTGTTCTATCATGACGTCACTTCTGGAGATTTGAATATGCAATGACGCCGTATATTGAATAACATTAATTTTGAGAGGGAAGTGTCTTGTGAGTTGATCTCCATGGATGTAGCCGGGGTGCGCAGATTAACATGGCCGAACAATCACATCCAAAGTGGGAGAGAAGGTACAGTGGTCAGTGGGATGATTGTGAGAACATGCTGGAAATACCGAACACAACCCACCTGTTCACAAAATGTACTTGTCCGACATTGCCAAGGTCGTATTCAATTCAGGGAGTCATCATTATTAAAACAAGCATGAAATACTCATATCACCTGCCAATATGACATGTCTGGTTGTGTGCAAGGCATTAGCCCTCCAGAAATGAGCACTAGTGCCATTTTCAGTCTAAGTGAAAGTCGATGCCATGGAACTCGAAAAATAACTTTAAAAAAAATCCCAAACTATCAAAAGGCTCCAGTTCACCATTAGACCTATCGATGTGCCAAGTTTGGTTAAGTTGTCTCTCATGGCTTTTGAGTTCTGCTCCGGAAACGAAACATGACGGATGGACGGACAGCACCCATTCCTATATCCAACATCCACTTCGTGGCAGGGATTATTAAGGTATATGTGTTCAAAGCTTGCACATTTTATCAACATCCTCAAACAGGCAGTACATAATGTTGATATCTCATAAAGAGAAAGAAATAATAGACACAAGGGCTGAGGGGTGGCCATGGTCTTAATGTAAATATGCATTACGGCTGAACCATTTTGATAACCCTGCATTGTTAATCCAAGGATAGATTAATGCATCATATCCAGCTGGTCTACTGGTTTATGTAAAGAAACTAGATTTTGGGCAAAAACAACTGGTCATTCCAGATTTTTACTAGTCTCAAACAAGCGGACCAGTGGTGGTATGTGTATTTGGTGTATGGTGAATCACAAACTAACTGAATGGTTAAAGGAAGTCAGATATTCTTCCATTCAAAAAATTGTGTTGTCTTCGGTCGTACTAAGCTACAGATGTCTACTACCATGTCTATCAGGGCCATTGTAAAGACATTAATGCTGCATCATGGTAAGGCCATACTTTTTTAATTTTCTGTTTCACAGATTTATTGAAGCTTTTCCACACAAGGTCAGAAGAAACAAAAATAAATGACAACAAGAGCAAAAGTGAGCGTGACTCACTAATACCCCCGACCCGCCTAGTGTGTCAGTAGTTTCAAATTAAACAGCTAGGATAGGGTTAGGGTTTGAAATATTCATACAAAAATGGAAAATTAATAAAAACAATTTTTTTTCTTTTGACTGCACCCCACCATATGACACAGATTATTTGTACTAAGTTTGAGATGAATCCACTAAACAGTTTAAGAGAAATCGCCCAGACAAAGCTTAGTATAACTGTATACCCCCGATCTTTTAGGTCGGGGGTATAATTATTTATTTATTCATATGAAAGTCATTCTGCTGTGGAGTAAAAACTGCAGCTGTCTTCTTGAATCACTGATAGTGATGTAGACATGGAATTTATAGATAACATGTTTTATTGTACAAGACTAGAGGGTCTATATTACTAGCGGGAAACATAAAAAAAAATAAAAATTGTTATGTTTAATTTATTTCTTAAACTGGATGCTTTTCAGTAGGGGCGTCAGGCTCGTGAAACGAAAAATAAAAAATGTGTGGCCTAAGGAAAATTCCACAAATTTTCCAGCTCATCAAGCATTTCCATAAGAAAAATGAACATTCAGAAAAGACATACCAGTACACTATTCAACGTAATAAGCGCCCCGCTCTAATAAGCACCCACGGTGATATTTGCTGTGACTCATTTTTTCGCACATACTTTTCTTTTGTATTACTTCAGGTGCATAAACCTAGAAATTTACGATCTTTCAACTATCTCTTTTTTATTTTTTATTTTTAATTTTGAGAGCTCCCTGGGCGCTTATTACGTCAAATACGGTAGACCTCCATTACAAACAACAGTACCAAAATTAATAATGACATAACCATATTCCAACTGATAAATTATATTTCATTTCAACAGAATAATGACTGACGTAACGTCTGAAGACAAAGCTTTCAACACACTTACCTCCTTGTCCACAAGTTTGAAGGGGTACTTCACCGTGGGGTCCTGAAGAGTGACTGGAGACTTCTTCTTCTTATCTCCAAACAGGAAGATCTTGGCGAGAATGGCGGTGACGGCAACGACGCCTATACCAATCAGCACCGGAACGCCCTGGCAAAGATATTCCATCCAGTCAGACATGCTGATTGGTGATTATAGACAATATCTATCTGTTGTTTAACAGTCACTGTTTCTTTAATCAACAGTGAAACGAACCGACAACCGACACTTGTCCCAAGACTGGTTACGAAACTTGCAGTTAGAGGTACAACCCAGAAATGAACACAAGACGCAGATGTATGCGATGTTGTTATTTCAGTCAACTTCCTTTGCCCTGAAGCAAGCTTGATGAAAAAAACTTGACACACAAGCAGTCTGCGACTTTCACTACTAGTCCGAAGCCTGGGTCTATAAAAGTCTGTTTGGTATTGTAGCTCAGCTAACAATAGTCCACATAATAACACAACTTTCCACTGGAAATGGTTCCAAAATTATGTTTGGGCTAGTAGTCTGAAACGTATTTTCACAGGATGCACAAGTTTAGATGATTCCCAGCATATTCCTAATGGTAAAGTGGCCGAGAGAATTGAAGCAAGCTTCAGGCACTTCAGCCTCCAAACAAATTCTTCAATGATGACTCAAACACATAAAATTCACATGGACTGAGAGAGGCAGCATGCAACCCTGTGATACTGGATACTGTCCTGTACTGTCACATCGTTAATCAACATTGGACACTCCTAATATTCAGGAACAAACGTCCCCTCCGACTTCACACTGACCTACCAAACAACACAAATCTCCCCACTCATTGGTTAATCAATGGAATTCACAACAAACCAACATCCACAAACAAAACAATTTTTTTCATCTGCAGGAGGAAGTTCTCTATCACTTCAACATCAACAATCAAAATAGACTTCCAGTTGATCAGACTAGGTTACAAAAAGACACAACTTAAAAAAAATAGCACATTCTCGCTAATTAAGCTTCCCCTACAGATCTTTACAGCAACGCCCCCACAATTGTTGGAAATGCAAATACTTCCCTGCCTAGTTAAGCCATAGAATTTGAGTGGGCTCACTTAGATGTGCTTATGTTGTGCATATAGACATCACAAGAATTCCACACCCAAAGCAACCCCTCAGAACTGCATGCTTCACAGGCAATGAATGTTAACTAGTGTGTGATCTAGTGTGGAGGCAAGTAGCCTTTCTCCAAGACTGTACTGAAAGATAAGTCCATGGGTGTATAGTAATTCTATCCTCCTAATAGGCAAGTCCAGATATGTGGACAGTTCTAAGGATGCCAGTCTCTTATAGGGACAGCATGTTATTATTTACATCAGGAACTTATGATTTAAACTAATAATTATTGCCATAGAGACTTGTGCAAGTCTAGGAGGTGAGTAGAATTCCATGTTTCTGGGAGGGGTGTTCTCATGTTATCATCATTCTAGGTTCTTTAGGTTAATTACAGCCACTGTTTCAACAATGTCTGATCAAACGTGATTTTTGTATCTGTCTTCTGTCAACTGTAAATTTATTTCAAGGTGAGATATTTAATTTGGCTGCAAAATTCCACTGCCTTGTTTGTGGGATTGTCCCCTATCATATTTAGCCATGTAAAAATATCACGTCTACAGGGCTTGACATTCCTAGACAACAGACAGTAGCCAAAGAATCCAGTTGGAATACAACTAACTTCATGAGCCAAGCCTTACAGTTGTTAGATAAGGTACTAATCAGCATTGTTCAAAGAGTTTGATTATTATGAATGAGTGAGTGAGTGAGTGAGTGAGTGAGTGAGTATGATTTTACGCCGCTTTTAGCAATATTCCAGCAATATTACGGCGGGGGACACCAGAAATGGGCTTCACACATTGTACCCATGTCGGGAATCGAACCAGGGTCTTCGACGTGACGAGCGAACGCTTTAATCACAAGGCTACCCGACCGCTTTTATTATTTTAGATATTACTTACAAGACATAGTTGCAGCAGTACCGGTAGTCAGTATTATGAGACAATTTGACAGAGTGAGTTAGTTTTAATGCCATTTTGAACCATACTCAGAATTAGAAACTAATATTTTTGGTCCGGTAGTCCTTATAATGATAACATATAGCAAAACCCCTAAAAAGGGCTAATTTCTACTAGTCCTTATGATACCTTACCTATTGGGCAGTTTGGCAAGGGCTATAGCACTAGTGCCAATTTCTAAGGCTGTTGGTCCAGTTCGATCACGTAATGTCAGCTTGATGTGGGAGGAAGTCACTACAGTCGACAAATGTAACTCATGACTAATCAGCTGTTTCAGGCCTCGATTTCATCAAGATATTACAAAAAGTTGTTATCAGGTAAATGCACTGTCTCTAGCATGTCTAGTCAGGCCTCAAAGTTGCGACTATAACGGTCACCAATGTGACCCAAATTTGAGTTTGCCTACTGTTTAAAATTCAGAGGTAGCCAAATGACTACCTTGAAAAATATCTTGTGGCGACTAAATTCTATTTTTGCACATCTGTAGACACAAAAATAAATATCAGCTGATCTTGGAAAACAGGTCTGCTAATAATTGTACTCTCAAAAAATTCCTCCTAAAGTTGACAATGAACTGAAATACATAAATATTAATGTAATTAGTACTTTATTTCAGTTGACAATGCTCAATGGATAAGCAAGGATATACCTATATAATCTAATAACATAAATTGTATCATTGTTCGAGTCACAAGTAACAAAAATCAAGTACATTTCCGCTAATATACAATTCCAAGACTAGTGCTACAACTTGCACATACTAAAATAGTTATTTGATAAAAGATAATTTCAAATGCTTTTGGCTACCTACAATATTGGCTTGACTTCTTGATTTTTAACACTGGCTACTTGGAAAAAAATACTTGTAGCCATATGGCTACTTGGTAAAAATTTCATCTTTGAGGCCTGCTAGTCTCGTAGAAACATAAAAAGGGTGGCAAGGATATCTACACCCACTAGCATTTGTCAGAGACATTATCCACAGTCTGGGCCTGAGTCTGTGTACAGGGACATCATCCACAGTCTGGGCCTGAGTCTGTGTACAGGGACATCATCCACAGTCAGGCCCTGAGTCTGTGTACAGGGACATCATCCACAGTCAGGGCCTGAGTCTGTGTACAGGGACATCATCCACAGTCAGGGCCTGAGTCTGTGTACAGGGACATCATCCACAGTCAGGCCCTGAGTCTGTGTACAGGGTCATCATCCACAGTCAGGGCCTGAGTCTGTGTACAGGGACATCATCCACAGTCAGGGCCTGAGTCTGTGTACAGGGACATCATCCACAGTCAGGGCCTGAGTCTGTGTACAGGGACATCATCCACAGTCAGGGCCTGAGTCTGTGTACAGGGACATGATCCACAGTCAGGGCCTGAGTCTGTGTACAGGGACATCATCCACAGTCAGGGCCTGAGTCTGTGTACAGGGACATGATCCACAGTCAGGGCCTGAGTCTGTGTACAGGGACATGATCCACAGTCAGGCCCTGAGTCTGTGTACAGGGACATCATCCACAGTCAGGGCCTGAGTCTGTGTACAGGGACATGATCCACAGTCAGGGCCTGAGTCTGTGTACAGGGACATGATCTACAGTCAGGGCCTGAGTCTGTGTACAGGGACATCATCCACAGTCAGGGCCTGAGTCTGTGTACAGGGACATCATCCACAGTCAGGGCCCGAGTCTGTGTACAGGGACATCATCCACAGTCAGGGCCTGCCCCTACTTCCAATGAGCACAGAACACAGTGTGTTACGGAGTGATACATCCCTGTGTACAAGCACCTGCCCACCACCTCTAGGGGGACATGGTCCATCTGTTGTTGTAAGTCAATATGTACACAAGAAATGTGGGCGCAAGTTCTGCCAACACACCTGTGCACCAACTTGATCAGGTGGTTCAGGAAATGATGTAGTTCAGTAGTCGATGCAATCACTGAGTCCCAAAATCTGAATAAATCAGGGTCTTACCTTGACCTACAAAACTAGGGGCCCAGAAGACACCGTCACCCAATAATTAATTTCAAGGGTCCTGACATTGTCTTGTTTCTTGTTGTTTAAAGTCGTACTCAGCAATATTCCAGCTATATGATGGCGGTCTGTAAATAATCGAGTCTGGACCAGACAATCCAGGGATTGACATCATGAGCATCGATTCACGCAATTGGGATACAATGATATGGATCAACCAAGTCAGCGAACCTGACCTCCCTATGCCGTTAGTCGCCTCTTTCGACAAGCATAGTCCCCTTTTCAGGCAAGAATGGGTTCACGAGTCACCAAGTCTGACAGCCTGATTCACAGAGAGGCCTCTTATGACAGACTGCTGGGCACTAGTTCTAACACGGGGGGCTCCATTCAAAACTCAGTGCATGAGTGGTGCAGGCTGGTATAAACTGGGTGTAAGTCACCATTAGCTTTCAACAAATGTTTTGTGCAGCTGTTTACCTATGTTTTGACCAGCTGTGTCACATAAATATGTTTTACCATATGTCTTTCTCTTAAACAAATCACAACATTATTAACTTCAAGTTTCAAATACGACATCCCGTATATCACTGCATACTGAAAAGTTTCTGACACCTTGAATCAGGGGTTAACATTTGAGGTCTGTGACACCCAAAATCAGAAAAAAAAGAAAACAAATTATTAATTTCTGCTGAATATTGAATGAAGAGCATCTGATGCTACAAGTCCATTAAACCTAAGGTCTGCATTGGGACCTACTGAAATAACACAATACTTTGACGAAGTAACAGATCCCCATCTTCAGCATTAGAAATCAGCACTAGTCCTACAGTCCTTGCCAAACTGCCCAATAGTAAAGGTATCTCAAGGACTAGTAGAAATTTGTCATTTTTAAGGGTTTTCCAATGTTATCATAATAAGGACTAGTGGACTAAACATGTTAGTTTCTATGGCTGATCTACATACTGCAGCGTTAGAAATTGGCACTAGTCCTGTAGTCCTTACCAAACTGCCCAATAGTAAAGGCATCCTAAGGACTAGTAGAAACTGGCCCATTTTAAGGGTTTTGCTATATGTTATCATTATAAGGACTAGTGGGCTAAAAATGTTAGTTTCTATGGCTGATCTAGGCACTAGTCCTGTAGTCCTTACCAAACTGCCCAATAGTAAAGGTATCCTAAGGACTAGTAGAAATTGGCCCATTTTAAGGGTTTTCCAATGTTATCATTATAAGGACGAGTGGGCTAAAAATGTTAGTTTCTATTGCTGATCTACATGTATACAAAGAGGAATAGTGAAGGGCGCACATACCAGGATCAACATGGCTGTTGGAAAGTGGCTGCAACTCAACTGGGTGTAACTACCACGGCTGACCACGGAGAATGTGGCAGTACAAGCGGCCTGAGTGACTGGCTCACTTGACTAGCTGCTGGAATGTGGCCGACCTGTACCTAACGGTCTCAACAAACTAGCTGAACACCACTGACTGCATAGCTTCATACTAAATATATCCTTAAAGGGGGACAAGGCTTGACAAAAAGGCAGCCCCAGTATGTTTGATTGAAGTCATTTAAATCCCACATACTTGGCCAACTCAGTTTAGGATCTCATGGTCATTTATTACCCTAAGGTCACACATGTTTAATTTTTTGTTTCACAGGCCCACAGTCCTCTTAAATAGCTATTTAAATTATTTATATTTTTTATTTCGACCGACCTTGTTTGTAAAAACAGGAATAAATCTGTGAAACATAAAATATAATTAGTGTGGCCTACTTATATCGACAATGTAGTTAGCACTTTAGCCACTTTATGGATAAAGATGCTAAGAGCCAGGTTCAGGCTAGTAGTGAGTGAGTGAGTGAGTGAGTGAGTGAGTGAGTGAGGTTTAACGCCACTTTTAGCAATATTCCAGCAATATCACGGCGGGGACACCAGAAATGGGCTTCATTGAACCTATGTCGGGAATCGAACCAGGTTCTTCGGCGTAATGAGTGAACGCTTAAACCACTAGGCTACCCGGCCGCCCCTCAGGCTAGTAGACTATATAGTTTGGGGCACCGAGTGTAACGTCTCAGTTTTACACAAGGCATTAGCTACCTTGTAACAACCAGACCTAAGATGAGCTGCATTATTGCACAAAAATATGCAACATAAATTACTTTTACAGAGGTAAGTTTGAGTTCCTTGTGTACAAAAAAACAGTCTTTGCATTTGTCTTCAAAATAATATGTGTTTTCATGTGTGTACCACATGGATTTTGGGAGGCGAGAGAAACTCAACACAAGACAATAAGTTATGCGTAAAGTATTCTTTTTTACAAAATGAAAAACACGTAAGGGGACGCGTGTAAGTTTCTTTTATGCGTCCCAGACTTTTTTAGTGCATATTTTTGCATATGGGATGCCGTTAACGCAAACACTAAATACACATGAATATTTTTATAACAAATAATATAACACACTGCGTAATTACCCTGTGTAGCCTTTTCCACCTGCGTACATGTATTTCTTAATAGGTCTTTACTTACTGATCCAGTGCTGGCATCACACACGACGAACTCAAAGTGAATGGATATCGCACAGAAAGGCGGTAAGTCTCGCTTATTGTTAATCAGACATGCATATCGCTGTTGTGAGTTTGTGTAACATGTCACTAGGGCTGGCTATCGAGATAGATAATCGTTAACTAAATATTGATCAATTATCGTTAAATATCGGAGAAGTATCTTTGAGCAAATATGCGAAAAAAGAATCCTAAAGAAATCAGCATATCTAACTTCACTGGTGAGTGGTGGCAGCACATTTATGAAGGGATTACTTTGTGGACATTTGAGATGTGACAAAAACAGTTATTTTCCATCTTCAGCAATTAACATGACTGACAATAACATGTTTGTTTTGGTAAACTTAAACTTTATTTCATCACAATAGTTTATATAAGGTATTATCGATGACATCATTTGCATATCGATAATCGTTAATATTTCTTCCCATCGATGATAATTCTGATTATCAATCTTTTTTGCCAGCCCTACATGTCACACACTTGGGGCAGCACACAGATACAACTAAGAAGTCACATGAAACAGCATTTCAAGCCAAATTAAATATCCACTTATTGGTGTAAAAATATCTAACATACTGGACCCTAGGGAGTAAAACTATTATTGAATATCAAAAGAAATTTATCACTACCCAATATGAATAAATACCCTTGAGGAAATACTCAATGGTTATCTGGAACACGTACAATGTCTCGATTGAACACAGACAGACCGTGGAACAGTTCCTCTAACACAGACAGCTGTAGAAATGTATTACCGTATTCACTGTAATAAGCGCCCACAGCGATAGTTGCTAATACATTGGGTAGTGAACAATCACAAATAGCACCCCTTCCGATTGATCAATGTACACAAGACATATTTATTCGTGTATAATACGCACTCGTGTGTTATATGCACCCTTAATTAATGGCAATTAAATTCTGGAAAATTATTTCTGCCGTACATAAACATTTCAGGCTGTCAGCATTAACCACAAAATTTACAATCTTTCAATAATATTCTAATAAGAACCCCCTAATTCTGATTTTGAGAGCGCCCTGGGCGCATATTATGTCGAATACAGTATACATGCAACTGGTTGATATCTGTTAATCAGTATACGGCCATGTGAAATTTAATTTCAGTCACCTGTTGAAGGGTGATGAGTTGGAGATACATCATGAGACTTCAATCACACTGTGCACTGAACGTCACATCTGGTTTCAACAAAGACATGTAATTGTTTGATGAATGAATTGAGTATACCAAATGTCACACTCTTAAGGGGGGCACGGGTGGCCCAGTTGTCTAAGGCGCCACGATTCGCTGTGCTGAGTTGCGCCCTTGGGCACGCCAGAAACCTATGATTGTGGGTTCGAATCCCGGTTCACCCCGATTATGTTTCTAGGTTTGTCAGCACCATACCCGTGCTCGTAGGTTTCACCGAAGTGGTAAACGTCTGAGACCTGCATCACTTCGGGCTTTCCTCCCACATTAAGCTGACACGCCGCGATATAACTGGAATACTGTTAAAAGCGACGTTAAACCCAACTCACTCACTAACTCACTCACACTCTTAAGGATATAATTTATAATAAGTAGAGATGTAATGATATGATAATATCCCAATACTATGGGCGCATTACGATTCATATCTAGATCAAGTAAAGTATTAAAGAAGTTGTTATTCATAAACTGTGTCTACTTTGTCATCCGTCAATTCTAAGTAATGCCTATCAAACAATTCACATGATCGAGTTCTTTTATATCATAACTTGATAAGATTCTTGCCGGTGAATCACATCCCTGAATCAATTATTGATCAAGATCGAAGGTGGAATGTATATTGTAGGCCAGAAACAGGCTACAGGACACTGTGAATGTTATTCTATTTATAGCCAACCGGGAAATAAAAGAGAATCTGCGTAACCTGACTGTTCAACAGTTTCATTTAGCATTTTAAATGTGTTATTATTCACATGATTTTACACCAATATAACTTAAAACGTAGCATATGAATTGCCATACGATGTATTGTATGTAACATTTATAAAGAATACATTTAAGGTAAAACTTGATACTTTTTACTTAGTGTGCAATTGTGATCGATTCTTGTATCGAGAATTAAAAAAAATTTGTCCCTCTACCAGTTGACACACAGAATTACTTCAAGTGCCGGTCATGTGATGAAAGTACTCAGAAAAACAATGACTTGCATCCTATTTGACTTTTTCAGAGATCTTGGTCATCTTATTACGGATGCACATACATGTAGGGAAGAGAATTTATGGATGTCAATTTCTTTGTTATGAGGAACACAACGTTTCGGAGTAAGTATAAATGGCATTTAGAAGTGTAACACATAAGGAAGAGAATTTATGGATGTCAACTTCTTTGTTATGAGGAACACAACGTTTCAGAGTAAGTGTATACTCTGAAATGTGTTCCTCATAACAAAGAAGTTAACATCAATACATTTTCTTCCTTATGTGTTTCACTTCTAAATGCCATTCAAAGACCACATAGATGTTGTAGCATATTGTTCCAAATTGTTGTGCACTTCAGTTGAAAGGTCTTGTGAAAATTCACCAAATAACATATATACACCTTTCTATGTTATGGACACATGTTAAATTTTTTCATTGTCACATTGTTGCAATAACCATGGTAACCCAGCATCCTGTGTCTATTACTAAGGTGTTACATCCCCCAAGACAGGAAATATGAAGTACGTATTCCCCAGGTGAGATACACAGGCTTGACGCTGCTCCAGTGGGTGGAGTTTACCATGACACTGATGGAATGATCTCCCTTGTATCATACAGGAACTACTTTCAGCTGTACCGTGACACGACATGTTCACACAAACTGCAACACCGACAGACAACATCCCCAGATTCTAAGTGACCCTTCTGCTATTAAATATGACATTTACTTGTCAACAAAATTGAGAACTCAGCATGGTTAAGAGTTCTAATGACTTTCCACTACGACACAAAGAATATAGACTGTGCTGTGAATAACTATGACACATTGATAGTGGTATGTACTATATGTTTATTTGGTTTTTTGTTTGTTGCTTTATGCGGCACTCAGTAATATTCCATACAGCGGGCTGTAAATGATTGAGACATGACCAGACAGTCCAGTGATTGACATCATGAGCTTCGATCCACACAAAAGGGATACGATGACTGTGGTATGCACTATGGGACATGTGGACTGTGGTATGCACTATGGGACATGTGGACTGTGGTATGCACTATGGGACATGTGGACTGTGGTATGCACTATGGGACACATGGAATGTGGTATGCACTATGGGACACATGGACTGTGGTATGCACTATGGGACACGTGGACTGTGGTATGCACTATGGGACATGTGGACTGTGGTATGCACTATGGGACATGTGGACTGTGGTATGCACTATGGGACACATGGACTGTGGTATGCACTATGGCACTATGTGGACTGTGGTATGTGAAATGAGAAATGAATCACAGCTTGACATACACTACAAACAATCAATTGTGTCTAAATTTCTGTCGCCATATAAACGTGATATTCAGCTGTTACCTTTTAGGTTCAAATAACACAGCTGCTTGGCAGTGATTATTTTCTTTCACAACGGGTCGTATTTTGTCCTCTCAGAACAATAAGTGTAGAACTCATAGACAGAATTCTGACTTTAATCTAACTCTGACTCAAATGTATTTTCAAAATGTCGCAGTGACAGAATCGGGCATAATTATGACCTTTACAAGATGGAGGTACACATACTATTTCTGAGTCTGCTTGTCCTGCAAGCATTATGCTAACTGCAATCATCTCAGCAGTTACTGGTAAATACACTGCAGTGATTAGCCTTGCTCCAAGGCTATACTGAAACATAAGTCCATGGATGTGTGGAAATTCTATACTCTTGATAGGCAAGTCTAGATATGTGGACAGGACTCCAGTCTCTTTAAAGGACAACTTGTTCTTTTTTACATAATCTAGAAATTATAATTGAAACTGATAATTATTGCCTTAGACTTAGATTTGTGCAACTCAAAGGACTCCAGTCTCTTACAGGGACATCTGTTAACTTACATAATCTAGAAATTATGATTTAACCTAATAAATATTGCTCTTAGAGACTTGTGCAAGTCTATACAGTGATGTAAGTGGGCTACCCCTATTTCAGCTGTGAACAGGTAACTGTCAGTTATCACTGTGATGCAGGCAGTGGAGTCATGGGTTGGTGGGTGAGTGAGTGAGTGAGTGAGTGAGTGAGCGAGCGAGCGAGCGAGCGAGCGATTGAGTGAGTGTGTGAGTGAGTGAGTGAGTGAGTGAGTGAGTGAGTGAGTTGGGTTTAAAGCCGCTTTCAACATTATTCCAGTTATATCATGGCGTGTCAGCCTAATGTGGGAGGAAAGCCCGAAGTGATGCAGGTCTCGGACTAGGGATGGCGTATTGACACATAAATCGTATTGCAATATATCACAATATGAAGAGCAGTATTGCCATACACATTGTGATAAGTTTTGTTTGTTTGCTGTTTAACCCGGCACTCAGCAATATGATGGCAGTCTGTAAAATAATTGAGTCTGGACCAGACAAACCACGATTGACATCACAAGTATCGCAATACATATTAGGACAAATATTAGTACTGTTCAAATGGTAATTCTTCATTCAATGATCCAGACTTCAGATTGCAAGATGGGTAGCATGGATAAACAAGACTATCTATTACGTCATCAATATGGAATATTAATGTAAACAGTGTGAAGCGTGTGCTGTTTACATGGTTTAGATAGGAACCCAGTCCATCCAAACGACTCAAGACAGTAAATATAATTTATATAGTTATAGTTTAAATCTCCTGGAACTGTATCTGAAAATATTGATACGAAGGTTTGTATTGCGATATGTGTATTACTGATGGACATATTGCAATATATCGGTACATTCCTAGTGAGGTCATCTGACAGATGCATCCTAACCTTGTCAGCATATTGACAGGATTAAACTCTTTGGTAACATGGACAAGGCATCCGGATCAGATGAATCCCATTCTATGGCATCTACAACTGTGTGTCAGTAACCAAGGTAACTGGGAATGCAGGAGAACAGACCAATTGTCTGTTGTTCAATCCCGCACTCAGCTGTATTCCAGCTACATGACAGTGGCCTGTAAATAATCGAGTCTGGACCAGATAATCCAGTGATTAATATTACACACCACCTACAAAGTTATACACAATGTAACATAGAAACCGAACACCTAGTGTTACTGTATTGGCTATGTATAAATATGTTTTATCATCCAAAACTGGCTCCCACAGGAGATATCGCTTGGATGAGATCAAGCGATATCTACACTGTAGATATCGCTGCAATGAAATTACATCACAATGCTTTGCAGACCATTGTGACGTCACTGGTTACCATGACGTCACAATCAAATGACATCACTAATGGCTCTGCCACTGAAGCTGTTTGCAGTACTTTTTACACTGAAGACACTGCTAATTACTGTCTACAAATTGAAAAAGTTGAAAGAATGATGTTGGATGATAAATAAAATCTCACCCTCGTGTCTTTTGATATCAAATATATCAACACTCGTTGATAAAAGTGGCAAAAATCCTCGGCAAGCCTCGGAATTTTTCCACTTTTATCAACTCGTGTTGATATATTTGATATCAAAAGACACTTGGGTGAGATTCTCTATGTATCACAAAGGGTCCATGCAGAGGACTTGATTTTGACAATCCCCATGTGTCACCCTGATGATATCAAAGCAACATCTGATCTTGTATCCTGTTTGTGGGTCTAGACTATCAAAGGACAGGTGACTCTCAGATTTGATCTATCTTCAGTGAGTGTGTCAGACCAATCTAGTTTTCAATGAACTGATTCAATATTTACAAATAATTTACAGGGATGCAACATACCATATTTGACGTAATAAGCGCCTGCGCTAATCAGCTTATAAGTGCCCATGGTGATATTTGCTAATATATTGGCACACATTCCGATTGATCAATGTACACAAGACTTATTTATTCACATATAATATGCACCCTTAATTATGAGCAATTAATTTCTGTTGTGTATGGTAAAACTTTAGAGGGACAAGTTGTTTTTATCCAAAATCTAGTTATTTTACATAAACTACAAGTCCGAATTCAGCAGTCGACTCATTGGATATGAACAATACCCCTACACACCCACACACAACAAACTCCGAAACATTAACCTTTAAAGTTTGGGATTTGGGAGATCTTTAACATTAAGAATATGAAATTCAACCTGCCTTTGAGTTTTAATATTATAGACAAACTGACTAGGCTAGTGCGAATTTCCATACCTGTGTCATATGTATTTACGTTCATGGATATATGAACTCAATACAAAAGTTGTTTATTCTAAATTTACATTCATTTAGTGTTTGCAGACATAATCAAATATAGCAACAGGCTACCTCTGAGCTCTGGTATCAATTCAATATAATATCTACCATAAGTGTCTGAAATAACTGCCCGACTGCCTGACTGCCTGCCCATGGCTGGTAACTTTTCGGTTGGGCTGCATGAAATTGTGCTCCACCTGCCGGAGTGTCTGGCAAATAATTTTCAGACTACTTACATATTCAATTTTATCATAGCTCCTTGTACATTCTCAAGTAATTGTTTGCTTAATTTGAACTGAATCAAGATGCAATTTGTCTCTTATTTTGGGTGATTTTTCAATATTTATAATGTGTAAATGCAGGCAGGTAACTTTGAAGATGGGCCGGCAACATTTATGAGTCACTCGTCTTGTTGGGTTTCAAAATTATTTCAAACACTGTCGAGCATACATTTTACTGAAGTCAATGTCAAGAAGGCAAAATGCAGGTCATAGTGGGGTGACATTGAGGTTGACAAGGTCAGACAACCACACTATCAATCATTGCACATGTCAGAATAAATGAGCATGATCAAGCCAGGTAGACAGTAAAGAACATGTGCATCTCAATCTTGAAGATTCAACACCATACAAAAGCAGACTTAAAATTCCCAGGCATTCAGTCAGTGAACTTACAATAACCACGGATCTGTTAAACCCTGTCATGATAATGTGCAACTGTTGCTAGGCTGGAGATGTATTTCTTGAAGGTTATTCCTTTGCAGTCCACTCATTCAGCAGCCATTGCCAGCACACTATAGGTCACGTGACCAGCCTAGTGAAAAGCTATTTTTAGATGAGGAAACACCTGAGGCCAGTTTAGGGTTGTAAATTGTTTGGATGAAGTGTCTCATAAGTGATGGTGTCTGCATAGCATTCCTAGTTGGACTATTTTTAAAATATGCCTCCTGAAGCTTAACATTTTCAAATAACATGTTTGTCCCAGTCATCACCACCACTTCTATATGCCATACAACTCACCACAAAAATCCAAGTTCTGACTGAAACAAACTTATTACCTTTTCAAAAACAAACAACCCTCTCCATATATAGAAATACCTGTTGTTTGTATTTATAGGTTGTGAAATAGGGTTTATAGTGACCTGCATGTGTATGTGCGTGTGTGTGCTTGCTTGTACTAGTCCAGACTAAGGCCAATTTTATAGTGCTAGCCCACTGAGATACCATGCAACAGTTAAACATGAATACCCCACTCAGACACAGTATTATACTGACTCAGAGCCGACCAGTCCTTGTTTTGGTCCCTTAATGCTGAGAGAGAAAGAGAGAGAGAGAGTATACTGACTCAGAGCCGACCAGTTCTTGTTTTGGTCCCTTAATGCTGAGAGAGAGAGAGAGAGAGAGAGAGAGAGAGAGAGAGAGAGAGAGAGAGAGAGAGAGAGAGAGAGCGAGCATTGTTTGACTGTAAAAGGGCATACTATTTAATTAGTTTAATAAGAACTTCACATTCCTGTAAACATGTTCCGTCTTTTCTGAAGAACCATCTAAATAGAGGATCAGGTGGTTACAACAACCTCGCCGATTGTGTGCCAACCTACTTTGTACCAATCAAATTATTCAAGCCTATCCCAGATCACCATGACCATGTCAGACTACAAAAGGGTATTATGCACAACAGACCAAACAGCTGTGCATTGCAGTGCAGACCCTGGCGACCTCCTCCCTAAGTGTTCAGTGGGAGTGACATATTAAAAGCAAAATCAATAAATTCACGTGAAGCAATGGCCTGTGCAAACTAAGCATCTAATGATAGTTTATTCAACTTCATACACTAAGTGATGTGTACAAAACCTGTAGGGACTGAAGAAGCCTAAGAAACTAGCAGCCTTAGCTGTGTTAAAACCTTAGAACCTGGGTCCTTGAGGCTTGCTGACATACTGGGGACCATAAATTTCTTAAACTTTTAACATTTGGGTTATTATGACATGGATCACAGATTACAGGAATTTATCTAAGTCCCCTTGGCAGGCAATTGTTTAGCATTTCTTAAATTTAGTATTTTAACATTGCTTTCAATGAAACAATGTAAAACAGCCAAGGGTGAAACGATACATCTGTGCACTGGTGCATCATGAGTCTTCATGCAGCGATACGATACTCAATTATTTTTTCTGCAGCGATACAAGGATGACAATAAAACACCTGCCAACCCTTTGCAGCAGAAACATTTGAGACAATCTTTATTGGAGTGTAACGATTAAGAATGTATCTCAGCATTGCACCTCTACACCTGCTACATCATACAATACATCTCACCATGAGTCAGTTCATATGTCAATAATGTATAGATTTTCTGTACTGTTTATGATGTTTTGCAATAACTGCCCTCGCTTGTGTTATCTTACCTCCACCATGAAACAAGATGCTTAATCTGTTTGCATAATACTATTAAAACGAGCCTCGCTTATATCGTCATGTGACTAAATGAGTGAGTGAGTATGGTGTTACGCCACTTTAAGCACTATTCCAGCAATATCATGCCGGGGACACCAGAAATGGGCTTCACACATTGTACCCATATGTGGAATCGAACCTGGGTCTTTGGCGTGATGAGCGAACGCTTAAACCACTAGGCTACCCCTCATGTGAGTAAGACATAAACTGGTAGAGAGCGGGAACCTCTGTTTACCTTGGCCAAACTGCAGATCATGCAAAAAATAAAACAAAATAAGTATTGTGATATCATATGTATCAACATTTAGGTGTATCATGACACCCCTGAAAAAAAAACAATCCTATGTGATAACAGAATACATGTATATTATAATATTGTCTTGTTTTAGTGCTATAAATTAAGCTGAATCATAACTTTTGTAAACTTTGTTGTTTGACGCTGCAATATTACCATGATTACAGCTATATGAAGGCAGTCTGTAAATAATCCAGTGATTGACATTGAGCTACGCAATTGGGATACGACGACATGCATCCACCAAGTAAGCTTGACAACCCAATCCTGTTCGTCAATCAGTACGAGAAGCATGGTTTGCTGAAGACCAATTCTAACCTGGATCTTTCGTAACCACATACGGATCATTGATGGATAAATTAGTTTCCATCCTTGGCCGAAATAATGCACCCACAGTGAGTAGGATGTTTTGATAATAAATAACACTCCCCACTGTATTCCGCGATTTGGTTGCAAAATTTACAAAATTTGACCGCTAAGTTTTAGTTTAGGGTTCTCTCTGCACTGGGGCAGGTCATAGAGGAGTGACTAAAAATACTTGACAATGCTTAAATATCTTTATCTCAATGAATCTATGCAGACAACTCAAATATTCAAAGCCATCAAACCAATTCAAACTATGAAGGACTCCAAAAGAATTAACATTAAATACAACTAATTTTTCTACAAATCAATTCCTAATTTGTTCTTGTTTCTTTAAACAAAACACATTTATAAAACAATTTATCAAACACATTTTTTATGCTTAAGGTTGCACTGTTGACAGAACAAGTCTCTTTCAACCACCTCACACTATATCAATGGTGCCAACACGGCAACAGTTTTAGTTTGTTTTCGAAATTGGAAACACGGAAAAATTACATATATTGAAAATGATATGATCACTGAACGGCATTCAATAATGCACATATTATTCTTTTTAAATAAATGTTGAATAAAATCTATTTATTACACCTGTAGGATAACTGAAAGATTAGTACATTGTAGCACATGTTTCTCATATATCGCAGTACAATCAGTGAATCACACGACTATCTTATTGGCCTAATAGCTCACCCGATCGACAACGAAGTACAGAGTTCATCTACCGTGAGAACTTTGCAACAACAAAAAAAAGAAGAATTATCATAGCTAATGAAATGTGACAACCGGTCCTACAAATGTCAGACACAAAACCAATACTGGCAATACAAGTCCGCATGCATTTCGTGTGCGGCGGAAGACAATATTCAGAAAATATCGGACCTACCAATAACTCGCTGCTGTCTGACGCCATGTTTGCGATTAAAATGTTCTTCAAACGTAGAAGAGCGACGCAAAGGGCATTTCAAAATCGATAGAAATTGAAGGCGGGAAAATTCGAATGAGCTATTTTGCCATGTGGGACGTATGTAATAAACACTTACATGGCGCCATGCTGTATACCCGCGTGGTACAACTCATCAGCTGTGGAAGAGACTAGAACGGCATTCATGACTATAGGTTCAGCGATCTGGTGTCCCTTTCAGATATCTTACACACCAAAATCACTCTGGACGTTGTCTAATATTGTTCCAGCCGTTCCATATGAATCTTCGTCCGCAATGTGTTTGTTTATATACATCTTCTAAATTGAGTTAGAAGACAAACACAGTGTTTTTTCAGCAAGATCTTTAATCAAACTTGTTAATTAGGTCTGACAATGCATTAATTGACTTTGGCTTGCATGTGCAGGTAGGTTAGGTTAATTAAGCATTTAATTATTATAGGAGGGGAGGAGGAGGGATTGGGACTATAAGTGTCAGTTTGTTTTAATAATAAATTACCAGTTCAAAAATAATGTCAAAAATTTATAACTTTTTTCATTTGAAAAAAATAGAACTGTTATAGTTTCAGCCCCCTCCCCATATAGTTGTCATACATTTTGGCGACCCCCTCTTTCTCTGTAAGTTTTCTCCCTTCTCCCATATTTAAATGTTGTCAAGGTTTTTTTATTTCAGTTAGTTTGGATATGGGGAAATAAAAACATGATAGTATATTCAGATAGTAAACATGAAACACAGAATATGCTTTAATAACATCACAATACTATGGCCATGCACGGATGTGTAATTAATTACTTTCGTTCATAATATATACTACCTAGTTAATTAAAACTCGTTAAGCGATATAGGTCTTAAAATCACACATTCATCTACAACTTAAAATAGAGACTTAAATAGGTAATCACTTCTACAAACAAACTAACTGTTTTGGGGTTTTTTAACGTTAAGGTGATTAGCCTCCAGTGATAAGGACAATATATGCACATATCTAGAAGCCCCTATGAACATTTTGGCCTTTGAACAGCGACCCATGCTTGTAATAGGCGACTAACGGGATCGGGAGGTCAGGCTCGCTGACTTGGTTAACGCATGTCATCGTATCCCTACTGCGTAGATCGATGCTCATGATGTCAATTACGGGATTTTCTGGTCCAGATTATTTACAGACCACAGTCATATAGCTGGACTACTGCCGAGTGCGGCATTGAACAACAAACACAAAACACAGCCATATTGTTTTATGTGTTTCTCATCTCCATCCTCGTCCAGAAGAGAGCGCGGGTAGGCGAAAATATCCCCCAAACAATCTGTTTTTCACAAATTGTGTAACTTATTTGAAGACATTTTAAAGTTTAAAACACTTGGTACCAGTTTTTAAATTAATTTATGAACTAGATCGAGTTGTTTTGTTTCGAAAACGTATTTATATTATTTAATATAGCTAAGAAACATCAAGCTGATCGTTTTTTTTTATGAGTGCGCAATGGTAGGAGTACTTGTTTTATCACATCGGGGCATAAATTTCCGCAGCGGCGGGGACAACTGAGATAAGAAAACGTGTTATTATTTCACATCGGAATGAAAATTCCGGGACGTGGGAGATGGCAAACGCAGAATAATTACGGAAAACCTAAAACTGTCATTTGATTTCTACAAACACAGGCTCAATTCCTTTATTTATACACACACACACACCATTTGTCACACCCCATCAACATGCAAATAGTGAGGTTGGGGTTTGGACGGGAGGGGTGAGATGTTTTCTTGGACTTTATCATTATTAAGTATATGTTGCTGGCCCCCAACCCCAAAACCACTATAAGGAATGACTAGTCCCCCTTATTAGTGTTAAAATTCATATTAAAAAGTATTTTTAAAAATAGAACTGGCAATTTTGCCGACAACGCCACCCCCTCCCAACATTCGCTTATAAATTAGTCATAAATTCATAACTTCTTTGAAAGGCATTTAGAAGTTGGAGCACTAAGTAGGGATAAGAATTTATGGATGAACAACTTCTTTATTACAATTAAGAGCGACGTTTCGGTGTAGATTCTAACACCGTTATCAAGCAATTGATTTACAGAGTGTGGTACTTACTTACTTACTTACTTTGGAGAATTAACTTGCGCTTTCCGACCGATGCGTATTTCCGAAAGGGGCGAACGTGGTGTGTGCAACCCAAGAGGAGGCTTTAGGGGTTGCTCATATAGAATTTTGGAATTTTGAGATTTGGAATAGGTGCCGATGGGGTTGACAAGAATATGTACAAGTAGAAGGCAATGTTTATACAGGAGAGTAGGGAAGCCTGTTATGTACACACAAGGGTAGTGATGATAATCATCGGTGAAGTCAGAGACATAAACAAAGGATGAAGCAAGTAATATAAACAATAGGATTATGGCTGATCCACAATCATTATGGCTGATCCCATAAACCTATTCTACTGTATAAACATTGCCTCCTACTTGTCCATATACTTGTCAACCACACTCTGTATATCACGCCGAGTGCGAAATACGCATCAGTCGGAAAGCGCACGTTAAATCTCCAAAGTAATGAAGTAAGTAAGTAATGTATATCACCTGTTTGAACCGAAACGTCGCTCTTAATTGTAATAAAGAAGTTGTTCATCCATAAATTCTTATCCTTACATATAATCATGCTCAGGCCGCAAGTTAATCTCACACACACCCCACTCAATCACTGTGATCAAGGTGATATATAGCTGTAATAGTGCTGATTGCGGCGTAAAAAAACATTCATTCCCTCTGGTCATTTCACTCTGTACATTTAAAGTGAGAGTTATCTAAGTCCCCGTGATACCAGTATCGTTTTGATTCCTTTCAAAAAAATAAATAAAAAGGGATAGCAGCTCCAGATCTATATTCCTCAATCTTTCATTGTTAACATACATGTGTTTCACGTGATACACACAGTGTATCGCATTGGTTGTCTCTTAAGGACAAGGAAGCTTCGGAGTGTGACGTATGTATACATGTGTGCATGCAGTAAAATCCCAATGAAATTCATTGGGTCTATAAATATATCTTCTCGCGAGTCGTCTCCCTTTTGTATTACTACCCCAAATCAGTATTTTATTGATAATCCATTTAATCCGAAAATAAAGTTCACCAATGGTAGACTATAGACATTTTTCGTAATTGATTACTACTTCAATTGTCAGAAAGTTTGAATGTTTCCGAAAAGCTATGCAATTTAGAACTATTTTGTCATGGCGAAGTACTCGAGTCGTGAACAAGCTGACTTCCGCCATATGGAAAGCGATCAATAATATTTGACTGTAGTCTATCGAAAAGCGGATGAAATGTACAGAATATGATTCAGTCATAGTGCTACAGTACTTATTCCATTTTTTCTTGATTGATATTTTGTTTAAGTTTCTTTTGTCAGTGTAAGTTTTGTACAATGGTGATCGCGGCGGATACCCCTATTCCTCCTGTGTACGATGTGGTGTTTGTGGTGGAAAAGACAGCAAATTTAGCTGCATATTTGGAAACCTTAAAATCATCGTATATTGTGCCTACTTTGGAGTAAGTATAAAGTTTGGATTTGTTTTCTATAATTAATTGATCGCTGATCACGAAAGCTCGTGTCGATATAGATCTATAGAGATCAAATGTCAACATCATGTCACGGTCGATCCTTATAAGTCTAAATGTCACAGTGGACAGGTGCTTGTTTTGCCTCTAGATCAATTAAATCTTGCCATTTCTTGACGCGTGCCATCAATTGAAATACAGCTGACTGTCCTTGTCTCAAATGGTGACGTAAAGCATTGAAATATCCTGACATAATTATGACATACGTAATTACATGGACCAATCTCTCTTTGCTTCGTTAGTTTAAGTGTTCCAAAAATAAACATAAGATTTGCCATGTTAATCTTTTGCCATGTTTGCTATGTTTTGCCGTTATTGAAGTATGTTTTAAATTATATGAGGTGTAATGTTTTCTAACGTATCTAAATTTGAATATTTTTTTTTTTAAGAACATGGTGGAAAAAACCCATAAATATGAGTCCATGGTTATAAGCCCATTGCCATGATTACTCGGCAGAATCTTGGCCTTTACTAACTAGTTTAGGTTATCTTATAAAGAAGCGTTTTAAACTCTGTTCAGTTCCAGGAATTGAAACCACAGCTTTGAATTCATTGATTTGAAAAAAAATCCTTTATATTTCTTATCTGATGTTTTCATGATATGCTGGCTGCTTTAATTCTTGAGATGCTTATGCTGAGAAAAGGAATGTTTGAGATCAAATGTAACACGTATGTTGAATGAAACATGTTTTTGTATGGAATACACTGTGTAAACATAAGATTGATTGGATTGTTTGTCTTGCATTATTATTTTGTTTCATCCTGTAAACAGGGTTAGAAACTAACAGTTTTTGTCCACCAGTCCTTATAATGATAACATATAGCAAAACCTTTAAAATGGGCCAATTTCTTCTAGTCCTAAGATACCTTTACTATTGGGCAGTTTGGTAAGGACTGCAGGACTAGTGCCAACTTCTAACACTGGTAAACATGGTCAATGATTTTAAGTATGTTTACCAACTAGTTTAATTATTTATATCAAACAAAAAAGTATTGTTCCACATACCGTTTTCAGATACTTCAATGGAGGTCCACCTGATCCAACTGACTACGGCAATGATGTAAGTTATGAATCTATCTTTCTGTAGCGCATGGTAGATAGCATACATGTGATCATGGTGATTACAGCTTGTTTTACTTCTGTTGTTATTAGGGGCGGTCGGGTATCCTAGTGGTTAAAAGCGTTCACTCATCATGCCGAAGACCCGGGTTCGATTCCCGACATGGATACAATGTGTGAAGCCCATTTCTGGTGTGCCCCACCGTGATATTGCTGGAATGTTGCTAAAAGCGGCGTAAAACCATACTCTCTCACTCACTCACTCTATTGTTATTAGCAAAATCGAGAAAGGCGACACTAGTTTCTGGGGCTGTGTGATGGCCCAGAAACTGTATTGGATTCTGAGTAGTCCTGCACCATGACCGTGGAATATATTTATTTTATGAAAAATAAATCAATCTAGAAATGCATACAAAAGCAAGTCTAGCCAGCTCAAGCTAGATCTATTCCACATCTGAAATCAGCATAGGGAATTTTTTTTTATTTTTAGAGTCAAGAAGGATATTGTGTAATATAAGATTTCAGAGACTAAATGTTAGTCTAGATTGTGAGTAACATTGATTATTCATACTGATCCCAATGTGAGAAAATATCACTTCAGCATTTCTGCTGTTTTGTCAATAAATTCCGAAGGGAAACATCACTTGTTAATGAATTTCTGTGTATATTTTAGGTTAAAAGGTATAAGTAAAAACAAAACTTGTATTGTTTTACCCATAATACCAGAATACCTATTGCAGTATTCCTGTATACCGGTGGTATCGTGCAGACCTACTTATTTCTTCTTTTGATGACACAGCAGTAGAAACTAACAGTTTTCGTCCACTAGTCCTTATAATGATAACATATAGCAAAACCCTTAAAAAGGGCCAATTTCTACTAGTCCTTATGATACCTTAACTATTGGGCAGTTTGGCAGGGACTATAGGACTAGTGCCAATTTCTAACGCTATGACATGGTCTCAGAATGTTTTTTCTTCCAGAACATTGATTTATTGTCCACCCAAATCTCCATATATATATTATTGATGTAGAATGTCCATTCAGAGCTCCAGATAACTTTTTGAGCAATTGAGTTTTTGCTCCAGGGTTTGTATTTTTATTGGGTGATTACCATTGGTTGGTTGGTTGTTTGGTTTGTTGTTTAACGCTGCACTCAGCAATATTCCAGCTATATAATGGCGGCCTATAAGTTATCGTGTCTGGACCAGACAATCAAGTGATTAATGTCATGAGCATCGATCCACGCTATTGGGATCGATGACATGCATCCACCAAGTCAGCGAGCCTGACCACCCCGATCCCATTAGTCGCCTTTTACGGCAAGCATGGGTTGCTGAAGACCTATTCTACCCAGGAATCTATTCATTGGGTAACCAATATCTTTTCACTCATCTATTCATCACTTAATTGGGTTTTTGCCAAAATTAGTGAAATATGAAATAATGTTCTAAATATATAGGCTTGACTCTGAAAGTAAATTAGGTTGTAATTGTGTTTCGGAAATCAGGTCCAATGTACACATGCTGAAAAATCTTCATTGGGTATTTACACTGTTTTGTACATTTGAGTTTTTCATTTAATGCATGCGTTTCTGTACGAAAGTTAATTGAAAGTAATTGGGTTTTAAATATTTTAAGGGGGGTATTTTACGCAAATACGCTTCTTATCTGTAGCTGTGTCCATTAAACATGTTCAAAAGTTGATAAACTTATGAAAATGTCCAGAGCCATTTGCCTCTATCAAAACCACTGGATCAGCAAAGTGGATTCCTGACATTAATAACAAACCAGATCACATCATCATGATTATGAAGATGAGTAACTTTGGAAAAGTGATGCAGGAAATGCCACATAATAGGTTCATGCGAATAAATATGTGAGTTAGTTCCTGCAGACATTGCTTCCTGAGGGCGGTGAGGGTAGCCTAGTGGTTAAAGCGTTCGCTCATCACGGTGAAGAACAGTGTTTGATTCCCATGAATGTGTAAAGCCCATTTCTGGCATCCCCGCCGTGATATTGCTGGAATATTGCTGAAAAGCATCATAAAACCTTTCTCACTCACTCATTGCTTCCTGAAAACCTGATTTCACACCCAAACTTTGCACTTTTGGCAGATATGCCAACATGAATACATTGTAAAATAACCCAGCTGATATAGCAGATATCATGTTAAGCAAACAGTATCATTGATGCTGAGTGAGTGAGTGAGTTGGGTTTCACACCGCTTTGAACAGTATCCCAGTTATATCAACTTATTGTGAGAGCATAGCCCGAAGTGATGCAGGTCTCATACATTTACCATTTTGATGAAGTCCATGAGCATGGGTATAGCATGTATAGTGCTGAGAAGCCTAGAAATATAATTGGGGCGAACCATTATTCAATCCCACAATCATAGGTTTCTGGTGTGCCCAAGGGATGCAATTAGGGCTGTAAGGATTAACTGATAACTATGATAGCATTGATACTTGTCAGTTTGTGAGATCGTGATAAGCTATAAATAGAACAGGAACTAATATAGCTACCTCCCATAATACACTCAAATAATGGAAATTATTAGGGCTGCAACGAATACACAATGAGGCGAGTATGATACGTATCATGAATATAGGGTAACAAATACGAATATTTATTCACGAATACAATAACAAGTTACTTCCGGTGTTACATGCTCACGGTAATCAGCTGGTATTGTCTTTGCATGGGGGAAAAACTTGAGTTTATTAAAAATGTACGTAAATGTACGTATTGTAATTGCTTAGGTTGAAACATTTCTGTGATATTTCTTGTGAAGCAAACAAGCAATACATTGCAACAGTGACGCTTATACTGTAGCCTCATGTTTGGGATGACAGTACCATTAGGGGCCTTGACAAACTGACACAAGTTACACTACTGCTGGTTTGTTTATATTCCATTTTGCTTATCTCGCTTAGATAAATAACTGACGAGTTAAAAAACGCTCTTTACCGAAAAATCGTACATATTCGATTCTAGTGACCATGAATAAAAAGTTCAATTCATGAGAGTATATGGTTCGATTCATCGAATATGCGAGTGAAGAGTTAGCATGGCTAGAAATGGCTAAGAAAAGTATGAATTGTAATGTTTGAAGGTACTTAGGTAACCATGGTAACCATTGGTAACATGCCTACTTGTGAACAACCCATATTCAATAATTACTAGGGCTGTTAATTAACGTTGATTGTGGGTTGTTGACAAGTAGACATGTTACCAATGGTTACCTTCAAACATTACAATTCATACTTTTCTTAACCATTGCTAGCCATGCTAACTCTTCGAACCTAACTTTATTTTGTAAATCCTTAGAAAAGTAACGGGGTAACAAGGCGGATTTTTAAAATTCTGGAATCAACATATGATCAAGAGCAGTTCTATGATTTGTGTTTGTAATGTTCAACACGTCAATATGGTCTGTGGACAACTGAAATACTGCTACTTTTTCTGCATGCTAATGCTCTAGGTTAGGAAGGGGGGGGGTCGGTTAGCCTAGTGGTTAAAGCGTTTGCTCGTCACCCTGAAGACCCGGGTTCAATTCCCGAAATGGGTACAACATTGAATTTGTACAATGTGTGAAGCCCATTTCTGGTGTCCCCTGCCGTGACATTGCTGGAATATTGCTAAAAGTGGCGTAAAATCATACTCATTCACTCACTCACTCTAGGTTGGCTACACAAACCATTAAATACCCCTATACATGCTGAAATGGTGATACAATCGGCACAGATGACCAAGATAGGCCAAGATCAAACAACAGTGGGAATGACTAGGTGGTGAGAATTCATCCTCGGGAACCTATGCTGGTTGTTAGAGGCATATAAACAATGCTGAATGGATCGGGTGGTCAGGCTTGGTTGATTATGTGTCATCGTGTCCGAATGGCATGGAAAGTTGCTCATATCACTGGATTGTCTGGTTCAGATTGTTTTTATTTTATATTTGTGCTGCTGTCATATAGCTGTAATATTGATGAGTGTGGCATCAAATAAATAGATCAAAGTTATTAATGGTTATGACTAGGTAATAATCTGAGGATGCTGAATAATAAGATTGTTTTGATTCATTTGTCTGTTTTTTTAAAATAGTGTCGGCTCCTAGTCCTAGACATTTTAAGGTATTGCTTAAATGCTACATAGTACATGAATTACATGTACAATGAAAATAAAGTTAAGCACCTAACAATCATTGTTCTCGTAAACGTCAAGTCATTTCCCTTGCCACTTGATATTTACCATTGTTAAAGTTACCATGGTCATGGTGATGAAACCAGTGTTCCCGCTGGCTTTTGAAACAGCCAGTCCTAGTGGACTTGCAACTTGCAAATTACCAGCCCCCCCCTCGCCCCCTCCCCCCTCCTTTATTTTTGTCAGTCCCAACTTTAAACAATTAAAAAAATGTATGAAAATTGCCTGGTTTTAATGCATGCAGCACAACATAGTGTTCAGTCACAATTTTCTCTTTTTTTTTCTTTCCTACAAATATATATTCAACCTCAAAGCAAAGCAAAATGTTATTTATTTTCACAAAAACAATCAACAAGGAGAAACCCTGATGGTTCGAAAACTAAACTTATATGAATATCGCTAATGTTTTGTTCAACAACAAAGATTTATAAGGTACTTTATTAATTACCGGTCCAAGCCTAATTTTAAAAAACGGAAAACTGATAATTACCATGATAAATGATAAATTACCGGTAAATGGGAACACTGGAAACTAAAATATTGGTGACTGCAGCGTAAGTCTGCATTAGCTCTCACTCTGCTGGGTAGGGTAACAGAGAGTATTTTAGAACTGAAGTGTGTATCCTGTATCTGTTATTATCCCCCGCCAACTATGATGGGCGGGGGATAATAACAGATACAGGATACACACTTCAGTTCTAAAATACTCTCTGTTACCCTACCCAGCAGAGTAGAAACAGGCTCCGTCGGTCACGTTTCGTTTATGGAGCATAACTCAGAAACAGTTCAATATTTTTTCATGAAATTTTGCAGGTCTGTCAAGTACATGCTGAACTGGTGCCTTTTGCTCTTTAGAATTTTTATTTTTTAATTTTTTTTTACATTTCAATGGCAACAAGATGGACTTAGGTTCTGTGAGGGTAGGGTTCGTTTCCGGAGCATAACTCATAAATCGTTCAATATTTTTTCATGAAACTTTGCAGGTCTGCCTGGTACATGCTGAACTGGTGCTTTTTGCTATTTAGAAATTTTTATTTAGATGTACTTAGGTTCCAAACACTTCTTTTTTTACCATGTTTACAATTTCCATGACATGTTCCACCTAGGTTAAAAAAGGTTAGGGTTTGTTTAGATTTAATTATGTCATAAATTCTGCAACAGGGCCGGGGGATATAGCCACGTTAGTGGCAAACTCTTCTATTATCTCCAGTCTGTCCACATTTGTTTGTTTAATGCCGCACTAAACATAAGTCCAGCTACATGACATTTTTTAGTCTCTCTCACAGTCCCTGAACTGTATCATTTTCCATTCCGCACAGCTCTTACTGTAATGCTGTAGGTTTAAACAAAGCAAGTCTAGATTTTCCACAGGTTCAGGTTCTGGATCCCCTACGTTACTGGTGCTCCTTATCAAATTAAATGTAGCTGCTTGTTCTTTCAAAATTTTATATTGTTAAAGACTTTAGCAATAATCTAGACATTTGCCTTTAACAGTGAATTGAGTCGGGACCAGTCTTATGATTAAAATTATCAGCAATGATCCAAGACAAGCCTGACCTTCCATCAATAAAAATGTCTCCTCTTAAGACCAGCATAAGTTGTTGGAGACCAATTCCATCCCGGAACCCTTACCATGCCCACAGGGCTACCCCTATACAATGGACCCGTGAAGATGCCGGGGTAGAATAGGTCGTCAGCAACCCATGCTTGCCGTAAAAGGTGACTATGCTTGTCGTAAGAGGCGACTAACGGGATCGGGTGGTCAGGCTCGCTGACTTGGTTGATGCATGTCATCGATCCCAATTGCGTGGATTGATGCTCATGATATCAATCACTGGAATGTCTGGTCCAGACTCGATTATTGACAGACCACCATCATATAGCTGGAATATTGCTGAGTGTGGCGTTAAACAACAAACCAACCAACCAACCTATACAATGATATAGGTAGTCCTAGTTGATGCTATTTTTATTTTGTAATATTTAGTTTTATGTTTTATTACAGTTTAGTTGCACATTGTTCGATCTGGTCACCTTCCATTCCGGGGACATCTCACCAAGCCCTGCTGCGTCCTGTGAATACCCTACGACAAGCACACACAAGTTCCTCTCCTGCCTTGACGAAACTGAGTGAGCACCAGGCCATCATTGGCATCCTTTCTCCAAGTGCATTATTAATTGATAATGATAATGTGATTTATTATTTTCTAAATTAAGAAATGGTTTTCAATTTATTTCAACAACTGTTAACATGGTCAAAATGTGTAATACTACTAATAATTTTAACAGGGTTAGAAACTAACAGTTTTTGTCCACTAGTCCTTATAATGATAACATATAGCAAAACCCTTAAAAAGGGCCAATTTCTACTAGTCCTTAGGATACCTTTACTATTGGGCAGTTTGGTAAGGACTATAGGACTAGTGCCAATTTCCAAACGCTGAATAAATATGGTAAAATATAATGGTTTCGAATTTTTCCGATCATTGCTTGAAAATTCTTTTTCATTATATTATTGGCATTTTTTAACTGAATCACCGGTAAATCTGGGTGAGGATGTGGGTACAGCTGATATGCTATTTCCGACTTAGTTTATGAGAAAATACATACATAAAACAATGTCAAGAATAAAGAGAAATACAAAATAAATGGTAAAATCATCATGTCTAAGTATGATCTCAAATTTCACATTTTCTTTATCAAGTTTGTTATCACCTGTTCGTTCACATGCAGGGATACTGTGTAGTTTTTACTGCTCATAGTGTGCCAAACTGTTTTTTCTCCAAAATTGTGGATCTCCTTGTAGGGGATGCACATTATACTCAAGAAATTACACTAATGTATAATGATAGTGCTTCAGGTTGCCAGGGAGACGAGGTCCTTGTGCCCTGAAATAAGTAAATGATCATCCATTACTCAGTGCTCCAGATAATTGTCCAACCATAAGAGAACACTACTTGTCATTATCAGAACTGACAAGTACCAGACATACTTTTGAAAGTACGGCATTGCTCGCTTGTAGACTTGACAGTGTCTGATATGATATTGTGCAGTCGTCATTCGAAGACCTTCTCGTGTACATTCAGATTTTGGTGCCAAACTAACGTAAACTTACCCAAAACTAGAGAATTCTACTTTTGTTATAAACCAATTAAAATGCAGGATTGGGAGGAAATCCATTTAATGACACGTAACGACGTATTCCCGTTAAAGCGGAAATTATTGTCCGATACGGTAAACAGAAGTTTAATGATGTTTCCTAGAACGTTTATAATTGTTTATGAGAATAAACAGACATGGTATGGTAACAAATAATCATGAGGGAATATTAAATATTTTTCATCCATGAATACGGTTGTTATTTACAATCAGTCAGAATTTGACTAGTTTTCATCCGTATGATTTGCCGATGTGTCATCTATCTGGAGCACTGTTTTTGCTGATCAATATGGCTCCCTCTGTCCTTGTAATTCTGATACCTGGTCAAATATTTGCACAGGTTACCTGGCAATTGGTCACTTATCTTATGGTGTTAACATCAATCTGGAGCTGTGTTATATGATGTGGAAAAGAATTTCTGACACCTGCTAGAGTCAATTTGACTCTTTGTAATGTTTATGTTATTGTGTTCATGGTATTGGACTGGCTTGAAAGGCTGAAGTATGTTTGTTTCAGGTTTATTGGGGGTGAGGCCCAGTCGTACAGTCACATTGCCGAGGGCTTGAGCACAGCATTACAAGTATTTGATGAAATCAAGGCAACCAGAAACCACAGGTAAGTCTATGGTTGTTGATATTGAATCAAAAATTGTTTAGTTCAGCTTTATTGATAAAATGTTAAGTTTGTTTGTTTAACGCTGCACTCAACAATATTCCAGTTATGTGACGACGGTCTGTAAATAATCGACAATCCAGTGATTGACATGAGCATCGGTCCACACAATTTGGATACAATGACATGCATCAACCAAGTCAGCGAGTCTGACCACCTGATCCCGTTAGTCGCCTCTTACGACGGTTCAAATCCCAGTTCGCCCCGATTATGTTTCTTGGTTTGTCAGCACCATACCCATGCTCGTGGGTTTCACCACATTAAGCTGACACGCTGTGATATAACTGGAATACTGTTAAAAGTGGCGTTAAGCCTCACTCACTCACTCACTCACTCACTCACTCACTCACTCACTCACTCACTCACTCACTCAATGTTAGTCATAAAAGTATAGTTCAAGGCAAGGCTACTCACCTTAATTTCTTGATTCATTTCAGACCAGGGCCCCGTGCCACAAAGCGACTGTAGGGCTAAAATGATCGTAACTGTTGTGTTATGTTTGTTAACATGATGTGAGCGCCAATGTGCAAGCGCTATTACACCATACATCATGTGCCCCAGCAGCGGGAGTGACGTCTTCACGATTTACCTTTGGCTAGCTACGAATAAATCATCATTCAGTTCCGACGTCTTTTTGCTTCATGTTCCTCCCAGTTTAGATGCGGGTCATACAAGTACCTGAGCGTGATGTACAGTCTTACAAATAACCCCCATACTTTAACATAGACTTATGACAGTCATAGCGCTAAGATCGCTTCGTGGAACGGGGCCCTGACACTTGCATTGATTTGGTTACACATTACTTTCCTGGTTTACAGTATGTGGTTGTTGTTTCAGCATTCCGTCGGAGCGGCACTGTGTGCTGGTGTGCAACTCGCCTCCATACCACCTGCAGAGCCAGGAGAGTCAGGACTACTCCGGATACTACAGTGAACAGCTGGCCAGCATGCTTGGCAAGGTACACACCATCACTTACTGTCACCATCCTTGCTTATCAACGGTATTATATCTCCGTTCTGTAAGATAAGTACCCTGGACCCAATCACCACTTGCAGGGCTCGATTTAATTATATAAAACATGCACCAGTGCCACCTATTATTGAAAAGTGCAACCTGATATCGATGTACACATGCACCAAGTGCATGTAAAACATTCTGAAAGATGTGCCTGACTAACCCTTACTTTTACACTTTTACAAAGTTTTTCGAACACACTCCATACCTCTCCGCTTCATGTACCACACTAAACCACTTTTCGTTGTGTTTTGTGCTTTCTTGGGCGTTATGTCATCAAACTGGGTATTTAAAGATTATGTGCACTTTGTTAACAGATCTGTGTGGATTATATACAAGGTATTTACTCATTATTTGGCTCATGGACCTGTAAAACATGATATGACAAATATGTACCAAATGTGGACCATCAACCATGTTGCTCAAGCCGGTTAACAAATTTCATTACTGTTTGTGGTGAACGTCAGAGACCTGCATCACTTTGGGTTTTCTTCACATTAAGCTGATGCGCTTATATAACTGGAATACTGTTCAAAGGGGCGTTAAAACCAACTCACCCACTTACTGACTCACTCCATAACATGTAAAAACTGATAACCTTTTAAAAAGATTGATGTGGGAAGGGAAGTAACTCTTTGAATTGTCTTTCAAAGACATTATCTCATATTCCAAGGCCATTAGTTTTTCAGTTCATTGTTCATTTTCTGTTGCACCCTATTTTATCATGTTGATTTTAGAGTTTATGTGCTACTATTCGTGCTTATAATAAACAATTTTTTGCTGCCCCATTTTATAATATGTGAATAACAGATAAATCCATAGAACATTGAATGAAAATCTGACAGTGTCTGTATTTAGGTATTGAAGCATTTGCTGTTGTAAACCAGAAATGAATTGTATCAAGCTTCTGCTTAACTTTTGATACTTGAGAGCTGGAATATTGTTTTAGCCATAAGTTTTAACTGCAGTTTCATTAACAATCTTTGAGTTGTTTCTTTCTTTTTTTGACATAATTCAGAAACACCTTTTGCACATAATGGTTGTGTGGATATCGTAGTTACAATTGAAAATAATCTTTATCTCAGCCATGTTAGTGTGTGTTCAAATTCATGATTATATGACAAGGGAGATAATTGTTATGAGGGGAGACAATTCTGAGTGATTCAGATTTGAGTCATCTTGTTGTTTTACATCATATTACTCACTGTCAGACAGAATCAGGTTCAGCTGTCATTCTGCTTTCAGAGAGGAATATATCTCTCCATCATCTCACCAAGAAAAATTCCAGCATTACAGAGACTGTATGAAGAGGTGAGTGTTGTAACACTTATGCATGCTGAACTTCTAGTTGAATAAAACAGCTGTGAGAATTTCAGTTACTCTTCAAGATGTTGATTAAGTCTTATTCGAGTTTGAACATGAATTTGTTTGCTTCATGAAATAGGTTGCATAACCATGCACCACCCCTGCCCTGATTCTTCTCAACCTTCTCACCCCCCCAATCTGCATATGCTGTAGCTAGTTGACCGATTGTGTGTCATTGAATCTCAAGGCCACCGTTACGAGTATTTTGGTTTTGTTCATCACAACTATTACTTGAAGAGGAGTAAGTAAGTGGGGAGTTTTTTTCTCATCCAAACTATTTTGCAAGATCAGGGGAGTTGCCCAAAGCAAGATCATTTTGCGTTTTGTGTTGTGGCCTAATGGTGTGGGTCTATCCCATGCAGCTAAAGTTAAATGGTTTTATTATTTGTTTTCTGTCTGCTATGATACACCTCTACTGTTTCAGGCTCACTCAATCATTCACTCTTTATTCTACATGTAACCATGGTAACTGACAACAATTCTAAATATTCCAGTCGTGCACCACTGAAAGCCCATACAACCCAACTAAAGACTACACGGTGGACCCACGTCACATGGTGCTGCTGCACGGCTTCCAGCTTCAGGGTAGGTGGCACCAGCTGGCTGAAACCCTCCACGGCCTCACGATTACCCACTGTCGATCAGTGTTGGACGGCTCGTGATTTGCCTCCCCATATTATTATGACTATACAGTTTAAACATCAGCTGCATGCTGAATAATGCCCAGTGTTGACACTATGATATCTTGGGGGCGGTCGGGTAGCCTAGTGGTTAAAGCGTTCGCTCGTCACGCCGAACACCCGGGTTCGATTCCCGACATGGGTACAATGTGTGAAGCCCATTTCTGGTGTCCCCCGCCGTGATATTGCTGGAATATTACTCAAAGCGGCGTAAAACCATACTCACTCACTCACTATGATATCTTGTGGCAATGTTGTTTATTTGGTTGTGTTCGATAACAGACATGTTTATGCGCACACAGCAGCACTCTGAACCAGACCAACGTCTAACAGTCATTCCCAGCATCCTACCTCACTTCTGTCACATATACAGGTACCATCACACAGAACCTTACTTGTCAGTAACAGGTTTGATGACATCGAACACGAGCGCTCGCTGGGCGCCGTCATCATGAAGTCTCACTCAAGCGAAATAACGTTTTATGTTTACGATCTAACTTTTAAACATTAGGAGTGAGTGAGTGAGTATGGTTTTACGCTGCTTTTAGCAATATTCCAGCAATATCACGGCCGGGGACACCAGAAATGGGGGTCACACATTGTACCCATGTCGGGAATTGAACCCGGGTCTTCGGCGTGACAAGCTAACGCTTTAACCACTAGGCTACCCGACCGACCCTGAAGCCCTAGGAACTTTAAGGAGTCAAAGGTACTCCCTGCAGCTAGCGTTCCTTGTATTGAAGTGACCACAATGAATTAATCAAGTGAGATGTGGTTGTTATTTTTCTAAATCGTACTTAAATAGTTATGTGTTGCCATGGTTTCAGAGAGGTCCCACAGTCCAAGCCTTGAAGAGGAGAAACAGACCAGTGAGCTTATAAAATCGTCCCTAGGTAGAGTTATCTCCCTTGTTCACCTTGCTTCTTTCAAGGAGGTATTCTCAGGTTCTTTGGAAGTGTGGAAGTAGAAAGTCAAGAAGATCTATCAACATTTAAATAAGTGATCTTTGGTTGGAAAATAGAAATACATTTTTGTGTTATGGTCCTGTTAATATCAAACTTTATGTAACTGAATATAGTTTGAATTCAGTTTATCACTATGTTTATTTCTCAGTTGAATTTAAATGTACGGACATCTTTGTTTGCTTTCAATGACTCCTTTTTTTGCTTTTAATGACATCTTTTGTTTGCCAGGTTCTACAGGAACAAGTGGTGGCAGAGTTAACTCCCCTGCACCTGCTACCACCACTGATGGTCAGTTCAAGGTTCCACAAGCTACTACAGGCAAGATATAATTTTCCTTGGTCTAAAAATTAATAGTCTTGGTTCTCAGGCATCTTAAAGTCTGCTGCATGTTTCGTTTTTTATTTCCATATTAAATTTTGTCCAAAAAGATCCTAATACCTGAAAACAATGTGTTCCCATACAGCAAGCAGTTACTTCCCTTTACATGCGCACTACTCTACAGCTTGTAACGTACTGTATTTGTAAAGTACTTGTACTGCGCATCTTGTGTTATGGTCCTGGCGGCAATAGGAGTTTGTATGCTTGTTAATGTAGGGACGCCCTTTCCCAGGTTGATGGTACACAACTGTTTATTTGGTTACATACTAGTTTAAACAAGCAAAAAAATGAAGAACCGCCACTTGCCCACACTATATTTTCAAAAGTTATTGTCTGAGAACCAATTCTTTTGGGTTTTTTTAAGCTTGGAGATATTCTCATATACCATGGAAGAGTAAATACTAATTATGCTCAAAACACCTGGAGCCTTGTACTGATTGCATGTTCAACTAATAAAATATGTTTGTTTGAAACAGGCTTGCAGAATATAACACAACAGCCCTCACCACAACAGCCAGCCTTGTCTCCTTTGAATCCCCAGAACTTAAACCAAGCTGTCACATCTCAGCCATCTCCTCAGCAACAGCAACAACAACAACAGCAGCAACAACAACAACAGCAGCAGCAACAACAACAACAGCAGCAGCAACAACAACAACAGCAGCAGCAGCAACAGCAGCAGCAACAGCAACAACAGTCCATACAGACCCCAGGGTCGGGCGGGCTCAACAATCCCCAGGTTCAGCAGACCAATCAGATGGGCATGGGGCCCCCCATGGGTCAGATCCGACAGGTCAACCAGCCCAACCAGCAGCCCAAGATGGCCATGTCGCCTGCAGGGCAGCAACCTCAGAACACCATGGTTACCATGGCAAACACTATGATCATGAACCAGCAGTCCAGTCAGCAGGTGCGCCCTGTGTTCCTCTCACAGCAGGGGCAGATAATCAATGTGCCCGGTACCCAGGCAATACAGGTATACACACGCGAGAGCAGTTACCGAATTTACTTGAAAATAGGAAAAACGAAATCCCCGATCCAAATTCTATCTGTTCATATGATCTTTTGGTGACAGTTATATGTCCTGATTTTCTTAACAAATGATGGTTCTTTTCACCCGAGGCCAGTTTCACAAAGCAGTCTTAGCACTGAGACTGTTGCAAGTTGTTGGAGTATAGGAACTACAATCGTCTCAGCACAAGGATCGCTTTGTAGAACAGGGCCCAGAGTTCTATGTACAGAGTTCGGGAAACATTTTGAAAAAATCTCTTTTCACATCACCTGATTGTGATGATGTTTTGTTGTCCTTTTTTAATCGTGATTTTACACATGGTGTAAGTTACGCGGTATAGAACTTGGCAGAAAATAGTCTTCCTGTAATAATGTGACAGTCAACATGGTTAGGAATTAGATATACCAACAGCAATTTTCACAGTGGAATGTGAGGCTGGTGTTTGGTGGTGAACTGGGGGTGTTTGGTAGTGAGGCGGGTGTTTGGTAGTGAGGTGGGTGTTTGGTAGTGAGGTGGGGGTGCTTGGTAGTGAGTTTTGGTGTTTGGTAGTGAGGTGGGTGTTTGGGTGTGAGTTTGGGTGTTTGGTAGTGAGGTGAGTGTTTGGTAGTGAGGTGGGTGCTTGGTAGTGAGGTGGGTGTTTGGTAGTGAGGTGGGGGTGCTTGGTAGTGAGGTTGGGTGTTTGGTAGTGAGGTGGATGTTTGGTAGTGAGGTGGGGGTGCTTGGTAGTGAGGTTGGGTGTTTGGTAGTGAGGTGGATGTTTGGTAGTGAGGTGGGGGTACTTGGTAGTGAGGTGGGGTGCTTGGTAGTGAGTTTTTTGGTGTTTGGTAGTGAGGCTGATGTTTGGTAGTGAGTTTTTTGGTGTTTGGTAGTGAGGCGGGTGTTTGGTAGTGAGGTGGGTGTTCGGTAGTGAGGTGGTGGTGCTTGGTAGTGAGGTGGGTGTTCGGTAGTGAGGTGGTGGTGTTTGGCAGTGAGGTGGGTTTTTGTTAGTGAGGTGGATGTTTTGTAGTGAGGTGGGTGTTTGTTAGTGAGGTGGGGGTGCTTGGTAGTGAGGTGGGCGTTTGGTAGTGAGCCGGGCGTTTGGTAGTGAGTCAGGTGTTTGTTAGTGAGGTGGGTGTTTGTTAGTGAGGTGGATGTTTGGTAGTGAGGTGGATGTTTGTTAGTGAGGTGGATGTTTGGTAGTGAAGTGGATGTTTGGTAGTGAAGTGGATGTTTGGTAGTGAGGTGGATGTTTGGTAGTGAGGTGGATGTTTGGTAGTGAGGTGGGTTTTTGTTAGTGAGGTGGATGTTTGGTAGTGAGGTGGATGTTTGGTAGTGAGGTTGGGGTGCTTGGTAGTGAGGTGGGTGTTTGGTAGTGAGCTGGGCGTTTGGTAGTGAGCTGGGCGTTTGGTAGTGAGTCAGGTGTTTGTTATTGAGGTGGGTGTTTGTTAGTGAGGTGGATGTTTGGTAGTGAGGTGGGTGCTTGTTAGTGCGGTGGGTGTTTGGTAGTGAGGTGGGTGTTTGGTAGTGCGGTGGGTGTTTGGTAGTGAAGTGGATGTTTGGTAGTGATGTGGGGGTGCTTGGTAGTGAGGTGGGTATTGGGTAGTGAGGTGGGGATGTTTGGTAGTGAGGTGGGTGTTGGGTAGTGAGGTGGGTGTTTGGTAGTGAGGTGGGTGTTGGGTAGTGAGTTTGGGTGTTGGGTAGTGAGTTTTGGTGTTTGGTAGTGAGGTGGGGGTGCTTGGTTGTGAGCTAGGCAGATAGGGATGAAAATCTAAAAGTCTATTTATGTTAGCTCTGTATTGAGTCTTTTCATCCAACACTTGAGAACTCTGTAGATAGACTCTGAACATACCTACATTATTCTCTTGTTAAGAATTTTCAGTAATTATGCTTCACCAACCTCAGATATTTGAAGGTGTAAATCTAACCTGAAACCTTGTCACATAGTCACGGAGGAAGTCCAGTATTTGCTATGCAGAGGGAGCCTAAGACACAACAAACACAAGGCCACGTTACCAACTTCGGTTCTCTCATGCTGTGTAGAGCTGCCTGGGTATAACCCTTGTTACCGTGGAAACAGACCTGTCTACCTGCCTAGTGTGTAGATGATTGTACTGTGCGTGTGGTTGTGGTGAAAGCACATTCAATGCATTCCATTGTACTCAGTGTTTTAAATCAACAGGTATTCAGAACACCAGGTCTTGCGTAATATTTGTAATAATTGTAATATGTTTACTGTTTAAGCATGTTAATACTGAGTATTTATTGGTAAAATATAAAACTGCCCATGGCCTATGTTATGTTTGTTTATAAAATACATACCTTTCGTAGTTAGAAGGTAAAATAACAGTGTTCTACTTCCATATTAAAATCGCACTCTATGATATAATTGAAATATTTTGAAAAAGAACATACCCAAATCACTCAGGCAAAACCAATATCAAAAGAAACAGGACACACTGTTCGTCTAATTTGGCTTGAGGTTTGATTAATTTTTGTAAGATGAAATTCCTTTTGTTTGATAATCTGAAAACTTCTAACAATATATGTTGTCCATGGCAGAAAAGCCAGTATTTTGATCATGTACCTTCGTGATGTTTGTGTTTCTGGTCGTATCAGCTCTGGTAAAAGCTTTGTTTTGTGCATTGAACTAGGAGGTTGACAGGTCTGACTGTTCTGTTCTGACATTGTGATGTGTTGTGTGTTCTTAGGTTGCGTATCTTGCATGTAGTTAAAAGTATTCTTCCTGTTCATCTACCTCTCCCCACTCTACTGATAATCGCATCACAATTTTCATATTTTTATTTCACAAATTAAAAACTCTGTTACAGTAGTGCATAATCTTAGTAAAAAGTTCCTACTGCCAAGAGGTTATATGTGTATGTTTTTTATACTAATTTATTTAAGTTTTCTTTTGTTTTATTTTCATGATGTGTGTCAACATGGTTATTTGAGATGAGAACAGAAAGATAACAGATTGACTTTAGACATGTTAGGCTTTAAAAAATATAATAATTGGTTCTCAGGCCATGACCTTTGAAATTATAGTGCAGGTGGTGGTTTTTGGTGGGTTTTTCTAGTATGTAACCTAACAGTGGTGTACAATCAACCTGTGTAAGGGCCTCCCTACATAAATGTATTCCTTGATGAGTAAAATACTGAAATACAGTATTGATACTACTGTTGAATATTTTGGGATTATTTTTTTTTTAAAATGGAAATTAAAATGAATCAAACTTTATGATGATGATGCAGTGGCTGAGAACCAAGATTATTATTTTTTGGCCTTAATGTAGTGGAAGTTTTTATCTGAATTGAGATAGGTGGAGTGGAGTGAGGTTGCGACGGAGCAGCCCAGTGATTTAAGTGTTGGCTCGTCATGCCGAAGACACATTATATTACATTCCGAAATATTCATCAAAATGCACTTGACTGACAGTATGAACTGATCCATACCAGCTTTATTAGTATTGGAGACAATGACAGTGTTACTGTATCAGGCGATTTAATGGATCAGTTGATCTGACTTGGTGACTGGTAGATTACATGTAACCGTAACCCGATGGCATAGATCGAGTCACTGGATTGTCTGGTCCAGATGCAATTATTTACAGGACGCCCTCATCTGAATGTTGTTGGGGTGGATGTTAGACAACGAAAAACAATGGCATTGTGTATTCATAGCTTTCGGCCATGGGAGCCATGCCAATTTACACTTGTCAGAGGGGTACTCAAAGTACGTGATCTAGACTACCAGTTGTCAGACTTTCATTTTTTGTGGAAGCCTCGGTGGCTGAGTGGGTTAGATCGCTGACTTTGTGTGTTGGCAATTAGGTGCCTCACTCTAGCAAGTGTGGGTTCGAATCCCGGACGGGACTCAACCCCAAAAAGTACGAGAATCTGTACTTTACTAAGAAAGTGTTATTCCAAATATAACATTTGTATGAAAAACAAATACTGATTGTGGTTCTTTTTAATGACGCTTATATGTCAACAAAGTCCGGCCAGCATCTAGGTACTTATTCACAGCTTTGATGTATCAGCCCCAGCCCCCTCCTCCTCCTCCTCTTGTAGTCACACTTGTGTTGTGGTTGTGACTTTGTTTCACCTCGTTAAGTGTTTTCCTCATCAATGTCAGGTGAATTGTGACTCTGGTGTTTTTGTTGTTTCAGCATTTATATATATCATTATTAATGAAAATAAATGTGTTAATTTAATTGATGTGTTCAAATGCTAAGTGTAATAATAATGAACGGGTAACCATGGTAACTTGTAATCTAATGCTATGTAATCCGAAGTATTTCATCTCTATTTGTCATTCTTAAAACTGAATGTAAAGATTTTTATTTCACCATTCAATTGGAATTCTTTCATTATACTTTTTTCTTGATTTAAACGAACAATTGTAAAAAAATATTGTCCATATATATGCATCCTTCCATGTTTTGACCTTTCATTTGTTTGTTTCAGACTGTGAAGCAAGAGACAAACCCCATGTTCATCAGTAAGTGAATTCCATTATTGGTCATAGGCTGGGGAAGACTGGAGGCAAAGTAAGCTGATGGCTGGCAAACAGCTGGGACAGCTGTTGAAGCCCCTTTGGGGATTTTGAGTTAAGCTAGGGGCGGTCGGGTAGCCTAGTGGTTAAAGCGTTCCCTAGTCACGCCGAAGACCCGGGTTTCGATTCCTGACATGGGTACAATGTGTGAAGCCCATTTCTTGTGTCCCCCTCTGTGATATTGCTGGAACATTGCTAAAAAGCGGCGTAAAACCATACTCACTCACTCGAGTTAAACTAGGTCCGCAACAATTTATGCTTATGGAAGGAGGCGACTTCATGGTCAGGCTTGGCGACTTGATTATTGTGTGCCATTGTACCTGGATGACACAGGCATTGCTCATAGTATCAATCACTGGTTTGGATGGTCCAGACTCAATTATTTACAGGCTGACGTCACATCTCTGGAATATTGCTCAGTTGAGTTTTTAATGACAAGCAAACAAATAGTTTTGAAAAATTGTAGCCCATGTAGGCATTTGAAAATAACTTACAATTTTTTGATCAGGCTAGGAACATTTCAGAATCTAGTGGGTTAGCAGGCACACTGATTACTTGTGTTGTATGTGTCAATCCAGCTCTGGTCATGCAATGTATTATGTTCCTTTTCTGTTGGGATAAATACCTAGTTTGAAGATTCTGAATTTTTTTATTTTTGCCGTTTCCATGGAATCACGGTGAAACATAAATTTTGGGTAGAGTTTTTGTACGATCCATGTTTACAATATTATGTATCCTAGCTTCAGCAAACTTGCTACGTTAACCACTATGATTGTTTTTTATCTTTTACAAGATTCCTAAAGTTTTCTCTTTTGCTGTTTTCATTGAAACATGATGGAATTTAGAAATTTTGATGACTGGTTTTGTATAGCTAATTTTCCAAAATTGTTTCCACTCATGTAGATCATCATAAGTATCTGTGCTTTGTGTAAGTTTGAATTTATGAATTCTTTACCATACCTGTTAAGGCTAGATGGAAATTATTAATTTATTGATTTTCTTATGTGATATTGTTCCATTTTTTATGTGTTTTTATAGCAACAATTTTTGGTCCATTTGATAATTCTTCTTATGTAACTCCTCGATCAAATTTTTATTCAAAGGTGTTCATGGTGATCTACTTCCTCGTAGTGAACACTGGTAACATGGGAGTTTGGTGGTGGGGGGGAGTCAATTGTCACTGGAACTCAATCTTAGTTTTTAAAACATTGAAGTTAAAATCAGTTAGAAATATGTAATATTTCATTAATTAACAAACTATTTACTATTTGTTGTTGACCAGCAGGGATAACGGGGGTATGTGAGCTTTGCTCACTTCTTTCTTGTTTGGATTGTTCTCTAGCCAATATATAAGCAAATATCGCCGTGGGCGCTTGTTGCGTCAAATACGGTACTGTAAAATTGCCGTCCAATCAGCATACAATCATGACTGACTGAGATCTTATGTTTACTTAATGGTAAGAGAGATAGAGATTGTGACGTGTCTTCTGAAATGAATTAAGGGTGTGTAAAATCTTGGGTCTCATTGAACAATAACTCCTGGATAATTGGTAATTGGAAATTTTTATGCACAATGTTTAATGAGTGTACCATTTCATTTGAATTCTAGACCGACAGAGTCAAGCTCAGCAGCAGCAACAACAGCAACCACAACAGCAACAGCAGCAGCAGCAGCAACAACAGACAACAGACAGAATGATGCCTAATCAGAGATCTGGTGTTACCATGGTGAGTACCCAGAATCCCATGACAGCACAGGGACTGATGACATCACAGCCCCAGGTCATGATGACCCAGTCAGGCATGGCGACCTCACAGCCAGGGATGATCTCCTCTCAGCAGAACATCATGACCTCACAACAGAACATGCAACAGAACCAGCAGCCCATCAAGATCCGGGTCAATCTGCCCAACCAGACCACCATGACAACCATGTCCAACCAGCCGGTGTCCATGCAGACGGACGTCTCCCAGGGTCTCGTGTCACAGCCAGCGATGTCCATGCCGTCGCAGCAGGGGATGGGCCAGTCCTTCATGCAGGCCGGGGGTCAGCAGGGGGGTCAGCAGATCGTCATGCAGGGGGCGGGGTCAGCTCCAGCCATGGGGGGTCAGGTGTTCCCAGGGGCTGCCGATGGTGGAGTGGCTGATCCAACAAAGGCTGCCGTTCAGAACAACAAGAAGATCATTTGGAAAGGTAGAGTTGCTTGTTGGATGGTTTTGAGAGACTGGATAAATTTCACATTTGAAAACATGCTTGTATGACTAAATATTTCTTTTGGCAGTAACTACGGATTATGATTAGTGTAATGATGAATATGTTTTGTTGCCAAATGGTTGGTTGGTTGGTTTGACGCCGCACTCAGCAATATTCCAGCTATATGACGGCAGTCAGTAAATAGTCCAGTCTGGACCAGACAATCCTGTGATTGGCATCATGAGCATCGATCCACGCAATTGGGATACAATGACATGCATCAACCAAGTCAGCGAGCACGACAATCATAGTTGCTTTTTTCGGCAAGCATGGGTTGCTGAAGACCTATTCAATCCCGGATCTTCACAGGTCGGTTGCCAAATGACAATTTAACTGCCTAAGGTAACCTGAAAGGATGGGTGATATCTATTCTGGATACACTTAGAGGTCTGCAGGGGCTAGACTGATGCATATCAGTGAACCTGTGAAGATCATGGTTAGAATTGGTCTTCAGCTGGTAGGATGAGATTAGGAAGCTTGGGTAGTATACTCCCCAGGGAGTTGAGAATGATGATTGAGTGCACACTGATCCAGTGACCGGGGTATTAATATCTCTTTGAGCATGCCATTGTGTCATGTGGAAATACGCACAATATAAATGGCCTTTTATTATTATTATTCATTCAGCAACCCATGCTTGGTAAATACTGATGGAATCGAATGGCCAGACTTGCTAACTTGGTTGATGCATGTCACTGAATACCAATCGCATAGATCGATGCTCAAGATGTCAATCTGTTCTGGCCCAGACTCCATTATTTACAGACGGCTGTCATATGGGGATATTGCTGGATGCGGTGTTAAACAACAAACAAGACGAGGCATATCGACCCGTGAAGATTCCGGGGTAGAATAGGTCTTCAGCAACCCATGCTTGCCGTAAAAGGTGACTATGCTTGTCGTAAAAGGCGACAAACGGGATTTGTTGGTCAGGCTCGCTGACTTGGTTGATGCATGTCATTGATCCCGATTGCGTGGATCGATGCTCATGATACTAATCACTGGATTGTCTGGTCCAGACTCGATTATTTACAGACCGCTGTCATATAGCTGGAATATTGCTGAGTGCGGCGTTAAACAACAAACCAACCAACCAACCAACAAGGCATATCAGTGGTTGTTGTGGTGTAGGATTGACTCATTACTAGCCAGAGGTTGATGTGCTGTGTGACATCCGTCAGTTGACTGTTGACTTGTTCTGGTTGCCCGGCTACAGCTCTGTTCTGTGTCAGGTTCCTTGGAGTACCAGGAGAAGCCCAAACCCCAGGGTCCCCCCAATGCTGTGCAGCAGAAGAACACGAAGACGCTCAACTGTTGTGTCTCCATCCTCAACACGGAGCCTGACCTGTAAGCACCATTACCTGATGGGAGGGTGGGGTTATTAATTAGGTCACAGTTGGGTCACAGTTGGGTCACAGTTGGGTGGGGTTTGATATGGCGATCAGCATGTCTGTCCGTCCATTCCGGAGCAGAACTCCTAACCATTGAATATTTCTTGTTGAAACTTGCTATACAGATCAGTCTAGTGGTGAACTGGTGCTTTTTGATGATTTGGGATATTTGATAATACTGAAGAGCATTATTGTTTTCTTCACTGACCAGAAGTTATCCAATGGCAATGATAAACCCCAAGTGGGGCAAAAGTAGCCAAGCTCCATTTCTGAATTGCGCCAGAAGAGGGGGGTGTCTCGTGTATATTTAGTGCATTTTTGTGCTGCAGTTGTAACCTTGAGAATATAAAAATCCATACCTGTTATTGTGCATCCTCTTCAGCAATGCGAGGAACTGGCCTGAGAAGCTGGTGATGCAGCTCCTGCCCCAGCCCATGCTCCATGAGCTGCAGAGTCTGTTCCGCAACTCCAGACAAGTGTCCTTCCACTTCTCCCCCAACGACCTGGACGCCCTTCGCAACCTCTACCGCATCATGGGAACAGGATTTGTATGTTGGATAGTCTGGCTTCTTTATGACTTTAGTTGATTAGTGTCTGCCCTTCCCGTCCTTCTGCCCCTCCCGTCCCTCTGCCCCTCCCGTCCCTCTGCCCCCTCCACCCCCTCGACCCCCTCCCCAAAATATTAAATGGCCAGACTTGTAAGGAATATGTTATCAGGAAAACCTCCAGTACCCCATGCTTGTGAGCGATGGCTAATCATGCTAATGAACATATGTGAATTACAGTAAACTATGTTTATAACAAACGTGCATGTAACAGACTGACAGCTACAACAAACTTATTTTTTGGTGCCGAACATTTGTGTATAAATGCTGTACATATGCTTATAATGAACAATGGTTATGACTTACTAAAATTAGTGGTCCCTTTATCCGGGGTAGAATAGGTCTTCGGCAACCCATGCTTACCGTAAAAGGTGACTATGCTTGTCGTAAAAGGCAACTAATGGGATCGGGTGGTCAGGATCACTGGCTTGGTTGAAGCATGTCATCGATCCCCAAGTGCGTGGGTATATCAATCACTGGATTGTCTGGTCCAGACTGGATTATTTACAGACCGCCGTCATATAGCTGGAATATTGCTGAGTGCGGCGTAAAACAACAAACAAACAAACAAATAGTGGTCCCTTTGAGTTCGTCACGATCGTAGTTTACTGTAGTTTACGATGTGTAACTTGGATGATTGATGTCATGCTGCCCTGATGTCATTCTGCCCTGATGTCATGCATTGTTTCACATGCTTTCGACGACTGGTTTGCCTGGCATGGCCTGGCCTGGCCTCGCCTTGATTGCTTACCTCACTGAAAGGCTGCTGTGATATGGCTTGATATTGCTGACTGGCATAAAACAACATTAACTCCCTGGTTTCCCCGTGAGTGTGTTGGGTTATGATTGGCCCCCTGCAACCCATGCTGGTCGTAAGAGGCGACACACTAGATCAGGTGGTCAGACTCAGTGACTTGGTTGAAACTCATCGCACCCCAACTGCATGTATTGTTATTCACAATATGTGGCCCAGAATCGTTTGTTTACAGACCGCCGTCATATAGCTGGAATAGTGTGGCGTTAATGAAACAAGAACACAAACAAACAAAGCCCCTCGCTTGTTGACCAGCCCTGTCCAGTACTGTCGGTTGTTGTGTTCCAGGCTGGCTGTGTCCACTTCTCCCAGACCGCCCAGTGTGATATCCGAGTGCTGCTCCTGCTCTACAGCAGCAAGAAGAAGGCCTTCGTCGGACTCATCCCCAATGACCAAGTCGCCTTTGTCCAGGGCATCAGGAACGTGCTTAATAAAGTCCGAAACAAGGTGTGTGATCACAGAAGTAGGAGCAATCCTTATGTCTTTAACCACGGCCACTTGAGGACTCCGGGATAGAATAGCTTCCCAGCAACTTAATCTGGTCGTAAGAGGCATTGACACAAGTTTCTTACATAATCTGAGAGTTAAATCTTTCGTAACTACATTAAAGTGTGAAAGTTAAATACTGTTGGTGGCAGGCTTGCTTTGAACTATGTGCAAGTGGGCCCTAGATGTTGGTCAAGGAGTTTATCATCACCTATGACCGAAGTAGAACTGTCTTACACAACACCTAACATGACTGGCAAGGATATTTCTCACTGACTGTTCTAACATATTGAATGAAAAATGCTTTTGAATCGAGGGATGGTGGGGTAGCCTAGTTGTTAAAGTGTTATCTTATCATGCACAAGGTCTGGGTTCTGGGTTCTGGGTATATTGTGTAAAGCACCTTTCTGGTGCTCCCCATGCTGAAAACATGTAAAAACTTACTCATTCTTGTGTCACATGATCCTCACTCACTCACTCACTCACTCACTCACTCACTCACTCACTCACTCACTCACTCGGTTTTTAGACCATAATTGTGTTTGTTTTTTTAATATGTTGCTTCTCTCATTATACTGTAACATACCATTATCATGTAAACAATTTCATATAAAGAGGGTCTGATGTAGAATAGGTCTTCAGCAACCCATGCTTGCTGTAAAATGCGACTATGCTTGTTGTAAGAGGTGACAAATGATATCAGATGGTCAGGCTCACTGACTTGGTTGATGCATGTCATTGAATCCAATAACGTGGCTTGATGCTCATGATGTCAATCACTGAATTGTCTGGTTCAGATTCGATTACTAGTATTTACAGACCGCTGTCGTATATCTGGAATATTGCTGAGTGCAGCTTTAAACAACAAACAAAACAAACAAATGATAGAAAGATTATTCAAGGATTTAAATGATCTGTGATGTTTTGATTCATATTACCATGACCACCCAGGAATAACATGTCTCGTAAAATCTTTGTCTTGCAGGATTTCTATTTTGTAAGAATGATTACTTTGGGATATATGAGAGAAATATTTATGATGATGCTGAGTGCATGTCCATGTTGGTTGTTACATATACATATATGCATGTGGTAGACATATACAGTGTATTATATACAGCCATTCCATTGGGTAAACACCCTGCACCCAATCACCACCACAGCTTTGTTTGGAGGACCGGTAAATGAGGCTATAAATAGCCATCCAGTCAACTTACACTGTTCGTTCATGGATACGGGTGGTCGGGTAGTGGTTAAAGCGTTCGCTCGTCACGCTGAAGATCAGGGTTCGATTCCTGACATGGGTACAATGTGTGAAGCCAATTCTGGTGTCCCCTGCTGAGACTTTCGTGGAATATTGCTAAAAGCGGCGTAAAACCGTACTCACTCACTGGTTCATGGATAAGCCAAGCAAGAATCTCACCAATACTTGCCTTGTTGTGTGATAGATTTGTTTTGAGTGCAGTGTGAATTATATGATGCAAAAATAGTGAGTGAGTGAGTGAATTGGGTTTAACACCGCTTTTGACAGTAATCCAGTTATATCACGGCGTGTCAGCTTAGTGTGGGAGGAAAGCCTGAAGTGATGCTGGTCTCAGACGTTTACCACTTTGGTGAAACCCACGAGCATGGGTATGGTGCCGACAAACCTAGAAACATAATCGGAGCGAACTGGGATTCGAACCCACAATCATAGGTTTCTGGCAAGCCTGCAAAAAAATAGACATCAAATCTAATTACACTGTTATTAAAGCAGTACTTCCCTTGATGAGTGCCTCTCAAATACAATGTGGATTTTCTTGTAGTTAAAAGACTGCTTTCGCCAGTATTAATGTTCATTTTTTTGTATTAGGTTTCGTTTGAATATGTGGAATGCTTGCTTGTACATAGATGGATTTTGAGTACCCTGTGCGAACATTCATTCACAAAGGGCAGTTTAACTGGACGGGGGTAGTCAAACTCATTAGCGAAAAATATTCTGTGTTAAGTTGGATATGTCACTTCCAAAACAAAGCTGTGAAGCAGATGGGTCCAGGATATTTACATAATAGACTGGAGATGTGATATCCTGTATGGGAGACGGACCCTGTATCCTGTACAGACAAGGTGGAGGAGATCCTATCTGTCCCAGGGAGACCTCACTCACTCACTCACTCACTCACTCACCTCGTGAATCAGAATGTTTTGTTGTTTTGAGGGGAAAACATTGATGCAGAAATGATGAAACTTGAATTTAACATCTGGCAGCTTTGTAGTTCAAATTTTTGAAAATGTAAATCATTTAAAATTGTGTTCACAAAACTTGGGAGGAAGCAATGCCTCTAGTCGTCACATTAATTCCACTGATCCTTATTAATTATGATTGGTTTGTCAGCATGATACCGGTAGTGAAAACATAATCTTGACGTTAATGGGTGATTTTGCAAATCCCACATGTGAACATGTCAAATGGACTTTATATTTATGAAAAATGGGGTACTTGTTTCACATGGAAATTGAAGTTTTATCTAATAACCCAGATGCAATATTTTTAAAATATTGTTAAGGGCCCCCCAAAATTCAAACTTGAATATCCTGTGTAGTATGTTTCCATTCTACTTTGATAAATCCCCTGGATTAAATTTCTACGATTGCTTTGAGTCTGAATGGAATGATGCTAAAAATAGCTGTCCAATCCAATTATTCATCCGCGAGAGAAATTCGGTGCTTGTATT